>NC_048221.1:36073080-36673080 GCF_002007445.2 Ailuropoda melanoleuca | reverse complement strand
GGTTAAAAAAAATGATTACTACAAGTTTGAAATGAGTCTCAGGAGAGAAGCACAGGAAAAAATAGCATGTACTGGTGTGAGAGAATTTTATGAGCTACTGAGCATTGGACTTGATTGGAGTGTACATAGATTTGAGGTATTTATCTTAGACCCAGAAGTGCTTGCAATTTACTAGGCAACAGGGGCATCAGGATATGCCAGGGATGGTGACAATTATACCAGCCACATCTCAGCAACTCTGTATAAGCAAATTCGATGATATATGCAAAGCGATCTCAGCTTCTTTGATGGGATGTTTTCTTTTTCCCTGAAAGTGCTATAACGGGTACATGAGCTTCATTGGATTATTTCATTTTGCTTTATTCATGCTCTTTTAAGGCAAGTGGATGGGCAAGAAAAGAGCACATTTTCCTATAAATAAGTGAACTCCTAAATCATGGTCTTAGTTGTGTAAAAACCACTTTTATGCAGAGAGATGTTTTTAAATAAATGCAAATATTTCTAGTTTTCCATGTGTACAGCCTAGATTTCTTAAGGCTTGGGCTGTTATCCAGCATAGCATCAGGTATGCAAAGAGGTCTATTGTACTCCGTATTGGCTAAAAGCTTACTAAAGCGAAGCTAAAAGAGTAATGGCAGGTAGCCAATTCTACTGTCAATTCCCCAGCTTGTTTCTCCGTTCCTCCCTTGTAACCCAACCATTTCTCCCCTTTTGTTTAGATAAAGAACAAAGCAACCTACTTCTATTAGGAGTTTTTATCTTTTTAATACTGTTTGCTACAATTGGCAGTATCAATGACCATGACAGCCCACCATGCTCAGACTCTAAAATGGCACTTTTCACCAGAAGGCTGAGTTTCATTTTGGGACAACCAAGAAGTTGAAGAATGTGAAATGTCAGAAACATCATTACAATACATATGTGAGTTCTGTAATATGAGTACTTTGGCGAGTCTTTCTTTTTTTGGGGGGGGAGCTCATATAAAGTAAGGCCACCATGTGCTTTATTTATTATTATTATTAATAATAATTTTTTATTATGTTATGTCAGTTGACAAGTCTTTCTATACAACTAAGTTTCTAGTAAGTGGGACCAAACAATAAAGTGTTTGTTGTTTAGCAGAAAGCATCCAGAGTAAATCTCTCTGAGTGACACAACAGGTTGAGAGATTCTGAGCACCTCAAAATGGAGCCAAAGATTTTATTTTGGGGGATCTATAACAATAGTATAGTATGTGCCAGATATTTTCCATTTCTTTCCCTATACCCCTCTCCACACTCTGCTCTGGGAAGCTCATCTTTTGGATTCTCGTTTGGTTCCATCAATGGGAACCCCCTTCAGAAAATTGGTGGAAAAGAGGAGAGTGAAGTTAGGCACTGATTTTCTGGTCTCTCCCTGTGAGTTTTCATGAGCCTGCAGCGTTCCTTCTCAGAAGGTAGTTCTTTCTTTCAAGGTTGTTCATTCTAAACAATTCTTGTCTTCCATATTCTGATAACCACTTCCTCTGCCTGTTCATTCGAGTTTAGGGTGATACAAGTTCAGACGCTCCCAGCCCCAATTATAGGTCTACATGCACACCTTTGAAAATTCCCTTTGTGAATAAACCTTCCTTATATGATCCTATTTTGAGTGTCCCATCTGTGTCCTATTTTTACATGTTTGCACATACATGGGGCAATGGAAAATTGGAAAGATGTTAAACATACATCAGAGAAATCATGAATAATATGTTTGGAGGTGAGCCTAATCTGAAGGGTGACTAGTAGATAGGGGTGAAGAATAAGCTCCAAGTACAACACTATCATTAGATTAAAAACAATTTTACAGAAAAGATATTGAATCTTTCTAAATATCTCAGGAACTATTACGTGAATAGTAGGCTAAGGTGATTTTATATAGAGCAGGATTTGTAAAATTTTGATGGAAGGAAGGCCGACTTTGATTCAATATGATGAAGCATTTACTTTTGTTTGGAAATGAAATGGTCTGCCTCATCAGGGAAGGAATATTTTACTATAAACTCATTGAAATGATAGTAGGGGGATTTTTTTTTTTTGAGATGACAAGAATAAATTCTTGCATTGGGAGAGGTACTGGACTGCATATCTTTAAGATTCCTTCCAACTCTTAAAATTCTGTGTTACCATGATCTCAGTATAACCCAAATAAAACACAGGGCTTCTTGTGGCTCATTTTAGAGACACGATGAAAGAAATACAGACCATAAATTGCAATGCAAGTTAAAAGTAACTGTCATCTTTTTTTTTTCTTTGAAATTTCTTGGACATCATTAAAATAGATTTAACCAATTATTTACATCGAAGGCTTCTTAAGTTCTCTTTCTTCCATGCTTCGGTTTCTTTCCCTTTTCTCAAAGCTGTTCCTATTAACTCTCTTTTTGTGTATTCTCAAATCTCTCCATCAATATTTTCCTAGTTACCAAATCAACCAAGGTGTTGACTTCCTACTCCTCCACTCAATTTTTCTTCTCCATTTTTTTCTCTCTTGGCTGAGAGATAATTCCCTGTATCATCTTCTTGATTTTTCTCTCCACTGACTATCCCTAGCTACACAACAGGATGGACAGAGCAATGGAAAATGCTGTGTTGGCAATGTCTAGATGGTAAGGAAGAGGGTGGTGGTACTAGCTGAAGAGGAAGGATAGGAAGTTTTGACTCATTAAAAATGTGTGTCCCTATCACTTTAGCTTCTCAACCAAATAAACTACGTAGAATATAAACATATTACTTTGAATATATCATGCTTATGTAAGAATTTGTTTAGGAAAATTTTTGAACTAAGAAAAATTTTGATAAAAATGGAATTTGAATCTGATAATCACAAAGTTTTAGGTAAAGCATTTTTGGTTAAATTGCAATGGCAACTTTCCATGCCATGCCATTTCCATTCCCTACCATTTTAGTTACTGTCTTCATCGTCCACTACTTCAGGCAAGTTAGCGGAGCTCTCCTATGCCTCAATTTCCCTGCCTAAATAATAATGACAATAATAATAGTATCTACCTCATGAAGGATACTATGAAATTTAAATGATATATCTCTAGGGGCGCCTGGGTGGCTAAGTCGGTTGAATGACTGGCTCTTGATTTTGGCTCAGGTCACAATCTCGGGGTGGTGAATTTGGGGTCATGATCTCAGGGTCTTGGGATCTAGCCAGCACTCTAGTGGGGAGCCTGCTTCCCTCCCTCTCCTGCTCCTTCTGCCCCTCCCCATGCACTCTGTCTATAAATAAATCTTAGATAAATGATATATCTCTATATAGCACTTAACACTGTTTGATACATAGTAATAACTAATTAAGACACCATTCTCATTGCTTTTACTGTTATAATTTTATCATATAAGTATTATAGCTACAAGGCTCTGTTTAGATAGATATTAAGTTTTAGCTTGAAATTTTTTAGAGAAATAATGTAAACTTTTGATTATATTTGCCATAAAGACTGGCTAGGTGAACCTCCAACTAATTTAATCTTCTCCCTATATTTTCTAGTCTCTGCTGCAGTGAGATGTGACCATACATCCGAGATAGAGCCAATAGGATGGGATTGTCAATAATATGCGCCACTTCCAGAATTGCTCCACCAAACTCCTCCCACACCCTCTGATGGTTACCCTTCTGTGACAGGATGAACCCAACATGGTAAACTCATTAGCTACCTCTTGAAAATGACAGAACACAAGGTGGAAGAAACCTTGGGTCCCCGACTCAGGGCTAGGAAGAAAGTCACTTGCCAATCTGCGACACTGTTTTGGACTTTATATGAGGATGAAATAGACTTCTATCACCTTCAAGGCCATTCTTTATTAGTTTTTGTTTTGTTTAGTTTTTGGTATAACACCCAGGGTTACCAAGCTAATAATGTGCAAAACCTCTCACCAAAATTATCTTATTGGAGTAAAAAGTCTTTGACATGATTAAATTAAACCATCAAATATTTAAATTTTTCATTTGTGTCTCTTCCTTCTACATTAAATAGTCCTTTTAACTTCTTTTCCAAGGACTCCCCTCACTCATTTCAAAGCATTTTAACCCTTCCTTTGAATATTATTTCAATATTTTATTTTTACCAGACCCGCAACTAATTTTTTCTTCTTTTTGTAATTCTGATCATACATACTTACAGTGTATTTGGTGCTCAATATAATGTCTTAGAGGTGTAGGTATTAAAGAAATTTATTTACTAATACTGGGGTGTAAAAGGTAAGTGGAAAACAGTGACAGAAATTTTGTCCAAAGTCCATAAACTTGGTGGGAAGCACTAGAAAAACTATAGTGGCATTACGTAGGTGGGGAAAAGAAATGTGCCTTGATAAAAATCTTTCTTTTAAATTTAGTTTTGATGGCATTTCATAAATTTAGTTTCTGTTTCAGGTCTTATAAACTGAGTCAGAATCCCATCAAGAATACCTAATCAAATTAGCATGATGACGATATAACTATCTATGAAAGTCAACCTGCTATACATTACTAGAAATTATAGGAATGGTAATACTCTCTAGGCTGCCTTGAGAACATGGGAAACACACTGCTTACATGGGTAAAGCGTCCTTAGTTGGGTGGAGATGATAAGTGAGAGAGAAAAAGAGAAAGCTGGAGGAGTAGGGAGGATTTAGACTAGTGAGTATATAACTTTAGTTGTAAATACAGATTTACACATTAAGTGCTAATAATCATGACATCATCATCAATAATAACAAGAGTAATAATACTTCCTTAACATTTTAGAGTTAGAAAAATCATTTCATATTAGTTTATTTAATAAGGTCGTACTTACACGAATTTATGATTGTCACTAATATTGTTGATCTGGCTTCTTCCTTGCTAATGGAACTCTGATTTTGTCTAGTCACTGAGTGGTTATAACATGATCTCAGGGAGGGTTGGCCTCTACTGCAAGCCTTACAAGATGAACCATACTTGGTCTAATTCCAGCTGTCACAGTAATCTCCTTCTGTGATTAGGTTAGGTATAAGTTAAGTCCCAGCTTTGACCAATGAAATAAAATGAGAAGTCTGCTAGTCTGCTTCCAGAAAGAAACTATGATAGAAAGACCAAGCAAATCACAGAGGACCCAGAGCTTTGAATGAACCACTGAAGAACACTGGAATGAACTGATTCCTGTAACATAAGAAAAATAACTTCCATTTGGTCACTAGTATTTGAGAATCCTAACTAATACTGTGATGTGGGCAGGTATAATTATCCATATTTTTGTTTAACCAGGTTAGACCCAAAATGTAGTCACTCATGTTAAGTCCTATGTCAGCATACGCTTGTTTCTATGCTCAGGTATCCCAGAAAAGGAAGGCACAGGTGCTTTACACAAGTTACCTGACCTGGCTAGAAGATTTCTCTCTGCTCCATAAAAGGAAAGTAACCCTCTTTAACCAATCAGTATAACTTCCTTAATCCTGTGCACTTTGGTCTATAAAAATCTCTCACCTTATATAGCTCTTTAGAGTACTTTCTGTCTGGTAGATTGGATGCCACCCCCTTCATTGCTGAATATAGCCAATGGGATCTTTAAAATGTGCCCAGTTGAATTTTATTCCTTACTAGTTTAAAAGTGAGGAATTTAAGACCCAAAGAGGTCAAGTAACTTAATTCTAGCCAAGTCTTATGCCTTAAAACATAGTATTCCTGCCTTCCTGTATTTGTAAATTATCAATGGTAGGGAGAATGTTTTATTATTCTTTTATTCCTCACCCGCAGATGTGAATATAATGTTGAGCCTATAATTGATTACTTAACTTACATCCATTAAATAAATGGGATTCTCATCCTTATGCGAAAGAGAATCTGTCCCAAAGCAAATAATAATATATTTTCCTAAGGACAAGATGTCTTTTACATAAGAAGCTTTTTGTGTCAGTGGAATTTTATTTTCATGTATTCAACATTTTTTTCACTATTGAGAAGTTAAACATGCTTAATGCTTTCTGTGTTTTTAAGCATTTTGGTTTATAATGCCCTTTAAATGGGTATGCTCCAAGTCATAAGAATCCTTCATGAATTCACATTAATTAGAAAAGAGAAGTTTGTTGATTGTATATTCTGCTACACTGTGAATAAGATATTATAATAGAAGTTATCTGACTTCAATCAGATAATTTCAGCCTAAATAAGTGTAATTTTTTTGCATGTGATATTTTATAGTAAAAGTCTCATGATTTCAATTTCCTGCAACTCAAAACATTTCTCAGATTTTAATATATTTCAAACTGCCTGTCAGATTGGAAAGAAGAAAAAACTTTGGGGAGGGAAAAGTGAAGGATACATTTCCTCCTTGCAGCTGGAGAAAGTAAAGCAGACAAAATGAATTGACATGGCTCAAGAACATGGCAAAGTTCTAGAGAAACTGTGCCATGCTTGTACATTAAATGATTTGGACTTTCTAAAGCTGACACAGAAATACGTGTATTTTTGGAGTAAAGAGCTGTTCCTGTTTGAGTCTTTTAAAATAAACATTAAGTTTAATATGGAGTCATTAACATTTTCAAAGATGCAACAGTCTACATAAATCCCAATGGACTACATATATTGATGTTATTGTAGTTCACTTAGATAAATCAGTAGTATTTACTGTTGCTGTAGCTCCAAGTTTATTTTCTTGTGCCCCACGTCTAGCATAAATTATTTTATTTATACGGTTTTCTAAAGACTCATTTTTTCTTTTTCCCCATCAGACCTGTCATATATATCAGATTACCTAATTCTGAGCATGCAGAATAAACCTTGATTTCCATGACCCCCCCTGCATCCCCATGACTGAAAGCCTCACTTCCGCAGTGCTCTGCCCTCTTCTCCAAACAGGATTTTCATTCACTGGGCTATTATATAATTCGATATAAACATTGACCCATAAAAGCAGATGATCTCTGTGAAGCATAAGAAGGAAAAAAAGGAGCTAAAAAAAGGACCTACCTTAACAGCTGTAAAACTTAGCACTTTGTCTTTTCTTGTGGCCACACAACATCAAACATCCAGATGCGATGTGATCATTTCAATCAGTTGGATGCCTCCAAACTTGAGGAGTTTGGGAGCTGATCAACAAAGCAGCCTGGCTGAGTGACTTTTTCCCTTTGCATTTGGATATTTTGACATATCTAGACATAACCTTTATCATAACATGACCAAAGATGAATGTGAGGTACTGGTTCAATGATTGGAGGTGGGCACAATAGGTAAAATTATTCTCATTTACCGTGGTTTCTCAGCGTTGCTCATTCTAATCTCTTAGAAAACTTTCACCCCTTAAAAAAATTAAAGAGCGCTTCCATACTTGAAGAAAATTTAACTCAATAAAAACATTTATTCACTCTAGAACATTTTTGCAAAGAGTATGTCTCTTGAAAATTTTGCTAACACCCGTCTTGCCATAAAAAAATTAGGTGTCATATTTTGTTGGGAAAATCTAGTTCTACTGTTAGGAAACCGAAAGAATTCACTTGTTCTTATTTATTCCTACTTTCCAGTTTTGTTTGTCGGCATTTAGACACAGGCTGAATAAAGTAGATCCTATTTACAATCATAATGGATTTTAAACGCACTCTTAGCCAAAGCTTTCAACAGCAAAAAAATGCAATTTAAAAAACAAATCAGCCTTGTCAAAAGACTGTTCTCTTTCCCCAGTGCAACCTCCCAGCAGTGGTACCCTGGCACTATGCTGAGTTGCAGGGGAAGAAGGACTGTGACCAGGGCCACAGAGAAGAAGACACAGGGTGTCAAGATTAATGAAACATTTCTTCAAACAATATTTTCTAGTATCAAATTTCTAGTTTTATCATATCCGTTAGAATTACATTCTCTCCCCAATCTTGGGGCAGGCTGCCTTTAAGGAACTACTATGATCTACTTTTGTTTAGCCTGTAGAACACTCAGGAGAGGAAGTTTTATTGTCTCGATAGCCAGTGATGTACCTAGATGATGGTCAAAGAGGACTTTAGCTTCCAGTAATCTTAACCCTTTTATGAGTGCAAATTGATCACTTAACATTTTTTAAAAAGTCCATTTGGTATCTGACCTGTTAACCTTCATATGACGCCATGACATCTTAAAATCAGAGAAACTATTAGAAAAATTATGCCTTAAATATGGGCCTTTGTATCTTTTACACATTCTCTTCTCCAGTGGTTATTACCTAATAATTTTTGACACTGGTGATTAAACATAAAGTTTTACATTTTATGATTTTCTTTCAAACACACAATTGCTAACATATATATCAGGGCAAAAATTAAACATTCTTAAAGAGTCTGTAATTATATTTATACATTAAAGTGTCAACTGGGTGAAATGAATACCTTCAAACAATATTTTAATCTAATTGTTTTAAAACAAAACAATTAATCAGTATTTTATCATCACTCCTAAATAATCTCATTTAAAAAAATAGAAAGGGACACCTATATCCTTTTTTATTAATTTAAGTGGTGATTTTGATTAAAAAATCCAGTTAATTATTTGATGTTTTCATAACCATATCCTATCTTTCTGATTAGAGAGTAATCGTCAATCCCTTGTAAGTTGATTACTAAAACACTTATCATGCTATCATTTATTCCTGATTCTTAGTACTTGAGACCCTTTCTAGAGGTTAAGTCAGTGTTGCAGACACCAGGCCTGTAAAGAAAAACTTCACTTCACATGGTTGCATCTGCTGGCAGTCTGTCTGTGCTCAATCCTGAAACAGAAAGCAGGGATCTCCTGAGGGAGGAGCCTTGTTTTGGACAGAGTAGGAATTCTTTGAGCAAAGTTTATCTTCCAGGACCCCCAACCTTCACTTTTTGAGTTTTCTTCCCTTCATGAGAATAAACAACATCCAGAGATTTGAGAATCTTCATGATTCCCTGCTCTTTCAGAAGTTGTCTGTGGTGCCCATCTGGCACTCCAAGGAAAGTCGCTTAATGAACTCATTTCGTACTGAGCTGCTAGTGGCTCCTATTAAAAGCTACCATTTGCCCTTTGGACAAACCAAAGAAACCATCATTAGATAGGGAATGTGGCAGCACGAGCAAGTCTGAGTAGTCTCCTTAATCCAATAAGGAAACTTAGGACTCTAATATTCCTGGCAGAGAAAGAAACTAAACAAGACAAGACATTTCTCTGGGCTTCAGGGATCTTGCAGTCTAGTGAGATTGATGAAACCTTAAAATAAATCGGCTTAGATGTTTCATCCTTTCTTATAAGTCTTTTTTACAGCACGGGTAGCTCAGAAACTCCTCCTGTGGCTAAAGTGTGCATGAGAGCCTGTGTGTACTTTTATCAAAGCCCTTAAAACACTCTAAGTGTCCGTTGACTGCAAAATCGTGGATTCTGTGAGGCCAGTGATTGTCATTTATTTTTGAGTGTCTACTACGTCATAGTAGGTTTTTAATAAGTACTTGTATTTTTAAATGAATGGATATATGAATACATTAATTAGCTAGCCAAATGCTTTTTGTGGATGCTGTGCAGAGGAGGTAATAACTGACGCTGTCTAGAGTGGAAAGGAAAGAAGACATGAAGGAAAAAGACCAGGGAGTGATCTGCACAGGAGGGTCAGGAAGCAGAGAAACCCTGCCAGTTGATGAAGGTCAGGACGCCCGAAGTCAACCTCTGCAAATGTGAACTCATGTGACACAACTTGAAGTACCTGTCCCTGAAACCAGTTTCGAGAAAGATGTTTACCCTGATACCAAAGGGTTTGGAAACATCTCTTTAGACAAAGTAAATTCCCAAATATATGATGTATGCATGGTGATGGAGAGACCGTAATCCTTCAAGCCGGATGAATAAGAAAATGTTGCAGAATGAAATCTGAGCCCAGAAGTACACATAAAAATCTCAAGCATTAGAAGTTTTTGCAGGGAAAGACAAATACTGTATGATAACATCAAATACGTGGAATCTTAAAAAAGAAAGCCATACTCAAAAAAACAGTGCAATGGTTGCTGCCAGGGGCTTGGGGTGAGGGAATTGGGAACTAGGGGAAATTGTTTAAGGGTATAAACTTCCAATCAGTATGTAAATAAGTCCTAGAGATCAGAGGGAGTAGAGTCAACAATACTGTGCTATAGACTCCAAAGTTGCTGAGACTAGATCTTAATTGTTCTTACCCCCGAAAAGGAAACCACAATATATAAATGTGACAAATCAACACCATTGCACACCTGAAACTTTCACAATGTTATATGGCAATGATATCTCAATTAAAAAAAAGTACTTTCCCTCATATTTTGGAAATGATCAAAGGAAATCTAGTATTGAAGGCCAAATTCTAAGGTTTTTTCTGCTATTTAGAGAAATCAGTTTTCCAAATAAGAAACCTTGATTGTATTATTTAATTATATTCAGAAAATAAAAGTACTTACTATTTTGGAATCATTCTTAGCTTAGATGATATTTAATTTTCTGGTGTTTTTAAACCCGTTATTACCAGTTATAGAGAACAAATAATTCTTTTTTTTGTCGTGGTATTATCTGATGAAGCACATTTTGCCCAACCTACACGTATCTACCTTTTTTCTACATGTTTCTTTATAAACCCTATGTAGACTACTGAAGTATTGAGGGTTTTCTTGCCCTTGAAATTCTCCTGTTTTAAAATAATCTCTGATTACTCTATGTCAACTAAGTACAAGGTAAAGAAAAACACCGATACAAAAAAAAATAATCTCTGATTACTCTTTAGTACTTAGCTGAGAAAAAAGATTTTTTTTGAGAAAAAAAAGATTATTTATGAACACTTACTAAATATCTATATTTCATGTATTACTTATTAAATCTCTATATTTCATGTATTACTCTATATTTCATGTATTCATGTAAACTCAAGAAATCATCCTCATTACAGCCTTTCAAGTTTGATATTTTTATTTTTGTTGTCTCTGTTCAAATGTAGGAAGCCGAGGCACAGAAGGGGAATCCCTGAAGGTGAAGGTTACATATCGCTCCTCAGTTAAGATCCACTTAACTTCAACTTCCCTCGCCTTAACCACAAGCGAAATGGACTCCCTTTGCCTTGTGAAAGCTGCTCTGACCTAGTTGCTTACAGTACAATGTCCATCAGTTTATTTGAAGTATAATGCTTTATAAATACGTATTGGAAAAGTCTAAAAAGCACAGAGAATAAAAGTCTATGCTTATTCAGACAGAAGCTTAGTTTTGCTATCCTTCTAAATGCTTTTGCGTGTGTTTCTGGGAATAGACATTGAGTTTCAAAAGAACTAGAATTATTACAACCAGTGTTGTTAGTGCTACTACCGCTACATCTCCCAGAATGCAATTATCAGTGTTCAGTTGCACTACAGTCTTCTTAGATGCTTTTAAAAATGAGTTGAATTTTCAAATTGTATTTATATAAGTCTTGAGGGCTGGTAGAAATGAATCCCAGGCTAATCAGGAGTTTGAGCTGGTACCCTTCCTTTCTGCTCCGCCTTTTGCCTGCTTCTATTTCTATCTCCTTTCCTTTCTCCCTCCTGTAATGGAGATTGCTAGCTACCTACCCCACACCTACTCTTCCCCTTCATCTTAGTAGGCTGATTTCCATCCAGCTAAAGTACCATCTTTCCATGCCCCTCTTGCAACCAAAGCCACATATTTAAATTTTGGTCAATGAGATGCAAGTAGAAATTCTGTGTGAGGAATTCTGCAAGTTGGCTATAAATAGGAGAGACCTTGCTCATCTTTTTGTCCTCCTTCCTACTGCTCGGAGGTCTGATGTGATGGCTGGTGATCAAGCATCCATGTTTTGCAATGAGGATGAAGGCTATGCTTACAGATAGTGATCCTGGGGGAGCCATTGTTCTAGTTCAAGGCTGCTGAGAGAAATAAAACTTCTATCTTATTTACATAATAATTATTCTAGATTTTGTTCTGTTTTGTTATATGTAGCCTAAAGCTAATCTTACCTGATGGCAACTAGTTATCCCCATATCTTGGCTTAAAAATCAGTACATATTAAAAATGTACATGAAAATAGTAACCTACTTCCTTAAGATCTAGGTACAGTATTGGTAACATTGCCAAACTCCTTTATGTTCTAATTTGGGTTTCTTCCTGACAGTTTTTCCCCCCACACTTTTATAAGAAGGTGAAACACGCTTGATCCTTTTTGGAAATGAGATATGAGATAATGCACATGAAACTGCTTTGTAGATCATGTGGGGTTACACAGAGTTTCTGAATTATTATTGAAAAGTCCCTTTCCCACACACGGAAGTTTGAGAACGTCCAACTGCTTCTCTAAGTCTGTTCAACTTCTGGAGGAGAAAGAGTTTGATACACAGCATTAGAGCCAAATCATTCATTAGTACCTCATGAAAAGTTGTGGCAGAAGGCAAAAGAAATCTAGTCAAATTATACTCAGGCTCTAATGGAAGCAAGAAATCTTTTGTTCCTATCACTTTATGATTTTGCTTATTTATGGCTTCTGTGCCCAAAGGCTAGACAAGAGAGACACTTTATTAATCTACAAAATGAGTGAGTGCAATGGAGCTGTAGCTGGTATTTTATACAGCTTTAAACAATAATATAAACAAAATTTTGGCTATTTTGAAGCCTATAAATGGGAAAAAATATATACACAGAAACAAGTGCTGGAACAAATGAACATGTGGACATCCATTGTTAAACTGTAAAGGGGTAAACAACGGCCAGATACACCCAAGAAGAAAATAAAGGAATAATTCATATCAAAATGAGAATTAGTGTGAATGATTGTCAAGAACTCACACCATGAGATGCTTCTGAATTTTTAGATTTAAATCTGGAAGTATGTAACCAAAAGATGTAGTCTATAAAATCTACATCAAGGTCTAATTACCAAAGAGAATAAAATACATCCCAGTGCCCTGTTTTATGTTGGCAAAGTGTAAAAAGTCTTTGTTACTTGTACAGATAATCCTATTTTTAAATTTTCTTTACTAAGTTCTTAAGATTTTCACCAGAAATTCTGACTTTTTTAGAAAATAAGACAGAGGGGGCACCTGGGTGGCACAGCCGTTAAGCATCTGCCTTCGGCTCAGGGCATGATCCCGGCGTTGTGGGATCGAGCCCCACATCAGGCTCCTCCGCTATGAGCCTGCTTCTTTCTCTCCCACTCCCCCTGCTTGTGTTCCCTCTCTCGCTGGCTGTCTCTATCTCTGTCGAATGAATAAATAAAATTTAAAAAAAAAAAAAAGAAAATAAGACAGAGGAGAAGGAAGAAAGACGGAGGTAAAAGAGAGGCCCAAAGAGAGTAAAGAAAGGGAAGGACACAGGATAAGTTTTCTCAGAAGACATAAAAAGAATAAAATTACAAAAAGTGAGGGAAGAATAAAGAGTAATGTGCACGATAGCCCGCGCGAGGATGGATAACTGATTCCATCCCTTCTAAGAGATTAGCAATGTAGTCACATGTTTGGAGGTTTATCTCTCTTACCTTTAGAACCAAAACACAGATGGCAAGGATATTTTTACTTATTATTTTCATCACCCAGCAAGCACTTGGAGGTTTAATGTTAAGGAGAAAGAACAAAAGACTATACCAGATGCTAATTAAGTGTGGGTAGAAAGGAAGAATGGAGCACTAGAGAAAATGTCTGTAAGAACAAACATAAGCTTTTTCTCCATTACTTATCATTACTGGCCTCATATTCTTTATGGCGCTAATGCTTTCAGTACTTATTGATTTACTAGACTGGTAATTACACTAACATCGACCTGCATTTTTCTTTCCTGCATAAACGTTGAGTTTGTTAAAAGCCTGTGCGATCCGGTAACTGTAATGCCAGAATACAATGCAGCAGACATTTTGAAGGCCTACTGTGTGCAAGGCTTGCTGATAGCGCTGGGGATACAAAGAACCCACGTAGCCTCAATTCTTAGTTTTAAGAAGCTATCAGACTACTTTGGAAATTAACCATATTTTCAACAAAATTTATGATACAATATAAAGAGAATCTCATAAAAATACGAACATTTGCTTCTGCAGGGGTTTCTAAGAAAAGAGAGAGCACCTATTCTTTAGCAGAAGTTTTTAAAAACTTAATTTATGAAATAGGTGGCATCCAAGTTATGTAACATTCACCAAGTTATGTACGATTACTAACCTCATTTTCCCTCTCTGTAATATTGTGATAATAACAGGACCTACTTCATGAGACTGCTGTTGGAGAATTAAGTAAAATGTAAGGTAAACAGAACAGTGCCTGTGCATAATAAGCACTATGTAATGTTAGTTATTAACATTTTATAATTATTATATTTACTGCTATTGTTAAGCTTGAACAGGCACTCTCAGAATTCTAGTGAGACCCAAACAATTTTCATTTTTCTGAGGCACCTAGTATATTAACAAAGGGATGACAAATAGGGTTGTTAAAAAAAGTGAGGTGTATTTTCAACATCCACAAATAAGAAATTAATGTCCTTAACACCAAGAAATATAACATCTCTCTCTCTCTCTGTATGACTCTACTTGAAGGTAAATTTGAGGTCTTTTTGGGTTGGGTATGAGATCTAAAGCAAATGGCTCTCCTCCCATCCCATCATAGGCACTGAGACTGAGAAATGAACAGAAATAAGAAGGTTGAGATGGATAAGAGGGATTTCCGGTGAAAGGAATAGAAGGAGCAGAGGTATGGAAGTAAGAAGATACAGGGAGAGTTTGGGCAATGATGAACTGTTTATTGTGGGGAGGGCATAGGATATAGCTAAGAAAGCAGGATAGATCCTTGGGGGAACACAGGTGGTAGATCTTCAAATAATTTAGGAGGGAGTAAGAGATTGGTTTCTTACGTCTATGTGTGTGTGTGTGTGCGTGTGTGCTGTGTGTGCATTGGTGGCAGTCATATAACTGACATTGTAATTTATTTATTCTATGTTTAAAGATTTGTTTATCTGAAGGGGGGGCTCACACACGTGAGTGTGCATGCACAGGTGCAGAACAGGGGAAGGGGCAAAGAGAGTCTTAAGCAGACTCTGCCCTGAGTGTGGAGCCCGATACGGGGCTTGATCCCACGATCCCACGACCCTGAGATCACAAGCTGAGCCAAAACCAAGAGTCAGGTGCGTAACAGAGTACACGGCCAAGGTGCCCCTGACATTGTAATTTAAAGGCATTAGTTTGCAATTGTATACAGTGTGGACCTCATAGAGACAGGTTGGTGGGGAAACTCAGGGAGAGAATTCCGGTGAGGACCTGGAAATGACACTGGAAAGAAGAAGGAGGAGGTTATAGAAGAATGGGCTGGGGTTTATAGGTCATGAATTCCTGCCTCACAGTGGATTTAGCAGCTAGCCTTGCTTATGCTCTAACAGAATAAACAGAAGCCATTACATAGACAAAGAAACAAAACAGAAAACATTAGAGCCCCTTCAGCCAATCTCTTTCCTAATTTACACAGCTATCTTTCTGGTTTCACTATTCACCAAAGGATGGAGAAAGGGTTTCTGTCAATACAGGGGTGATTCTTCCAGATGAGCTCATTGCTTCACTCCAGAACCAAAAAAACCCAAAACCAAAACCAAAACCAAAACCAAACCAAAACAAACAACAGAAAACCTTTCTAGGTAAATGCCTCCACTCTGGTCTGAATTCCTTTTGCTTCGACTCCCATGGAACTTCTTTAATCTATTCCCTTTTACAGCCTCTGTAACCCTTCTTCAATCCTGGTTTCTCCTCCTAGATTTTAAACCTGTTTAACATGTTCTCACTTGTAATTTCTACCTTTCTGGTCTGTTCCCATCCTTTTTTTGTGGACCGTTTGTCTGTGTTTATCTGCTCCACAAAGGATTCATTCTTTGGTCTTACTCTCTTTTCAGCCTACAGACCTCATTTATGTGGGTACAGTTACCAGCCATGTATTTATGATTCTCAAATATCTGAAATAAGGGCCAGGTCATATACATAATGGATTGTTGGGATGACTGGTGTATCCAAACAGAACTCATTATCTCCTCAATGCTCTTACTCCTGCACCATATGTGTCACAGGGTGGCAGCCCAATTATTTCAACCATCCAACTCATAGACCTGAGAGAAATCCCAGGTGCCTCTTTCCTTCATCATCTCTCTCGAATCAGTTTCTAATTCTTGGGCTGTATGAACTGCGATTTGTTGGATGCAAGCAATGTACAGAAACAGCAATTTATTACAAGCACACCACTAGGAGTTGGAAGTTTGGCGAACTAGGCAGTAATAAGTTTTGGCAAGGATGGAAAGAAATTGGAACTCTCGTACATTGTTGATAGGAATGTAAAATGGTTCAGCTGCTTTGGAAAGTAGCTTGGTACTTCTTTAAATTACTAAATATACATATGACCCAGCAATTCCACTCCTGGGTATATACTAGAGAAATGAAAACATGTTCACACAAAGACTTGCACATGAAACTTCATGGCAGCACTTTTCCTAAGAGCCCAAACATGGAAACATCCTAAATTTCCACTGGTTGATGAATGGATAAACAAAATATAGTATACCCATACAAGTGAGCGTCATTCAGCAAGAAGAAAGAATGCGGCAGTACTCATGTTACAACGTGGGTGTGATGTGTAAAAAGCCAGTCAAAGAAGACTACATGTTGCATTATTCCATTTATATGAAATGTCCGGAAGAGACAAATCTGTAAAGATAGAACAGAAATTAGTGGTTGCTCAGGATGTCAGGGAATAAGAAGTGACTAGCAGTAAGTATGGTGTTCCTTTTTGGGGTGATGAAATGTTTAAATACAGATTTTGGTGATGGATGGTTACATGACTCTGTGAATATATTAAAAATCATTAAACTGTATACTTTAAAGATTATTATTTTAGAGAAGGGGGAGAGAGAGAGTGTGTGTGTGTGTGAGTCGGGGGAGCAGGCAGGGAGGGAGAGGAAGGGGGAAAGAATGTCAGGCGGACTCTGCGCTGAGTATGGAGCCTGACACAGGGCTAGGGGCTCAATGTCGCAACCCTGAGATCATGACTTGAGCCGAAACCAAGAGTAGGACGCTTAACCACCTGAACCACCCAGGGGCCTCTAAACTGTATACTCTAAATGGGTGGATTTTACGGTACTTGAAATAAACCTCAATAAAGTTGTTTTAAAAGACATAGAAAAAAGCTTTCAAGGGATCCCCACTATCCTCAGCCATACATCTCTGACTCGAGCATGTGCACTGGTCCCTAGAATGAAATCTAAAATGCATCCACATGGCGTAGAAGGTCCTTATTATTATTTTTCTGTCCACAGTTCTTTCTCAATCTTTGCAAGGATTAGCCACACATCCCTTGTTCCAGCCAGGCAGAACTACTTGTACATGGTTCTGCCTTGCATCTTTGCCTTTTTCCATCTGCTCCCCCTTGCTTTCCCCACCCCAACTCATATACCAAATCCTTTTTTTTTTTAAATGTTTTTTTATTATGTTAGTCACCATACAGTACATCCCTGGTTTTTGATGTAAAGTTCGATAATTCATTAGTTGCGCATATACCAAATTCTTAACCATTCTTTAAGATGTAACTTTGCATATTACTTCTTCCAGTATATCAGTTATAATTGTTCCCTCGCAAAAAAAAAAAAAAAAAGGATTGGGGGCAATAGAATAAATACAGTTTGGGCAATAAAATAAAATATTTTGGAAGGAAACAGAATGGCTCAGAGAATGATAGAACAAAGAGAACTTCCAAATCACAGAAAGGAAAATTTAAGATCTAGACTTTGAAAGCTAATAGATATTTTCTTTTAGATGAGGTTCTTAGAATGACCTGACCTGGTTCTGTTTTTTAACTCCATGAGATTCAGTTCAAGATTCAAGACTCAAAGGAAGAAATTATCCAATTGCCCAATGTGGGTAGCATGGCCATGTCTCAGGCAGGGGCTGATAGGTCACCTGGATGGACAGTCCCCCCAAGACCGCATGTAGTGGCATGGGATGATATGATCTTATACGTTCTCTCACATTTCTAAGCCTTCTTGAATTTAGATGAGACCATGTGGTTAATTTGAGCCAATGAGGCATGAGAGGAAGTAACATGTCTAAGCAATCATGGCCAAGGTAAGAAGAGCCTATGCAAGCCCCTCCAGCTGTAACTGTCACGTGTTCCCAATGGTATAGCTAAGGAAGGTAGAACCCTGGTTCCTGGTGCATTTTGGGCCAATGAAGCCTTCTTTGTTGGTGGAGAACATGTAGCCTGGGTATGATATAAAATTTTGAGGTCATTTTTATTAACTTATCCAAAGTAAAATATTTCTTAAACTAAAGAGGCATTGTCATAAGAAAAAAAGGGGAATGGATGGTGAGCAAGCAAAACCAACAGCTGCTCACTCAATTCAATGAAGCTTCCTGACCTCTTGGGACTGTTAACACTTCCTACTCTGTGCTCTCATTGGAGTTTGGGATATATTTTAACTAGTACGTGCTAAGCAGCTGTAATTATTTGATTACATGCTTTTTTTCTTTCACCAGCTGCTGAGCTTTACACCTATGAGACAATGAGCAAATATTTATTAAATGAAAGAATGAATAAATGAGTAAAAGAAGAAAAAGTGAAAGAAAAACAAATCTGGTAATTAGGTAGTCATCTCTATGACATAAAAGTACCATGATTTTGTCTTAATGGTTTTTTCCTTTGTGTATATTCATGTTTTGTTTCAATCTTTGGTAAATAAAAGCTGTTCCAATGCAAAGTGGGTAAAGTATAGCCCGCTGGTCTACCTAGCCTGCAAATGTAGTTTTAGGTCTGCTCCTCACCTTAAAATTTGTGATTTAATTACCACATTCTTTTAAATATAGAAAATTTTACCCAAGCATCTGGGGTTCTAGCCTCTCTCTCTCTCTCTCTCTCTCTCTTTTTTTTATTGGAACAGCTTACAATAATGAGGCCCTACATCCTTTTGGAAACAATTAGTTGGATCTGAGGTGCTGTTGTTTCTCACACACAGAGAAAGTTCTTCCACTTTGCCGAGTGTCCACCCAGCCTTCTTTTCAGTTACCTGCATTCACTTACCCCTTCCAGTTCCCTGGTGGGCTCTGTGGGCATTTTTGCCTTGGATCCCTGTAAATGCTTTAGGAAATGGAAGTGTGTTTAAAAGGGCTTTCCTGGGACACCAGCACTGTTGAAGGCTCTGTTGCTGTGAGAGTTCCTCTTTTCAGTGAAGAACTGATCTCTGCCGTCACATATCATGAATAAAGTGCTAAAGTTTTTAAAAGCATCTGGGTAAAGCATTGGTTATATATTATGCTGTAATGGTCACTGTCTACTAAGGGTGCAGGCGATTAACTTTTACTTGGTGATTTCTTCAATTTTAGGGAAACATTTTTGATTTGGTCTTGATGTAGTTTAAATGCATTGTATGAACTTCCGTTTTTCTGCAAGAGTATAATTTGGTTCATAAATTGCAGATGGTGGAATCATGCTAAATGAATATCCTCATTGCTCAGAAAATTAATTCTTTTGACAGAATCATTCACTTAAAATGGAGTGAATATTTAACTTTATATATTAAGAGGTTTGAATGAAGTATCAATGCCTTCATTTTCATATACTGCCTCCCTCAATAATTTCATAGTTCATTTCCCTTTTATTGAAGTTAGGGATATTTGAGCCATATTTGTAAGTTCTCATTGCCAAACATTTTTCTTTCATTCATTCCTATTTTTTTTATTTTTGGTAAAATGTTTCTGGTTCTCCTGCATTAGCTATTGAATACAAATGGTCATAATCAATATATGTACCTTTGACAACTGACTTTAGGCTGTACAGGATAGTGGGTAAGGCCAGGGGCCTAGCATCAGACTGGCTGGGGTTTAAATACAGGAGTCTCCATCTTCTGCTGTGTGATCTCAGGCAATCTGCTAAACCTCTCTGAATGAATCTCAGTTTCCTCATTCCCTCAAAAGAATGAATCAGGTAAGAAAATATGTACTATACACTTATAATATTATGTATGATATTATACATATTGCATTATATATTATATTACATACATATTATGTGTGTGTGTGTGTATATATATATATATATATATAATGCATAACCACACCACTGCCAATTTCAATTTGCTAAAGAAAATGACTGCATGTATTCAAGTCTCCACAGTCAAATTCCTCCTATCACCAATGCCCGTAAAAATGGAATCCAGTTATTTTTCGTTTTAAGGTCTTCCACCTTCTAAACTGGTCTTTTACTTACTCCGGGACCACTGGGTTTTTGTTTTGAGTTTGTTTTGCCTCTGGCCACCCTATATATCTTCCTTCCTTTAGCCCTCTGCTTCTGCCATCCTCCTTGACTATAATAATTTTCCTTAAAAAATCTCCAAAGTAGGAAATTTTCCTACTTATCAGAATTCCTCTTGCCCCTGAAGGTGTAGCTCAAATAACACCCTCTCTCTTAGATTCCTTTTCTCACATGTAGAAATCTTAATTTTGGAAACGTAAATTTGGCACTTCTATGTCATTTATCTTTTTTATAGTTTCTGTTAATGGAAGCAATTGGGGAGGGATGTGTGGAGATAGAAATAGATGTCCTAAATTTGGATACAAGAAAACAGATAGATTTGAATCATATAGGATCAGATCAACCACAGTTTAACAGGTGTCTGGGGGTTATTTGTCCTCAAGCAGGTCTTGGCAGTATGCAGTAGGAGTCAAGTCTTAAGGCGGGGCTACTTTGGGGTCAGAGTGAGTTGGATACAGGGGCAGGTGGAGGAAGCAGCAAAGTAGGTGAATTTTCGGCAGAGAAACTGCAGGAAATGAGGAAAACCTAGGTTCTTGCTGACTCTTAACCATGGTTTATGGTGTAATTAGCCCCTAACTCAGAGGGAACAGCAAACATTTTCTGTAAAGGCTCAGAAAGCAAATATTTTCAGCCATATGTTCCATGTTACAGCAATTCAACTCTGTTGTTTTAGCACAAAAGCAGTGATAGACAATATGTAAACAGATAGGTATGACTGTGTTCCAGTCAAACTTTACATATCAGGACGCAGGACGCAGGCTAGATTGGGGTTGTAGTTTGTTGACCCTTTGAACGAAAATCTTTATAAACTAAAATATAGACCCTTGAGAACAGAGTGTCTCTTTCTTCTGCACCTCCAACTGCCAGTATAGTTTTGATATATTTGAAATATTCACTAAAGATGTATTATTCATTAAGGGTGAAGATTATTTGCGGCATAACACATCTCATTTATAATATATATATGTTAATTCACTCTGATACCTGGAACGTTTTCCTCCCATGCCATATTTGTGTTGACACTTACTATTTTGGGGGTGACAGTTTTATTTCCTAAATATGTTCTCTGTACTACATTCTCTGGATATTTCATTAGTTAAAAATAATATAATTCTTTTTATTTGAGTTTCATAAAATTGCTTCTTCTACTGATTTTAATCTCTAAAGACTCTGAAAGATAAGTGAACATTATTTATTAACTTTAAAAAAGGGGTGGGAGATCAACAACTTATATACTAACTAACTCCAATAGACTCATACTTGTTGCTCATAATTTTTTGATGACATGACATGAAGTTACTACTTCCACAGGTTGGAAAGTAGTAGTTGACTGATGCTGTCTGTCATGGGTGAGTGAAGAAAGTGTGATAAGATTCATATCATATATCTAGTATCCTTGATCCAAATAGTATAAAAAATGCTATCAAACAAAATAATATAGATTTATATTTTGTGAGTATGTTTGAAAGATATTCACCAAATTATTAAGTAGGGCCATCTGGCTGGCACATGATGGCTGCTAGTATTTATTTTTTATTTTGAATTTGATAGATTTTCCAAATATTTTATGAAGGAAAAGGTTACTTCTGGGATTTCACTTCTGGTAATATGATGGACCAGATACCCAGAAGGGCCCGTATGTTATAGTACAACCTAAGTCCTACATAATGTACACCTAGCATATTTTTAATGGATTGCTAGACTGTCAGGAAAGGGAGAGAGGTACACTAAAACATCTGATTTCACTAGGGCCAGAGAAGTCCTAGAAGTAAATATCAATCCCAGTGCTGGCACCAGGAGGCTTAACAGTGGGCTGCTACATGTTGATGGGGCTAACATTCTGATTTCTGCATTAAGCTATAAACTTGATAAGTGGTAAAGTGTTTCCATGCCAAAACTGAAAATCTCCTCTAGAATAACGAATCCCAAATGTATGCTGTTGGTACTTTTTCATAGGTTAAGTTCAATAAAATTTTAGCTCCCAAAAGAAAGGAAATCACCAAAGTGAAATATGGCAGTAAGAATGAGAGTTGGCACAAACAATGAAGGTTCAGACCCCACGTGAAGTGTGGAGATCGTGGAATTTTCAGACATAGAATATAAATTACTGATAAAAGTTACAATAAACTAAAAGTAGAATAAAAAGGGGGAAACAATAACAAATTACCAAGAATGACCACCCAAACTGAATTTTTAGAAATAAAAAAGGTAACTCTTGAAATATTAAATTCAGTGAATGGATGATGTTATAGATTAGACACTGTTGAAGTGAGCACTAGGGAACTAAAAGACAGATCCAAAGGAACTACTCAAATGTAGTACAGTGAGACAGGTGCAAACCATGAGAAGTTGAGATATATGGAGAACACAGTTATAAGGTATAGTACATTCTCAGTGGGAGTCCTGGAGAAACGGACCAGAGATGATGGTGAAGAACAGAAATGTCTGAGACTTGTCTACAACATACAAAATACATGAATTCACAGATATGAAAAGCACAATATATAAAATGCAGAGGAAAAACAAACAAACAAACAAACACCAAGACAACCGTGGTGAAACTACGTGACACCAATGTCTAAAGAAAAGGTCTGAAGAGGAGCTCCAGAGAAAGGACAGATCAAATGAATGCAAATCAGACTGACAGCAGAGGTCTCAGCAGCAGCAGAAGCAGGAAAGTAAAGTTTATTTACTTCTAGAATTGTAAACCCAGCAAAACTCTTTTAAGAAAAAGAGTGAAATAAGAACAGATTGATTCTTTGGGGTTATTTGTTTAAAATTGTATTTCTTCTTTAAATGAACCTAGTGGCTTCATATTAGCTTGGAGTTTTCTTTGTTGGAATTTTTGGTTTATGCATTCAATCTCTAAAATAGATATAGGACTTTCAATTTCTTCCTGTGTCAGAATAAAATGGCTGTGTTTTTCTGAGAATTTTAACATTTTATCTAAAGTTTCAAATTAATTAGCATGCAACTTTTCAAAATACCGTTATTATCTTTGGGATATATATATAGTGATGTTCCTTTGTTCATTTCGGAAATTAATTATTTGTGTCTTCTCTCTTTCTGTTGTTCAGATTTGTTGAGGCTTTATCAAGTTTGGTTTTAAAGAAAGAATTTTGGGTCCAGTTGATCCTCTGCATTTCATTTTATTTTTTCTACTTAAGTTAATTTCTGCTCTTAGCTTTATTCTTCTTTCTCTTTTTGTTCTAAGTTGCTATTCTTTTTCTGGTTCCTTGGTATGGATGCTCAGAATAGATTCTCCATCATTCTGATGTTCAAACATAAACTGTTGAACTCAGTAGTTTTCAAAGTCAAAGCCTGGACTAGACAATTAGCATCAATCCAGAACTTGTTAGAAATGGAATTTCTTGGGCCTAATTTCAATTCTATTAAAATCAGAGTTCTGAGTGGGGGGGCTCAGCCATCTGGATTCCAGTAAGTTTTCTTTAATAATAGAACATTGTTTATAACAGTTAGTGTGAAGAGTAGACAATTAGGTTGAAACTAGGCTAAAAACTGTAAATTCAAGGGAAGTCATTCTAACAGAGAAGGACATTATTTCAGAAATACATCCTGAATTAAATTTGGTTAGAAAACCCTAGCAACATCAATACCGAAAACAAAACAAACAAAGCAAAACCATACACAACACATACTTTCTAGTGAAGTTGAATGGCTGATCACTTTAATATTAAATGCTAAGACCCATAATTCATAATTTTAATCCATCCTTGTTTTCTTATATCAAATGATCTTCCTTCTAAACAACAGAAATTTTCTCACCCATTGCTGTGCATTTCAAATTACATAAAGGAATTTCCTCATGATAATCACACCTTAACTTCCTTAAGGGTAATGCTCAAAGAAACATGACTTTTTTTTTTGACAATTTTATCAAATTATTAAAAAAATAATTTTGACTAAACATTAACAAAAGAAAAAAGCTACCCGTAATATCATCTCAAACAGATGATTTCAAATAGTTGAAATGCTATATTTTGCATGGTCCCCTGAAATAACACATAAATTCATATATATAAAGAAAGCAAGCAAGCAAGCAGACGAATCGGATGTGGTGAACTTCACTTGCAATTGGTCTGGAGATTGCTCTATTTTCAAAAGAAAGGTCCACAGGCAGCAGCACATTATGTATTGCTAGATTTAATTTTCAATTTTTCTGAAGAAGATAATATTACAGAGTAGCAACCTCCGTAAATAAATCCAAAACATTTTGGTCGTTTGAATTTTAGAGAATGGAGTATCAGTGAGGGAAAAAAAAGTATACATGGAATCCCAAAGTCCTATTAAAACCTAGACTGAAAAAATTTGCAATTCTCTTATCACCACTATGTAATTCAGACAAAATACTTTTTAATTCTTACAAGATAGCTTATTAGTGTACCTAAATTCACAACTTTTGAACTTTGCACTAAGAAACCACGGAGTTTGTACTTTCATATGGAAAAAATCTAATCAAGATTTTAAATATAACAAATAACATTATAATTTTTAAGCTAAAAAAAAGCAAAAGAAATATTCCAAGTCTGTAAATTGTTCCCAGTTTGACTACAATTGTTGGAATTTGTCAATCAGTTTGGAAAGACTTTTTTTCCTCTTTTCTTAATCAAATCACTGAAGAGTGAGTCATATTTCCCTTTCACTCCTTCCTTTAAAAAATCTACCCTTAAAATAGTTCTGAGACATTGAAAGGGGATAAATAATGGAAGAATAGCAGGAAAGCAAAATTGTCAGGATGACCCAGAAAATGGGAACAGGTTTTGAATTTA
Source organism: Ailuropoda melanoleuca (assembly GCF_002007445.2). Taxonomy (NCBI): domain Eukaryota; kingdom Metazoa; phylum Chordata; class Mammalia; order Carnivora; family Ursidae; genus Ailuropoda; species Ailuropoda melanoleuca. Next base: position 36,648,083 of record NC_048221.1, on the reverse strand, counting down.
TGCAGAAAAGTTTAACTCCATAAATGCCGTATATCACTAATTACTAAGGAGACTCTTAAATTTAAACTCCTTTACACAGGAATTATATTTTAAACTCAAATCAGTAAACCATTATAATTTCTATATACTAATAGTTGACTTTTTCTGGGTGTGTGTGGCAATGACAATACCTTTTATTAGAGGGTCTGGAGATGCTTATTTCAATTATTTATATAGCAAAATAGAAATAGGTTATAAAATTAACCAGTTGTATCAATGTTGTTTTATGGTCAATGCATATTTTGAAATAAAACAAAGGGATTTATCAAGTGTCTTCATGTGTGTTTAAGTTATTGAGTATGCCCAAAGTAGATCTAAATAAAAACTTTTATTATTCTTTGTAGTCACATAAATTATTAATGACTTGTAAGTTTATACTGTACATACCGGATTTCACTTTCCAAGTTTTTGCAGAGTGGAGAAACCCCTTGAAACATAATGACTAATACAACAAGTGACTTTTACTACTGCATACTTCCGTTCTCTTTGAAGAGCTCCTATAGTCCCTACATATGGGAATACAGTATGGAGGCTAATGTAAAAGGCATCAACAATATTTTCAGGGATAAAATGTTTTGGTTGTTGAGAATACCAGCTGGCATAGTGAGTATAAACCCCGTTAAATGTTCAAGTATTAGCTTTCAGAAGGGATAATAAATTCTATGTCAAGGTTGACAGTGGCAGAGAATGAATAAATCAAAAAGTAAACCATGCATTTAAAATAGAACAGAAACCAGGGAAAATAATGTGAGCTATCAAGACAAATAAACAAATGTAAACAGCGACTGTGGTAGATTGAAGTGTTTTATTGGTACTCCCTTGTTCTTCGTCTAGGTCATCAGGTAGATGAAACCAGTTGCAAGCTGTTCATTCATTGTAGAGGTGTGTGTACACAGCAATAAATATGTCCCACAGCACTGATAAACTCTCAGAGCCTCTAGGCCAAGGATTTTATGCTCCAAGAGAGACATTTTTGCCAGGTACATGTTCTTGACAATATCACATGTTACTTAAAAGCCTACTACAGTCTGTAGAATTTATTTTTTCCAAGATGGACAATGGTGTTGGTTATTGTAAACCTATTATGAAAAGAGATCTTGTGACTTGGGATTTTAAAATTAAAAAAAAAAAACTGTAGCATACTACTAAATCTGCCATGCTTAATTGTTTTTAATCCAACATGTTATTTGTAAAGAAATACAGATACATGAGATAGGAAATTTAAAATTTTTTTTTTTAAAGATTTTTATTTATTTATTTGACAGAGGTAGAGACAGCCAGCGAGAGAGGGAACACAAGCAGGGGGAGTGGGAGAGGAAGAAGCAGGCTTCCAGCAGAGGAGCCTGATGTGGGGCTCGATCCCATAACCCCGGGATCACGCCCTGAGCCGAAGGCAGACGTTTAACTGCTGTGCCACCCAGGCGCCCCAAAATTTTTTTTGATAGTAGAATGATGACTAGATTTGGAAGCCGAATGATTTATTCTATTTTTAAGGAAGTTCTTTTAATTTGCTCTCCCTTAGATTCCTTATCTGTACAATTAGAACAAGGATATGAGTAAATATACGTGAAAAATGTCTCAGGGATTGGAAATTGATTCAAAAGTAAAAGTTATTGTTGATACACCATGTTAAGTCCCTCTGGGTATTCTGATAATATTACTTTCAAAATACAATTGAAAAATTTTAAAAATTAATAATTATTAATATGTGACATTATTTTGAATCTTTCTAGCTAGCTCTTAAGAATTTTATTCCCTCATTTTCATGAATTTATTTTTGATACCAATCAGAGGAAGGGTAATTTTTATATGATTAATTGAATTTGTTTGAAGTAAAGACACTGTGAGAAGAAAAAAACTAACAAAGCCACATATTCTCAACTTCCATAAATAAATTCTGAAAAAGCAACTTAATCTATATTCAAATTTTTTTGAGGGCTGAGCATGTTCAAAATGCTAAACATACAGTGATGAGTATGATATTGTTCCTGCCCTTGTGGGCCTCATAGTCTAATAAAGGAGACAAACACATAATCACAATAACCAAAAAATTATAATCAAATCACAGTCTAATGGAGACAGATCTACTTTTAATTTATTCTAACGGGTGGTAGCAAAAGAAAGTCTGGTTCATTGATTTGCCTACTCTTCACAAAGCATTACCTTGCTTTGTGCTCACTCCACCCAAGATTCACGTCTACAATGGACTCGTGGAGTAGCACATGGAAAAATAAGGATGACAGTGGACTTGTAGAATGGGTTTTGTTTTTGGCATTAACTAACATGAGAGCCCTGTTCATTCCTCAGTGGCTATATTTTATGTCAACTAACTATAAGCAAGTTATCTATACTTCCCTGAATATTCAGAATTTATAAGAAGTAAAAATAATTAAATCACTCTTTACCGTAAGACATATAGTAAGGCTTTCTATTTTGGACTGATTAAGTCATGTGTATCCTCATCTCAAAAATGTTTTTCAAAACTCATTCTAAGTGAAAGAAAACAAATAACTTAGAAGAGTTGGTATTTCGTTTCAATTTTGTTTTACTAAAAATTGGTAAAATAGCATTGATTTTATGAGCACTTCTTTGTGTAGCTCTTTGTGTATTCAGTGAAAATGCTGATTGCCTGTTTTGGTATGTATGTGCACAAGAACAGGTACTGATAAAAACATCTTAGTTTATTACAAATATAAATAATAAAAAACAGCATGTGCAAAGATTAAACAATACCTTATGTAAGCAAAAATTACTCTTTATTTCTTATCATGTTATGACATAAGGAGAGAAAAAATGTTTTGATGTAAAAATCTGTCAGCTATCATGTAATTTAATATGTAGTGACATATACTGCTAAAAGGTATATATTAACATTAAAGACCCGAACTCCAATGATTAATATTACAGTGATGACAGAATGAGTGTGCCTAATTTTAATCCACTGTTTATCTATGCGGGGTAATTTATAGATCACTCGACATGTTTTAATAGTAGACATAAAAAGATATCCTCTAATACCCACTTGCTTTCAAGATCTGACATTTGCAATTACAAATACAAAGAAATACCAGGGGTTGCCTTCATTGGCTATGTATACAAATAGCTAGTCATCCCATACACAGTTTATCAAAAGTGATCTATTAATAACAAAACTGCTCCAAAGACCCAGGGTCTCTTAATATTCTGGTTGAATATCAAGGGGTTGACTTAAAATGAGGGCAGAAACACAAAGAGTAGAGAACACATTGATTTGCCCGCCAAATATAGTTTTACCATCATAAATCTCAGGCTGACAACTGCACAAAGCTTTCTTCACCCAAACACTGCCAAGTCAGGGCGTTTATTCACTGATTGGCTGATAGTCGCCATGACAACTGATGCCACAATTAGACAAGTACAATCCCACTTTCAAACATGCACACAATTCATTAATTCAGCAGGACTTTGCTGATGATACATTATGGGGTTAGTATTTAACACTATTCGGAGACTGATATATTTGCCTCTTATCTAGGGTAAAATAAATTTTAGGAAGTGATGAAAACAACCATTTAATTAGACTAAAGTAAGTTTGACAAGCGACTCAGTGAATTTAAATGTTTTTAATAATTTTACAGGTGTCTCATTCTTTAAATGACTATTGAGTTAACTTTCAAGTTATTTTCCTATGGGTTCTTTTTAAAAAAATGGGAAGAATGTGAGTCCAATTTCCTACATACTAAATAAGATAACAACAAATATTTCCTTGGCACTTGAGAGGAAATAATTTTACTCAATGTTGAGTGATCAGTGAATTTAACAGATATTCATCTGTAGAGAACCCAAAGAAAATTGCAAAAGGAATAATTTCCTTATTCTTTGTCTACCTAAGAAACCATATTTATCAGAGATGTTTCCTAAAACAGACTGACCACGTAGATTGAGAATCTAAGTACAGATAAAAGTAGTCTAATGAGGAATATAAGTAAAAGTTGTATTTACCAACATTTGTGTAATTTTAGCTCAGCTAGTCTTATCAGTCAAATTACTGGAAGCGAAATGCTGACATTTCTAAACGCAGTTTCCCATGTTATGATCCAGAGTGTGTGAATATGCAGTTAATGAGTTAAAACCTTAGACATCTGTATGTGTTTGTGGCTGTTTCTGTCTGTAGGAACATACAGTAGAAGGTATAAAAGGCTAGACACCATATTGTTAGTAATTCTTACTTCAGAGATGTGGATTAGGAGAGGGCGGGGAAATAATTTTTCTTTATATATTTTTAATTAATTGTTCTAATTACAGTGAGGCTGAATTTTTAACTTTTAAGTACAAAAATCCAATAAGGTACTGGAAACATACAAGTATCAAGGCACCAAAGTATTACGTTCAATATGGTCTCATTTTATTATATATGCACCATATGTATCAGTGCACATCTGTGTGTGTGGTGTGGGTATGTGCAGGCAAAATAGAAAAAGAGAAAAAGACTAGAAGAACATACCCTAAATTTTTGCCAATGATGGTCCCTAGATGGTAGGATTATTTTTTATTTTGTTCTTTTTACTTACTTGTATTGTTTTAATGAGGATGACTTAATTCTTTCATGAAGAAGAGTGATTATGTTATAATCAACAAAAATGAATAAATGAAACATTTGTTTCTTACCTTCCATGAGTAGCACTCACTGTTAGGAACTTAAGGACATGCAAAGAAGAGAGGCTCTGTCCTCAGGATGATTACAATTTAATGGAGAAACAATGGAAGTATGAAAAACCAGAAGACATAGTATGAAGCATACAGATGATGATTGTACAGCTGTTCGGAATCATCACATACCTTTTCAAAGATATGCATTTGTCATACTAATAGTACCACTTTTGGTAAAGTGTAAAGGCTAAAGTATTTGATATACGTGTAAAATGAATGCATATTTTTAAAGTAACTCCCCAAATTGAAATTGTTTAGGTAATAAAAGAAGAACAGTAATTTCAAAAGCTATTAGAGGTAGGACAACAATTTTTAAAAAAGGGAATTTAAAACATTCTTTAGAAAAATAAGACTGTCCAAATGGGTCAAGTTTAGACATCCAAACACAAAACATTTTATCTTATTCCTTGACTCTGGGTGTAACCCAGAAGATCATTTTACAAAATGGCTCAGGCTTTAGTGAGGTTGTATAAATTAATACCCATATTTACTATCACTTTAACATGATTATCACACATCGATTCCCCAGTAGCTGGAGGGCTCCCATCATACTGTAAATCATTTCTGTTACTTTACAGTGTATACGGAAATATTTTTCATATTTGCTTTCCTAACTTGTCTTCTACCTAATAATCAGCCTCATATTTAATTAGAATTTAGTGGTAAATTAGTCCATATGAAAATAAGCAGTTATGCGGCATTCTGAAATGCCACATTCAAGTTTTCTATAGGCTGCTGGTAATGTGCCTGAAGTCAATGACTCATGGAGTTTAAGACACATATGTTGTCTTTTGTCTAAGAAGGCTATATTCCTTTGAGAAAATCCCTGTCTTCACCTGGATTCTCCCCAGAAAGCAGAACCAAAATGAAGGAAATGATCTCAGGGAAGAGGACTGGGGGTAGGGAGGGAGAAAAAAGGAAGAAGGAAAGGCAGTCGTAGGGTGTGTTCTTGAGTTAGTCACCACTGAGGACAGCTGGTGCTTAATCCCTCTGAGGATCCACAGAAAATGCATCTCAGAATGTTTGTCTGAGGGACAGAGGAGAAAACCATTGATTCACTGGCTCCCAAATTCTGCTGGTCAAGAGTTGGCCAATGGGATGTTAACCCTTTCACTCCCTGGCTATGCAGCAGGAATTATTCTGAAATTATCTCATGCCTTGGCATCACAGAAGCCCTGAAGTAGGAGGAAAATCAGTCGGGGCAAATCAGTCACTGGTTGTAAATACAAGAAGCTAGTTACCTCAGCCATGGCTATAGTGAAAGCTAAGTTAAGAAGATGTGAGGAAGGGGACAAGGAGAGACATAGTCAATGATAAAAGTGCCTTGTATCTTTGCCAATGTGGTCAACAAGATGGACAATGACCCAGGTTCAGCCAACCTTAGAGCTCTGTGTTACACAAACTGGTATATGAATATTAGGAAAAAGAAACTCTTATTCCACTTGGATTGCTAAGGTGGGAAAACGTGAAGGTGAGGTTTCCAATCGACATCTTTAAAAAAAAATATTTGATTTATTTATTTGAGAGAGAGAGAGAACAAGCAGGGGGAGCAGCAGCAGGAGAGAGAGAAGCAGGCTCTCTGCTATGTAGGGAGCCCGATGTGGGCTCGATCCCAGAATCCTGGGATCATGACCGGAGCCAAAGGCAGATGCTTAGCTGACTGAGCCACCCAGGTGCCCCCCAACCGACATCTTAAATGCTTCATGATGAATCCTTGTCTTTGTGATGCAGCCAAGCAAAGACAGAAGCAAACAAAATCATGGTCTTGATTCTTGAACCTGTGCCTCTGATACTCTAAGCTGCCCCAGTAACTTTCCTAGCTAGGAGAGCCAGAAAATTCCATCTTCAATTTGTTTGTGTAAGCTAGTTTGAGTTGATTTCAGACGCCATTAACAGAGTAGTCACCAACTCATCCTCCAGTATTAGGGAAGATGTCTCACAGCGGTTGGTGGACTTGCTTGTCTCTTTATCTGTCTCACTGGAGAGCTACCAATTTATTTCTCACCTTCTTTTTTTCATTTTATATATGTATATAATAGTTCAAGAAACAAACGATATCTATAATTTTTGTTATTAAAAAGGAGCCTCCATACAAACTTAACGTCACTTTGTTTCAATCTCCCTGAGGCAATAGCTTTCAGCTCCTCTAGCCATTTCTTTTTATCTTTACCTTCAAATCTCTAAAAAAATATGCATATAATTTTACTTCTTGAACTACCATTCCATTCTTGCTCTTAGTTATTTTTGGTAAATCCACCAGTAAGCTGTTTTGTTTTGTTTAAAGATTTTATTTATATATTTATTTGAGAGAGAAAGAGACAGCCAGTGAGAGAGGGAACACAAGCAGGGGGAGTGGGAGAGGAAGAAGCAGGCTCCCAGAGGATCAGGGAGCCCCATGCAGGGCTCTATCCCAGCACCCTGGGATCATGCCCTGGGCCCAAGGCTGACGCTTAATGACTGAGCCACCCAGGCACCCCTGTATGCTGGTTTTTGATCTTTTGTTGTGACCTGATTTTTTTTTTCAATTTCTGGAAGTTCGGATCCCTCTTGTCTCCAGGGTTCTGAGATTTTGTGATAATGTATTTTGATGTGGTTCTATTTCATTCATTGTGCTGAACACTTATGAGGCTTTTCAATTTGGAATCTCACATCCTTTACTTCTGTGAAAGGCATTTGGGTGTTGAATTTCCTGGAAAGATCCTCTATCTTTTCCTTTCCCTCCTGCTTTCTAGTTCTGTGACTTTTTGCACCAACTTCAGAAGGATTTTCTCAATTTTGGAGGGATTTTTTTTTCAACTTTATAACCCAGTCCTTCAACTGAGATTTTTATCTCTTTTCTGTTAATTTTAATTTCTAAAACCTCATTTTTGTTCCCTAAATTTCTCTTCTTGCTTTATGGATTTTTTTTTAAAAGATTTTATTTATTTGACAGAGATAGAGACAGCCAGCAAGAGAGGGAACACAAGCAGGGGGAGTGGGAGAGGAAGGCAGGCTCCTAGCGGAAGAGCCCTGATGTGGGGCTCGATCCCATAACGCCGGGATCACGCCCTGAGCTGAAGGCAGACACTTAACCGCTGTGCCACCCAGGCACCCCTGCTTTATGGATTTAATATTATCTTTTATCTCTAAGGATACTAACAATAGATTTTTTTTTAAAGTTTTTACATTCCTGCTCCCAACGACTAGCTTTTTCCTATTTGTATTTTAAGGCTATGCCCTTCCTGTTGGAAGCTTTGTTAAGATACATGGCAGTCTTTGCCTGTCTGCTTATACTTTACAAGAGACTAAAAAGGTGACTGAAAGCTCTATGACCAGGAGCAGTCACCTACTGACATTGCAACTCAGGGTAGGATGACATAGGTAGGCTGGTTCAATGGGAAAACCCAGTGTTCTTATGGTTTTGCCCTTGGGCTAGTGAGACTCACTAAAACAGTCTTCCACTCCAGCCTGTAAGATATATAACTGGCTGCCTACTCTCCGCTGGCCAAGTGGAGTAAAAGGGATGGTTAGTCTCAACATTCATAGCTCAGTAGACCCTTATTTGATTTCTATATTTTCAATGCAGAATCTTAGCCTTCGCCTGTGCCAAGATCCCTTTGTTTTGTAGTTTCCTTTTTGGGGAATCCCAAATGATGTACAGCTATGGACATGAATGGCTACTGCTGACCATAAAAATGGAATGGGTCTCTTTCCCACTGCTATGGAATGGGTGCACAAAATTTTATCCAACCAGAGGTTCTCCTCCTGGACTTAGAATTCTGGACTACTGATGCACGATATGGGGATGCTTGGGGTCATATTTATGGTGTTACCCAGGTCTAATTTGTACTTCAGTGTGGATATTTTCTGTAGTTCTTGCTGTAGGGCCATTTGGAGGGCTATAGATTGATGCCTGCTGTCCAAGAATTGTCCTCCAGATTTTCATTAATTTTTGTAAGCCCATTAGAGCCTGCCAATAAATTCTATTTTGCCTAAAATGACTTGCATCAGTTTCTGTTGCTTGCAACCAAGAATCCTAATGGACGCAACTGCTCCATCTCAAAGTACATGGTACCTAATGATGGCATAGAGAATGACTAAATTCCACATAGCTATCACATGGCTTAGATGTGGTCACACTTCACCAAAATGCATGTACCACTGATTTACAAATTATACTGTGCCTAAACAAATTTGGTAATCAATAAAAATTGATGGAAATAATTAAAAATAACATCTCAGAATTCTTCAGAATGTTGTGCTGTTTTTCCTCAATGGGAAGATCTATAAAAAGGGTTTCAAATCCAAATTTTCTTGTAAGCTTACATAATCAAAGTGGAGTCGTTGCCCACTACAGATATTTTTATGACTGATCTCCCCCCTTAGAACAGCAACTTAGAGGAAGTGATTACCTTTTAGCAAATAGCAAACACCTTTGTGTAACAATGAAGGAGAAACAAAACCTTTACACTGAACTCTATCTGCATGGCTTGTGCTATCTTGAAAATTACTGCCTGAAAAATATTACCAGTCTTCTGTACAACTTCTGAATATTTCTTTTTGTCACCTTATGTTTAAGCCCACAAATGCATCAGGTTAAAACTTTCTGAGGCAATAGTCAGAAAAAACATTCCTCCCAGCTATTTTTTTTTCCTTTTGCTAAACATTTATTCTGGTTCTAAACTGGAGTGTCTTTGACACCATGTGAAAAAGGAGACCAGCTTTTTTCTTGATGCTTGTATTTTGTTTTGGGAAGCAAGTGAAGGGTATTAAACAATAATCCTTACTTCACTTTTTGCATTTTGCTTTCACTGGACCTTACTTGGCACAAATTGTTGTTTTTATTGAAACACTCTGATTCAAAAGTAGAAAATTGAACAAAACAAAAACCTCTTCGGCTTGCTAACTGGATAAACCTGAGCTAGTTACTGATTTTTTCTGAGCCTCACTTTTCTCGGTGTTCAATAGAGAATACCTGAGCTTTCTTACCTCTAAATGTTGCTGTAAGACCCAAATGAGGTAATTATGTATGTGACAGCACTTTATAAATTGAAAAGCATTTTTAAAAATAAGGCGGATGTTCAAAGAGACATAGACAACATTCTCTGTGTAAGGGCTACCCTTGCCTGTAGCAGTTTAGCAATTCCCACAAAAGCAAATGCTTTTGTGGAAAAATATTCAACCTCACCAAGAATAAAAGAAATGTGTTTTCAAACAGCAAAAAATACCATTCTTATCACAAGAAATGTTTAGAAAATAAGGTTCCATGGTACCAAGGGGACTAAGTTGAAACTGGGACTCATTCAATGCAGGTAAGATGGTAATAATACTTTGGTTAAACAATTTGGCAATATGTCTATTGAGTCTTAAACATTTCATACTTTTTAACCACTTATTTCATTTGTCCAGAATCACTACAAATGCTTTACAGTGTGGTTATTTATAATAGCAAAAAATGAAAACAAATCAAATGACCAAAACCAGGAGAATGGCTCAGCAAATTTTACTATGTTGACACAGTGGATATCTACACAATGACACCCTTAAATTATGCTTTCAGAAATTTTCAACGAACTAGGGAAAATAGGTCTGATACATATTATTGGCTGTATTATACATTATATGCATGTGAATGTGTATGTTATAAATTAACTGAAAAGAGCAGATTATAACATTTATATAAGGCATAATTTCAAACATTTCAAATGTGCAGGAAAAAAAACACCTCACCTAGAACTAACACATGTGAAAATATTAACAGAGGTTATCCCTGGATGTTGGCATTATGGGAGCCTTGTTTTCTATTCCTTCATATTTTTTAGATTTTCTGTATTAAACATTTTTTTTTTGTAATCAGAAATCTGGAAATTGTCATCAGGGACATGATGTATAATCAGGGTACAATACTGCTCATGTCTTAGATCTTTGACTTACTTAAGAAAAGCAATGATAGTTTAAGGACTTCTTGAAATGTAGATGCATCCAATTGGCCCCCAAATAATTGCCTCTCTTCCTGCCTGTCCGTTACTCAACACGCTCAGAGAGCATACAGAATTCTAGGCTGGTATTGAGCTTTGTGACAGTCCGAAGAATCTTGCTTTCATGGAAGTCTTCAGAAATGCCATACTTCTTTACAAGTAAGTCTGGAAATGTTCCTACATTATACATCTTTGCATCTAATTTATATTGTAGAGGACACAATCTAACGGCAAGTTCCCCAAGAAGCTCTCTGCTTTCATGCCTCCCTATGGGAAGAGGTCTACCTAAGAAACATGGGTGTTTTTAAGAGATAACACCATTATAGTTCAATCCCTTCAGTGTAAGTTGTCCATGTCTGTGCTACCATATCCTTCCTCAGGGGAACAACAGTCCTGGCTACCACAACTGATGTGACATTGCAGGCGCAGGCAAAAGAGAGAGAGAGAGACAGAGAGGGAGAGGGAGGAGGGTGGCACAGAAAGAGCCTTTTATCTAGTTGTGACATATGTCAACTAGTACTTGGGGGAAAATGCTTCATGATATTCATTGGATATTCATTGTTTGGAAAGTCACACAATTTCACTCAATTCAGTGCTGTGTATTTTATTTTTTAATTTTAGTCTTGAAGCAAGATTGAAATGTGTCTGTGTGTCTTCCAGAAATATAGAGATTATATTTAAATGATTTTATTGCCTATTTCGTAGAATATACACTCAAAAAACACTAGTACATGGGTCATACTAGGAATCTCTCTGAGAAATCTGTTTAAATGGTAAAATAATTATAAGAAGAAGTCTATTAAGAAGAATTAGAATTTCATGCTTAGTGTTATTAATCAACATCTGCCCTATGCAAATCCTAACACTGGAAATGCGCAAAATCAGCAAATGGAACACTACATCTCTTCCTACTCTTGAGGCTCACTCAAACATTTCCACAGTGTTCTTTGCCAACCAAAGACATGGTAGAGCTAGAAGGGTAGGTTTAGCTTCCAAACTTGGGGGGAACAACAAATAAAGTCATCAGGTCGGTCTCCAGAGACAAAGCTGGGATAACTAATGGTACAAAGGACATGTTTCCACTTTGGGTGGACAATGGCAGACCCTTAGAAATGAGACCAACATGAAAGTGTAAATGGGTCTATGATAATCGAACAAGATGTGCATGATAGGAGGGAAAAAAACGTTAAAAAATAACTGGGGCCAATTAAATGGAACTGGTAAGTCATCTACTGTAGCTTTAAGGAAGTGGGAAAATTGGAAAAAAATTTTGCATTAGATATCTAAATGTTGGCAGGAGAAAAAACTAGATGGTGAAGGTGGTAGAAATGAAAAACTTAGTAATTTTCTAAATGAACTTGGAATGCCACAAAAAGGCCTTTCTGTGCTACTGCAGTATGCTTTATTCCAAATGTTCAAAGCAGGAGTTGCAAACCCAAAGCCCCGTGGGGGCCAGGTGGGGGTGTAAATAAGAGATGTAGGTTGTCTGTATGAGAACAGGGAAGGGAAGTGTGGAGGACATGGGGCACAAGAAGGAGGCTGCTTCCTTCAACTGCGGGCCATCACTACTTGGCTGGAAACTGTCACTATGTGAAAACATTGCCCTGATCTGATTTGTAAGAGAAGTTGGAAAGCAGGAATATAAACGAAATTTCTTGATATTTAAAACAGTAGGTCGTGGGCCACAGTTTGTAACTTCTGACTTAAAGATAGAAAAGACATTTCTGAATGACATTTTTAACCATTAAAAAAAATAATAATAAAGGTAACTGGTATGGGAGAGTGTCCGTAATTTATTGCTAAATGAAAAAAAGTCAGTTGGGATTCAAAATATATAGAATCGTTCCATCTTGCAAAAACCTGCTTTTGCAATTATGGGAGAGGCAGAACAAATTATTTACAGAAGTTTGGCAGTAGATAATAGCTACGTATATGTGTGTTGTTTTCTTTTTTCCCCAACATATATCACTTGTGATTATCAAATTTCATTGATTCTAAGATACATTTTTTCTACATTTCTCAAAATTGAGATTAGTCTTATAATTCACAATAGCATGTAAAAGAGTGATGTATTATGCGATCAATAAATCCTAGATTCAATGAAATAGGATTTAAAAAGTCAAACGCAAAAATCTTAAGAAGAAAATTCATTTAATTCTGTTTCTTTGACACCGATGCCCGAGGAAAATAATCTGGTAGTTACCTTTTTTTTTTTTTTAAAGATTTTATTTATTTAGTTGAGAAACACAGAGAGAGAGGGAGAGAAGTGGGAGGAGCAGAGGGAGAGGGACAAGCTGGCGGCACTGAGCACAGAGCCCGATGTGGGACTCAATCCCAGGACCCTGAGATTATGACCTGAGCTGAAAGCAAGAGTCAGAGGCCTAACTGACTGATCTACCCAGATGCCCCTCATAGTTACATTTCTCAGAATTTGTCTACTTATTTAAAAAATTCAGATAGAAATTGAAAATTCAATTACCTTCTTCATTGACTATTCAAATGACAAATTTCTCTATATATTGGAGTTATATTGCCTTTCATTTTAATGGTTAAGGTGTCGAGCATCAAAACCCAAATCTTCAGGTGACCCTCACAATCTCAGGAGCAGATTTTGGTTTATGTAAAAGTTCTTGCTTCATAAGAAAGTTATGGCCAAACTATTAAAGACAAATTGTCAGAACCTGTAATTGCCCCAGAAAGCAAAAAGATCTTTATTGCAGGTTTCAGATCAGAGGTATAATGCACTCCATATGGCTAGCCACATTATGGAGCTGGGCAGTTCCACTCAGCGCCAGCTGAAGCACCCACAAGGTCTAGGGTCTGTCATACTGTTAGATTAAATTATGAATAATTCCAAGGAAATACTTAATGAATAATTTCTTTCCCCCGTCATATGTGCCATTATGGCGTAGACCCTAAAGAAATTTCTAATAAAAGTATATTACATTCTCCTTTCTTCATTAGTGACTACAATATGTATGCCATTGATGTCAGGGGAGTTCAGTATAAATTTGCAATCAGGTATACTGTGCAAGGTACCACAACAGCCAATATTAAAATACAACACACCCGAATCTAGTGATATGATGTATTTTTTTATGCTATAGACCATGAAATTATAGAATCTCCCATAGTTCCAACATATTATTTCTCCTCCTAAATCATTATAATCACCAGACCCATCTCATGCCTCAGTCTCTAAATGATAATGGAATCAGAAGCACAGTATAATCAAGGAAGCTCTCCAGATTCATTTTCAGAAAAATAGGGTGCTCGCCCTCACTAAGTAGAATTCTTCATTAATTAATAGTGTCGTTGACGGCATTATGTCACCCACCACCAAGTTTCTGAAAATCCTACTTTATGGCATCATAAAAATCAGAAGCTGTGGAAAGTATTATATGAATAAATAGTCATATTATAGTCAAACAGGAAGAATGGTCTGAAGAGACTCTTTAAAAATTCCTCAGTCATCCCTGTTTTCAGGAAATGATTCTCTCTCCTATGGACTGAGTGCATGGACTGAATTTTGTCCTCCAAACCACCAGATGTTGCCATGGACAGGCTTAAGGGAGAGATACCTACGCTAGACTCCACAAGGGGGGGATTCTATGGACCTCTTCCCTTTTCCCTGCATTCCCAACATGACCACCTGAGTACAGGCTCTTGCTAGCTCACTGCCTGACTGTGGCTTGGATATCAATGAGACAAACTCACATAATGCTTCTAGATTAACCACAGCGCAAGGATTAAGACTCAAATGTATAGAAGAGTGACCACAGTCATCATTCAATAAAAATATCTGTTAAATGAGAGATTTTTAGACCTTGTAAATATAATACATGCTCATTTGAGAGAAAGAGACAGAAAGAAAAGAAAGTATAAGCCCTCTTGACTGTTGTTCTACCCTATAATCTCCTTCTGGATTATAAGCATGATTTCCAGCCATGTATATAGTTATGACTCTACCCAACATATACCCATACATGTGAGCATATGTACACTTCATTCTATAGTCTGTTTTCATCTTCTTAACAAATGTGTTATCTAAGTATAGAGATGTTTCATTAACTGCAATGTTTTTATTAATGGCAATGGGTCTATATTATTTATCTGATCCTCTAATGATGGTCATAAAATTGATCACAGTGACACACTATAGTAATCAACCTTTTATTAAACAACTTGTACATTACAAAATATTTGAGCCTTTGTTGGGAGATAAGTTTACTCTCATTTCCACCCCACCTTTATCAGTCCTCCTTTCTCTCCTAAGTATATAAATTTTGTACATCTTTGATGAAGTTGTCTCCTGATTGCACAGAGTCATTTGCACTGAGAGTTTTGGTTCATATTTAGACACATATCTATGTCATTGAGCCCCAGATCTGCTATTTACTACCTGTATGGCCAAACCTCCTTAGCCTTGATACCCAAAACCTCATCCTATTGGGGGAGGATTAGAGAATGAAATATCCAGAAAGAATTTAGTACAGTGCCTGGCACATAGAAATTCTCTACATTGAAGAGGTTGACATTGTTGATGTAATATCTATTACAAAATAGATATATAGGTTAAATGACCTACTAATACTGTCATACAGCCACAGTCTAGAATAAAGTAATTCCCTCATCAAATAGGAATTAACCCTTCCCGTCAGCCAATAGTAACAAAGGATAATATACAACCAGCAGAATCCACATGATAATACTTCATGCTAGGAGACTGTAGTCCCTATTACTATGAAATGAATCCATTTTAGATAATTTCTCCCTATTTATTTACTTTTATCCTAATTTACAGTGCAGGAAACTGAGGGTCACTGCAGATTTTAATTCATGTCTGTCTGACTTTGAAGCCACTGCTCTCAATCAAAATTCTAACCTGTTTTCTACTCTGTCAGGTTAAAAAAAAGAACACTTTATATGAAAATGTGAAAAATTGCAAATACTACAGTCATAAAAAATGAAATGGTTATTGTGTTTTTAAATAATTTTATTGAGCTGTAACTCACACACCACGCAAGTCACTCATTTGATGATTTTTTTAAAACAAAATTTCCTGTTGAACACATTCATAACTTCATAGTTATACTTGCTTTTTTTTTTTTTTAAAGATTTTATTTATTTATTTGACAGAGATAGAGACAGCCAGTGAGAGAGGGAACACAAGCAGGGGGAGTGGGAGAGGAAGAAGCAGGCTCCTAGCGGAGGAGCCTGATGTGGGGCTCGATCCCGTAACGCCGGGATCACGCCCTGAGCCGAAGGCAGACGCTTAACCGCTGTGCCACCCAGGCGCCCCTATACTTGCTCTTGAATACATATTTATTGACAGCCTACTATGTGGCAGGTCCTGTTCCGGACCCCGGGGATAAGGATTAGTGTTGTAAGTCAGGGATCCTACACCTCGGTGTTATGAACATTTTGTGCTAGAGAGTCCTTTGTTGTGGGGGGTGTCCTGTGGCTTACAGGATGTTGAGCAGCACGCCTGGCCTGTACCTACTAGATGACAGTAGTCCTTTTTCCCCCAGTTGTGACAACCAACAATATCTCCAGATATCTCCAAATGTCCCCTGAAGGGTTAAATCATCCTGTTAAGAAGCATTACTCCAAACCATCTAATCAAGCTCCATACAGGCTCCAGTAGGCTTGGTTATGATCACACTCTCCATACCTTGCTTTGATGTAAACTTACGTATACATGCTTACTTATTCTTGCATCTACCGCAGTACCAATTGTAGTCTGGCACCAGTCCATGACTACTTAAATATTTGTTGACTCAAATGGCTTTTCGGTTTTATAGACAGTTCTTGATAAAGTGGTTCAAATCACAACTCAAGGTATATGTAGTACTCAATACATTCAAAGCTCATAATAATCTCAGAAGTTAAAAAAATTAAAATTTATAATTTGTATAGTTTGTGCTATATACATACCTCTGAGTTTATCAACTTATGTTTTAAATATATGTATCAGGATGTGTCTGTAGAGATTTCCTATTCGGCATTCATGCAAAAGACACAACAAACCATTCAATAACTCAAAAAATAAAAGCTATTTTGTTGGGATAAATATTCTTGTCCATATGCTGGATGACACTGATTGATGCCTGCCTGCTGGCACTGTTTAGACAGCTCAAAATTTAAGGCCATTGTGAGGCCCTTGCTATGTCATTCCTAGTTCTAAATTCCTGAACGGACACCATGACACCTGCATAGTGGTGCCGTCTGTCTTCAGAGCCCTCTAATTCCTTTCTTGCCCACAATTTGTGCTCTGTTTTCTCTTCTAACTATAGTCAAAGAAGTATAATATGGACAGAAATAGCTGCTACATCCTCTTTAACAAAAGCATGAATGACAAATCCTAGAAGGTAAATTCCCTTTAAAGTGTGGCAAAGGAAAACTACGTTATTCATTATTGGCTAGTTAGAAAAGTTCCTGGTGGTATTTTACACACCTGTTTGAATACTCAGATTATCATACACCCAGTATGCAGGAATCCCACTTGACATACTTGATAATAATTCCTATCTGGAAATTACACAAGAGCTATAATGAGACACCATTACCTAACAGCTACTTTCCTAAATGATTGCATTAGCAAGGTATAAATCAATGAATGGTGATTAATGAGGTTACATTTCATTTGTGTTAATTCTGTGATGCTCAATAAAATAAACTTTGGCTGCTTAGACCAGTGTGTGGGGGGAAACAGAGCCATAAAACTATTTTTTCTTTTTTACTCACATTCTCTTTTATGATTTGTTTAGTTTTCTGTGGTTATTTTTGCTGTAGAAGCCCAAAGAGGAAAAGAACAATGGTTTTTAAAAGGGAAGAATGTGCAATATTGAGATCACACCATGGTCCTCATTGGAATCAAAGAGGCAAAGGTATAAGAAGAAGAATGCCTGGCTTTATTGAGTACTTGCTATGTGCCCGGCACTGTGCAAAGAGCTTGACATGCATTGCATCTTTGAATTTTCACAAGAGCCACATAAGACCATGTGAAAGGCACTCTATTGCATTAGTCATTAGAGAAAAGAATAGGAAAACCATAAGACAATACCCCAAACTGTCAGAATAGCAAAAAACAAAACAAAACAAAACAAAGACAATGATGCTACTGTTGGTGGTAATGTAGAACCAGTGGAACTCTCAGGCACTGTTAGAGAGTAAACTGGAATAACCACGATGGGAAGTTGTGTGGACAATGCCCTAAAGTTGGTCATACACACACTCTACAACCCAGCATTTCCATTCCTGAGTATAGACCCAATGGAAATGTGTACATATATACACTAAAGGCATGTATAAAAATATCTATGGCAAAATATTCAAAGTAGCCCAAACTAGAAAGTAAACAAAGACCTATCAATAATAGAATACATAATAAATTGTGGTATATTCACAAAAGGGAACAATGCAACAACAAACAAACTAGAGCTACATGTAACAATAAGTATGATCTTTCCAAGCATAATATTGAAACAAAGAAGTCAGACTCAAAGTAGTCCATATTGTATGATTTTTTTATATATAAAGTAGAAACAGGTAACACTGATCAATGAGGCTAGAAGTCATGACAGAGGTCAACCTTGGTGAGCTGCTACTGACCAAAAATTGTAAAATAATATTGACTAAAATAGGGTAGGTAAGACTTACATGATTTTGTTTCTTAATCTGAAAGCTGGGTACATGGATGTATTTGCTTTGTAAAAAGCTCATTGAGCTCTGTACTTATGACCTATGTACTTTTCTGAATGTCTGATACCTCAATAAAGCAGCTTTACAGAGACACTTAGAGGGATCAGGGTCTATTCTTTTCCTCCGTTTTATAGATGAAGATGTGGAGGATTGATGAAGTTAAGTGACATGACTAAGGTCATGAAGGGAGAATATAAATCTAGGTAGCTTTACTATAAATCCCTTGCTCTAAATTGTTGCTCTGGATGCCAGACAAGAGAGGTTTAGTTTTGCTCCTACCTCCAATGCTTATCACTTGCCTCTGATTATCCAGAGTTGAAAGAATGGTAAGAATGAAGAAGATTCACTAAGGACTTTTCATGCTGTGTCTTGAGTTTTCCTGTTTGGTGAGACCTGGGGGAAAAAAACTTACTCTAACCACAGTGACCACATACCACGAATATGACAAGCCACTGTGCTTTCTGTGGGTAAATGACATGTCTAATTTCAGGTAATGCATTTTCCTCTAGGTTTGATCCCAAGGGGAGAAATTCAAAGATGAAGATATATACATAGAAATTGCTGAATGCCTTGGAATATGGAATAAAGAAGATAAGAACTGGAAGAACTTCTAGTGAGATCTCCATAATGGGACTTGAGTAGCTGTTGAGAAAGCTTCCAGAGAAGAATACAGATAGGAAGAGGCAAATAAGGCCAGTTCCTCACCAGTACTTATAGTGGAAGTTGCAATGGGCATTATAATGGAAACCAGGGTAATGAGTCTTCAGTTGAATAATAAGGTAGTCAATGATTACGTCATGCTATGTTATTTTTTTTTTAAGATTTTATTTATTTATTTATTTGACAGAGATAGAGACAGCCAGTGAGAGAAGGAACACAAGTAGGGGGAATGGGAGAGGAAGAAGCAGGCATAGCAGAGGAGCCTGATGTGGGACTCGATCCCACAACGCCGGGATCACGCCCTGAGCCGAAGGCAGACGCTTATCCACTGTGCCACTCAGGTGCCCCGTGCTATGTTATTTTTATGGAATACCTACTCGGTAATGGTGTTCAGCTATAGTATGCATCAATGTTCAAATAAAATGCAAAATTTTGAGAACTGTCTTCAATGATTCCTGTTTGAGACAGAACCCAAGAACCTGATTTTTTTTAATAATCTAGCTTAGATAGCTCTGATGCAGCAATGATGCTTTGGGATACTCTGGTTTAGTGAATGCCAAATGAAAGAAAATGCCTACAATGGGTCTTTTGGCTTATTTCAGGCCCTTGAGGTAAAGGGGCAAGAGCAAAACAGAATGGCAGAGAGAATTAATTCATTTCTCAAGCAACCTTTTTGCAGGTTAAATTTTAATCTAGTTTTAAATTGCTTTACAAATATGACTCTGATTCAAATATAAGAAAATCAAGAACAAAAGAAAGAACAAAATAAATCCCCAGTAATCCAAGGTATGCAAACCAAATTCATTTCTTAAGTACACTCTTATACACACATACACACAATTTCTTAAGCCCTCCAGGCTTTCTAAAAATTTTAGCATGATGGATATACTGGAGTTAATTGAAGAAATAATTTAAAATGAGTGTTGATATATTCTGGGAGTTGAAAAAAATGATAGTAACACTAGTGGCTTACAATTTCAAAGCATGATATAAGATTATACTTATTATATTCTATACATATACCAATAGAAAATATGCTTATTTTCCCTCAAGATACTACTTATGATTATTTCTACACACTAGAAAATTAGTATCTAATTTAACATTTTATTCAACTTTCTCTTGTCTTATTCTTTTAAAAAATAAGGTGTAATGTGTTTCAGAGAATCTGCCTTTCCTGGCTAAAGTTCCTAGAGAATATTGTGTATATATAAAAGAAATTTTAACCTGGGTAATTAGCATAATTGTTAATGAAATCTTACATTACATAACCAGAGACTCTCCTATAATTTTACAAACCATTTAGAGGAAAATCTAGAAAGAGCTGTTCAGATATAAGAACAAGAATAGTATGACATATATTAAATTTTAAAAAATTTGCCTCATGTTGTTTAGATTTCAAGTTTCCTAAAAATTTCCACTGTAAGGTTATATTTTTATAGGCATCAGAAAGCAACAAAATCAGATAGACTACAATGTAAGAGAGAGAGGAATCAGTAGGAAGTGAATTGATAAATTGAGCAGTATTTTCCCTAAAAGCATTTGTTACACAGGGCACAAGAATGAGATTCTAGTGCAAGAAGAAGGGCACTAGAGAGAGAAGGAGAGAAAGAAAAGTTCATGTGGTACAATGAAGTCAGAGTAATAAAAGTTGGAGATTTGAGGGCTTTTAAACAAACAACCCATTTCTACATGAATTGATTAATCTCATACTGTGTGAAAGGCTAAAGTAGTGAACCAAATGATTGTGAAAGAGAGCATGAAAAATTCCATAATCTTGAAGACTCAAGAAACAAAATCCTTTTGGAGGAAAAGGCCTGAAGAGAACCCTCAAAGACGGATGGATTAGCACTAAAGATTTACAACTGATATTGCATGGACACATTTACTGATTCTAGAGGCAGCTGAAGCCAATATTCCAGAAAGGTACTCTTGAGAGACAAGAAAGTATATGATTTTTTGATATTTGTATGTCACTGACAAATAAGGTTGGAAGCTTAGGGGCCTCCACCACATGGCCTTAATAATTTACTACAGTGTGAAGCTGCATGGGGTAAAAGGTCAAAGAGCTAAGTTGAAAATGTTTGAAGGGCAGAACTGACTCTTCCACAGAGATATATTAGATTTGCAAAAGCTACAGCCCCAATCTGGCTTGATCCCTGATTTCATTTAACCAATCAGCTCCTCACAGTATTTACCTAAGCAGAAGAAAGAAGAGACTTCTTTGTGGAAGTTAACATTTGAAGTCTCTACAGTTTTTATACACAATGTCTTATATTCAGTCAAAAATGATTATACACAAGAAGCAGAGTGGCCATAATCAGCTACCAAGAGCAAAAATAGACCATAGAAACAAACCCACAGATAACTCAGATGCTGAAATAAGCCAATCAATCATTAAAATAACTATGATTAATATGCTTACAGAAAGAAAACAATGGGTAAAATAAAGGAAGGATAATTTCAAAATACATACTTGCACCTATAAAAATAATTAAAATTGACAGTTTCGCACTAAAAATACCATATGTGAATTTAGGAAATCAGTGGAAGACAGGATTGGGAAACTGAAGACAGGTCAACAAAAGACATTCGAACTAGAACACAGCAAGAAAAAAGGATGGAAAGAACAAAACAGAGCACAAGAGATATGTGAGTTAGTCAACAATACTATCATACATGGAAATGGAGTCCCAGGAGAAGAGGAGAAAGAAAGTGTAAAAGTTCCCAAACAAATAAAAGACATCAATGTAAATATTCAAAAAGCTTAGATAACCCTAAACAGATTTTTTTAAAACTCCAATAGATTATGAGAGTCAGAGAGGGCAGGACTGCGCTCTAGCCAGCTCAGTTTCTTGCAACATTATGGGAAGGAGGGCATCAAGTACAGAAAAGACACCTAATAAATCTTTGTTGAGGTAATTACTGCTTGCATAGCCTTCTACTGGCACCATCATTTTTTGCAAATATTTTCGTAGAAATTTCACATGACTAAACCTATGAATCAATTATCTCCTATAATTTTGAAATGTTTTCATGATAAAGGACTTAAGGAATCCCCTAGTTAATAGTTTTAAATTGAACTTTGTTGGTTCCCGAGCTTTGATTTTGTTCCATTAAAGAGGACCACGATGGGAAAGAAAGATACCATGCAGGAGGGCTCTGGGGCACCCATTCCTGCTTTATACAAAATTGCCCTGCTTTTATCTGTTTCACTAGTTTGTGTTCACATTTCATTTTGGAAAAAAAAAATGTTCTTCAGATAAAAAAAATGGTTGTGGAACCATGAATCTATTGCATGCCCTCCCCTTTATATAACAGATAATATAATTGAGGCCTGGAGACACAATGTGACCTTCTCAAGGTTACTTTGCTAATTAATGGCAGAACAAGAACCAGACTAAATGTCTCCTGAATTCTGTTCACGGCCTTTTCTAATACATTACACTGCTTCTCTTCAACTAAGAATTTATGCAAAAAAAAAAAAAAAAAGAGTACTTTNATGAAAAAAAAAAAAAAAAAAAAAGAGTACTTTTGTGACATAATCATTAAGAACATGGTATTTCCTACCATATCATTTGAATATTTGTTCTGAACTCCTATAAACTCATTATTTTGCTTTCACTGCAAAACATGCATAATTTAATTTCATTGTTCCTTCTACTCTTTTTCTCTATTTCCACAATCTCTGCCTCTTTTTAGGCTCCTTATCTCACACTTGCTTGTAGGATGTAGCCATAAGCTTGTATCATATGGATATGATTATGACCATCTTGGTTCATGGTAATACTTCCTGATCTCAATTTTAGGTTCAGGTCTAGCTCAACACCCCTTAATTCTAAACTTTTCCTGAGTGGCATGACATTTGTTAATTAAAATTTTCCTAGCATTAAACATATTTTTTGTACTTGTCCTTATATTGTCTTAACACCTTTTCTTTAAAAGCAAAAGTTAATTATATAGGCACAATAAATATTTGCACAAAATTCAAAGCATACAAAAGAATATACAGTGGTAAATAAGTTGGCATCCAATCACTAACAAATTCTTCTGGGATAACAAATTTTCTTGTGTGTAACTTTAGTGATAATCTACGTATATGGTAGCATTTATATATGTATTTTCCTTTTTTTTTTTTTTACACAAATGAAAGTTTACTATAACACTATTCTGTACCTTGCTGTTTTCATTTAACAATATTCTTTTTTTTTTAAGATTTATTTATTTGAGAGAGAGAGAGAGAGAGCATGAGCAGGAGGGGGAGAGGGAGAGAGAATCTAAGGCAGACTCCACACTGAGAGTGGAGCCAACACAGAGCTCAATCTCATGACCCTGAGATCACAACCTGAACTGAACCCAAGAGTTGGATGCCGAACCGACTGCACCAGGTGCAGGTGCCCCCTAACAATATTCTTAGATGTGACTCCATATTTTTCGTCACAGAGACGCTTCATTCTCCAAATGGCTGCATAGTATTCCATCGTACATACTGAAATACATTTATTGTATCCTCTACTGATGGATACTTGGGTTGTTTTCACTTTCACTGTTTTTGTGTAGCAAGTAGTGCTGCAATGAGTACCAGGCATTTTTCCCATGAGAATGCTGTAGAAATAATATTATTAGGATTATTGTATTTCTGGGATAGGTATTACTAAATTGCACTCCAACATTATAACAAATTGTACTTTGATCATTATAATGTTTATAACAATTTACACTCATACCCTTGCTAACAAGTTGGTTATAAAACTGTTTTTTAAAAAAACCAATATGCTAAGTAAAATGGTGTTTCATTACTTTCATTTATCTTATGAAGACTATAGATGAGCATTTTTCCAAACATCTTAGTGACAGTTGTATTTCTTTTTCTTTTGTCCATTTTCCTATTATGTTATAAATTTTTGTATAGATTTGTAGGAATATTATATCTATTAAAAATTAGTTCTTTGAGATATGTGTGGGAAAAATACTTCCAAATTTGTTTTCTTTTGATATTTTTATGATATTCTTTTGCCGTGTGGGTTTTTTTGTGTTTATGCAACATTTGCCATTTTTAAAATGGTTTCTGAGTTTCCCGTCATATACAGAAAGGCCTTCCCTTCCACTTCCCTTTGGTATATAATAGTAAAGTCATATAAATATTTCAAAGGTCTATATTTTTATTTAGTATGTTAATAATTTCATTTTGCAAGTTTTAGTCTGATCAATTCAGAATTTATTTTGCTATAAGCTATGAGGTAGGGATACAGCTTTATTTTTTCCTGACACTAAACAATTTTAAGAGTTTTTTTCTTCCTATTTCATCAAGACTTTCTATTAATCTTAATAATTAGACTTTTAAGGTTGTAACTGAAGGTTAGAAACCTAGTTTTTAATAATTGGTGCAATACTGAGCATTAAGTTCACTCTCAATATGTGTTTATAAAACTGAAATGATATAGACAGCAGAGTACTATAATGATCACTTCTATAAAATATGTGGGTATTAGATCAATCTTATTTTATATTTTTCCTTTTTTCAAGTTCAAATGAATAATTTAATTAATTCCATTTCTTTTTTCTTTCTAGCTAATGTTGTTGGAATACCTATTTCATAAATAAATTGTATTCTCAAATGTGCTCATTTTTATTTAAATCTGTTTTCTCCTCAGTATTATATATTTAAACACCAAACATAAGTCACTGTCAAACTTGTAAAAATTAGTCAAAAAATGGAAAGACAAAACAAATCACGTAACTTCCCTTAGAGAAATGTAGAAAACATTTTTCATTCCTGTGCTCATGTTACATCCTCAATATTCTCTCCGGTAGGTATGCTACAATGTGAAGTTTGGAAATCACATTAAAAACAAACTTTATGCATTAGATGAAGATTTAAGAAATTGAAATAAGAATATGCTGTAATTAAAAAAAATGGCTACAGGTGTTAGAAAAAACCGCTAGTGACCATACGTTACGAAAGTCCCTGGACAACAGACCCAACGCCCATCAATATTTTATGTATGTTTTATTTGCCTATTTATTCTGCGGTTCAATAAAAATTACATGTTGCTATGGAAACATGAAAAATCACAGATACCTGCTCCACTCAGAAGTATGGCATTTCACTTTCTTAATGAAACACACACATCATAGGGGCTTAAGCCTTGTATTTGGTCATAACTTTCGGAAAGTAAAATCTGTTATAGAATGATCAGTTAGTTATTTTTGGCATTTGTACCGATTTAGCTGAAGTGCTGGAAATACTACATTAAAAAAAAAACAACATAAAAAAACCATACATCTAGAGCAAGGTAAGTCAAAGCTCCGTCTTCCCT
The DNA here is from genome assembly GCF_002007445.2 of Ailuropoda melanoleuca. Taxonomy (NCBI): domain Eukaryota; kingdom Metazoa; phylum Chordata; class Mammalia; order Carnivora; family Ursidae; genus Ailuropoda; species Ailuropoda melanoleuca. Next base: position 36,622,714 of record NC_048221.1, on the reverse strand, counting down.
TAAAGTATGAAGATTTGGTTTTTTTTATATTTTTAAAAATAGTATCTAGGTTAATGCCCACATGTGGGTAACATGATTCTTTTTAGAAAGAGAAAGAGGATAATTTTTTTTTTTTTTCCTGGCCGGGACTGGAAAAGTAACTTCAAGAAACATAAAGCCCCCACCTTCTTGAGCAGACATGTTTCCACTCTCCTGTGTTTTCAGAATCCATTCCAAGTGGACTAAAAATTCCACACCAAGATTTCCTGGTGCTCGCCACTGGTGCAAACAGTACCTAGTGATGTCTGCACAAGTGTCAGAGAGGTGGAGAAATCCTTCAAATCTGTTAAATGTGGAATAAAGAGGAGAATAACTTGAATTAAATTCCTGTCCCCACTTGAAATAGACTCTGACTGTGCCTCTGTACCTGGCCCTGATTTTTGCATGAAAATATTCCTTTTGTCCCTATCTGGTGCTAGCCTTCAAAAAGGAACAGGGTTTAAAAAGCAGGAAATAATGTGAGATTTTAAGCAAACAGTTCAATATTCTTTTAGAATGCTCTCTGTATTCAAAAGCACTTTGATTTATATCTTTAGGAGTCTTTGAAACTGTACCTCTTTTAAAAGACCATCCCTGATTTGGGGTCTTTGTTCCTTTATGAGCTTTGTCCCCGATTTCTAATATAGAGACCCGAGAGGCATGTTGTTAAAGGAAGGAAAAATAATTTTTAAAAAGCCTGGCAAACTGTGTTAAATATGCTTTTGAAAATTAAGTTTAATATAAAGTTCAGTATAACCATCACCATTGAAAGTATTGTCTGTGCCAAATAACTCTGCCGATAAAAATATCCTTTGTTTTCCTGTAATGTAATTAAAAGTGAACCCAAAAGGGCAGCAATAAATCAAGGTGCACAAAAGCAGAAAAATATTATAATTAATATTTAACATAAGTTTTGATTGCTTTTAGAGTAAGTATTAAAAATATCAATTAGAATATATATTCAAAGTTTTCTTCCTTTCCCATTACACAGTGGAAGGGGCTATTTTTAATTCTGGATACTACAAACCAAATAATACATAGTCCCTAATTAAATAAAAGACTGCAATTGAATTGAGAGTTTCTGCTGATGTCATACATAATGAGAGCACAGCTCGAGGTATGAATGAATGGCAGCCGAACCCTGAGAATGAATTACAATGTTAGCATTCAATCAGGGACTAGGTATTGTTATTTGTAATAGATGTAAAATGATTATTATTATTTTTAAATACAGACAAAGGGAAGGAAATTTGAATTCAAAAATCTGAGACTAGGAGGCAAAAAGATTAGAAAGTATGTGATTAAAGTGGATATACAGTATTGGAAAATGAAATGTACAAATTTACTAGGGAATAATTGCTTTATATATTATATATAGATAAATAGCTAGGTAGAACCATATCCATATCTATGTGGGGATAGATGTGTGTATAGAGCCTCTAAATAGAATAAGACTTTCAGTTTGCAGGCATTTATTTTAAAATATTAAAAAGGAACTTATGATATAATGAAAGGGTAAAATGGTATACATTTAACTGAGCTAAAATTCTGCATAAAATGCTATGATTTACAACTGCTATCAGAATATATCAAAGATTGTCTTTGAGAACTTATTTTCAGAGGCACATTTTTAATTTCCACATATGGTGAGTTAAGTATGTAAATCCAATATGGCTAATTATTTATTGTTGTTGAGTATTGACAATATGCTTGACTCAGCATAAGGCATGGAAAATAATGTATTTTCCACCCTAAGGGGTTTCAGACAAAAGGAGACTGTGACTTCCACCTCTTCTCTCTTTTTCCTCCTCCTGCTTCCTAACTCAGATTATCACTATAATCCAAGTACTCAAGAATGTCATTTCCAGTGTTCCACCTACTCCTTCCCCAAAGTTTTGCTAGTCACTCCCCCTGCCTTATTGCCAGGTGGGGAAAAAAAAAAGACTGTATTCAATATAAGATGCATTCAACTCTAGAACAAAAGTGTGGAATTGTACTTGAGGCACCAAGACAGGCAGAAACTCTGAAAGCTTCAAGGGAAAAGAGTAGGAGTAGAGGGTTTTGAAAGAATTCCAGAAAATTAATAGGTCGAGATACTGATTGCTAAAAATGAAGAAAAATAATACAATGAAATAATTATATAGAAAAACTCCATTAGTTCTGTAGAACCAGAGCCCCACAGTTGTAATATTCATCAATTCAAAATACTACTAGTACAACAATTTGGCTCACTGCTGTTTAGTTACTTGTGAATAACACCTACCTGGAACACAGTAACGAGAAAATAAGCAAACGTTCCTGGTTCTCAAGGACAAGGGGAATGATAGAATTAGAACTATCTCACAATTACTCATTGACTTTATTTCACATCACAAACACAACTTTCTTAGAATACTAATACTACCATCACCAGTTAGATTCCTGAAGACAGTTAAGGACGTTTTTGGCCATCGCTTCCCCTTTCTTGCATCATTTCTTTTAGAGTTGTACTATGTCTACATTGAAAGAGCATGTAATCTTAGTTCTACAAATATATATATATTCACAAAAGTCTTTGTTGATGCCTGTGTGGTCATTTTGGTTATCAGAAACTTTCTTGGCTTCTGTACAGATGTTGATAATTGGTGGATACAGTGGTTTTTGTTGGTTTGTCATCATTGTTTGCATTTTGGGGCTTGTGGTGATATGTTGTCACTCTGTCTTACTGTGAATACCGTCTAGTGGGTTCTGGTGTGGCCATCTAGTTGTTCCGTTGTTTCTAGGAGGGTGTTGAGGAACATCTAAAAACTATATTACACTACAGTTGCTACCTTTCCAAAATTCTGTCCTAAATGTTTTCAGTGCATTATTTCACTTAATTTTTATAACAAGCTTAGAAATCAGTCTTAATGGCCCCATTTTATAAAAATGAAAATAGAAGACTTATCACTGATAAATACTTGCCTAAGATCAAATGGCTTATTGCTGATGGAAAGCTATTTGACCTCCAGTCGAACTTGTCAGTCCATATGTTTAGCCCCAATTCTGTACTGCAGTAATTTCATATATGGCATATAAGTTTTTTTTTTAACTGGGATCTTCTAAATAAGATAAGCTTTCAAAGGAAAATTTTGATGCACTATCCAAGTTGTAATAATCTAGCTCTATACAAAATAACACTATGTGTATTATCACACACACACACACACACACACACACACACACACGATTTCCACTGGATTATTTTTAAAAACTCCTGCATGAATGTTCTATGTTTCCAGTAAATGGACTGCTTTCATCAAGCCTTTACTAAATACTAAGAATAGGTAGTATCATTTGTGGACAGAACACAAGACAAATGATCAGAATTCCTAGGTTTCATTCTTGATTCTGTCATCAGCATACTGTGTGGCCTCCTGAAAGCCCATTTAGTCATATGATTATAGACTCCTTCAACACTGACATTAATTCACTCCTGCAAAGTTAGCCTCTGGTATCTAATGTCCTTTGACATCATCTGGAGACAATAGTTGGAGCAAATATGATAAGAGGCCCATAATGGATTATATATTGATGACATAAAGGAGGCATGCATAATAAAGAGTGGAAAACAAATTCTAAGCAAGTATGACAATAAAGGGATTGTTCCATTCTCTTTAAGAATAGAAAAAAAAGGCATTTTTGGTTTTCAAAATCCATTCAGACAAGAGTTTCATTAATAAACTGATTTCTCTGATTGTGTTGGTCAGTATCTGAGATGGATTTTTATACATGAGAAACTTCCATGGAAAATATGCTGTTTTCAACTTCAAATATATGGCTCCGCAGTAACAGTGCCAAAGAAAATCCAAGGTTACTTGGGAGGAATCAGTTTCAGACATACATATATTTGGATATTTTCTCACTAAAAGCTGAATGTTGGATTAAATGTTGAGGGCTAAAAGTAAAACCAAAGGGACAGGCAGAGAGCAGTGGGAATTCTTGGGCATTCTGGCTTCAAAGCCTTGCATTTTCATGGAGTTTCCCTGTGTATATGCAGTGAAAATTAAAAGGTAAACCCATGCTCTGAAATGTTTTCCTTCTTCCTCTCACTGTCAGAAACAAATTTAGAATTATTATGTAATTCTTTCATTACTAACATCTGTTTACACCAAGTTATATAGAATAAGGAAAGACATGAATCTCTCTCATTTGGATTCTGCCAAAGCGACCTAAAATCTCTACCACACTGGAGCATTTTCTATGTACACCCAGGGAGGAGAGATGGAAGAGGAGGATAAAGTGAATACATTCAATGCCATAGAGAAAACAGAGTCCAGGAATCATTTGGACTGTGCCCTATAACTCAGTCTATATGGTTAAGTAGCCATCCCTGCTATTTCTCCTTCATTGTGAGCTGACATTTTAGAGAGAACTTCACCTAACAGGACGGATGTTCCAAGTGTTTTTATTTTAAGTATGTGTGAGGAAAAAAAAACAGTAATAGAATCACTTCACTTCATGAACAGGGCAAACCATGTTAATTCATTATAATTTGAGACTAATTATGTGTGGATGACACTGAATAGCAGTAATTATTTTAGATACAAATCACAGTGTCTTCAAGCTATAAGAGAAGTAAGGTGAATATAACCTATACTAAGATTTCTAAATGGTTCATTCAGACAGTTCAGAGATCCTCTGAGACCACTTTTCAGTATCTAAAAGTTTAGATGCTCTTGGGTAGAAGTGTGGTGGGGGGACGTGAGGAGGTATACGAGACTCTAATGACCCCTATCTCCACAAAAAAATCAGTCCCATCCTCTGCGCTCTGGCAGTTCTTCTGTTCATTGCAGTCCTTAATCTTGCTTTGAAAATACTTGCATCTTAACCACTCAGTTTTTGAAATTTTACATTTTCTGGTCAACTTCACAGATAAATAAATCCCACCTTTAGCTATGTAATCTCATTAAACATAGACCCAACAAGAGAAGGGAACAAGTAGAATCCACGAGCTTAAGTCATAAGTTTTTATGCAAATGGGAGCATGGGTAGAGTTTTGAACAATGAATCTGCTTCCAAAGCAGCTAAAAGGGCATTACGAAGTTCCATGGGGTTACGTGTTAAACAGGATAAAAGAAATGATGATGATGATGATGATGATAAAGAAGGAAGAGGAGGAGAAGGAAGATGACGTAAGGTGAGAAATGAAGAGTAAAATCATCTTTCCTCAATCTAGTTGTTTGTAAAATCTAGTCTCCTCCACTAAAATTCTGATATAATATTTCTATAGACATAATAATCATAATAATAATCATAATATTTCTATAGACACCATTATTTTTATCTATAAAGTAGCTGTCTTTCCATTGGGGCACTGGCTCTTATCCACACTGCCCTTGTTTTGTGGGACTATCAGTTATAGAGCCCAATGAACAGACAGTTGAGTACATGACCCAGCATGGATCAATCCTAGGGTATCTCATCTTTTTGGCCACAGTGAATGACACATGACTTACACAGGTAGAGCCCTTTAACAGATTTAATACAGATATCAGGAGAGACAAGTTTCTCTTCCGTTTGGATAACAAGCTAAAAAGAACTAGTCTGAAATTATAATGTTGCCAGCAGCAACCTTTTTTCATGTGAGAGGATCTGGACCATCTGGCAAAATAAAAAAAAGCAAATATGAAAAAAAAAATCTAGCTGCACTAATAGTTGGTGAGAGAGGGAGCCCTGACACCATCTTTGAGCCTCAAAATCCATCCCTTCTTGAAGGCATTTCAACATTGAACTTCTCAGTTATATGAGGCAATCACTTTCTCCTCCAGACATTTTAGTTTTTTTTTTTTAAGGGGGCTAGTTTGAGTTTGTCTTTTATTACGTAAAACTAGAAAAGTTTTGACTAATATGACTTGGAAGGGCATTACTAATTCTTTTGCATTTGCATAGTTAAAACCCAGAAGGTAGTAAGGAATGATCAGTTAGGGTGGGTAAATTGACTTCATATCTACTTGAAATGACTGATTTGACTATTTACCAGTAACTGAAACATAAGTAGCAAGTTTGCCTTATGAAACTTTATGGATTAAAAGCAATTCAACAAAAACAAACCTCAATAAAATATTTTCATATATTAATTCATCTGGGGTTTAGATCACAGCTTGAGAAATTTTTTTTCAAAACACGTCAGAAAGAAAATATTTTTGGCTTTGCGGGTCATATGATCTTTGTTACAACTACTCAAATCTGTTGTTACAACATGAAAACAGTCACAGACAATACATTAAAAAGTAACATGGCTGTATTCCAATAAAACTTTATTTACAAAAACAAGTGAGGAGCTGGATTTGGCACATGGGCTAGAGTTTGCCAACCTCTATATAGGAGAGTAACTCTGTATTTTTCTCAATTCACTTCACCACAAATTTCCTAGAATAGCTACATTCTAATGGGTGACATATTTAGCCTCATAAAAGATTCAGAAATATGTATGGAAAAGTTCCTACCCTTAAGGACTTTACAATATAATAGGAAAATAAGACAAGTTTATCCCTAAATTATCATTCAAACCAAATATCAAGTGTCTTAAAAATAAAAATTTACATATATATATATGACACACACACACATACACACCCACAGCTGGAGATTAATTCTACTGAGAGCACTTTTCCCCCCAATGGTCTGTAAGGATATTATTTACTCAGGATGACATTTAATCCCATGTTATTCTATGTTGCTATGTGACAGGGAGAAGGAAAAAAAAAAAACATAATGATTGCACTCTTCTTCTCTTTCATCGCCTTGGAAGGTAGATTCTTTGCCCTGCTCAGCAAAAGAGTCCTTTTGGTGTTGATCTGAATTTAATAGTGGAAGTGCAATTAAAGATGGGGAAAGATGGCTGGTAGCAATACAGCTCTACAAAAGAAAGGACATGGAGATCCATAAGGAAGAACTTCCCATTTCCTGTTCTAGATTTGGAATGAGATTATTGGGAACAAATCCTTATCCTAAAAATATCTCTATCACATCTGAATGTTTGGAGTCATATTTCTGCCACTTTTGAGAGTCATAACATGCAACAGAGGGCATTAAAATGGGAGGGAGAAGACCCAGATTAAATGGATGTTAAATATATAAATGATATTGGATGTTTTGAGTTAGAAGTATCTTTGGAAAGCACACATGGTATGTGCTGTTTTGTACACTGTTTTCTGCAAAATCCTCACATCCAAGACAGGTCATGAGAAGGCGGGTAGGGACATAAGAAGGAGGTTCTGTGGGTTGGACTCTGGGACTCTTACCCTCAGCTCAACCAGAGCTTTGTTTTTAACCTGTTTTATATACTAGGGTTCCGGATAAGATAGTTGAAAAGAAGGCACTAAGACTTGCAAAAGAAATGCTTTAACATTATTGAGTTGAACCGGAGTTGTCACACAGGCTGGGGCAGCGCCAGAACTAGATCTCACAGTTAGCTTCCTTTTTGACTACCCAGGACTGCTCTTTTGTGTGCATTCTCAAATATGAAGGTGAGCTGCCTGGATCCATAAGGAGAATTAAATTGCTTTCAAGCGATCAGCTCCGGATTCCCATGTTATATTTAATACTCGAATCCCTACTATGGCCAAGCGTTATGTTTCCTGTGTGTTTGCTTAGAGCAAAGGGCTATACACATATTTGTTAAATCAAATTGAAGGTATTTATGCCTCCATACCTGATAAATTAGATGTACAATTTTCTCGTCCTCTGAGATCAGTCTCCTTGGAACTGGGCTTTCTCTTTGCCTCCCACATAACTGCTTCTGCCATTTCATCAAGAAATGCTGGCTATCTAAAAGGGGAACCGCATTTTCCTTCTTTGCTGTAGTACTGAGTCATGGGACAAATGGCTCCAAATGGATCTGGTCAGTCTCTGAGGACATCTATGACTGTATCCTTTCACACTATGGTTTGCTTTTCTCTCCTACCACATTCATTCTGATTTGTACAGTCCATCCAACCAACCTACTTGTGTTTATATTCACTTGTGCATATGCTATATAAAATTTCTTCGTTTATGTGAGTCCCTGACTACCTTGCACTGAAAATTTCTACTTGAAAAATTCTATCTGAATGATTTTCGGTAACATTCTCTGGTTTAGTGGAAGTCAAAGAGGACTGCTTAATTTATTTCTCTGGTTGATGAGTCACATGGCGTTCTTACTCCCCATCACAGAGCTATAAGTGAGATTCCTGCTGCAACAGGAATAATGATTAAGATGGGTGATAAAAGAATGAGTATTGGTAAAAAGACTACAGTACGAGGAGTGATTAGTTTTGGCTGTCCACAAGTTCTAATTCATAAGACACATACTCATAGATAAAACCTTAATGTTCAGTTCTTACGGAAGTCATTTATTTACTGCTCCATGAAACAGCTGTCCTCTGGCATGTCCACCAAACACTGACACAAAATTATCCAGTAAACTGTTTAGATTTGATATACAACAATCCCCACAACCACCAATAATTTGANGGGGGGGGGGGGGGGGGGGTCCAGGCACTCTTCTAAGTGCTTCAAGTTCATCATCTGCTGAGATTCAAGAGCCAGAGAAGAGTCAGATCCACCCATCTCTCTTCAACCTTGCCTTTTTGGCAAAGAGCACCAAAAGGGGCAGGAAGGTAGTTCTATGACAAAATATCCCATAGACCTTAGGGAAAACATAGTCCACAGAAATGAAGAGCTTTGTGTTAGCCTCCATGAAATGAACAAGCTTGAAGGAGAGACCACTGTACTGAAGACTGAAGATGGGAATGAACAGTACCATGAAGTCAATAACAGAATACCATTTGCTCTATTTTTTTTTAAATGTCAGCTTTTGGATCAATGAACAAATTTTAACAAGCATTTATTTCACTTTAAGTTTCATATATTTTGTATAACTATTCTGAAAGTTCTGTGTGAATGTATTAACCATAAAACATTTACTGAATTAAACACAGATTAGGAATGTCACGAACTTTTTTAAGTCAAAGAATTAAATATGTATACTTAATGACTTTCATAGGTGCTCTTTCTTATCTAAAAATAGGATAACATATTTTAAGAACAAAATTCTTTTACCAATAGTCATTTGTAGTTATAACATTAAAACATTCAAATTATAGCTAGAAACATACAAGTTTTAAAATTTCACTGAAAGACAAATTATTTTAAATAATTTTTTTACATAAATATTTAGTTGCTGGCATACAGGCTAAAGTATCAGAAGCCAGGGGGAAGGAACCTGTAACAGTTATAAAGGTAACAATAGGCTCAAAATATAAAAAGGACCAATTCAGCTGGTTTAAAAAAAGAAAAGAAAGCACAATAGCACACCAGTAAGTTCACCTATTATATAATTACAGGTTTTGTATACAAGTGCAGACAAGCAGACAGAATAAAAACCTCCTCTAGGAAATCCAAAAAACTTGGCAGGTCTGGCCAGGTGGGATGTGATGCTGGTACCAACAACAAAAAGAAACAGACTGCATCTAGGGTTTGGCCTAAGTCTGAATTTGGCTTCTCTTTGCTAAACAGCAGTTTGCGGCAAAACTCTGGGAAACAAAGGGAAAATGGAAAGTGCTAGAGAATTAAGGCATAGAGCTCAGGTAACTAAAAAAAGATGTTGTCAGTCACAGGCTTTGCCAGCCAATGTTTTTGACTTCATCTATGAGAACAACTCACTTGAGGTCTTTCAAGAACTCAGAAGACAGGAATTTTATAAACAAAGCTCTTTATCAAAAGGCAAAGGAGACAAATAAAACTGTTTTTAGAACATGGCACTTGGCGATTATGTACCACTCACAGATGTGCTTTATACTTTAAAAAATCTCAGATTTGACTATGGTCCTGGGAATTGATGAACCCAGACTTCAGAAACATATGAGCAATTTATTTCCTTTTTTAGCATACTTATCTTTTTCCCAATTGCTTTCCACACTTTGTTTACTTGTCATTCAGGGAACTCAAAATATAATCCAGCAATTCCACACCTGGTTATATATCCCAATAATTGAAAGCAGGGACATCAAGGGATATTTGTAGACCCATGTTCACAGCAGCACTGTCTGCAATAGGCAAAGAGTGGAAGTAACCCAAGTGTCCAGAGATGGGTGAATGGATAGACAAAATGTGGTCTCATTTGCAATGGAAAATTATTCAGCCTTTAAAAGGAATGGAATTTCTGACACACACTACAACATGGATGAATCTTGAAGACATGATACCACTGAAATAAGCCAGTCACAAAAGGACAAGCATACAATTCCTCTTACATGAGATTCCTAGAGTGGTCAAGTTCATAGACACAGAGTAAAATCGAGGACACAGGGGCTGGGGAGAAGGAGACTGGAAGTTCGAATGGGGAGAATTTCTATTCTGCAAGATGAAAACTATTTGTATGTTGCACAATAATGTTAATGTATTTCATGTCACTGACCTGTACGTTTACAAATGGCTAAGATGGAAACTTTTAGGTGTACTTTACTCTAGTTTTTTTGTTTTTTTTGTTTTGTTTTGTTTTGTTTTTAAATCAAGTTCTTGGAGGCACAAAGGGAGGAGGCCAATGAGTAACGATGGTTCTTCCACTCAAGAAGGTCCCAACACCAGCCAGAGGCTGGGACTAACTAACGATAGGTTGCTTACAAATGGCAGCAGATACTGTTGGTGCCTTGCTTGTAGTCCTTTAGCCACTTGCCATTTGTTCACATGTCAATCTGAATTCCAGCTGCCAGCCCCAGCACCCTTTGCCTGATGGATTTCATGAGCTGCCAGAGCCGTCTTTTCTAGGGTAAGCCGTAAGCCAGAAGTGCCAGGAAATTGAAGCTTCTTGGGAACAGGGCTCAATCAATGACTGATGGGAACTGGTGTACAAGCACCCCAGCTCCCTCACCCTCTTGCTGGGATGGATAACTGTGAGACAAGTGTTTTACACCATTTCCAAAATTTCCCAGCAGAACTGTACTCATGTTCCTGTCTGAACTTGTTTAATAATGCAATTTTATTGGGTTGTTTTCCCCCTTTCTTTGTTGTGAAGTGTAATTTTATGTGTCAACATGACTAGCCCCAGTACCCAGATATTTGGTCAAATATGTTTCTAAATGTTTCTGTGAAAGTATTGTTTAGACAAGTTTAGCATTAATTTTTTAATTTTTTAAAGAGATTTATTTATTTGAGAGAGAGAGGGAGAAAGAGAGAGTGAGCAGGGGGAGGGACAGGGAGAGGAGAGGGGAAGCAGACTCCCTGCTGAGCACAGAGCCTGACTGGGGCTCCATTTTAGGACCCCAAGATCATGACCTGAGTCGAAATCAAGAGTCAGACGCTTAACTGCCTGAGTCATCCAGGCGCCCCGACAAGATGAGCATTTAAATCAGCAAATTGAGTGAAGCAGATTACTCTTCATACTGTGAGTGGGCCTCATCTCATCAGTCAAAGGCCTTAATAGAAAAAGATTCTTCTCCCCCAGAGAAGAGGGAATTCTGTCAGCAGACTGCCTTCACACTTGAAATGCAAGATCAACTCTTCCCTGGGTCTCCAGCGTGCTGGCCAGTGCAGATTTTGGACTTGAACCTCCACAATTGTGTGAACTGATTTCTTAAAATACACCTATCTCCCTCTCCCTCTATATCTTCATCCTATTAGTTCTGTTTCTCTAGAGAATACTAATGTACTTTCTGCTCCCACACCAGTGTTGCCTGGGAAACACTTTCCAACTTAACTATATTGCACTTGAATCCTTGACTTAAAGATGTGGTTTTCCCTCCAGAACACACTTAGTAATATCTGGAGACATTTTTGGTTGTTGTGATTGAGGCCAGGACTACTGCTCGACATCCTACAGGGCTCAGGAGAGCTTCTCACAGCAAAGACTCACCCAGGTCAAAGTGTCTGTAAGTGTCAAGGTTGAGAGCCCCTGATTAAAGGTAGGCCTCTGGGGAAACCCAAACTAAGGCAGGGGCTAAAATGAAAAAAAAAAAAAAGGTAGACATTGCTGAATTAGGGGAAATTCTAGAATTGGGGTTATTACAAATCTGCAAAACAAAGAAATGAAAATACTTGCATAAGGGTGCAAGGCTATTAGAGAACTGGTTTATTCTGCCAACCTAAGGATGCCTCTTCCCTTTAAACTGGCTGTGCCTCAAAATGAAAACAAAACCATGTGAGCTTTGTATCTGTGTGGTCAATCCTCACACGTGGAAATCAGCATAAAAGAAGGGCCTCAGTAGGATGGTTGATGATGGACAGAGATCCTTCCTAGGCATTCCAGTGCTGTACCAATGTGCTAAGTGACTTGTGCCCAGGCTCCAGTCTCATAGAGCATGGAATTCAAATTTATGTCTCAGCAAAAAAGACCAATTATACAACATCACTGAGCTTTGGGAAGGTCCTCAAAAGGTCACCCTTGCCAAGGTTGCATCTGTGAATTCCCTGGGCCTCATGTACGGGATTTCCGGCTTTATGAAAAACATGATCGGTTGTCATCTGTGTTCGCTCATTTTCCTTCATTGGAACTAAGTTCTTTCTTGGCCACATTAAGAAGTGAGCCTGTCAACACTTCCATATGCTCTCCAGGAAGAACGGTCACTCCCTCTCAACCAGCCTTGCCAGAAAATCTCTTTTCAGTGTTACCTGTCAAGTCTCTTGTTTCTCCTGGGAGATGCTATTTTCCTCAGTCATCTGGATTGTTCAAGTTCTCTGGGAGTGTGACTTTAACAGGCACTTCAGGGTGTTGCGATACCAGTTCCTCACTATCTGTGTGTTGTTCATTTTCAGACAATCAATTGCAGAGCTTGCCTTGGCGTCTTTGATAATGGGGTTGGATCCAGGGCAGAAAAGCAGGGCCAGCAGTTGGTGAGAAAAAAAGTGAGAGTCAAAGAGAAGCCTCCAAGAAAACGTTTCTGGCTGCTTTGCTAATGCTTGGATTGATTTGATACAGAGATATTCTTGGAGAGTTTTGATTATTAATGTGCCTAATTCTACAGCTTCCATGTAGGAAGTGAGTCCTTCTATAAAGTGGGATCCCATGAGGAACTCACAGCATGAGATCAACAGCAAGTTCAGCCTCTTGCCTCACACAATATGTTGACCAGAACGACCATGATTAAAGCTTCAATGCTGTCACTGAAAATGCCAGACACTCTTCTGGAGCTGTAACAATAGCTTCTGTGCCACCTGATTCTATTCCAACATGAGAATAGCACAGAAGAATATCAGAACCTGTAGTTTTATAGACACAATTTGAAAAAATGTATGAGAAGGAAACAGTCAAACATTATATTTAGCTTTGAAAACTGTGAGCTGAGACCCTTGTGTATTGAAAACCCATTGGTTTGAATTCTAATTTTATCTATGTTATGAGTTATATAGTCTTGGAAGAGCTACTTAATTCCACTGGGCCTTAGTTTCCTCAATGGTAAAATTAGGGAGTAGGCAGGACCTGATCCAAGGATCCTCCCCATTCAGGCTTTCTTTGAGTCCCCGCAAAGATGGACAAACCAAACTTCATATCATGAAGATTGATTTCATAGTATTAGCCTATTCCCCAACTACTCGATCAATGGCAAAAACACTGCTGATAGAGACCAAAACAAAAAATGGAAGAGACGATTTTGCACATGTGAGCTTGATTTGGGATTGAATCAGTGAATACCTTGTGAAGAAAACATGAGAGAAACACTTCCTTTAAGCCAGCAGAATATACTTAAGTCTATGAGGAAATGATTAGCATGATTCTACATGGGAAGGAGAGAATTTTTAGGGGAAGGATTCTCTCCCATCATGTGTTCTACCATTTACCATGTGGAACAGCATGTAATGACTTATGTTGAGATCCAGAGAGTAGAAAGCATTGTTTATGCCCATAAACTGTTACATGTGAAAGTCATAAGTTGGTCACTGTATTAGGATTCTCCCCACAGCAGACCCTGGAACAAAGATTTTGGTGCAGGTAGCTTACTGGGAGGTGATAATAGAAATCAGAAGAGGTAGAGTTGGGAAAGTGAGACAAGGAAAAGAGAAAAGCCAAGAGGGAGCATGAATAAGCAGGTTGTCACAATAGGGAACCAGTGTTCAGTCACACTGCTGCTATTCTGGGCAACTGCATAAGAATTATGGTCATAACTGACTCACTGAAGGACAGGAAGTACTGGGCATTTATCTACTCACGCTCATTTCCCTTTTGGTTGAAGGCTGTTCTGGGGGACATCGACTGCCTTCCATCCTGGGTTGTGACTGGGTGCTGCCTTGTTCTATCTGCACCCTCTCACAGCTTCAGACAGAACAAAATGGAGAAAGCCTCAGCACACACTGCTTCTGGGACATTTGCAGGTAGAGAGAGCTGCCCATCTCAGCTGACTTGAAGTCAGTTGAAGCACAGTGCACCACAGTGCCACATTTATTTTAATCGCATATAGTATATTTACATCTTAATTCAGCTAACAGGAGAGAAGTACAGGTGCCATAACTTTTTAAAAGCCTAGAATGATAGTTAAGATGGAGACTTGAAAAAAAATTATCTATACTACTAAGTTAGAACTATCTTTCAAGGATGGGGCTTGGAGAAGAGGGTAGAAGATGCCCATTGGATATCCATTCTGGACAAGGTGACCAATAGCTGAGCACATGAGCTTAGCTTCTGTATTCCCTTTTCATGTCATGACTGCACCCACACTGAGAGCCAGAGAAGCATGAGCCAGCACCAAGCAACTGATACTTACCCTTTCACGTTGTCCTTCTATATATGTCTTTTCCCCTCTGGATTAAAAAAAAAAAATACAACAACTTGGAAAGAGAGAGGGACAATAAACATGACTTAGAAAAGATATCAGTCCTATTTTTTGTACACCTTTATTTAGCCTCAGGCAATCCTATCTCTGAAGAACATACATAAGAACTCTTGATTTGGACTTTGATACTGCAACCCCAAAACTTCCAAAAGAAAACAGAGGGGAGCATTTCATTCAGTTAAATATGAAAAGAATACTCATAACTTCATTGGCTAATCATGGCCCTTTTGACTGAAGGATCAGAGTCCCCACTCTAGCTCAGACAAGCAAAGGGGGTTTATTTTAATGATAGAACAGACACACAGAAACTCAAAGAAAGCGCATTTGGGTTTCACAAGGGTGAAATAAAAAACTAGAAATTCAGCAATGAAATCTTCCCCCACTTATTAGGGGCTGTGCTGTTCTCTCTTTGTTTCTGTCTGTCTCTCTCTCACACATACACTCCACCCTTCCTACCCCAACTTCCTCTACTGACTTTTATTCTAGGGCCTCAAATAACCCCCACTCATAACCTTCCAATTCTAGTAACCACTTTCAACCAAGAATTTCCTGTTTCTCTAACACCAAACTTCCAAGAGAGGGTTATCCATTCCAATTCACACTAGACCAGACAAGTCATAAATTGCTGGAAGCTACACAGATGGGTCAATTTCCCATCTTTTGTTCAATCAGCTGTTGCAAGGGCTAGGGTCACAGAGACCACACATATCCCATTCCTGCCCACTTCCTGTGTCTGCAAATAAAGTTTTATTGATACACAATCGCACCCACTTGTTTATATATTGTAAGATTCCGTTGGCAGAACTGAGAAGTTGGAACAGAGACCTTATATCCCATATAGCCTAAAACAGTTATTATTGGCTATAGACTATAGTCCATCCTCCCCCGCCCCAAATTTTTATGTTGAAGCCTTAGCCCCCAGCGTGATGGTATTTGGAGGTAGGGCCTTTGGGATGTAATTAGGTTTTCAGGAAGTGCTGAGGGTGGGACCCTCACAATGGGATTAGTGCCCTTATAGGAAGAGCAAGAGAGAGAGAGCTCTCCACATGCATGCACTGAGGAGAGACAATGTGAACACAAAGCAAGAAGGCATTCATATGCAAGCCAGAAAGTATGCCCTTACCAGGATCCAAATCATCCAGTTCCTTGATATCGGACTTCCAAACTCCAGAACTATGAGGAATAGATACCTATTGTTGAAGCCACCCATCTGTGCTGTTTTGTTACGGCAGCCTGAGCCAGTAAAGACACTATATATCCTTCTATATGCCCAGATTACTGTGAAGATTAATTATGATTGTGCCTCCCAAAGGACACAGCCTGGTGACCACACACTTTCTCAATGTGTATTAAATTCCTTTTGCTGCATTCAGAACACATTCAGGCTCTAAGACCACATAGCTTTGGGGGAAAAAAAGTAGCCTACAGGTTCAAGATCAAGGAAGTGGTTTTTATGCATTCAATATACTCTTGAAATCTTTGCAGGTTTTCAGTTAATCTGTTAAATGTAGCAGTGTGTTCATAACTTAATTTGTATATTTTAGCCATTTGCCTTAATGCAAGTAATTGGCAGGTACCACATTAACACACAAAAGTAGTTAATGCCATGTACAAAAAAAAGCATATTTAGTTCTTTATTATTTCTGCTAAGTAATACAATCCACAAATCATAGAGCTGAAGGGCCTGACAAGACGTGTGAAGGTGGATTCATTCATCCTCCAGCTTCTGGGCAGCACTTCACATCAATTATCCTACAAAAATCATTGTACGTTAGTCATTAAAATCACCAGATAATGAGATTCCACAGAATCCCTTGGTAATATGCACCAGGGCCTCACAATTCTTTTATTGGGGTATTTTCCAGAAATGGAGCCCAAATTCTTCCTGCTGCTAGGTCTTTTCATCTTGTTCTCAAAGGTCCGAGCTCTTCCACCTGAGTTTGTGCAAGGCATAGAGTTCGGTGCAATGACCAGCTCTTTCTCTTGTTCCGTGTGGAGGAGGGCACTAGTCACGCTGCCTTCCTGACACCCTGGGCCTTGCACATCCCGCTTCTACAGCCAGAGCCATATCGGAGCAGGGGGAAGGAGGTTAAAGCCACTTTTCAGGAGCCTGTGCTCAAGAAGTGAGGCAGTATGGTTTCTGGAACCAAAGAACATATTTTTCGTCTGTCTTGTCCACAGAGGACATTGCCTTTTTTTTTTTTTTTAACTATAAAGCTAAGTTGTCATTGCTATAGTATTACAAACAGTACCACCTCCTCCACTGGGTCATCTCTTCAGAATGTTTTGTGATATCTTCTTTTAATATTTGAAATGCATTTTCTTAAACCTAAATCCTTCATAGGGATAGAAACTTCAGGATGTCATGACAGTAAATGCTTAAGAATTTGAGAAAAATTAACTGCTTCAGGATGAGAGAGGGTCATTTAAGAGTCCTATCAAACAAGGAGCATGCTTTCCTGAAATCACTTTCCAAGAGGATTAAGCTAACCAAAAATATGCTCAAATGTATTTCTATGAAAACACTGTAGTCAACAGTAAAATAATGTAAATGTGTTTAAAGCTATATTTCGGTATTTCCCCATCTCCCAGAAAAATGTTTTTTTTGAGACAGGCACGAAAATATATATTCGTTATTTGGGATTCTTCTTCTCATTGTAATGATTAACTTAAAATACAGCATTTGGGAGCTTACCTATCAATCCATTTTTCTCCCCTTCTCCATGGTCCTGTAATCACACCCTACTGGACCCTAACCACAGACAGAGCATTTCTGTAGCTTAATTGCCATCAATCATGAGACGTGGTGACAAGAAGTGTTACCCTAAGAATTTACAGTTGAAGATACACCTCTGTGTAAAGGCAGAGAAGGAAATAAACTCTCCTAGGTAGTACGAGAGCTGTGGAAGAGAGGGACCAGTGAAATTATTTGATAAGATTGGTTCCCTCAAATTGGCAATGCATCCATTCACTTTCATCATGGGACTTTAAAAATAGACAGGAGTGAAAGAAGAAAATCATCTGGATATGGACTTGACCTGGAAACAAACCTATAAAAAGCGGAATGTTTCTTCGTAACCATGTCATATGTATAAGCCAGACAACATTTTATCAATATATCTTTGCGGATATAAATAATTATAAGATAGTTACTACATTCCTAAAAATATACATGAGCTTTAAACAAATATTTTTCTGACAATTTTAGGCCACACTTTACTAGTGTCTGTAAGTTCAGCCACTGGCTAGCTCTTACAAGTGATAAAGCTTTGATTACTGACCTAATGTAGAGTTATCACCCACAATGGGTCAGAAAGTCTTTACAACTGAGCCATAAGCCTATATCTACTGTCTCAAAGAGCTTGGAAGAAATAGATTAAAAAATTCCGTTTTGATCCAGGTAGAATTCTGAAACTTAAGAATTCTCTTTAGAATCTGTTTCCAATATTAGAATGCCATCAACATTTGTGCCACTTTCTTAAAGAAGAATCTAGGATGACTTTTTAGGTAGGACATATTCAATTTTCAAATTTGATTAATGAAATATATTATATGCGAAAAGACTACTGATTTTTAAATTAGTTCCCCATCACACACTCACTAAAACACTGTGAGAGGCACCTTTAATCATGCTAATTTCAGGTAGGTTCATAATATCCTGGAGATTTGTATATTTCAAATTGAATTAATCATCACCTCCCCTCCATCCAACCCTTATCGAGTAGCCCCTCCTCCTATTCCTTTCGTTTCTGTTAGTGGCACCCATCCTCCCAGCCACCCAGGCTCAGAATCTCAGACATAATCATCACATTTCTTTTCTTGATCAATATTTAACCAATGACAGGCACCACCAATGCTACCTTTATAACATTTTATATCTACTCTTCCTCTATATGGCATTAATTCATGGGCCTCTAGCTCAAATCAGAGGTCCATTGTTCTGAAGGCCCCAAAGTTCTGATAACCTGAAGTTTTTTGTCTTTGATTTAAAAGTTTGTTTAATAATTTGAATTGACATGAGGCTTTTTATAGACATCATTTGTAATATTTAGTTTCAATTTATCTGGACAAATATTCAAGTGTTTGACTATAGGGAGCTTATCCAGAGCCAAGTGTTATTCAATATATGGTGTATGCTTTGTAGCCCCTTTCTAAAGTCTGGAAAATTCTGTGTCCAAAACACGTCTGGCCTCAAGGATTTCAAAGAAGGGAATGTGGATATTGTTACCATAACCCCTTGAAGGAGACTCTACTTATTGTTTCATCTTTCTCTAATCCATTCTATGCCTCTCCATCAAGTAAACTTTTCTGAATACATCTATTCCAAAACTGCAGTCTTCAGCAGGATACTTCCAGCTCTATATTCCAGCATTCAGCCTTGATGATCCGGTCTATCTTTTCTACTCAAAGCAGGTGGGGCCTAGAGGGCATCCAGATTGCATCATGACTAGCTTTGAGAAATATAAAGTCATGCCCAGTTCACTTTGTATACCCAGAGGTTAACTATTAAGTATATAGTACTCAATAAACATTTGTTGAATAAATAAAAGAATGAAAAACTGGCAGAGAAAGAGAAGACTGAAGAAAGGAATGAACAACAAGTATTGATCTGAGAAAGTATGAATGGTAATGTAAAATGGCAGATGTTAGTACATGCTTCTATGCTGGACACTGCTTGGGGTCTATTAAGAGTCAAATTTGTTTTGTTTTGTTTTTAAAGATTTTATTTATTTATTTGACAGAGAGAGAGACAACCAGTGAGAGAGGGAACACAGGAGGGGGAGTGGGAGAGGAAGAAGCAGGCTTCCAGCCGAGGAGCCTGATGCGGGGCTCGATCCCAGCACTCCAGGATCACGCCCTGTGCCGAAGGCAGACGCTTAACGACTGAGCCACCCAGGCGCCCCAAGAGTCAATTTTGGAACTCCTTGAGAGATAATGAATTCTTGGAAAGATCTACAGAAGAAGCCACTAGACAATGAAGGTTGCTATTAAGAAAATCTAAATAAATAGATGGGAATTTGTGGGGTTTTTTGTTTTTGTTTTGTTTTTGAGTGAAGAAGGAAAAAATGAAAGGAGTTTGTATAATAGTCATCTGTAGAGGCCTGGACTTATTGCCTATGTGACTAGCTATAGAACGGGTGGCGCATCAGAGAACAAGTAGGACTTGCAGGTTCGCACACTGAGCAAAAACATGCAGGGGCACTCAGGGCCCGTGGTGGGCTCCCTCCATCCCCAGCACCGATAAAAGTTGATTTAGACATGAGAAGAGGGGTTTGGTTTATAAACCGAAATAGATATATGTGGACTGAAATTTAGGGATGTCAGTTACATGCATTGAAGAAACAGATTGAAATTAATATACTATATAGACTATATTTGAGTAATAAATATGATATGATAAATCAAAGAGAACGTCAGGAAATAGGTTAAAGATATTGACACAAGTATTAAAATTTTGCTTTATTTTTATGTAGGCCCCTAAAAGAAAAATACAGACACTTATCTACCTGGAATAGTTCAGAATCATTCCAGTTTGGGAATAGGCAAGCAAACCCAAAAGCTTTTTGCATGCCTTTGTAATGTGGGATTCTGGAGAACTATATTCAAAGGGCATTAGATGGAAAAAAAAAAAAAGGCAAGCAAGCAAGCTACTGGTGACAGAAATAGAAGCAGTGGAGGGGTTTGTGATCCTTTTGACAATTCATAAGGAAAGCTTCATCTGTCATAACCTTAAGCGCGGTAGAATATCTATGAATACTCCAATAACGGTGGCTTATATTTGAATCACCAAGTCAGCAGCTCTGGTAGTATCAATATGACACATA
Source organism: Ailuropoda melanoleuca (assembly GCF_002007445.2). Taxonomy (NCBI): domain Eukaryota; kingdom Metazoa; phylum Chordata; class Mammalia; order Carnivora; family Ursidae; genus Ailuropoda; species Ailuropoda melanoleuca. The sequence goes on along the minus strand of NC_048221.1, from coordinate 36,602,106 downwards.
TGAATGGACCTACTCAAGCCGCATTCCAATCACTCCCTCCACTTCTAACCCAGGACTTTAATGACTGCCAAGCTTCAACACCCGCTTGCACGCACTCGTCTCAGACATGCGCTTCTGACAGCTTCTTCAAACAAAAAGAATATGACTAAACTCTCAAAGCAGGACATAGGGAGTTCTAGTGCTGAAAAGCAAGCCGAATTTACAATTTGAAAATAAATTCCACCAATGTTCAATAAATTACATATTGCATACTGTAAGAATTACATTATTATTGCCATCATAATATATGGCAGTTATTAGAATTACAGCAATAACATATGCAATAGCTAATGGACTTATTATGTAGCATGCCATTGGGAAATAAAAACTAACTATATTTTTTCCTGTTACCAAACAAATGCTGCTATAATCTATACAGTAATTTGAAACTGAGTAGTTATAAGTAGAAGTTTATACCCATATTTGCTATGCATATATGGGCCTCTGTCACATAATTTTCCACTAAAGTTAAATAAGAGGAACATATCGCACACAGACTGGTTCTATGTACCCAAACTGTTTTGATTATTTTGACTGACTAAACCAGCTAAGTCGAGTTATTCAGTTCAACAAAATTGAACTCAACCAAAAAAAATCAGAGAGGTCAAAACAATAATCAAGTCAGTCAAAAAGTAATTTTTTTTTCTTTCTTGAATAGATTGATTTGACTGGTCAAGTCAGTCAAAAGAGTCAAACCAGTTTGTGTGTATAGACAATAACCACAGTATTTTGTCATACTTAGCTCACTGGGAAAAAAAAAATAGTATCAATACTTCACATTAACCGATCTGATATTTGTACAAAGTCTCTGAGGTAGCTGGGCCTAATGTTTCCATTTTTCCTTTTAAGCTGAAGACTTTTAGAGAAAAGTGGCTAGAATGTATTACCTATAACTGTATTACAGATCACCCCAACACAGTGACTTAAAATGGATTTATTAATTTCCATAATCCTGTGAGTTGAATGGGCCCAGCTGGACGGTGTTTTTGCTCCATTTGATACAGACTGAGGTCATTCATGAAGTTCCATTTAGCTGGGACCTTGATGAGGGATGGACGATTCATGGTGACCTCTCATCCGCACGGGTTTCTCTCCATGTAGCTCCTCATTATTTCATAGCTTCGCCTGAGTTTCTTTCTAACAAGGAAGTTGACTTCCAAGTAAAAGCATTCCAAGAGCATAAGCTCTAATGTGCAAACATTACTTGAACCTGCGATTCCATCACACTTGTCAATCCAAGCCTGGAGACAAGGTAGGCGGGGACTCTCCAAAGGCATAAATACTAGGAGATGGGGTTCACTGGGGTCACAAAATGTAACATTCTACCAGAACAGGGCCGATATGCTGTAGAGCCAGAATGAGAATCAGGCCTCCTTAACATGGTTTCCTTCCCATCAAATTAAGCACTTTGAACTTCTATTAGTAATATTAAGAGGATTCATTGTCATTTTAGCATTGGTTGTATCTTTAATTCAGAGTAGAAAGGCCAGTTTAATATTGCAGATCTGTTTTGAAGTTACCAGTTCCATTTACCTTCCCATTTAATTTCTCGTCATTTTTATCTAAGATGGAAATCCAAGACAAAGTTGTCTTTGCTAGTTTTCACATGCCTTCATTTCCAACAACTCAAAACCTTATAAAGACCCGAGAATGAACTTGCTCTCTATCATCTTGTCTTACGTAGAACTAACACTAGGAGGCAGAGTGAGGATTATTATGTCCTATATTGAATAGCTGAGAAAACAGAAAATCAGATTGTTGAGTGGCCTGCATAAGATCTCATGGTGCACGACAAAGCCAAGCTTCCAGTTCTAGAAGATTCTTGCTCTGGAAGAACTTATGGTCTTTTGGGAACATATTTGCACAAAACTTCTGCGGGAACTTAGCATGGATCTTTTCTATCTGCTGGCTGTTTATAGCACAGATGGATGGTTCTGTATATTCTGGAGTTTGGGGAGTTCCATTCCTTGGAATTTAGCACAAAGGATAGCCCAAAACAACACTTCTCTATCTTCTTGATCTCAAAATCCCTTTATTTCCTAAATGTTATTAAGAACCCCCACAAGCTTTTGTTATATGAATAACACCTATCAATATTTACAGTATCCAAATTAAAACTGAGAATATTTTTCAATTATAAGGACACAAAAGCCTACATTCGATTAGCTGTCAGACTGATAACATCATCACATGTCATATTGCCACTATACACTTCACTGTACCCTGAGGAAGAAATGGGATAGGGAAAAAGCAAACTGTGTCTTATTTATTATTATAGAAATAAGTTTTGACCCTGAAGGGGCCTCAGTGGCATTCAGAGGCTCCCAAACAACATTTTAAGAGCTGTTGTTCTAGGGGCGCCTAGGTGGCACAGTGGTTAAGCGTCTGCCTTCAGCTCAGGGCGTGATCCCGGCGTTATGGGATCGAGCCCCACATCAGGCTCCTCTGCTATGGGCCTGCTTCTTCCTCTCCCACTCCCCCTGCCTTGTGTTCCCTCTCTTGCTGGCTGTCTCTATCTCTGTCAAATAAATAAAATCTTTAAAAAAAAAAAAAAAGAGCTGTTGTTCTAAAATATTTTCCCCCTTTAGAATAAGAGTGCTAATGATGAAATTACTCAACATCTCTTTAAATTCACTGCTAAGCTGACAAGAAATTAAATGCTATCTATAGAGAATAAAACTGAAGGAAAAGCACAAATCCAGAGAGGCAAAAGGAAATTGAGCCTGGGGATACCTGTCCATCTTTTGTGACCAAAAGATTTTACCTGGACAGATAAATTGGGTGGAGAAATCAGAGAATAAGTAGGAGCTGGTCCAAAGTGGTTAATTTGATAGATAGAAGAGTAACTGGGCTCTCAGTTTCATGCCAAGACCCCAAAGGAAAACTGTATCTCAGCAAAAGTGTGAATGAGGGAAAAGACCTACCCCATAGAACAGGGCATGAGGACATTTTCTCTCAATTTTGGTTTTGGATGAAAGGGAAAAAATTGCCCAGAATTTCATAACCACAGGCTTGTCCTCTTATGGATTTTCAGCCCATTTTTATTATAAAATTGTCACAGGGGTGCTTGGGTGGCACAGCGGTTGAGCGTCTGCCTTCGGCTCAGGGCATGATCCCGGCGTTGTGGGATCGAGCCCCACATCAGGCTCCTCTGCTATGAGCCTGCTTCTTCCTGTCCCACTCCCCCTGCTTGTGTTCCATCTCTCGCTGGCTGTCTCTATCTCTGTCAAATAAATAAATACAATCTTTAAAATATATATATATATATATATATAAAATTGTCACAGGTTGGTGGCTTCCAGATGTGTAACAAATACGAATGCAAAGCCCACCTGGAGGAAGGTACTTTTCAACCCAGGCTTCAAAGGATTCCCACACACAAATGCCATTAAAAAAAAAAAATAAGCTCACAATTAAAAAAAAAAAAAACAAAATATGAAATAAAGAAGAAACAAATTGCTCCATAAAATGAGCAAAACTCACAAATGTAGAGTATAAGAATGTTTAACATGCTTATTAAAATTTTTGAAAATATGTCATGTGACCAGTCAGATCTGATAAGGAATAAGTTAAAATTTATAAATGAAATAATCAAATACAACTTTTAGGAATTACAACGTTTGAAGGTAAACAGTTCACAAGGATATGGATCAACGGGAATTCTCACATGCTGCTGATAGAAGGGCCAATTGGTAAAACCACTTCGGGAAACAGTTTGGCAGGATTCACTAAAGCTGAATGACACATACTCCATGAAAAAGCAATTTCTCTAGGTATAAACTCAATAAAAATGCTCAACATATATTCCCCCAAAGAAATACCCAAGAAAGTTTACAGAGACACTGTTTATAATGGTTATAAATGTGTTTTTACTTCATAAGGATTCATCTATCTCTACATTTAGGATACATGGTATTTTCTGTGTGTATGCCGAATACACACAATAAAAAGTTTACACACACACACACGCACATACATACACAATCACACACATACATACACAAATCACTCACACACAAAAATTCCTTCCTGTCCAAAGAAAAGGACATCCCTGAAAAATCAGAGGATATAGCACTCTTAAATGGAGTTATTGCACAAAACAGAATTTAAAAAGTCAACAAATGAATCAAAAAGTAAACTAGAAACCTTTAAAAAGAGAATGAATCAGAAGTTACATCCAAAGAAATTACAAACCAGGGTCTGAAGAGACCAAGGGATGGAAGTCATGAAAAAAAGAAATTGAAAAATATGGAGGACTGAGAAGGACGATCTAACATACATATGCATTTATGTTTACTTATTCCCAAAAGGAGCTAATAGAGATCATGAGAGGCAATGTTTGAAGTCAAAGACTAAGAATTTTCCAGAACTGACACAAGACTTGAACCTCAGAATCTGGAAGAAAATAATCCCCAAGGTTAAATCATATAAAGAAACATACACCAAAATGCATCATAGAAAAGTTAGAACACAGCAAGGATAGAAGGAAGACCCTCAAAGCGACAAGAACAAAAAGGACAGAATTAATGCCCAAACAAAAATTTTTTAGGCTGGCAGCAACAATGGAAGCCAGAAGATCACAGAATGGTGTATTCAAAGGTTCTGAGACAAAAGAATTATCAATCTAAGAACATTCTAAGTAGAGAAAGAGTTACATAGAATGAAAAGCATGTAAATACTTTGTGATCTCTATAAAGATGTGATATCAAGGTGCCATTCTTTTCCCCATGATCTTCTGCATAAAATTGCATCATAGTGTACTCTTGAGTTGTTTGTGAGATTTTATTTTATTTTTTATTAATTAATTTATTTTACCTAGAAGAAGCAAATGTGCAAGCGGAAGGTACAGAGGGAGAGGGGGAATCTCAAGCTGACTCCCCGTGGAGTATGGAGCCTGATGCGGGGCTCGATCCTACAGCCCTGAGATCACGACCAGAGCTGAAATCAAGAGCTGGCCGCTCAACGGTCTGAACCACCCAGGAGGCCCTGTTTGTGAGATTTTAAATGTCTCGTTAACAAAATTGCTCTGTTCCTGAAATGTGCTTTGTCACTTACATGGGCCAAATAGATGTGAACAGACTAGACTAAAAACTCAGTTCGCTATTTCAGGTCCCAGCCTTAGGCTGAGGGTAGAGTAGCTGCCCGAGAAGTTCATAGAGAGGCATGGATACCTACTGATGTATTTCGATGGATACATACACAGATATTTACATTGATACATAATTTTGTAGACCACTTCTGTCCTCTGTCTCTGCCTCCTCTTCGGCAGAGTCTGGTACCAGAGAGTCCCAAATGCTAATTTTCTGAATTTTTAGCTCCCAGAACTGATTAGTGTTTCTTGGGCTAAAGGAAATGCAGGGCTACAGCTTTACGCGTCCATAATACAGAGCATTTGTCTCTACGAACACTCTCTGGGCGCCACTGCTATGTTATCCAGTGAAAGCAGTGATGAAAGATCCCTGCCAGGGTGGAGGTCAGGGTCTTTCTCTTTTCCTGAGTGAAATGTGACATCAAATGTTGGCCAGTTGTGAGTATCTTTGCCCAAGTCCCAGAACTTATTTATCTTCTCTGGACAGTGACAAAAAAAAAAAAAAATTGTATGGCACACTTTAAAAAGTGTGTCACCGTTTCCTGAGAGAAACGATCTCCTCTCTAGGATCTGACTGAAAATCATGGGCAATTGAAAGTCTGGTTTATCCCTGTGGACTATTAGTCACCCTATAAAAGTTAATTTAAAACAAATTAATCCATAAATCTCTACATTGTCTGCAAATACTTACCACTATAAAAAACCTAATTTAAACCCTTTTCCCTCTATTCTAAATTAGGGTTGCACTGCATTTTAGAAAATGTCTTCCCGACTCAGAATAAATTACCAGTTATTTCCTTTCTTATTGATGTCAGTGGAAGTTCTTAGGGTAGTATTAGGTCCAGTATCACAATCTTTTAGCACTCAAAGAGAAGAAGAAAGTATGCACATTATTTTACAGAAGCTTTAATACATAAACTTTATGCTTTGGAAAAGTTTAATTTTAAATGCAGTTCCTCAGGCCATTCCTCCTGAAAGTCACTTAATAGGGTTCCTTAGTTAACAGTTTAGTCAAACTTAGAATGAGGAAGAAAATGAAAGGAGAGAGGTAGGTCTTTGATAGGGACAGAAGTTTTACTTTTATCAGGATCATTAATATTGGAGACTCAAAGAAGAATGAAGGGTAGCCTTCACTTAATCAAAAGGCTAAAAATGGCATCTGGAACCATTAAGTGGCTTAGATTTTTGCAGAGAAGCCTAAATGCAAACTTTAGGAAAGCTGCTCTAAAATGTTTGGGGAGTATGGTAAACAGCCAGGTTAAAAATAAGGCTTCCTGTCTTTTCTAAGTAGAGGAGGTAGTGAGTAGAAACAATCATTTAAAACACTAATTTTATTTTTTAAAAAAGATTTTATTTATTTATTTGACAGAGATAGAGACAGCCAGCGAGAGAGGGAACACAAGCAGGGGGAGTGGGAGAGGAAGAAGCAGGCTCCCAGCGGAGGAGCCCGATGTGGGGCTCGATCCCATAACGCAGGGATCACGCCCTGAGCCGAAGGCAGACGCTTAACCGCTGTGCCACCCAGGTGCCCCTAAAACACTAATTTTAAAACCCCCATTTTGAGGGGTAGCCTGTTCAAAAGCAGGTGTTGCCATCTATGGTACTTTGGAACTTTTAGAAACATAATTTCGGGGGAGGGGGTGCCCGGGTAGCTTTAGTTGATTCAGGTCATGACCTCAGGGTCGTGAGATTGAGCCCTGTGTGGGGCTCTGCAACTGCTTGAGATTCTCTACCTCTCCCTCCCCCTCTACCCCTGCCCCACTTTGCATGCTCTCTCTCTGTCTCTCTCAAATAAATTTTAAAAATCTTTAAAAAAAGAAACAATTTTTTTGTGCCTAGAAAAACCTTATTCTTTATGCTAAATGATTTCTATCCTGCACATTTTTTAAAAAGTCAGAGGAGGACTCAGGTGGTGATGAAATCAATTAAATCCAAATGCTCCCCAAGTCCATTGTCTACAGCCAATAAGAATAAACAGGAGAGAATTTAGCATGTTGAGATATTCCACGGAAAGGTGTTCCGGGGCTGTCATTCCATAATCTAAAAAAAAGGCACTTACTGAACTGCTAATTATCAAGCCCCCCCCCACAGCACTATACTAATGTTAAATGGCCCTCTTCCATTAGCTGTAATTATTCCATTTGTAATAAATAAGCATTAACCATTTCCAAATGTACACTCACCAATCATTTTTAAAGGATGAGTTTCATGCATTTAAAATCATATATTTCAAAACAGCCTAGGTGACAAATCTGTGTGAAGGCCTAAATTCATATTAGGAGAGTATTTAAAAAATTAAAATGAAATCTATTTTGTAACAGAAATTATTACAGCTTGCAAAATCTTAAAAAAAAAAAGAAAGAAACAATAACAAGAGGGAATACTATAACCAAGTAAAGGAGAAAAATGTTTGGTATTAATTCTTCAAAAGACCCAGGATTCTTTACTCTGCTCTTAGAACTTAGGAAGTGATTCCTATGAAAATACACTTGGTTAGCTGAAGACCAGATGTGATTGCCTAACTCCACCAATGCCCTTCCCCTCTATTCTGAATAAGTGGGAAGTGAGAACCATTGGCAACTACAGAGATACAGATGTAGATGGGAGTAAGCGGCGACAGGGTTTGCATGTGGACGGAAGAAGGAGCTGGAATGGGCTTAGATTTCCCCCATGACTGTTACTTGGAGAATCTTTGAAGAAGTGCATGCTTTATCACATTCACCAGCCCTTAGTTTATTCACCTTGCTTAAACCAGAACAAAACTCTTAATTAACAGAACCATAAAAAGTCATGGAATCATACAGGCATGATGTGCACACTTTTTTCCAAGTACATTATATTACCATGAAATTTACAAAACACAGCAAAAGATGAATTATTAACTATGAAGTTACTATAAAAATAATGGCATATCTATATGTAGGTAACAAAAAAGATAATGTTGGTGTAAGAGATAAACCCCAACATGAACTTTTCAAAGCAAATAAAAAATAAGTTCTTAGGCGATTAATGAGCTTGGAGAATCAAAGTTCTGTTTGCTACCAATCCTATATGGAAAGGAGGTGCCTACACATTGGTCCAAAAGTTCTCAAATTTGCTCAACATGTGGACTATTTGAAAGCCTCAGCTCTTTTTTAAATTTTTTATTTATGTATTTATCAAGATTTATTTATTTATTTGAGAGAGAGGAGTGGGGGGCAGAGGGAGAGAAAGTCTTAAGCAGACTCTGCTCTGAGCGCGGAGCCCCACTTGGGGCTCACTCCCACAACCCATGAGATCATGACCTGAGCCGAAACCAAGAGTCCATCACTTAAATGACTTTGTCACCCAGGCGCCTCTGTCTGAAAGTCTCTGTGCTTTAAATAAGACAATAGAAACTATTTGTACATTTCAATTGGTTTTATGAACACTAACTGTACTAGCAGAAAATATGACTTGTTATATTTAAATATACATGTATATACACACACACACACACACATATATATAGACATATAAATGTCCAATCCATGAAAAAGAATCCATTAACAAACAGGATTAATCTATTTGCTACTGTGAAAGAGTGATTGCTTAGTATTGTGTGCTATCCAATACAGCACTAATGTGGCTATTTAAATTTAAATTAATTAAAATTAAACACAATTAAAAATTCAGTTTCCCAGTTGCACTAGCCGTATGTCAAGTGTGCAATGGCTACACATAGCTAGTGGCTACGATTTTGGACAATTCAGACACAGAACGTTTCCATCACTGCAGAAAGTTCTATTGGACAGTGCTTTCTAAAAGTACTTTCTAGGGGCACCTGGGTGGCTCAGTGGGTTAAGCATCTGACTCTTAATTTTGGCTCCAGTAATGATCTCAGGGTTGTGAGATCAAGCCCTGCGTTAAGTGTCATGCGGGGCATGGAACATGCTTAAGATACTCTTTTCTCCCACTCCCTCTGCCCCTCCCCCACCATTTTAAATAAATAAAAGTACTTCTACCAGTCAGCCAGGAGAAGGACAGACCCAGACAGTTCTAGTTTTCTAGTTAACTTTTTTTTTTTTTCTGCAACCAATACGCTTTTCAAGTTTTGTGTCAATACAAGCTCTGAAGTTAAAGTACATATACCTGAGAAATTAAATCAAAACTTCAAATCTGAAGGTAAGTGGTTTGGGGAGCCATATGCACATTTTCTGGAAACACTGGGAAGAACTGTGATTTTCTGATGACAAGAAACAGAACTGTATAGGTTTGACCTTAAACAGAGTCTTCGCTCCACTTGCCTGCTGCTGTCTGTTCATTGTGCTTCTGCCCTCACCGCGATGTAAATATTTTCTGAACGTCTCTTTCTTATCTTTGCCCAAAAGGGTAATAGTTAGCACAGTACAAACACAGGACAACAAGATCATTTCAAGTACTCTCACCAAATGTCATTGTCACTTCGAAGTTTTGGCGGCTTAAAATTCTCTCCTACGCAATAAACATCAGTTTTGTTCTTTGTTCACTTGGAGCACTTTGCCACATTTAAGCACGCTGAGACAGGACTAAGCCTCAGGACAGAATTTCTAACAGGAGCTGTCAACCTGTTTTTTCCCAATGTGGTACCCAAATCATGACTGATCCTTGAGTAGAGGCCACCCTAATATATATATAATATAAAATTATATATTAACACATAAAATACATTTACATAATACATCACATAATCTCACTATAGCTCCATATATCTATATCTCATATATTATAAAATTATACCTCAAGATATTTGTTTCCTTCCAATTTTTTAGCTGAACCTACAGAGATCAAGAGAATTGGCAGAGAGTTTACTCTTCCTATCTACGGACGTTATGCACCAAGGAACCCGCAGGGATTTTGCTCTGTGGTCTGTTCTGCACTCGGAGGAACTTGGAAAACACTACCCAGCAACCATTACCAAGGGGAATTGTCATTGGCTGGTCTGCTCTAGGTGTCCTTCTATGGACCAAGTTGTATTGGTGCCATGCGGTCAGTCTGTCCTGGAAAGCCCTCTTCTCGAGGCCTTCATTAGAATGTTCCACCCCTGTTTTTACACTTGCCGAAGGTAAGGTGTTTAGATTCTGAATATTTAACCAACTGGTTTCTTCAAAAGGCTTTACTTCCTTATGTTAAAAAAATCTGCCATTATTGAGCTTTACTTCCTTATGTTAAAAAAAAAATCTGCTGTTATTGATGGTTGTAGCTCTCTTATTCTTTCTTAAAACATAGTTTCATCTACTGCCACTCAATTAAATTGGAATCCCTAAAGGTAGAGGCCAGGAAAAAGCATTCTGGAAAAGATGATTGGGCACTTCTACACATTCATAGGTGAGAAAATACTCAGAGTGTGATTCAGTTTCCTGCCCAGGGTGTGGGTGCACATCACGGTGCTGTCACTTATTCAGAATATGATTTGGGCTGAGATACACCTAACCTTCTTGTACCTCATGGTCCTCATCCATAAAATGGGAACAACAGACTCGCGCAATTGTCAAAAAACAAAAATGAATTAAAACTTGCATTCTCTTAATGGAAATCTGATTTCTTCTCATCTCTCCCACCCCCCATGTACAAAGTAATATGAAGGTGCTTTCCAAACTTATTTTGGGGGAGGACGCACATTCCTCCTTGGAGTTCAACACTGCAGTGGGGTCCTTATTGGGGAACAACATTATCATTGAGACACCAAGCACATTTCCTGAGACACCTACATACGTGAGAACAGAGGTTGCATGAGATTGTTTTGGGGCCTGTAACATCCCTTGCAAACAGAAGATATTTAGTGAATATTTAGGGAACTGCAATTGAGAGAAACAGACAGGTTTTAGATTCCAAACAATAGATGATCAGAAGTTCTTTCTTTTTTCAATTGGATATTGTTTTCACCTTTCAATGAAGATATGATTCAAAGATTCTGGTTTCACTGTGGATTACTCAAGTCCAAACCAACTCACAAAAATGACCAAGAGGGGAAGATACTCAGGGGTTTTAGTTTTTCATGAAGAGTCCACATGTGTTTTTCCAATATTTCAAGCATTTATAAAGCAAGATCTGAGTGCTCTGGCAGAGCCAGAGACTTTTGTAAGACAAGCTTGACAGATCAGTTTGATTCCTGACAATGTGTGGGGGGAGGGGTCGGCTCATTCTTTGCATAGTTATGTGTAGCTCTGCAGGTGAAAAATCACAATTACCCTAAAGGACTTGCTCTGTGTCCTACCATGGGTCCAGCTACAATCTAGCTAAATGACCATGAGGTTTGACTATCAAGAGGTAACACTGGTTGAGGGTTTGTTTGGGGAACCATGAGATAAAGAAGAGATTCTATTTCATAAACCCTCCGGGAACGGATTCTGGAACAATCAAAAGTGAAAAAAAATCTTCACGAATTCTAGAAATAAAATGACCTTGACTAATTTTCCGAATACTCAAATGGGATGACCCTTAGAAAAATCTGAAAGGCACAAGAGGTGTCTTCTTGACTTCTAACCTTTCTCTGCCCCTTTCTCCACCTCTCACAGACACTCCTCCTGGTGCCTGGAGCCCTCTGAATTCTTGTCAATCATTTGTGATGGCTGAGTGACTGGCATTCTCTGAATGAAACTCATTCACACTCAAGTGTTACCTTGAGCTTTCATTTGCATTTAAACCTTTTTCTGGGGAGTTGCCAGCTTTTTTTTTTTTTTTTTTTTTTTTTTTTTCCCCTAGCTCAAAAGATTTTCAAGCCGAATACAAGAGAGATTTGATCCCAGGGCTAAGAGTTATATCACCCCACTTCCATTTTCTCAGGTCTGAAAGAAAGGCTCAGAACACCTTTTATGTTTCCTTTGGGGAAAGCACAGGAAGGGGAGGATGGAAGGGTTCAAGAATGGAAAGAAGAAAGGAAGGTACAAAGAATGGAAAGAAAAATGGGCAGAAGGAAGGAAAGGAGGGAGATGCTTTGGATTTTTATATTCTAGAGTCAAAGATTTCCTCCCTGATGGTGGTCTTGAGGATTGTAGAGAGGGTGGGGGGATGGGCCTCTTGTCAATGATTTCTTCTCCAGCTTCAAGGCTATTTACCTTCCGCTCTCACTACAAGTGACTAGGGAGCTGGTAATTCCCCAGATTCCAGATTAACACAGTTAACCTCACCTATTCCTCTGTCCTGAGACATGGACACACACATATTTTGTGTTGTAATATTTTTGTAGGTTTCCTCCAGCCTTCTATATTTGAATGATTTAAGATAATCCCTGGATTTTATTTTCTTGTTCCAAGCTCTGTTTCTGACAAAATAAGCATTTAACTGTCTTCACAGCAACACGGGTATCATCACAGAGCATGTTGTCCACAATCCTTTCTCAGCTCAGCCACTCAGCTGAGCAAGGGACAGGGTCCTGGCTTAAGACCAGGCAAGACTAGACTGAAATCCCACATGGAAAGGTGGAATCTCCCATAGCCTTCTCTAACGTTGGGTTATTAATTGTCTGATTGGCCTTGCATGTTCAGGAGGGAAGATTGATGAGTAAGGTCTGCTTTGAGCCCAGGGCGATTATAGGACACCTACTTACCTCCTTTTGTCTAAGCTTCGTGAACAATATTGACTGTCCAGTCAGTGCCCAGACACTATGTGGCCCTGCTCGCATCTCTCTCTCTTCCACTCGCTTTGTTTGATCTTATTGGATTTGAGTTTGACTATTGTTAGCGAGGTGGTCTGAATTAACAGAGATGATGCGTGAATGCTCTAGCAGGGTATCCCAAGATGTCCTGTTTCCAGGGACAAGTAATTCTATAAATTTTATCGAGCCTTTGGATAGGTAAAAATGGCATGGATAGTAGGGTGGTTGTTATGTAACTGCAAAATATCTCACACTTTTGCAAATGTTTTATATCAATATAATATCGATGATGATGATGATAGCTAAATACTTATCTTTCACCAACAGACTCACAAAGCAAGTCAGCTAAGACTGGCTGAGGGAACAGCAGATTGCCATCTCCCACCTCTCTCTCACTCCAGCATGAAATGGCAGGTGGAATGACTGGCACTGTTGAAATTAATTCCCCCATGCCTTTTTGAGGGGTTGTTGTTGCCAATCGCGTAAAGTAAAAGTCGTTAAGTTAGATGTTCTTGCTGTATACATGTGTACTGTTTTCCCAGCCACACTCATACCAGGAGACCAACACTGGCAGCTTCTTATGTTAGACAAGAATGGGGATGTCAGTGAGCACACGCTCGTGATCTTCAGTTCCCCGTTGCAACCCCAGGCTGGAATGGCCTTCACAATAATGCACTTGGCTGATTAAGAAGGGGAGCCGTCCCCACGTGGGAGCGAATGTCTCAGACAACATAGGAGTTAACGCACAGGCTTTGTTTGATAGGAAGCAGAATCTCAGCCCTACCACTTATTAATCGTAGGACTCAGTGGCTATTTAACCTCTCTGGGTTTTTTTTCCTATTCTGTAAAATGGGTATAATGACACCTATCTCATAGATTGTATAAGGGTACACTGCATAGTAGATATCAATCTTTTTTTTTTTTGCACGTGGACTCCAAAACTGCATTCTCGTCACGGCAATGAGAGAAGCTGTTTTGGTCTAAGACTAAAATTGAGCTTGTCGGAACTGTCATAACAGGGAAAGAGCATAATCATCATAAGGGGGCATCCATGATACACTCCAGCCAATTTCTGCCAAGGAGGACTCTATCCCAATAGTTCCAGATTTTCCAATTTTTCAAAGGACTCAAAAAGCATACATTTTTATGTGAAATTTCCCAATGATCCATATTGTAGAAACTTGGCCAGGTCAACTAGGTAGACAAGACAGAACCTGTCCTAGAATAGGATCTGGCCCTCACTCCACCTCTAGCCCTATCAAATCATAAACACTCGACACACAACGGCCATTAGTATTATCATTAGCTTTGCCACTAGCAGAAAAACAACCCCAATTGGAAATCTTGTAACATTTGTATGACAATTGTCTGGTCATATAATAAAGTTGATGTTGGAATCCTTAAAATTAACTGATGGCCTGAGGTCCTGTATGTTTTCAGAGCTCATTATGAATTTATCAGGTAGTGACTGCATAAGCAAGTTCTGTCTTATCTAAATCCAAATAGATGCAGCGCGGCCTGCCTGGAAATTCAGTATCATCCCATGAACGTAACAACAAACTGCAACGCATATGTCCGTGTACAAAGAATGCATTCTACTTGGAAAGCAGGAGGAAAAAAACAGAAAGTGCCTGTTTCTATGTATAAAGCATATCCTATAAGTGCTACTGCAGTTTTATATTATAATAGTACATAAGCAAAGTGCTCATGATATATTTATAAACTTGCACATAGGGATTTGGGGAAAAAGAAGCTGTTGTGTTTGCTCACGTTGAGTTTCCATCCCGCGAGAAGCCGGAGAGGCTTGTTAAGTGCTCGGAGGTACATTTCAAATTGATTCTGTCCAAGGTGTTCCGTTCTTGGGCGGTACGACACAAGGTCAAAGTGACTCAATCTCTCTGAGCCTCGTCTGTTCAATGGGAATAAATACTAGATTGCAGCTCAGAGGCTGACTCTGAAAAATAAAGACCATGTTCACCTGCATAGTACAATGCCCAGAACACAGTAAATACTCACAGTATTTGCTATTCGGGTGAAATGTCTGAGATTAAACCAGTGAAATTAGTATATACAGACTTTTTGAATGGGCTAATATTTTTATTATGATATCTGAGAGCAAATTACAAAAATAAAGGCTTCTGACACTTTGTAATATTAACGTCTCTAAGGTAGCATTTTAAATGCCTTTATCCAGGACGAATTGCTGGAGAAGACTATTCTCATGCAACATTTGAGTGTTATGAACAGGGAGCTTTTGCCTTGTAAACTCATGGGGTGAAATCTCATCCCTTGATCTTCAAAGTGTGACAAAGAGCTATTGATTGAGAGCATATTGTCATTTAAATTACAATTAGGGATGGGTGAAAGGTGGTTATTCAACAGTTCAAACCTTTCTTTTAATACTGTCAAGGACGACTTAACCTTCACCCAAACACACTTCTAAAACTTGTGAGTTTCAATATGTCTAAAATCAATGTGCTTTTCTTAAAGTAAGAGAATCATGTCATTACTCTCATGTTGAACTCCGTAGTTTTGAATCGTGGTGGTGAAAATCTTTCAGAAGGCTTTGCTTTCAGTCACAAAACATTTGTGTCTCAACACAAATCCAGTACTCCATTTGCACCTTAATATGAAATTAAATCATTCAGTGCATTTTTCCTAGAGTAGCTAGTTATACAAGTATATGCATTTTCAAAAATCAAGTGCTATGTGGGTGATGTATGTTTTAATTTAGAGTATTTTAAATAGGAAACCATCCTTCTGAAGGCACAAATTGCTATGAACTTCATGTCTTTTATTACTGGCAAAATAATGTTCAATTCTAAAGGCATTAGGCAGTACGTATCTTAAACGAGACAATGGACAGAATGGAATCTGTGTATGTGTGTGTCTGGTTATTTATGCTTTATTACCAACTCTCTTGCATTTTGCCATATGAATATACTTCATAAATAATTTGCTTTGATGTTACACACACACACACACACACACACACACACACACACACACACACGCTAACATGCTATGCCTGCATTGGCAAAGTGCTGGACTCAATCTCACAATCTTGCTTTGGCCAAGCTCCCTGCAGCTTTTCACAGGCATGCAGACAGCACCAAGACTGCAGCTGAGATCTCCTATATTGAAGTACGGTTAGCATTTATTTTGTCAAAGCCTCTCTTCTCTCCCTTCCCCTCTCTGTTTCTATAATGCATGCACACCTGTCTGCTTTGCTCCCGAATGGCAGGTGCTTACTGGGATGGCATATTATGCCAGAGGTGCTTTTGGCAGCCTCTCATCCTCAGGGCAACCATTGTTCTGGCAGCAGGAAGTCAGTGAACAGTGCAAGGTCATCCAGCCCCACGGTCCTCCGCCCCCTTCTCTTGTATGGGGCATGAGCTCCAAGGTACCCTTCACTTGCTTGACACATGAGGTCATGGGAGACAGTCTCCAGCTCAGGTAGATACCAGGTAAGCGATCGCGCTGGCAAGGTGGCTGGCGGTACCCATCAGTGGGTGGGAAACCTACTAGTGTAATTCTGAGTGAGCCTTCAATTCTTGCTACCATTAGATTTTTTTCTTCCTCACATGGGAGGGAAACCTATTAAAAGTGTATTTTTCTATACCGCAATGGTTTGTCAAGGTGTCTGCTAAGCAAATGGGAACATCCAATTTTACATTTTATTTGAAAACTCCAAGTGGAAAAATCACATGTGAATGGGATCTTCACATTGTATGACTGGGTAGAGAGAGAAAGAAAAAAAAATCAAGTTTTACGTTGCTCAGATAGCAACTTCTCTTCTCTTAGAAAATTTACAGGGACTCATTGTAATCTTGAAAACTAAGAAGGGAATATTGCTTATCAATATGAATAGGTAATTTATGTTATCAAAACTTTAAGAATTTCTACTCATCTGTTGTAGGAAAAATTAAAGGGTCTCATCATGACCAACTCATATTTACTAATAAATTAAATTTGAATGGCAAAGTAGACACTTAAAGGCAGGATAATTTTTAGTGTAATTCACACAAATATAATATCTACATGTTTAGAAAATGAACACTTAGGAATCCAAGATATCGGGGGGAAGCAAGATGTTTTACTGCCGCCTTGTGGACAATTTTAAAAGAACTGGCGAGTACTTATTTGGTTTTTAACCAGGGGTTAATTTGTAAATCTCAGTCGGTAACAGAACCAGACAAAAATGGGTATAAGACAGAGGTGAGATGGAAATAAATATTAATTAAGCTTAGTGAGAATAATATTTCCTCTTTTTTTTTAAACCCAAAGAGGTCCATAGTCTTCAAGCAATTATGTTACTATATTTCAAAAAATTCCTGAAGCCATGAACAGATGAGGAGAAAGTGGGATAGAATTAAATATTGGCAATAGAGTTTAATCAGAAGACCATTGACCTGTTTTTCTTTTTAATCAGAGGAGTTCCACAGACACCGGAAGGAATGTTTCCACTGTATTTCAAGAAAATTTAGAAAATCTCAGTTGCCATAAAATCAAAGCACCAGAAATGCAGTGATAAGAAAAACTTGGGGCGCCTGGGTGGCACAGTGGTTGAGCGTCTGCCTTCGGCTCAGGGCGTGATCCCGGCGTTATGGGGTCCAGCCCCACATCAGGCTCCTCTGCTGTGAGCCTGCTTTTCCTCTCCCACTTCCCCTGCTTGTGTTCCCTCTCTCACTGGCTGTCTCTATCTCTGTCAAATAAATAAATAAAATCTTTTAAAAAAAGAAAAGAAAAACTGGACATATTCTAGGGTTCAGTCCAGAGTTTTAGCTTAGAGTGTTTATTTAAACATAACATGAGTTTATAAACTTGTTTGCTAGGGAGATTTATAGCGCTTTCTGATTTGGGCTAGATTGAAAAAGTCCAGCTTGCCTTGCTGTGAAGAGAGTCTTCTCTCAACCACCTTCTTGTAGAGTTTTAGCATGAAAAATAAATTTTCTTTGGGTATATTTCTAATTACAAACAAATGTTCAGGTAGATGCTTAATTTAAATCTAGCTGCCAATATCACAGAAATATAATCCTGGAACTCGTAGCGTTCCAGCACCACGTAAATCCTTGTTGATAAAACACCAACAAATACATTGCAATGTCCACTATCCCATTGTTCATCTGTTGGACAAATATTAGAAATGCTAACTAATTCATTAAGGAACAAGTTTCCTTTGTACTTTTGAGTAGTAAATCTAATTTAAAATGGAAAGAACAAATGAATAGATTTTTTAAAAAAATTTAGAGCATATCCAGTTATAAAATAAATGCTGTAAAATTGGAACATGATTTTCAGTGATTTTATACCCAATACTGAGTCATCACACTTTTTTCACTGGGGAGAGGAGAGGAGAGGAGAACTCTCTCTAGTGAAATAATTTAAAAATCAAAGAACAGAGTAATTTAAATTTTGCTCAATAATCTAAAATTTAAACTATTCATTTCTTTTTATCCAACTACCTTAATTTGAGTGAGAGGTAGGTACAAGGAAATTATGGAAATTAAATCAATATAAACTCATATTTCTTATCAAATAACAGTCAATACTCCAAAAGCTACAGCACAGGGTGTAGAAAACATTTCTGATATTTTTCTTGGCCATGAACATGACAAACTTTAAGTAAATATCTTTTTCAAAATATCTGTTCCATATTTGTTGTGCAGAAAGTTTTAAGATCACTCATAAATATACCGATCCCTATTGTCAAAATAAAGTCTCAGGATATTAATCATTTATTTCTTAATGCCATTGGGAGTTCATTATATGCTATGCACTTTGCTTTTATTCTCATTACAACCTCATTACAACCTAGATATAGGTTTATTATCATCTCCTCTTTTACAGATGAGATACTGAAGGCTCAGAAAGGTTAAGTCACCTAGTTGTGGTCACACAGCCTTTCAGTGGTTATTACGGAGGCATCATTGACTTTGTGTGGCCCTCTACCTTCTTGACATAGCTTTGGGCAACTAACATCACTTATTCTCTCAGTATCTGGCAATCCTCTGAGCTGTATTCAGGCTCTTGACCAAAGACCATTCATGCGTGTTTACACAATTATTGAATAAACCCTCAATCTGTTTATCATTTACTTGTTAATTCACTTAAGTAATGATTTAATGCTTTTTTCTATGTTGGACACTGTGCTAGGAACTGGGGCACAATAATGCCACATCCAGAATGATAACTGCACTTTTGGAGCTTATGGTTTAGACAATGAGCAAGTTTCAGAAATATAAAAATGAGTAAGACCTGGTTTGTCATGATATAGGGAGAAAAAAAACCCACTGGCTTTGGAATCGTGAAGTTCAAGCGGCTCTGCTATCTTCTATTTCTGAGAAAGTTAGAAGCTACTTGTCTTCTGCTCTTAGTTTCTTCTTGCGTGCAAACAGCTTGATTCAGAAGCTTAGCATATAGCATGTAATGTTCCTGCCCAAAAGCAGGCACTTTGTGCATAGTGGGAATTATTACAACAGGTCAGGGAGGACAAAGAGACAAGGAAACAAGTCAGTGATCATGTAAAAGGCACTACTCTAATGTTATTAACAAGGTTCTCTGGTAACCCAGGGGGTCAATGTGCTGGAGAAGGGTGATGAAAATGTCACATCAGAAGTGTGGGCACAGGGACCTCAATGTAGAAAGACAGAGATGGGTGAGTATTTCTACGGACCCAAAAGTAAGGGATATGGAGAATTGGGAAAAGACAGCAGTCAGTTCTCAAAAGCTATATATCCCACAGTTTAAGGGTAGTATTGTGTAAATAATTCTCTAACAAATGTTTCCTGGATCATTTAGGAATCTTTGTATGTTCAAGTAAATGAAACTCAGACTAGATTAAATAAATAAGGAAAAAAAAATTGGGGGGGTTCAAGTAACCAGAAATTCAAAAGTGACACTAGTTTCAGGTGTGGTTTGATCCAGATGTCGTCATTCCCAGCTATTCTGTCCTCTGCAAGGTGATGTCATCTTCAGGTGAGGCTCCACTCTTGGCAGCAACAATGTCTGCGAACAGTGAGGTCAGGTCTCACGGACCCAGTAGGTCGCATGCTCATCCTTTTACCAAATTCTCTGCCCTCACAGAAAGATAGTCTGACTGGCATAAGCACTCCCCCAGACCAGGAAAAATTCCACCCAAACCAGGTGGCTGTGAGTGAGAGAGGTAAAACATGGGAGCTGTTAGCCAAAGGAGAAATGCAACCACCCAAAAGCTAATACTCTCCCCTTGTAAGATGGAGTCTCAATCAGAGTTAATCCCTGGAAGAGCTGGCACCCAACTCTCTTCTAAATTGAACAAAACCAAGTAGAACTGGAGTACGTATATTATCCTATTTTTACACAAGGAGTATATCATTGATACATGTTTGAGATACAGCAATGAATGATATAGCTAAAAAGAATTCCAAAAAAATTTATTCTCTAATTCATCAAGTGTATCCACAAAGGAAGGACTTAACTCTGAATCAAGTATATTTCAAGGCTAATTCTGAAACACATACTCCTAGAATTCCTTTTTAGTTCATATTTTTTTAGAGTCCATTTTTTTTATGCGAACACAGGCCAGAATGAGTTTAAAAATGATGGTAACAAGAAAATTTAAATAAAACGTTTATTGTATTTTTCCTTTGTGTTTCCCAAAATGTTTCCCTTGCGTAAGCTTCTAATATCTATAACTGTAGATGTGTCATCATTACTTAGCTGGAATGTTTGCGTTATTAGAACCACATTAGGCAGTAAGCAAAAACACATGCCCGGGAGTCTAGTTATGAGATTTGTGCATGTTTTCTTTGAGTTGAAACAAAAGAATAATGACCAGCAGCATTCAGCAACTTAGCCTTGTCTCTATCCTATTAGGATCATATTCCCAAGAGAGCGCTTTGGTTTTAAAAGCTATTTGCAAATGTATAGCGACTTTTTTTATTGTAATTTTTCACAAAGCAGCTGCAGAATAGAGCAAGGGGAAGGACAGAATGTCATGACTTGAGGATGTCCTTATTTTTTTTTTCCTGAAATTAGTGAATGACCAGAATGCTGAGGATTTGTGTTTTTCATTTAGTAACGTAGGGAGATTTTTCCATTTGCAGCTTTTAGCTTATGGAGAAGGGTCTTTGGAACCTTCAGATTGATGATGTACCTTGATTAGTTGGGATTATGGTAATGGCTGAAAGTCATGCCATGCTTTATTTTTAACCCTAACACAGTAACACGTACATTATCTTATCCAAAGTCCATCAATTAAGTCTACAAAAAAATAACTTCATGACGTCCCTCTCTTCAGTGGTGTTTTGATATATCTTATGAGAGTCCCTAAATTTTGAGACTTTAGTTGAGACCGTCATTCACTTACTGAATGTTTATGGAGTCCTAATGTGTGTCGGGCACTGTTTGAGGCCCTGCAGATGTGGAAATCAACACACTGTCTACCCGTACAGCAAGAATGTCAGGAGAAAGTGAAGGAATAATTACAGATTTGAAGAACAAGGTAAAAAGAAAGAATAATTAGCAAAGAGACTGTGGGAACATATGAAAGAAGGATCAGACCTAGGCAAGTGGGGCCAGCAGTCAGAGACAATGTCCCTGAGGAAGTGGCTTTTATGTTGAGATCACACAGATGAATAAGGGTTAACTGGGTTTCAAGTCTCCCAGTTGAGAGAGAGCAGGATTCAAGGCAAAGAACATATGCAAGGGTGTTTGTGGCAGCAATGACCCTAGGGGGTGTAACACATGCCAGAGGGTCTCGAAATGAAGGCCAAATGTTGGTACTTTATGTGACAGGCAATGGGAAGCCACTGCTGGATTTTAACATGGGGGTGACATGACCAGTTCTGAATTTTCCATGGTCACTCACTCCCATATAGGGAATGGCTTTCAACACATGCATAGATTATAAGCAAAATGTTTTCATTCTTGTCATGAAATTCTATTTCTTTATCCTTATTTGCTTCAATATGGCCACAAGGACTCCTGGTTTAATGCCTTCAATTACCAGATTAACAACAAGCAGATTCATTCTGACAACTGATTTCACCCAACTTTTTTTTGTAGAATTGTACAGTTTTTGGCTTTCTGTGCTTTTCTTCCCCCAGTGGCTAAGTAGTCTGGTATTGCCAGATTTAGGAATACAAAAAGGATCTCATTGTGGAAGTTCTTTTGGAGCTAGACAGAACTAAGGCCGGTCAATTGGTAACCTTAACAATTAGTCCTACTGAATTACCTTCTTCTCATTATGTATCCCCATCCCATATCATAACCCCATAAGATTTGAGTCGTAGGACATAGATTTCCTAGTTGTACCTATCAAGAAGTATATGCTACTCCATCTACGCAACTGTTAGAGATCTTTCATGTGCCTAGCATGAGACACAAGAATTTGCGTCCCCGAAGAATAGAATTGATCCTCTTATTCTAACCATTCTGTCCTTCGAGTCGTTAACAAAAAATCAAACACATGGGGCCTGATTATACAGGACAAACAGAACTTCCCATTTTCTGGTGAATGAGCTTTACAGGATGCAATGCCCTCTTTGCTTTGGCCACTAGGCATCACGAGGCCAGATACAGGCCCATCTCTGCTCTTGTGAATAACGTTTACCAGGCGTTCGATAGCCTAATAAACCTAGAATTAACTTGCAAAAATTTTCCTCTTATCTTTTTGCCCAAATTTTCTCTTTATTTGCTTCTAGTGGGCACATTCCTATAAGTCACCTCAAGTAATTCTTTTCTAACAAGGCGGAAGTATACATAAATGGTTTGCTGTCTTGGATCCTCTCAGTGATAACTCCCTATCAGCAGGCCCTTTTAAGTGTATTAAAGTATGTGTCAATATGTCAAAATCATGTTTCCTACTTTGAAATAGCTGGGGACTGAAATGCTCCAAGGCAGCTCAAGGAGACCATTAGCAGTAACTGCCTCCCCACCCCCTACCCCCCAATTCGGCCTGCGTGGAGTCAACAAGACAGTGAATGCTAGAATCTGGCCCAGCCCTCTCGATAATTGATCTAAATGTGCTGTGCATCGGATCAGATCTTAGGACAGCGAGGTCAGATTGAAAGCAAGGACCTTAGTGAACTGCGGTGGAGACTACTTCCCTGATGGGGCCCCCCCTTATATGAGCGTAAACAGGACTTCAAAGCAAAGGAAAAGACCAGCCTGACAGGGGTTAAGCCACCACCCACCTCAGCCCATCCCCTTTCCCTGCCATCAGTACAAACCCTATGCGTCCACCAGTGTTTTTAACTAAAAAGAAATGTTTTTGTCCTGCGGTCATTACAACCATTGGAGAGAAAGAGAGGCCCTCCATTTTTAAGTTTTTCTTCCATGATCAACAGGTCTTTTAAAGAGACAATATTCGATTCATTTTCTTTCTCTTTTAAACATGAAACATTTTGGTAGTTGACATGGGTTTACACGATTCCAGGACAGGGGTAGTCAGGGTGTCGCCAATGCCCCCAACCTAGTGCCATTAAATGTTCAACAATGACTTTAAAATAAGTAGCTTTTTGGAAGTTATGTCTTTGAAGTTTCATTAATTAGTCATATCATTGGAAATGTATGGCCAAAGTAAATTACAGTGTTTAAAATATCTACTCTTTCAATGTGAAAAATGAAAGGATCCTGCTACCTTGTCTTTATACTAATGAAGATATTATTAATTGGTTTAGCAAAAACATAGATCTAACCATAATGTGCAACAGTTATTAAAGATAATTAACTACAGATCATTGGTTTGAAACATCTAGTCCAAAATGATTTCTGAAGGGCACATTATTCTACGAGATAAAATAATTAAATTTCTAACTGCTGCATGAGACAACTGTGGCATATCTAGCGTTTTAATTTCTTTTGTTCTATTCTCAGGGTACTCTTACTGTTTTAGGTTTTGAAAAAGCGACCCGTGTTTCACAGTGAGTTTGCTGTTCAGCATGTTTTGCCGAAATCTTTCATGTCTATGGGAAAATTATGATTGAAAGAAAAGGATTACAATGACACTAGACCTAATAAAAAGCCCACATAAATTCAGCCTCTTTTTGCTGGAGAAGAGAGCGTGGTAAATCAAACAAATAGAAAACTAAACAAGTTACTTTAATGAAATACCTTTCACACACATCTCTCGCAGAATCTATTCTAAAAAACGGAAAGCTTCACATGTGCAAAATAAATAAGGGACAATATAAGGATGAGCAAATGCCAGGTATTCGTGGATTAATGAGTACTGTAATTATGTGCATACGCATAAAATAAAATTAAACAATTACAGTAAAAACAATTGAGGCATTAGAACAGAAGGTTGTTTATCAAAAGCTGTAAGAGGAAAGGCAAAAAAATTCTGACCATATTTCTAAAAATTGTTTTACTTGGGATTTACTATTTGAAAATCAGTTAAATTAAAGGGGAAAATGAAGACCTGGATGCCAATAACAGGAGTTTTAGCAACCCTAAACAAAATTATGACCATAATATTTAACAATGCTAGCATGTTAGGATGCTCATTGGTCATCATGCTTAAAATGAGACCTGAAGCCCTGATTGTCCTCCATGTCAGATATTCAAATTTTTAAATATTTATTGCATTATCTTGTGACCAGGAACTTACTTTGTATAAGAACCAACAGTGAAAAAACAATAGTGATGTGCTTTCTTTTTAGAAGCAATTCAAATTTATATGAAGTCTAAATTCATAAATCCTGCCTTAATTTGTGGAAGGCCGTGAAAGGGCAATGTGTTTGGAGTCCCAACTCAAGGCTTAGGTGTAAGTTAGTATTTTTAGAATTATTATTAATGTCTTTAATCCAGTAAGTGTACACTTGGTAAAACAGGATTAAAAAACAAAAATAAAGGCATTTCTTGCTAGGACTGAAGTATGGAGACATGACTGATGAGAAAATTCTGAGCTTACTAAGTTTATACTGATGCTGATTCCAGATATTTGGAAAGAGCACAACCAAAATATTTAATGCATGCCTTTTTTGGTTCCACACACACAAAAAGGAGAAATTCCTGAAAAAAGTAAAAGGGGAAGGGAAAAAGAGGTTTTGAGACTAAGAGTGAATAAATGGATCTTTACTATAGATCCATGTTTCTGAAGATGTGTACTTGGCACCCTCCGCCCCCTAAAAAGAAAGAAAAAAGAAAGAAAAAAATGTTCTCTGGCCAAAGGTTTGAGAATATGCAGCTCTCGGAAGCCAAATCAAAGGCTCTGAAAAGTCCTGTAATCACACTGCTCACTTAACCCTAGCTGTC
This sequence comes from Ailuropoda melanoleuca, assembly GCF_002007445.2. Taxonomy (NCBI): domain Eukaryota; kingdom Metazoa; phylum Chordata; class Mammalia; order Carnivora; family Ursidae; genus Ailuropoda; species Ailuropoda melanoleuca. The sequence continues at coordinate 36,577,141 of NC_048221.1, read as the reverse complement.
AGATGTTGATTTCTAGGAACACTGATTCCCAGGGAATTAGTATTTCGTGTAATATCTGGGGAGACTCTGCTCTAAGATACCTTGTGAAGGTAAGTTTGGCTTGATTTCAGGGCCCCCAAAGTCCCTTTTTGTAGTCTTCTGGTGTCACAGTTTGTCATCTTCAGCTACCTATTACCTCTCTTTTTCTTACTGAACCCATTTTTAAGGCTTCTGTGAGTTATTTGCAATTCAGTATTTAAGTTGCCTCACTGTCTTTCCTAGGGATACTTACTTGTTTTTGGAATATTTACTTTTAAATGTATTCTAATTACAGAATAAAAGACTTCAAAAATCAAAGAATGTCTGGCATTGTAGAGCCGGGAGCTGTGGACAAAGGATTTTTAAGCCTCCCTGAGAGTGTAACACACAAGTAACTGCTTTTTACACAGCCGAGGAGGCAGCAGCTTAGGTGAACAATGGGTTTTGACCAACAACTTGTAGCCGCTAACATCCAAAGCTGAGGTTGGAACACGTGTCCTCTTATTCTCAAATCCAGGGCTGTGTTCTTCAATGGTTTTGGACATACACACATCTAGAGGTAAGTATCTTAAGTGTGACCGGAAGTGCCAGACTCCTACCCTCCAAGCTGCATTTGGCATACGGATAGATATTTTTCTGCTCGGTGGTTAAACAATAGTTAGTTGGCAACAATTAAAACTCAGGAGATTCCATACAGAAATCCAGATTCTGCCTTCTTCTGAACAAGTAGAGGACTTTGTAATATTGGACCCCCTGGATGGAGCTGCCATGGTCATCAGTTTAGAAAGGGAATTCCCTTCCCTCTCCATTGAGCCATAGTCCCCATCGCTTCTTAAGGTCCCCTGCGACCTTAAGTGAGTGCTGGTTGCCATTTATTGCCTCACTCACATTGTTAATTAATTCATACCAGGCTTGCTTCACTCATTTGGATTTCCGACTTGTATTTTGGGGCTTCTCCTCTTTTCAGTTCCTGGTCTTAAGAGCCTTGTATATCTGGCCCATTATGACTCTTCCCTCTCTGAAAATTCTCTTCATTTCCCTCTTGGGGGCAGGATTTGAAGTTGATCACCAGAAGGTTGCCGTTAGCTACATAACTGGAAGCTGACTGCCCTCAACACCCCAAGGGCAGCCTAGGGCTCACCCGCTGTCTTGGGCAACCCTGATGAAAACCGTTGGCTATTTCACATCCAACCACACCAGCTGGCCTCTCTCTACCACCAACCCTGTAGCAGGTGTGTGCCATTCACATAGCATGGGGTTGGAAAGCAAGGCTATTTTTAACCAGGGCCTCTCTAACGATGCGGTCAGAAGACGGTCTTCCCCTTGTCTTAGAGACCCTAGGCATCTTTTCATAGGAAAGACATTCCAAATCATTAGAACAATAGCTCAGTGATTCATGACATTTAAGAAATGCAGATTTTTCCTTCCCTGGATGTCACTTCCAGCAGCCTACAGAAGGCGTGATGTAGGCTTTCAACGGCAAGAGCAGAACTTTCCGTGGGTCATAGATTCATGTTTGAGGGCTCACCGGGGCAACGGATGAATTTTATCAAGAAAGACGGCTTGCTTCGAGTCCGTTTTCGAACGTCAGAAAACTGAGTGGTCACCATGGGCATCACGACTAGGCCCATAATCGCAGCCTGAGCTTTGAAGCCAGAGCCGGGCTCCTCCTGCCTCCTGTTCCGAGCACCAGCCGCTCACACGCCTGCCCTCCTCTGTGGCTGCGGGAGTGAGCGGAGGGGAGGTTATGGATGTGTTGCAATCAGATGGAGAGGTGGAGCCATCTGCTCGAACTTCCCAAGTTATTGTTGGCTCCGTGGCTGCCGCTCTGGTTTGGGTCTTTTAACAGTTCATTTAACTGAGGAGGAGGGAGCGGATTCAGAATAGGAAGCCTTTGGTATTAGTGAGGTTCCATTGCCGGTTTTCTGCTCCTCTTTCTAATTCCTCCTCTTTTCTCTTGTCTCAAACCCACTCTTTTTTTTTCCCCTGCCCTCCCCCCCTTTCTTTCCTGGCAAGGAATTGCTCCTCCTGGATGGTTAGTGAGTCACTTCTTCCCAGCACTGACCCCAACACATTCACCACCAACAATCGCTTACTCATGATACTTAAAATGCTTGGTACACAGTGTCTTCTGGGATATTCTTGTTGCTTTTGAACCGCATCCAATAATACGGGTTCTAACTGAACAGTACCACAAATGTGTCCTGTTAACATAGGTGTTCTAGAGATTTTTCAGAAAGACGGTTGAGCATTATTTCTAGTGAACGTCTTCCACGGGTTATATTTCGGGTGGAGGAAAGGTTAGGTGGAACCTTCCATTTTTCGGTGTTCGTAATGTGTCTTTCCCTTAAAACATGTTCTCTAGCCTCTTTCACTCCCATGTAAGATACTTCACCTCCAGGAAAATTGTAATTATGTTTAAATGAGATCACAGTGACTTCAAACTGCTCTGAATATTACCTTACTTTTCAACCGCACAACTGGATCCCTATACAAAGAAATATTTGACTTTCTTCTGGTTCAGTGACATAACTAGATAATCGTCTGTCTCCTTTCTTCTTCAATACATTTTTTTTAAATTTGGATAATAGACAAAGAGGCTTGCAACTTGAAAAATGAGTATTTAGATAGAAAATAAAGCAGGCTTAGCAGATATAAGGTTTTTTTGTTATTTACTACAGAAAAACGTTAAGAAAAGTCAATGTTAAATGAGGAAGTACAATTTGGAAATTCCTTCCAAGGGGAAGCCAAGGGGGAAAAAAAAGGGAAAAAAGTGTTCTGATCAATTCACTGATTAAAAACAAGTAAATTATGGCACAGGCCACCAGTTTTTTCCTTTTTAGTGATGGTTTCCACCCTGATGCTCAAATGCAGCCTCGGACTCCTTCTTACCTTCAGAACCTTGCGTGGGCAAAGACAACAGAGTGGCATGTACTGGACAGATGGAACCCCTCTGGCATTCCTGCACTCTTTGATGCGGGTTTGACTCTCAGGCAAACAGTTCACCATCTGTGGACAGGGACCACATCTTAAGCGTCCATTGTGGGGATTCAACAACTATTTCCTAATGGACCAATTTATTTCACTGCAGATGAGTGGTGCCTACCGCCACATGGAGGATCGAGGGTGAGAATCCCAGTGCTTTGGCTCTATGAAGACTTGGGATTTTTGAGAAGGAACATGAGAATCAAGAGACTCAAATTTGAAGCCCACCTCTATCAGTTACCAACTGTGTGACCCAAGGGAGTCAAGAGGATTCTTGCTCCCTTTCCTGTAAAAAGAAAAACACATAATAATACCCAAACAATACTCACTTCTTATGGTATAATGTGGGCATTCAAGGGGATGAATATTAGGGTGGAAAACTCAAACAGAGGCTGGCGGGGTAACGCAAATGAATAAAGTAGGCCGGGGAGAAGACAGTCCACGGCAGCGGAGATTCTCTCCTTAGTAGGGAATGGCAGGGCCTGTCATTATCTCGAGACTCTGCGTCCATCAAAAGTGGCAGCTGTTCCTATTTGACTTTAGCCAGTTTTGCAATGGAAAAAAATGGGGGCCTGGTGTTGCCAGATTTTCCGGGAAGCTGGAAATCCGGACTTTTATGTGAAGCCTCCCAATTTTTAGACATTGGCAATTAATTCAAACTTCAAGCACTCTGCAAGCCAAACAAAACACATCTGCAGGCCACATAAGCCCTGGAAGCCGCCACTTGTGACCTCTGATACATGTGAACATGTCTGTAACAGAACCTGCCTCACAGACAGTCCGCAAATATTCGCTGCGTCTTTCCCTTGCAGGAGATACCCAGGATGGGAAAAGCAACAATAATTGATTTGAGCATTCGAGAACAGTATCCGATTGCTCACTCTTCAGGCTCAGATTTAGTAAGTCCTCTATGAACAGGGTTGGTCTTACTGACTCAGTGGTCTATTGACCACCGCGTTACTTCCCCTGGGTGTCGCCTGTGTTTGGAAAATGTATTTGTATCCTGTGACTTTCCAACAGAAGTTTAATTTTTGTTAGAAAACATACACTCGAAAGATGGCTCAGCCACTTTGGAATCACAGCAAGGAAAATTCACCATTTCTGCTGCTGGGCTGAGTTCCTTTTGGATTCCAGTAAGTGAGCAGCTCCAGCCTGGATTTTTCTTTGTCTTCAGAGGAGCAGGACCTGGTTTGCACTGGCACATCTTCGTGTTGCTCACTCCTTAAGTAGTTTCACTTACTTTTTAACTGTTACATGCCAACAAAACAGGTTGCTTAATTGGTTTGACCTTTCACAGTATTTTTTAATTTTTCAATCTTAGTTTCATAGTTCCATCTGGCCCTTTAAAACGACATCTGGTTAACTGTACTTAACCAGCTGATCACTGTACAGTTATTTTTAAATGTAATGTACGCTTAAACAGATGTTATTTTTATAGATGTGGATCTAAACTGCACTTGTGTACGTGCTATGTCTGCATAAACTCTTTCTGCAATTCAAATGTTGACACCCAAAATTACAAGCCAGAATGCTTATGAACTCCACTATTATGGTACTGCACTTTTGTGCTGCTTGTTAGGTAAACATCAATTCACTTCTTTTTTTCTCTCTTCATTGCACATAAATAAAACATTAGCATTTAGTTTATAAAGTGATGAACATTTTGCTGTGTTGGATTTAGCTTTATAAATACAACTGCTGTCAGCAAGAAAAAAGGATTTATTGAATAAATAATAAGAAAGCTAAGGGAAAATGAAAATATATATATTATGCAAAACATGGTGTCTGTCAACAGGTCACAAAGGGGCCTCGATGCTTTTGGTGTTGCTGTCGGAGATAATTCCATCTCTGGCACGCTGTGTCTGCGGCGTCCCGGCCCTTCCTCTCACGGTATGTGTCTGAGATTTAATCCAGGAAGCACGCTATAGAAAATAATTTATTTTGTGGAACCCCAAACGCTTAACTGTCCAGGGCATAATTAACATTTAGAACAATTCAAATGTCTTTTTACCCGAGCACAGAGAATGCGGAGAAAACTTGATACAAAGAAAATCTAAGTGGCCGTTCAATTCGACAGTGGTATTTTCATTTTTGTTTCTACCAGAAAAGAAGGAAAAAAAAAAAAAAAAGAGAGAGGACCACAGCCCTTCGTGTACAGACTAGAAGAGGTTTTCTGATCGGGAAGGCATCTCAGCACGGAGCAGACCTCGTTTCAGAGAGAACACAATCTCCTAAGACCCGGACGGTGGGTACTTTGCATAGGACACAAGGTTGAGTCTTACTTGACACAAAGAAAGTGGTCACAGTTGAAAATATTTTGCCAAGAACTTTAAAAGTATCATTCTCAAGGTTAAAAATTGCTGTTATACATAATACCTCTGTAATTGATAGACATCTTCTCTCTCCAGAGTCCAGTTTCTGTGAAAAACACCCCATAACATCTGTTCATAAACAGTCCTTCTGTGAAAACACTGACACAGGTCTCGAGCTTCGACGGGCTCAATTCCCCTGCCATGGGCAGATGGCCCGATGTATTTATACAGCTGAAGCCTGTGTAACAGAAGCTCGGCCGTATCTCCAGGTAAGACTTCAGGCAAGCGTGGGCTGCTGTTCTACGGCCTCACCCCAGGTTGTTCAAGGGGTTCCTTCTGACACAAAGACAAATTGTTTCCCGCTAATGTGCGGGACGCGTCGGAAAAAATCACCTTCGGCAAGGAACGTCTAACTCTACAGAGATAAGGGCATTTCTAGTCTTCTAAAAAAAATTCCACGGAACACATTAATGAAAAACTAATTAGGTGACAGAGGTATTTGCGAAACTAAATATGACTGAGATCACGCAGTTGTCTTTTTTTTTTTTTTTTTGCCTCTGTACTTGATGTGCGATGTCTAACTGGAATTAATTATTGCAACTAAAAGTAAAAAGTTTGGGGTTAAGGTTTAAATAATTAATGTTCAGCTTTTCAGGGAAGATCATGGGGGGGGAAACGCCGTTATAATGAACGAAATTATTTCTCACTTAATTTCCTTGAGTTTTTCCCATTACACATGAAATGGGGATGGGACAAGGACAGAGGTTTGTGGGGTTTTTTTTGTGTTTTGTTTTGTTTTGTTGTTTTGTTTTTACTGAGCATTTGTGAAGAAACACTTAAGAGACTTTCAAATCCTGGTGAGTTCTTACTGCTTGTCAAATCTGGTTTTCTTATTAATCACTGAGATGCTGCTCCTTAGTTTTTCTCTAAAATTGTTCTTTCTCAAAACTAGGCAGATTTCAAGAGCAAGCGAAGCCGCCTTCTCACGACCTGGAGAAACACTGACTTGAAGTCAAAGCAGGATACTGGAGCTTCCGAACGGCTTGGGGGCCCCAAAGATCACCCAAATAAACAGAACAAGGAAGCTATACACACGCATAACCCCGGGTTTATTTGTACCTGTCTTTGTTAGACAGCTGCAATGCATATGAGAGTCACGATCATAGAAACATATCTACGGTACCCTACTGTAATATAAACTATCCGTGTTTTATTCCCCATGAACACCACAGGCAAATTCTTGTTATATTTGACCAGCTGTGGTCCAAAATGCTACCCAGTGCTTGGAGGTTTTCATCCTAGCTCCGATGTCCGTTTCATCACGAGTGTTCTGGTTTGTGCATTTCAAGATGCTTTTACAGCATTTATGAACCCTCAACTTATTTATGGCTTATCAGCTCAGGCTACAGAAACAACTTGGGTAGAGAGCGTAAGAGAAACAAAATAGCCATTTGAGAGTATGATGTTTGGGTGTTATGTCTGGCTGGAGGAAGCAGATGGAGTGGAGAGAACTTCTGGAAAAATTCTCCTGGAGGGACAGTCGTGGGTGTCTGTTTTTACAGGATGGGAAAAAACAGTCCCGTTTTCATGTTTGTTTTTCTCTAGTTATTCCTCACAACAAACCTCACCTGAGACATAGGCAAAAAACCAATCACAATGAAAATAGAGTTGTGCCTTCAAATCACACACAAAGCAAGACTGCTTTTTCACCAAACATTGAGCTGCATTATTTGGACGAGCTGATACAGTTAGGACGAGGAAGAGAGACCAAAATCAAATCACGTGTTACATTTGAGACAGCACATGTTATGTTAGGCAAATTTTTTTTGGTTTTGGTTATGAATTCCTTTTTATAGATATTTCATTTTTTTTCCTGGAAAATTGAAAGTTGAGGGATGTCACGTCACTTTTACCTGATGAATGCACACATAATGATAGGAGGCTGGATTTGCTGGAAATCTTTTTATCATATTTTTATCAATAGGTTCATTATGGCATTATTTATAATAGTGAAAAATGGAAGCAATATGAGTGGTCACTAATAGGGGATTGATTAAGTAACCATTGACATGGTAAAATTATGTCCTTATATTAAGTGGAAAAAAATCAAAGTTGCACATATACTATACAATCTCAACTAGGAATATGTCATAAATAGGGAGAGAAAAAAAACTGAAAAAATATATCAATATATTCAAAATAACTATTCCTGGGTAGTAGGCTCATGAACTATTTTATTTTCATCTTCTTGTTTTTATGTATTTCCCAAATGCTTTGCATTGAACATATATTTCTTTAATAATCATGAAAATGTGATGAAAAGCCTAATAAAGGCGTTTTCTCCTAAGAAAGGCATTTGTTACCTTAATAACTTGGGTTCTGGCATCTTTGGGCAAGAATATAAGTGGATGTGAAGTATACTGAGTTACAGTTTTGTCAGAATTTTATTAAATTTGGAAAAGATGGTCTAGGGAAGCCTTTTTCCTCCACTAAGATACCTTTAGAAAATCTGCTGCCTGGTTACTGAAATAATGCCCTAGGTGATCTCCCTGACTTTATCAATCCCTTGCTTTCTCTCTTCCTCCCTCCCTTTTTTCCCTTTCTTCTCTTCCTTAATAAATATGTATTGATTGCTAATTTGGTGCCAGGTGCTCAGAGTAGGAGCCGAAACAGAGCTCCCCCCTGTGCAATTGGCTGCAAAGGATGGGAGAGAGTGGATGAACAAGTAACAAAGTATCCAAGGAACACAGAAATCATGTCACAGTTGGGAGAGGGCAGTGCACCTAAACAGAGCAGAGGTGAGCAGCCCTGGCATTTGCAGGGTGGGAGGGAAGCCCTCTCTATGGCACGGATATTTGGGCGGAGAACTCTAAGCCTAAAAGGCAACTAACTGCTTGTACCAAGCACAGGAGAGTGCTGGTGGGCGTGAGCTGGGACCCACACTAAGTTCTTGTCATTCCAGTCTTAAACCCTTCCCCCCACTCCAATAGGGTTTCATCGACAGCAAACACTCAAATATTTATTGAATTGTTTGGAAGATATGCCACTTAAGTCTTCAAAACAGTAGGACCCAGCGGACTGAATTAAATCCTATCAGTCTATAGGTGACCATAATTCCACCTCCAAAAACAGCCTGCCTTCCATGAGGCCCACCTTATAATCAGACATTATCTGACTCACTGTTTCCAAATATGGAAGTCTTAATTGTGGAAGCATGGGGACGAGAGGGATAGTTTAAAATGCTTTCTTCATTTCAACGGAGTGGAAGCTTTTCTCTATGCGGTGCCTTGATGTAAAAGCAGTAATAACTATTAATATAAGACTGCAAAATGATTTCTGAATTCCTAGAACACACTAATTTCTAAACACTTTAATGCAGTGTCAAGTGATCAGTTAATACTGTTAGCATACGTGGCTAGCTGCTTATAATTCATAATGTTTTTCCTCAATAAAAATATCTTGGCTTACTCTCAAAATCATCAAAAAGACTAGACATCGGTTGGTCCAAACCACTCATTCTTTCTGAATTTGTAGCAATTACTTTCCACAAAGAGGATGCCCACCCAGCTGGAAGAAAGCTGAAAGAGCAAAAGAATTTTTGCCTTGATGGATGCCAAGAGAGGTTTCAAGTTCTTTTTCCCTACTGGGTTGATCAAATCAAGCATCTGCACCTTTGAAAATATAGGTACTACTATGTCCCTCGGCTTGATGAAGGCAATGACATAGCTACTGAGGGACTATCACTCTTGAATAAGGTCATATTTAAAAATTAAGAAAAAACGTAATCGTGTAATAGTGATCGTAGCGATAACACAATTTCCAGAGAAGGGTGTTTAGTAAGAGAAAGTCGGTAATGACAAATATGAGAAATGATGAGCCTCCACCTCCACCGAAAACAAGATGTTGATCATGAAACTATATCCCGGGCCCAGTATTTAAAAATTTATCATAAATAACTCTCGCCTTCCAGACATGTATAATTGATCCTACTTGTATCAACAGTAAGTTCCTTTTCGGTTTTTTTTTTTTTCCACGTTAACTTCTTTGTACATGGTATTATTTTCCTCAAATGGCATTTCCACTGACAGCTATGCCGAATGCACTGTGTAATTATCATGTCGTCAGTTTCTTTTTCTACAGTTCTTTTTAATTACAAAATAATACCCTTTTGAAGCATACATCTTTGATATCTTAACCATCGTTGGGTCAATATAGCAGTGTGTGCTCATTATCAATATATTTTAATTATTTCACTCTTTCTAATGCCCCATTTTTGTTTTCCATGAACTGCCAGGTAATTACGTTTGTATCAGGATAAATAATTAACGTTCTCTGGAGCAAAACGACTGTGATTTTTCTTTTCTCTCTCTCTCTTTTTTTTTTTTCTTCCAGACATGGCAAGACAATAAATAGGCATTTACCTAGACTGACTAAATGTGTTTTTTTCTTGGGGCAACAATAACTTATTGGTGATGCAAGGTCTGTTTTTGGTAAGGCTCAGAATTGCCAAGAACGAACGAAAGCTTTTGGGCTCCTAACTTCTATTAAACGGAGCAATGCTGCTTTCACCACCCTGTTAAATCCCCCTCTTTCATACCCTAATTCATCCCCCAAAGCAGGTATAGGCTGTCAAGGCTATACCCGCAACGGAGATTTATATGTATAAAATTACTATATTTTTTTATTTGGAAAAATTACATAATTACATAAGGCAACAAAAACATGAGCAACTCCACAAATACTCTTTGAGAAGAACTGATGATGAGTTATGAGTCCAGAAACAAAGTGGAATAAGGCAAAGTTCAACAGGCAATGCTTGAGGGAAAGACCAGGAACTAGGTGAACGGCGCAGAGAATGTCGGGGCACAGACTTGCAATAAGTTTCGTATCTTCACTGTTAGTGTAAAATGGCTTCTTATAAATTTTTCCTCTAAGGTACTATTCCAAAAGGAAGGGAAAGGTACTATATAGTACTAGCTGTGTGACCTTGGGTCAGTTACTTAATTTCTCTGTGTTGCGCCTTTCTCATCCGTAAAGTAGGGGCTAATAAGAGAGCTTGCATGGTTATAATGCCAGTTCTATAATGCCAATTACAATAGCAAGACAGTCTGCAAATTCCTACAGTTCCTCAAGCTAAACATTCGAACGTCTTTAGTCATTTCTCAAATGAGAAGCTTTCAAAGGTCCTCGCTGTTTTCATCATTCTCCTTTTGTCTATGCTCAAGTTTGAAGGTCTCTGATGAGCTACGGACGCTCCAGAAAAAAATCTGAGCTGCACAGAGCAAGACACAATAACTTTCCTGTGCATTTCCAACCAACAATAAAACCTAAATAGTTTTACCTTTGAATTTTCAGCTTTCTGATTTTATCTACTTTTCCACCTATCTTTGTATTATTTTTAAAGTCTGATAAATGTGTTGCTGATTCTTTTCAATGTCTCCATATCTGCTGATTACTGGGCTTGGTGCCAGGGGACACAATATTGTCATGCCTGTCCTAATCCCTGCCTTCCTAACAGCGTTAAAGTTGATAGAGCCAAGGGCTCGCCTTTATTTTTGATAAATCAATATTCTCATATATAAGGAATAAGTATATGGTAATTTGATAAATCTCCCATTGAGAATGAAAACAGTCAGAAGAACCAGATTTTCCCTGTAGAATCAATTAAGTGAGAGGAGACAGGTGAAAAACTCTTTATGGACATTTTAAAGACCATGATATGGGAGAGGGGATAACTTACTTTATGAACCTCTGAAGTGCTAATCTTGGATTGATTGGTCAAAATCACAGTCATTATAAATATTGTGGAAAAAGAAACTTCAATGAAAGGTCGAATATTAGGGCTTCCCTGAAACAATTCTGCCTAAGCCTTATATAGTAAGTATGGTCATCTTGCATAGTATGACAAACAATACCACAGTATCTTACGCTCTATTCCCCAGACCTAGCTAAAGAGTTTGACCAATTTCAAGTCCTGATACATATTTCAGTGAATTAATCCTTATGTACCTTCAAAATCTCACCTGTCCTAAAGCCACATTAATTTTTTTATAACTCATACAAAAACTATAATCAAGCACCTATTGAGTGTAAAGGAATGATGGTTTTTGAGAAGAGCTTTTATAGTAACATCTCAACAATTAGAATTTAAAACATATTATCGGGGGACCTGGGTGGCTCAGATGGTTAAGAGTCTTCCTTCAGCTCAGGTCATGATCCTAGGGTCCTGGGATGGAGTCCCACACTGGGCTCCCTGCTTCTCCCGCTGCCCCTCCCCCAAGCTCATGCACATGCCATACGAACATGTGCTACAATGCATGGTTTAGGTCTGAGTATGAGCCCATCTTTCTGCAACCCGAAAAAAACGTCACCATCTCCAATCCTACACCATTACAATATTTAACGCAGAGAAGAAAAAACAACCCTGAAGTAATTTCAGGCTCAGCAATATAAAGTGTTTACATTTTTTTAATAAAGATTTTATTTATTTGACACGAGAGAGAGAGCAAGCACAAGCAGGGGGAACAACAGGCAGAGGGAGAGGGAGAAGCAGGCTCCCCGCTGAACAAGGAGCCCGATGCAGCACTTGATCCCAGGCCCTGGGATCATGACCTGAGCCGAAGGCAGATGCTTAATGGACTTGGCCACCAAGGCATCCCTCCAATTAAGCAAACCTCAATGTAACAAATCAGATGTTGCAGCTTTCTCTGTCTTTCAGCTTATTCAAATATTATTTTTCAAATATTCATATCTCAGGCAATACATTAAAAATGTTTAAAAATGAACAGTTATTTTAATGATCACCATTAATACTTTCTTAAGCCATCTCTTCCTAATAAAAGCATTTAAAACGATGAAGAGAAAGAAATACTAGCATTTCAAAGATTTAAATCAGAGTACCAAATCCACATATTTAACATCGTTTAAGCATAAATTTCTGAAGTGCTGTCATTTAAGGGGTGTCTCCAATGTAAACAAATATTCTAAAAGAATACTAAGCAATCTAATCTTGGTCTTTGTATGTCGATAAAATCAGAGACAAACTAATCCAATTCAGGAAAGTTAGATTTTTAACAGAAGACATTAAAAATCCTGGCAATAATACGATTTTAATAAAAAAGTTCTTCTATATAAAAGCTGTGCACAATAAAAAATATTTAGTAAATGCAGAACCCTTTTTAATAAATAGCTAAAATCCTCTAGCAACATAAGCACTGTCATTGTTTCTTTGGTAAAATCATCTTCAGGGTAGCAAGGCATTGCTAAGTTTTACAAGATCCATGTCTCAGAGATAGGTGTTTATAACCAAATAAAACATCTAGAGCAGGATACCGACAGATCAAACTAATTGGCTAAGAAATCTGATGCAAACAAAGGGGGTTTGCACAAATAGGTATTAAGCTTTGTGTCCTCAAAATCAAATGGCTCCCATTACTCTAAGAAGAGCAGCCAAGATGTTGGATTCTACTGGGTTTAGCTCAACTGTTCAAAGCAACACTGAGTCGAGCATTTACTTACAGTCATTCTGCTTTCACCACCACCAACCTCATTTCCCACTTTACTTGTGATTTCATTTGTAAAAGTGAGCTTCATTCATGCTTGGAAATTAATATCTTAGGTGCTCCTAAAAGAAATACTTCAAACTAAAGAAATTGTTTAAAATATAAAAAAAAAATATTTGAAGTTATAGGGCAAAAGATTTCTTGTTTTCCAATAGCATGAGATTACAAATATCATAATGTTTTTTCTGAAAACTGTTCTGAAAAAAACAAGAATTTTAACACACACGCTCTTGGGGAAAAGATGGAGTTCTCTAGCAAATAAACATTTTAAAAATGGCTTCCTTTTATGTTATAAAATCAGTTTATACTGGTGAAACATAAAGAGGTTAATAATCTTGTGCAGGACCATAGTGGTAAAAATTCACTAGCTGAACAAGTTTTTCCAATAGATGGACTCACTTTCTATAAGAAATAACAGCACACCTGAAAGTTGTATCCACTGGGGAAAACGGGATGTTTGTATCTATCTAAAGTAACATAGAGAAGATCCCAACTGCTGATCGAATACTGAGTTGAGAGATGAGAGTAGCAGCTGTGGTCTTGCCTCTTGTCACTCTCTGACCCAGCAACTATGGGTCAAGGGGAGCCTCAACGTTCAGTACTCCGCAATGCTCCAAGTTTTTGGAAATTCTTTGAAATTATAGAATAGGTTGCACCTGACAACCAATCTTAATATTTTAATGTGAAACTCTATGATAATAATTTTCCACACTCTAAGACGATTGAGATTATTATTATATTATCTTTTCAACAAATTAATATCATGAAAGCTGTCAGGATACAAAAAAAAGGAAATGCTGTCCTATATTTTCCAGTACTCTCTGATTGATTCAAATAGAGAAAGAAGACAGAAAAATATTTTTCAGGTAAAGAGTGAATTAAATAAGATTGTATATGTAAATCATAAAAGATCCTGCGAATGCTCATAATTGTGAGGAAAGCAGGGAACTACAACTTTTTAAAGAAAAGATATCGCAATTAAAGGTCTATGAATATTGTTGCAGTGAAGCAATTTTTATGATTTATGTTGGTTTTATCTGTTGGCTTCTCTCGATGCACTGTGGTATTAAATGTATTACATTAAGTAGTTGAAATCAGATTGAACACAATTCATTCTGGTCTACTTGCTGAAACATGCCAATCGGATGTTTTCCAATTTTCTCACATAATATTTCTCTTGTCCTTTGGGGTCATGTGGTAATTTCTGCAGGGAAAATAGTCTAACCACTGTAAAACTGATCAAAGTGTTACTACAAATACTGCCTTAGGACAAATGATTTGAACCCTTGCATTATCAAAACATCTGCAAATGTTCTCTTTTACGTATGTGTCAATGAGTGCACATATGCTGGGTGAATTCCCTTCCCCCTCGGAACACCTGACATACACCTGACATGTATAATTGATTTCCAGAAAAATTGACAAATGATGGGCCCTTTTAGGAATGAACACATTCAGCTAATAGGACAATGTCCCAATCCTACAAGGCCAGCAAACATTTTGCATAGTCTTAACTGTAAATCCACTTTGCAATTTTCAGTTAATATGCTGGTTCCTAAAATATTACTACACATAAATATTGCTTTTGTACCTTTTCCAGAATTATGTATGGTGGCGCATAACCCTCACCATGATATATACCACTGAAGGTCATTTACATGCAGTTTTAAATAATCCCCGCTTGATTTTTGTCATGTATTGGCACAGTTCATGTTTTTTAGACACATGTTTTTATTTTAAAAAAAGATTTACATCTTATTTTGCTAAATGAACTCTTCAGCAAAAATAGGTAAAATATTTGCTTTGACAGTAATGAAGGCATTATATGTTTCTTTGTGTGCCTTTGTGCACAGACATGTATGCAGTGCCTATCTCTAACCGAAAATAGAGCTTTAAAAACAGAGTATAACAAAAAATGGAAGGAATGGTTAATTTCTGCCATCTTTTTTTTTTTTTTTAATTGACTGTCACAAGCTAAGTCACTGTTTGGTGTTTGCACCTACATTTTAAAGATTATCAATGAGTCGACTGGTCCTGGCCCATTTTACATGTGTGTGTTGGATAAGTGGAGCTGCAGTCAAGAAACAGAATAAAAAAGACAATTTCCTTCTGAAAATCTAAATGTGAAGCTATGTATGCCAACATAATTTTCAAAGTGGCAAATAAGAGTAACAATAAAGTATTTTCAATTAGTCGTAAAACAGGAAAATGTAAGCTTTCTTTCATTGGCAATAGGTTGCACTTTGCCCACGGACTTCGTTTTTTGGAGGAGCTGGGGGGACGCGCGCCCCCTTCCTCTCTCCATCGCCCAGGCTGTTTTAGGACACTATGAACCTGTGCCTGAATGCAATGATTTTTTTCCATTTAGAGTTTTATTAGAATTTTAAAGTATTCTAGATCCAATGGAATATATTCCAGAAGAGTTGGATACTATGGCCCACATATAGACTACATAACCTGAGGGTTCTTTCTCTATTTAAAGATACTGTGACATGGCATCTTAACATTCTGTTTAGCTGATTGTTAACAGTCACAATTCTCGGTTTTCAGCTCCTGTGGTTTTACTTTCATCGATTTATTACTGTTTTTATTTTTCTATATCAAGTTTCTTATTATATTATAAATAAAAGTATATGTTGATGGTGGTATTCTAAACATATTACCTTGAATAATAGGAGTGTTTATTTCCTTTAAACTCTAAATGACATACTTTGTGCTAGTTAAATGTTCTCCAACAATGTAACAAAATATAAATCATCTGGTGAAACCCACATCCTAAAATACAACCAGGTCTATATTCATATGAACTCATGGAAAATTCTTTTCTGCACTGTTTGAGAGAGTATGCTTAATGTTTTACTATGTTTATTCTTCAATAACTAATCACCCTTCTTGGTCTTCCAAAAGTTCCTGGCATTTCACTGGTTTACGCATTGATTGAATACCATTCCCAGAATTGCTTTTGGCACTGGGCCCACTGCTGTGATAATCAGCTATAAGATTTATTCCAGTGGAGAAGTGTTCTAAACATAAGGATTCATAAGGCACCGCACTGAAAATGAATACTGATGCTTTCTTTGAGATGGCTGAAAACTTTTTGTGCCTTCAATGAGCACTAATGCCAGGCTTTACACTCTCCAACTACATGTGAAAGCTTTGATTTCATGGAAAAAATGCATGCTCATTAGATTCGATGATTTGATATTTGTATTAATCGTTATTAACCGGTTTAGCAAATTGAAATGATTTAATTTCACAAAGGCAAATTAAAAAAAAAATCACAGAGAATACTTTAAAAGCTCCACCTTTTTGGAAATTAAGGAATTAACTGCTTTACAGGATCTGACACATTTACTGCAATAGGATATATTATTATATTGGTTTATGGGTGGAGTGAAAGTACAAAGGAAGGCTCCAAATTCAAAGGGAAACAGCTGGCAGGTAAATGCGCTGAGCCAGAAAAGAATAATAAGGAGAAATGAGGTGAGTGGAAAACAGGACGCATAATTATTTCTTAAATAAAAGACACAAAAGCCAAGAAAAATGTTACTTAGAGTTTACAGAAAGTTGAAAAGAAAAGGTTGCAGAACATGAGTCCTAAGTACCAGAAAAGAAAAACAGATGCATCTGACGTGTTGGAAAGGGACAGAAATACATTCTTCAAGGAAGGGAATTTATGAATATATGAAGACAAATCTGAGGGGTGAATTCTGGGGGCTGCAGAAGAGTTAAGGAACAAGATAGTCTAGAAAGCTCAGCATCAACACTACAAAAGTAAAGGGCTTTCCACAGCATTCCGTACCTATGGGTACACCAGGGTCATTCAAAGTTCACCGAAACTTCCCTCAGGAAAACCTCCCCAGGCTTCCCAAACATGTGCTATAAGAGCTTCTTTTATTTTTCCTTGTTAGTACGTATTACCCGCCCCCCCCCCGCCCCGTGGAATATAAACTCCGGGATTCTGGTAGGGCAACCTCACCATTGCAGCTCAAGGTTACCGCAGGGCCTGGAAGAGAGGAGGTATTCAGAAGCATTTCTTTGAATGAAAAACTCCGTGAATGAAGGAGTACGTGATTGAGTGAATGGAGTAACCCCTCCATGCCCTGTGATCCTGCCTGGAATTAGGAGGCACAAGGACAGGAGAAGGGAGTAAGAGTCGGGCAGGCAGGCAACACTAGAAAGAATGAATCTTCAGCATGGCTTGCAAGGATCTGGCGGAGGAGGCCTCCCGAACAAACCTGGGGGAAATGCGCTTTCGAGGTTGTCAAAAGTAAAACTAGAAAACCAAGGGGGTGTGGAGGGAAGGAGATAAACATAGAAATTACAGTTGAAATGTAATTTGATACCAAAAGAGGCATCTAACAAAACATGTTGCAACACTTATATGTTTAAAACATTAAAATCCTAAATGTCAACTGTAAATACTGAAATTATAAATAGCGAAATCATCATACATTCTTATACTTCGGGCTCTTCTCCAGAAAAGAGCAAGAACAATTTTCCCATTCAAACTTCTAATACCATGATAATCATGGCTCTCCTTTACGGAGCGCCCGTGATGTGCCTGCCCATTACAATCTTATTTTCGCTTGTGGTGCATTAACCCTCAGGATTACCATATGCAGGAATTGCTATTGTTATTTGTATCAAATACAAGATGCCGGCTTCTTTCTTTCTAGCGCTCTGACGACCTGTGTCCCACATGCCACCTCCCCACGCCTCCACAATTCCTTTTTATGTAGCTTTCCCGTGTCCTGCAGATTACCAGCTCTTCACGAAATTGCTTTTATCTGTTCACAGACCACAGAGCGAGTGTGTGGGGATCAAATTCAGAAGGGCATTGCTGACGCCCTGCATGCTGAGGACATCCCTGATGCCCTTCTCTGCAGAGTGATTCCAAAGAGAAAGCGACGTAGGAGGCGCACAGCCGAGCTGGCTGGGGCATCCTCAAGGGTAGACCGCAGCTGCTAAAAGCAGAAGCCGTGGCCTGAAATGGGCAAGTGCGAGGATTTCCTTTCTGCTTACCTGGTTAAGCCACTGCCCAGTCCTTACAGAGCACCCCGCCAAGCCAGTGAGAAGCGGACACCACCTCGGCCAGATGGATGTGAGGTTCAATCCTAACTCCAGTTTCTACTTGCTGTTGGAGCTTGGAGAGCAGGGTTAATCTCACTGAGCACACTTTCCGTGATTGGGAAATGGAGATAACAATACCCACTTGGCAGATTTGATGTGGAGATTATATCCGATGCTTATCAAGTGCCTAGTGGGGTGCCTGGCATACAGTAGATGCTCAATAAATGGGAGCGCATGCTTTTACTCGAGAATAGGAAGAAAAATGGCCAACGGTGTTTTTTGAAAGTAACTATCTAATTGGAGAAATAAAATATTAAAATGAATAATATATGAAGCAGCAATTGGCTGAATCTGCACTTGTTTCACAAGCTTATCACTTTCTTATCTCCTTCTTCACTTGCCTCTTTATCTTGGGTGAATAAATTATGCTGCTTTTCCTTCTTCTCGTTCCCTCATTCACTTAAGCCACTAGTGTATTAATCTATTTCTAAATCTCAAAGTGCTTCATCCCAGTCACACGTTTATCTCTCCAAGAAGATTTTAGGTCATCACTAAAATTTGGAAAGGCTGCAGTATATTCGCAGCTCCGTATCTTATCTTGCATGCAAATTAGAATCTCCCATCCCCCCACTCCTATCTCTCTTCAGCTCTGTAAAGGAAACACCAGGCTCCAAGCAACCCAGGCTAGAAGCCCTTTCCTAGGACAGGTCTTTCAACGTGCTGTTTCCTTCCCACTGTACCACAACTCCAATATCACCTCTCCAAGGACCTGTCTGGGCATACCAGTACTCACAGTGATCTCTTCAGAACTCCAAGTACCACAGCCCCTCCTTATCTGTGGGAGGTATGTTCCAAGACTCCCAGTGGATCCTTGAAATCATGGATAGTACCGACCCCTAGATATACTATGATAAATTTAAATTTATAAATCAGGCACAGTATGGGGTTCACAACAATAACTAAAAATAAACTAGAACAATTATAATACACTGTAATAAAAGTTATGTGAATGTGCCTCTCTCCCTCAAAATGCCTTAATATATATTCACCCTTCTTGTGATGATGTGAGATAATGAAATGCCCATATGAGGACATAACAGTGAGGTGAATGACATAGGCCTTGTGACCTAGCATCAGTCTCCTACTGGTCATCTGACCATGTGTCAGAAGGAGAATCATCTGCTTGGGAATCATTGGCAACTGCAAGGAACTGAAATCCTAGGTAGTGAAACTGGATAAGGGCAACTACTGCGTTAGAGTTTGGATATCTTGCTGCTTCACCGAGTACAGGAGTCCTACGAGAAACAGGAATAAAGTTACCTTAGCCCCTACATTGGTGCTTATAAGTTTTAGCAAAGGCTCAGCAGTCAAGTGTGTGGGTCCACATGTTCTTAGTAGACAGGGCTGTTAGCGTGTTCACGAAGCTGGATTTTTTTTGGGCTTCTACTATGAAAGGTAATTGGTTAGTTTCAATGAAGGAAACCCTGACTGTTGCTCATAGGTGTTAGCACACAGAGACACAGAAGATGTGGTTCAACAGTCCTGCATGCATGAAAGGCTGACGGGAAGTAGAAATGTATTTGTACAGTTCATATATTATAGGAGAAGAGTGACTATAAACATAGAAATATCTCCACTGATAGAAGAAGAATAAACAAAGAACTAATTAATGAATTTGCTTACTGAATTTTCTTTCCTGGTTATTTATCTGAATGCTACCTCAGGAGTATTATTCCTCCCTCTTCCCCGGCATTTTCTTCTATTGTTTTGGCCTTCTCCCTTTTGTTTTGTAAACAATCTGTATTTTATTGTGTTATGAAAGGGATCACACAACCAAAAAATCAGAATGAACAAAGGGGATGATTTTTGGATTTGAGATTTTGAAAGCCTAATCCTCAGATCAATGGGAAACACCCATGTGCACAGCTAAGAGACTCTGCAGAATGTAAGCAAATCAAAGCAAAAGTCCACGTCTCACTTGTGAGAACCCACGAGATTTCCTTAGTTATAGGGCGTGGGGAAGACGTGCTGAGGGAAGCGAGTAAGGGCCAGAGGTGAGGCAAAGGGGCCATGCACTCAGTCATACAGTGACTATCCAGCCACCCACTGCTCATTTGGTCAAGGAGTATCTATTGGCAATTCCCTGGAATCAGTTGAGAGCTAATATGGTGCCCTACAAACCATTCAGATACCATTCGAGTAAACATCACTTAGGCCTGCCTAGAGGAGCCTGTTATCTCAAAAGGAGAAAATGAATTTTTTTTGAAAAGTCTACTTATCACAAATATAAAACGCTGAAAGAGATTTATCAAGAATATATAGTATCTGAAATATACATATATCAAATATGAAATACTATATAATCATCAAATATATATATGTGTATATATGTATATATATGGCATGCAAGTACCATATGTGTGTTGTTCTTGAATTACAGAGAAGGAAAGCCTTAAAATTACAAAAATGTGTATTTGTTCATTATACATTTAATATAAATAAAATTAAATGTATAAGGGAAATTGGAGAAATTGACCAAACAATACTAAAATTCAGTAACTCTTCACATCCTCAGCTTTCTTTCCTCTCCTCTTTTTTCACAGTGGACTTCTCCATGTTTCCTGAATACACACCATCCCCTTTCTTCCTGGCTGGTAGTCAATGTCAACTCACCCCTCCGGACCTCCATCAAATGTTAAGTGGCATAGTCCTGCCTCGAGAACAAGGGACCCAAGAAACAGGCACAGAGAGTTTATGGCTGGTTCGTTCTTTCCCATGTTGTGAAGTTGGACAATTAACGAACCTTCTTTAAGACTAGTTAAACCCAACTCTAAGACTGGAAAATGTCTGTACCATCTACATCCAGAAGTAGATTAAAGAAAGCCTAGCAAAGTGCTTTGGGACTTAATGTTGACCATATCAAATCATGCTATCTGTCCTTCTACAGCTCTCTTTTGCAAGAAAAGGCTGCCAGTAGACTTGACTGCTCGCTGACAGAGCAGCGGCTGTCTGAGCTCAGGCTGTGCCAGTGAGATAGATCGTGGTCTTGGGCTGAAAGGTGAACCGAGACAGTCACATTCTGTTCTCAGGAAACTGAACTGAAAGAGCTGAAAGGAAATTCCCAGTGAGAGCAGGAAGAGTAAAGGGAGAGCACAATGTAGAGACAGTCAAATGCATTAAGAAGAGCTTGCCAGAACAAAGTTTTTGTACACTGTGACACCCAATAATACTAATGAGTGGGATCATTCGGCCCCATCCTCCTGCAGAAAGTAAATGAAAAATATTGAAATAAATTTTAAAATATCTTCTTAGACACATGGACTTGTTGACTGGATAGTAAGGAATTATCACAACAATATCTGAGTGGAAGTAGGAACCCAGACAGGCAGGTGAACCTCAGAGTACTTGGGTAGCCAGGAGCACTTACACTTATGTGGGAGATTTCACTGGACCCAGAGAAGTCAAAGCCCTGGGCCCACCTACAGTCAGAAGTTTAAGAGGGAAGCTTCCCTCTGTACCACTGGGATCCAGCAGGGCTGCACCTCTGGGTAAGCACAAATCAAAGGGAGATGCACTGTATCCCACCCAAACCTGAAACCTTATAGGAAGTGGTGTTGCTGCTGAGCAAAGCAGGGACATAAAACATGTCTGAGAAATTAGAACCACAAGCTGGCCCTTGCAGAGTTATTGAAGACAAAGTATTCAAGACAGCAGTGTAGTCCAAAACACTTCTTGCCCAATCATGTTCAGACCTTGAACTTCTTATTACTGTTATTGTCTTTGCAAAACACAAAGAATGTAAAAGTTTGTTATAATTATTTTAAAGTGTACAGTTCAATGGCATTAAGCACAATCACAATGTTATGTAACCTTTACCACTATCTAGTCCCAAACCATTTCTATCACCCAAATGGAAACCCTATCTCTTCTGAACCACCACTCCCATTCTTCCCCCTCTCAAGCCTCCAGCAATCACTCATGTGCTCTCTCTCTCTCTGTGCATTTGCCTATTCTGACTATTTCATACGAATGGAATCATATAATATGTGGTCTTCTGTGTCCGATTTCTCTCACTTAGCATGTTTTCAAGGTCCATCCATGTTGTAGCAGGTCTAAGGATTCATTTCCTTTCATGGCTGAAGGATCTTCCATCGCATAGATTAAGTACATTTTGTTTATCCCCTCATTCGTTGTTAAATATTTGGAATTTTTTCCACCTTTCTTCAACTATTTTAAAACACTCTCACACTGGTAGTGACCCTAGGAACCCAGCAGAAGCAAATCCAGGAAAGACTATTTTACAGAAAAATGAACAGGTCATTAAAAAACAACCAAGTACATAAGGAAACACAGCATTACTGAACTTGAGCGGAAGCGACAGTCACAACAAAAATGCAAAGATTCAAATATGGGAATTATCAAGTGCAGACTATAAAAAATACATTAAAATAAGAACTTTATACAGTGAGTTGGGCTAATAAAACATATTAAATAAATAATAACATAGTTTGAAAGTAGATAAAGAACAAATGGAACATTTGAATGAGGACACATACATTCAGGACACTAAAAACGAGATAATATCAAGTACCCGAAGAACATTCTACATCTTAGAGAATATACTTATTATTTTTAATTTCCTGAAATTCTACATGTGATGTTTTTCAAAATATTATTACTCCTTAATATGTGTTTGATGTTGAGTTCCTAACCAATCATAAAATTTTTCTTAGGTGAAAATACTGGCTGCTTTATAATATTCAGCTTCTCAAACCTACTTATGGAATGTGTTTTGATAAAAGGTAAACATGACTTGTTTATTTCATTCTGTGCATGCCAGAAAGATCCATGGAAGGATGCTGAAATGGAGTCTAACCCACTAACTAAGGCCTAGAAGCAGCTGTGAAATATTAAAGTCAGTGAAGTCAGGTAGCTATTAAAGCTTACCTTCATCACAAAATATAAACATAGACACAAAAACAAGGGAATGAAATTTAACAGGCGAGCAAATAATAATAATGCAGGATATATTAAAAATCATGACGGGGCACCTGGTGGCTCAGTTGGTTAAGTGTGCAACTTTTGATTTTGGCTCAAGTCATGGTCTTGGGGTCATGAGATGGAGCCCCACATCAGGCTCCACACTGGGCATGGATTCTCTCTCTCTCTCCCTCTGGACCTTCCCCCTACCAGTCTACCCATGCATGCATGTTCTGTCTCTCAGTATGTAGACAAACTTATGACAAATATCTTGAGATGATTTATTTGACTAAAATATAAGAATTCTTCCAAAATGTAATCCTGAACCTCTTCCTATTAACTAAACACAAAAGGCCAGATCATATGACCCAAAATGAAAACGTTAACCTATCTCTAGACTGCCTTGTCTCCAGAATGCTAAATACCCAGGTGACTGATGTCTGCATGGTTCAGAGCCTAATGCATACGCACAGCCAATGGGAATTTAGGTAAGCATTAAAGGACGTTTCAGGGAAAAACTTCGATTTTCATCATCAAATTAATATAGCAAGATATTCCAAGATAGGATAAAAGCTTGGGTAAAAACTGGTTATATTTGACCCCCCTACTGAAGGAGAGAAATATCAATTAATTTCGTATCTGACCAAAAACTGTATAGAATTTTATGTTAAAAACTTGTAATACAGAAATTCAACAGAAATATTTGAATATGGGCACTCCTCGCTTTGCAAGGCATTGTGTTCACGGAAACTCACACACGTGTCTTCCCTGAAGCAAGGACTGCCTGTGGTCTTATCTCAGTATTTTGCACAAATATATGCCTGCTTTTGCCAAGGAGCAAAATGCGACAGTCTCACTATATGGGCAAGTCGTGGAACTCTTTGAGCTATTTAACATATCCCTTGTTTTCCCAAGTACCATCCTGTTTTTTATTAAATATGGAGGGGAGAATGGAATTCAATTTGTACTCAGTTACACTGATTAATAAAACTGTTTTTATCTGAGAATATTATTCTGGGGTCTATTTAACGAGTCCGAAAAGATACAGATTACCACATATCACTTTCCATGAAACTTAAAATGCTCATTCCCGTGAGCTTTATTTTATACTCCGAGTTCAGATAAGTACGTTCTATTCTGAAATGCTCTTTTGAAAAGGACTCTACAAGCACAAACAGATGGATTAATTACATTGAAAACTGACATGTTAAATATGAAGTTAAAGCCAAACTTATGCAAATAGAAAATTTATCATTTAATACCCAATTGAATCTAAATGAATTCTTTTTTTTACTGTCATCAGGTTTCAAAACATTTCAGGCATGGGATAAGAGACAATTTATCTGGCATCATATAAATCTGAGAAAATAATTTTTCCTTCCTTTCAAATTCTTGAGAGAGTCAATTCCTATTTGTAGACTAACAATAAAAAAAACTTTGGGATAGAGACTTTTTTTTTTTTAAAGTCAACTGTAAGGAGGAAAACATAGACCTTTCATTTCCCCAAATCAGCATTTTCTTTTCCAAACCTCATTGTCCTTATCTCCTATTGCTGGGAAAATAGCAATTACAGAGTAACAGAAGATTCACTTTCCTCCAGAGCACTTTCATAGGCAAAGTCACCAATTAAAAGTATTGCCAGATTTCAAACGATATCATAAGAGACAAGTCATTTTTTTTCTTTCTCGTTTTTATAAAATCAAAAGGAAGGAACATAACTATCTATTATATGCTGGAAATTTATTAAATTTCTCTACTTATAACTCACTTACTTGCAAAACTATAACTGCAGCTGCCTGCACCAGACAGGCCGTGTCGTGGTAAAGAGCACAGACATCCGGCCAGACTGCCTCCGCTCACCTCCCAGCTCTGTGATTACTGGCCATCTCACGGTGGGCAAGTTACTTAAGCACTCCCTGCCTCAGAGTTTTCATCACCAAAATGGGATCACATCTACCCCCAAAGAGTTACGAAGATTCAATGTGCTGACCGTGAAAGGCATGAAAAGCATTCTAATGAGCACAGTAAACGCTTGATCAATATTGCAAAAATAAAAATAAAACATAACCACAGAAGTCTGGATGATGACAACATTGTTGTAGGGGGACAGATTTCCCATTTAATTTTTAGAGAACCTTCCTATTCATTTCCCATTCTATAGCCAATCTGCCCCCTCCAAACAATTTCATTTGGATAGCAACAGGGCAGGCCCGTAGTTTGCCTTCCCAGCAGGAAGCAAGCAGGAGAAGAAAAGGAGGGCGCGCATCAGAATCCATAGGCAGTGGTGTGAATTTGTAGATGAGCTCTTTAAAAAGGTTCATTGGCAATTTCAATTCAGAGACTAGTCCTTACGCACTGACCCAACTCCTCTCTCCCCACGCCCAAAGAAGCAATTAATTCCTTAGAAAGAAAACAGCAGCATCAAAGCTTAGCCATGGTCAAAGAAAATGGAACTATTTTACAGCCAAGTCTAGAATTGGAAGTCTTACAGAAAACCAATTAAAACAAGACTTGGAGAATTATTTAAACACATTTGTCAATAACTATCTCACATTTACATATGCAAATTTGAGAACTCCCTTATGAACATACCACACATGAAAATTTCTTTCTGTTTGCAATAATGACAGTAGTAATAATAATGGCAGCAAATTATTACAGAGCAGCTTTTTGATAAACCCTCCATGTAGTTTATGTCATTTAATTCTTGTAACTTTATGGGGCAGTAAGTATTAAACCTTATGGCATAAAGATTTTAAGTTACTCCTCCAGTGGCCAGAGTCCAGGTTTGAAATCAGTTTCTTCTGACATCAGAGTCCATGCTCTTAAACCCTGTTCTATAGTCACTAATTTTTATAACTTATTTGCTTGGTGCAATTCTCCTTGCTGCAGAAATGATCACGGTGCCCCTTCTAACTTTACACAGACATGAGAGAAATCAACTTTCTTTAGGAGAGGTACCCCTACCTGAGGCACTTCTGGGACATCTCTCTCTCTTACCAGGAACCTAAATGAGAGAATTGGGTTTACTGTCCCTCTAATTTTATTCTTCAGATGTCAACCGTGTCTTTGGACATAAAAGAGAATGAACTTTTGAAATAATTTCCAAGGACTTCCGATCTTTTTCACTTGCTAGAACTTTCAAGTACTAAGATTTGAATAGTGTGTCAGATTCTCAAATCAGATGTAAAAACTATGAAAGCCTCGAACGGCTTTCAAGATCAAGTTGAGAGGCTAGATATATTTGAAGGGGAAATGACATGTATTCAATTTTAATGTTGGAATTCAAGTTATTTAAACGTAGCTGAGGTGGTTAGTCACAAGGTTTGTGTGTGGAAAACAGATGAAAATATTGAGTCCATTTTAATACTGAGAACATACGGACTAGCTGGAAAATTTAATGGAGGCATCTTTCTCCTGGTTTTCTTCCTTGTTATTATATTTCAAGCAACAGCTTTGTCCTGCCAAGTCATCATACTACACTGAATTTAGAACTCTTATGGGCACATGCTTTCAACAGAAAGATTCCCTTACCATAATATTAGTAATTTCAGGCAGCTTATTTGAATGTCAGTGGAAATTTAGGGTGCCCCAACAATATATTGATTTCCAAAAGTAGAAATGTGGTTCTAATATAACCACTTGCAAATATTACTGCCGTTCTCTCTTGGTCTGTATTTATTTTTGAAAAATGAAAATGATAGTTTTATTTTAGCAAGAGCAAGTATGGAAATCTTTAATTTAAAAGACAGTGGTAAATCTCATGTAATTGCTTCAGCATTGAATTTAACACTGAATTTTCCTTGTGAACTTATGTATTTAAATAGATGGGTAGAGTAAGACTCTCAGGGAAAGTTTTTGGAGACAAACCATATTGTCCCCATTTCTCTAGTAAGAGAGAGGGTAGTTATATGAAGGGATGCACAATGGTACCCTCGGCCCAACAGAAACGTGCCCGGAGGAGGACAGGAGGGAGGGCACTCATGGGAGAAAGGAGAAGTTCAGGAACTAAATGTAAAAAGCCATTCACTGTTGAGGAAGAGGAGAGCTGGATAAAAGCAATATTTCTCTGAGCATTTGCTGTATAGCTCAGCCCAGACAGATAGTCAATACCAATTGCAAAACTGGCAGAGGTTACACGGTAATCGGAGAGCAGAGGGTTTTGCATTCATACGGGTCTAAGAAGCTTTATTCTGCTACAAAATAACACACCTTTTAAAAGTGGTATATAATTTTTAAAATAATTATTTAAAAAGACATTTTTTTCAAAAAATTAATCATTTTCTTTAATAGCAAAGCCTTTTCATAGGAGAAAATGTACAAAGAAATATAAGAATAGAAAAAATAATAACCACTAAAACCTACTTTCAGAGATACACAATATTAAGAATTTTGTGCACCTTCTAAAATGTGTGTGTGTCCATATAGGTATGTGTTTGTGTGTCTACATGTTTATATAAAGCGCAAAGGTGGCTCAGTTGGTTAAGTGTCTGACTCTTGATGTCAGCTCTGGTCATGATCTCAGGGGTGTGGGATCGAGCCCGACACTGGGCTCTGTGCTGAGCACGGAGGCTGCCTGTCCCTCTCCCTCTGATCCTCCCCCCCCAACTTGCATGTGTGCTCTCCCTCTCTCTCTCTCTCTGAAATAAAGAAATAAAAAATTTAAAAAAATAAAATATGAGTGGAAATGGAAATGTGTACAATATTTTATAATTTGCTTTCTGTAAATATGTTGGGAATATTCTTCCCGGAGTTATTCTTCCTTTAAAACTTAATGTCTATCTATAGAACAAACAAGAAGAATTCAAATTCTGACCAATACTGGACCACCTTTGCTCTGGACCAACGAAGTGGCTGGAGATGCTGAAATGACGTAAACCTTAAGGGGAAGAAATCTTGTCATACTAGGTTCATTATCATCCAAAGAAAGGAATGCTGGGCAGACCAGAAATATATTATATACATACTGGATTGTGATAAAAATCCAGAGATGATAATGGTAAGGAATAAGAGTCATTATTTCAGCATCTCCTTATCCACACATTTATCTAACAAGCTTTCTTTTCTTAATATATAAGAGATATTCAAAGTACAAATAGAAGTCAGACTGTCTGCGTATGTATCCTACTCCCTGAGTCTCAGTGTTCTCTTCTGTAAAATGGGAATGATTCATACGGTGTTGTGAAACCAAGTGAGATAAAGACCTTGGAATAGTGCCTGGTGCAATCCACATATTCCATAAATTAGGCTGTTATTGCTACTGTTGTGGTCAGGCTCTAAAACTGATTACTTGGAACTCTCCAACAATTTTTTAAAAATAGAATTACCTTCCTCAGGGACAGGAACTATAATTAATTATCATTGTAAGCTTGGTTTTTATCATGGCTATCTCATAACTGGGCACAAAAACAAACAAGAAAGAAAAATCCTCCTTGTACCTGTCTTTTCCTCTAGCCTTTAGTTCCTTCTACGAGCCACCTGATAAAGTCCTTTGATTGTTAAAACAAGTTAGCCAGGGTTAGTTTCTGTTGTTCACAAGAATACCAGTTGTCCCACCGAATCACATGGCCCCCAGGCCAGAACAGGTCTCACTGTTCATTGATGAGGAATGTTTAGAGGAAGTTATTTTGTTATTTGTTCTGTTCCTAGGAAATATTTTCATGTAATGACCATGTTTCCTTCAAGATAGGACTTCAATGGTGGGAATGTGAAAAATGAAAATTCATATAATGAATCAATTGTCATTAAGACCCAGTCTCCGGGTTCCAAACTTTGTTTTATGCTCTACTAACTGTATATTGTGCAGCAAATCATGAAAATTCTCAGTGCTTGTTTTTTTTTATCTATAAAATTGGGGAAATGATAATTCTAACCTCATAGAGCATTGTAGGTATATAATGTGCTTAAAGGGTTGCCAGAAACAAGGATTTAATCAATTCTAGGAACAGTAATATAAATCATGGTTAATAATAAGAACAGTCTAGTATCAGCTCTATGTTGATTTGGTTCTATAAAGGACAATGTTAGTGAAGCTCAGGGAGGGCCCTAAACGAGTGCGCATGCGGCTAAACCCAAATCTACTCTGACTGAACTTCCCTCATTACCAATACACTTTAATTAATGCTTAATTTTGGAGGTAACACAATTAAATATAGTAGTCTTTAAATTAAATTTGAGTGATTGAACTCCCCTGCTAGAGTTTATGACACTGGCTCAAAACAGCACTAGCTGGATCCTCTTTCTTATTTAAGAGAGAAAATGTTAAAAAGTAAAGGATGTGCAAGGGGCGCCTGGGTGGCACACCGGTTAAGCGTCTGCCTTCGGCTCAGGGCGTGATCCTGGTGTTCTGGGATCGAGCCCCACATCAGGCTCCTCTGCTGTGAGCCTGCTTCTTCCTCTCCCACTCCCCCCTGCTTGTGTTCCCTCTCTCGCTGGCTGTCTCTATCTCTGTCGAATAAATAAATAAAATCTTAAAAAAAAAATAAAGGATATGCAAGAAATATCAGTGACTATAAATAAAAAGACAATAAAAATAGGAGTAGTAATACTACTGGCAGACAAGGTGAAATTAAAGAGTAAAAGCAGTAAGCTGGATAAACAGGGATAAAGACAGAGAGAAACGAAGAATCAGACTCTTATTAACTATAGAAAACTGATGGTTACCAGAAGGAGGGGAGAGTGGATTAAACAGGCAGTGTGGGTTAAGGAGTGCGCTTGCTGTGACGCACCGGGTGTGTAAGGCAGTGACGAATCACTACAGTGCACACCTGAAACTAATAGTACACTATACGTTACCTATACTGAGAAGAAAATAAGATAAAGGGACATTTTGAAATGTAATGAGACACAGTTTATGACATAGATATAACTAATGCGTCTGCATTTCCAGACAAGCTAACTAATACCTCAATCAAAAGCCATTTGTTATGCACAAACTACTTAAGAAAAAAAAGAATTCGAGTGGGAGTTCTCAATAGCCCTCAAAAAATTAAACAGATCTATTAAATAAAAAATAAGACATAGAACTGATGAATAAACTTGCTTAATACATATACAGAGGTATTTTTATCCTTCAGATAGAGAATATTTGTTTTTTCTGTGGCCATAGACTATGTATAAAAACTAACCGTTAAAAATACTTAATACAGTTTTTTTAGGAGAACTCTACTTTTCAGGCTACTTTTTAAAAAATCAGAATCTAATTCATGTACCCAGTGCAATTAGATATAGACAAAATCAAAATAATGTTATATTTAAAAATTAAAAATTATTATTTATTCCTGAAATATGAATTTAAACGCAATCTAGAAAATACTAACACAGAGAATATTTCATCCCCAATACAGTGGTTTAATGAAAGCTGTTCAGTTTAATGAAAACTGTTTGACTAGCACTACTTCTAAGCTTAAATGCCTTCATTAGTAAAGAAAACAGATAAAAAATAAAATAGTTATGTAGCATCTTAAGAAATAGAAAAAGAATGAGATAGGAAAAACAAAGGTACACTTAAAATTAAGGAAATAAAAAATGAATATTAAGTAGAACGGATACATAAATCTGAAAGCTGGTTCTTGGAAATGGCTAGTAAAATAGACGGCCCTCTTACAACTACCATCAGAGCAAAAAAGATATAAAAAAGAATGAAAAGTGGAACATATAACTGTAGATTGAGGAGAAATTGAATGAATTTGAATGAATTTGAAGGCAGGACTGCCTGAAACATCATGGCAGCCAATTCGAAATCTTAGGGGAAAAAAATGGGTGATTACGTGGCAAGACACATATTAGCAGAGCTACCCCCAAATAAAAAGGATAAACTGAATAGACCCTTTACCCCAGAAGACAGGAGAAGGTGGTTAGAAATGTGCTGTGGAAGAGAAGCCAAGTTCCACCTGCTCTCAAAGCTGAGTCTTACCGTTCAAGGACACACACACTGTTAAACAAATGATTCAAGCCACAGAAAAATATGGGCATTCTCCCCACGTCATTTTATAAAGACAATTTTGTGTTAAAACCAAAATGGGGAGAACACCAAAGAAACAGAGCAAAAGCAACTCACTTTTAAAGAAGGATGCCAACTTCTAAATAAAATGTTAGAAATAAAATCCAACACTGTATCAAAAACTAACACATGTGATCAAGCGAGTGACTGAGTCAAGTCTACCAAACAATCCCTCAATAAACTAAAGGAAAAAAGAATTTATGACAATATTCATGGACTGTGCAAAGCTATTTGATAAAATTCAGTAGCCATTTCTAATGAAAACTCTAAATCAAATAGGAACAGAAAGAAATTACTTAAATAAGACAAAATATATTTACCATGAACCAATACTTGTTCCACCTTCAAGTTTTTATTATGCCATTTCTAACTTGTCCCACTGAATTTCTGCACCCCCCCCCCTTTTCTCCCTGCCACCTGCAAACGTTTATTGCGTGCCTACTCTATTTCAGGCACGGTGCTGGGCAGCAAGTTGAAGAAATTAAATACATAATCCTGAAAGAATTATGGAAAACAAGCAGCACATGAAAACAATACAGAAAATGTGGCAGACGGGGGGGGGGACACATTAAAAAATACAGATCAAGTGGAACTCAATTTTCTTTCTTGAATCCAAGGCAAACTGAAATTTCGCTTTAAGCACATTACAAGTGAAAACATTTTCTACAAATAGGGTCACTGATCTGTTAACAATGAAATGATCTCTGTTTTTCTCACATCTCGTAACACTCTCTGAACCAAACAAAAACAAAAACCATAATAGCATATTACCAAAGGGAAGAGGAAGCATTTCTACAGCATCTCTACATTCCCTGCTCTGCTCTGGGGTTTCAAATAGTTTGCATTTAATTAGAGCGCCCTGAAGTGACTGCAGACAGGTGAAGCCACTATTATGCTGCGGGGAGAGCTGACAGACAGCTTCAGGAGCGTTTAGTTAACAAATCATTACTTAGTGTTTGTAAGACTTCTACCTGAACCCAAACAGAACGTGTAACTGTCTTGGAAGAACAAAGCCATCAATTGTAAACCAAACCTTAGTAAAGGCTGCTAGGATCAGCAGGGAGGGGAAATCAAGTAATATATTCAAATTCTATACTGAATAGTAAGAATGCTTTTCTCCGCTCAAAGTAACAAATTTGAAATCATGAAAAAAACCAACAATGAACATATGAACGATAGGTCTCTGCTTTCCGTTAAGGACAAGTTTGTGCGTTTGTTACTTAAGTTGAAGAACAATAAAAATTCTCATGGAAAAGAATATTAATAAACCATTTTTTCCAAAGAAACGACCATGTGTTCTGCTCTGTAACTCTTGCGGAACGCAGGCTGCGGTGTTGGGTTTGGTTTTGCCACTGAGGAGAGAAAGGCAAAGTGTGAACACAGTCCTAGTTGTGATTTCTTCACTTTTGCCCTATTCTGGACTCTTCATCTTTATCTGCTAATTGCCAAAGCCACAAATAGGCGGGGGAGAGAAGGGCAGGGCTGAGCCAAATGCAGAGGAGGAAAAAAAAAAAAAAAGGTCAAAGCAGCAGAGTTAACTATTATTTTTCAAAGACTACGTGAAGCATTGCAATTCTGATACCTCATTCTTGTGACAAAAATTGTAATGAGAACAGGAAATGGTACCACATGAATCCATTGTCCTGACAATGATTTAATGAGAACGGGAAATGGTGAGGGCATAACTAATTCGCATTATGATCCTAACGTTGTCATCTTGTGGTTCTGCTCAGATGCCGCGAAATGAAGGATGTCGGACATCAGCTGGGAGAGCGCAAGGAAAAGCATGATGATGGGGACATTGTGCGCCTGAAAGTAATGGCAGAGTGTGTTAGTGATGGAGGGGCAGGCCCGGGAGGGGCAGGAGGGGGATACAAAGCATGGAGTTCATCTGCTGAATGACAAAATCGGAATACATTTAAAGGTGCCATGGATGCCAATTGAGGACAAAGACCAGCACATGAGGCAAAAAGTCTGTGATGGAAAATCTGAGACAGGAAGAAGCCACAGGATCACACGAGGACGCACAAAACAGGTGTAATCTGCCCAAGCTGGAGACTTTGTGTTTGATCTTCTCTCGGACATACACAAGTTTCTTGGACAACAGTTGATTTTGTAGTTCTAATACACTATTTCTTTTCCTCCAAACCTCTAATTTAAGCGATGCGTTTGATAAGTGAAGCTCTCTGGGGCGCCTGGGTGGCACAGTGGTTAAGTGTCTGCCTTCGGCTCAGGGCGTGATCCCGGTGTTATGGGATGGAGCCCCACATCAGGCTCCTCCGCTATGAGCCTGCTTCTTCCTCTCCCACTGCCCCTGCTTGTGTTCCCTCTCTCGCTGGCTGTCTCTATCTCTGTCAAATAAATAAATAAAATCTTAAAAAAAAAAAAAAAGATAAGTGAAGCTCTCCAAAGATACCCCATCCCAGGCTATAAAAGCTCTGGAATGAAATGGTCAGTGGGAGAAGGAATGTCATTCAACTCGATTATGTTGGGGGAAACCAGCTTGTGATATGTTAGGACTATTTAGAATGTAAATCGCACATATAATAGAAAGTAATTTATTTCTGCTTCACAAATTTTCACCTATTTCTCTTCGTAATAACCCAGGACTGTCTCAGGACTTCCAGACTTTGGTGCACGTGCCAATGCAATATTAATCGTCTGCTTACATTTAGGGAAACCCCTCACCGCACATGGAAACAGTTAAGAAATTAACAGGAAAGCTGATAAATTAAACTTCATTATGCACTTTCAAGTCTGACTTGTTCTCCAAAGTGCTCCCTAGTCATTTAAAGCGGGTCCTTAAAAATCCATTGGTAAAGTTGACTTTTTACCATGCTTCTCACTGGTGACTCCTTCCCAGAAGAGAGAAAATAACAGCATGAGAGATATTGAGTAATATAAACTTCTCAGAAAATAAACTACATTTTACTAATTATAATATCAAGGCAGCACAGTAATCATGTTCCATACTTATTCTATAAAATGATGATGATGATAAAGGGTGGTTTTTTTCCATTCTGTTTTTTTTTCTTAGCATCTTTTATTTAAATGTAATGATAAAGGGAATATTTTTGAAGATGAAAAGCAACTTGAATAAAGATGAAAAGTACTGTAATTCTCTCACCACCAGTCAAAAGCCTTTCAAACTAAGATAAATGCCTCTAAGCCATTAGAAAAAAATTATTGCAAACTTATGTGTGCCTAAGCCCCCCTACTTTGCATTTTGATTCATATTTAAAATATTGATTCCATCAGATGGAGGAACAGTTAGTGTCAGCAAGAAGATGATGGAGAAAATGAAGTCAAAGGGGAACAATGTAAACAGTGGATTTATTTATTTACCCTTAGGTGAAGGCGCCATATTTCACTTATATTGAACATATATTCAATTTATTTTATTAATTTAACCCCCCTAAAGTACTACTTCATGCTCTGATGCAATTGCAGATCAAACAGATCACTGTGTACTTGTTGAATTCATGGTTAATGATACATGAATCTATAATCCAGAATGATTCATAATTGAGTGAGCTACCTTATTTTATGCCACTATTATAGGAGAGGTTCAAAACGAAAGACTATAATGTTCAAAGAAGAAATGTGAAAGATAGTGTGGACATATTTAATGTTCATATTTAGGTTCTTGTTCATTTATTATGTGGCCGTGTAAGGGGTGTCAAATGCTGGTGAGAATTTCAATTTGACCTGGCAAAAACGAAGTAAGCAACACACAGTATTTCATCCGTTATGTCCACTTTCGTAATGAAGGATTGGTTCCATAATAGTTTTTATTCAATCTGATGTCAAGGTCTTAAAAACAGATTTTGAAAGCACAGAAGAGGTTCTTTTAACAGCTGTATTTAGTAACAAATGACAGATGTCTATTAATGCAAGTATATCTTATATAAAATATTTTAATGCGGATTTTAAGTGGTAGTATATTCTTATTAACATCAGGTGTAAATTGACACATCACAGCGGGTCTTTTAGATGAAAGATCCATTTAGCTCCATCTTCACATTATGGATTGATACACTATTCTGCGCCATAATGGTTCCAAAAGTATTGTTAGTGCTATGTATTATTCATGTTTTCGGGTGCCATTGTTTCAGATCATAATAGAGTGTCTCACAATTGTGACTGAAGGTGATAATGAACTGAAGCAAACTACCTACCTGTAGGATTTTAATGGGTCACCTAGTTGGCCCTGAGGACATATGGGAACTAGATGCACATCAGTACCTGACACGCTCAAATTGGGGAAAATAAAAATCCTTGAGTCCTGAATCATCTACTCCTACCACAACAGTACAGTGTACTTGAGATGATATTTTTAAGGGTGCATATACTCGTCAGGTAGGATGGTTATCATGGGGAATGTGATTTGTAAAAATTATACGTGTTGAAGTAGAGGCCAGTATATTTCCATTAGCGGTAAGACAAGTTATACCATGTAGTTGTGAAATCTAAACACTGTGAAACTCGCTTCCTGAACTTTACTGCGCGTACAAAATCACCTGGATATCTTAACTCACGTGCAGCTTCCTATACAATAAATTTGGGGCAGGGCCCTGCATTTCTCACAAGATTTCTGGATGATGCTGATCAGTGAACCAGCAAGGCTGCAGAGGATCACTGGGGACATCCAAACACCCAGGGGTTGCTTCGGGATTCCCCACTCTGTGTAAAGTAGCTTCCTAGCACTAAGCACTTCATAAAGATGTTTTACTGAGATAATCAACTAGAAACTCATAATAAACAACTCCATCTTTGGCACCCACATTTGGGGATTATCTACTTTGTTTATTTCTTGGGTTTAATACCCAGTAAGTGTTAGTTTAAAACAAATCCTTGAGTGAGCTCTATTCTCTGAGTGCGTCCAATGACAGTTAATTATCAAGACCTTATAAGGCGGCAGATCTAATTATTGGCAAGCGCTTCCTACTTTAGTTGATAGCTCCTATCCTGTAATAAGAAACTTTGCTTCCAGTTTTGCGCTTTGGAACTGACCCAAAATAAATCTAACCCCTTTCTGTATGTCAGCATCGCTAATATTTCATGGTATGTGGCTTTAAAATTTTTTCTTTATTAATTTTCTTTTATAAATTAATTTTAAAAGATTTTATGTATTTATTTGAGAGAGCAAGAGAGGAAGCACGAGCAGGGGGAAGGGCAGAGGCGCAAGCAGGCTCCCTGCTCAGTGGGGAGCCCCATGCAGGGCTCAATCCCAGGACCCTGAGATCATGACCTGAGCTGAAGTGAGACGCTTAACCAACTGAGCCACCCAGGTGCCCCTGTTTTTTAAATTTAAAATAACTAAAAAAATTTTTTTGAACAGAACACCTTCTCTTGGCTTAAAAATTGGAACGAATCACAAGGTACTGTGATATATGCCGCGGGCCTGGAGTTTTACCACCCTGTGTGTGTGATTTAAGAGCAGCCGAAGCCCTGCCCCCACCCACAAGCAGTCACCAATCCAGGAGGGTTCCTCACCCATTGCTGGGTAACCCTGAAGGGCAGTTCACATGGTCTGCCAGAGGTTGCGGGGTGGGGGGTGGTGGGGCTCCAGTTGCTCTCAGTGGTAACCTGTTCAACCATTCATAATCTGCTGCTGCCTTCTCCTGTCTGCTCTCCTATCTCTGCTTCATGGGAACATCTCCTAGAAAGCTACTTGGATGAAAATCATCACCTTGGGGTCAGCTTCTGGGAGAAACAACTCAAGCTGAGTATGAAGCAGTTTCCCTCCAGTCCCTGTCCTCATCCTCCCTCTGCCCAGTACTCCCCTCCGCCCTCAACAAATAGATAAGTTACTTTTTTATTTTCTTTCCCAGTTTAAACTTTGTGAATCTCTAAGCAAATATAGATGCTACTCCTCTCTTTTTATATAAAATACAGCAAATTATATACTAAAATATAGCAAATTATGCTGTACCTTGTTTCTTTTCACTTACCCTATCTTGGAAATCTTTGAGTTATAGTACACAGAGATCCTTCTCATTCCTTTATACGGCTGCATGGTGTTTCACTGTACGTAAATGACCGGCTGGTCTAAACCTCTTTTGCCATTTCTTCTCCAGTTTACACACCTCTATTTTATTCAATTATTTATTGAATGACAAAGTTTAATCATTTTTATGATCTCTTCTGGCCACAGACCAATTTATTGATGTTATTATTTTTTCCCCTAAGATTTATTTGGGGGGGGGCGGGAGGGAGAGGGATAGATAGAATCTCAAGCAGGCTCCCAGCAGAGCATAGACCCCAAACACGGTGCTCAATTCCACAACCCTGAGATCATGACATAAGCCGAAACCAGGAGTCTGATGCTTAACTGACTGAAGCACCAAGGTGCCCCTATTGATGTTATTCTTAAGTTATCATATCCCATATTGAACAATTATCTCATGACATATGGTCTGAAATCACAATGGCTGAATAATATTCCTCTTTCTGGAGACAAAAATAAAGTCTAAGACAGTCTGCTCACATGGTTACATGGTAGGCTGTTAGTGAATTTGTAAATAGGTAAAGATCTTAAGGCTTTTTCATTCATCCTGTGTTTATATAGTTGACTTACTTTGAACATAGGCCTGGAACTTTACCTTTTCATGTCTATTATGTCCATTGTTTCAGCTCTATGTCCTAGTTCATCTTGATAACACAATTATCTGTTTCCACTTACTGAACACTTAATGTGCACCAAGCCCTGGAATGTGTACCCTACATGTATCATCATTTATCACTTTTTTTTATTGGTTTATGAGTCACTCATTTTTCCCATTCACAGCAGAGGAAACTGATGCCTGCTAACTTTATGTAAGTCCTTGGTAAAATCACAAATTACAATATGACTAGGGATTGGGCCATGAATGGATTTCTATAGAGAATACTCTCCTGTTACTTAGTCAAAGTCTTCCAGAAAAATAGAGTCGGTAGGAGAGCAACATATAGATATATATGAGGTGATTTATTATAGGCATTGGTTCATGCAGTCATGGAGGCCTGAAAGTCCTGCACTCTGCCATCTACTATCTGAAGAAGCAGGAAAACCACTGGCCTAACTCCCAGTCTAAAGCCAGAGGCCTGAGAACTGGGCCGTTGCTGGTTAAATCCCAGAATCCAAGGGCTCAAGAACCTTGAATTCCAATGTTGGAGGGCAGGAGAAGATGGATGTCCCGGCTCTAGAAGAGAGAGAAGGAATTCACCCTTCCTTCACCTTTCTGTTTTATTGGGCTCTCAAGGGATTGGATGATGCATACCCACATTGGTGTGGGCAGATATTTTTTACTAGTCTACTAAATCAAATGTTAACCTCTTCCAAAAACAGCCTCACAGGCACACCCAAAAATAATGTTTTACCAGCTAGGTAAATATTCCTTAACCCAATCAAGTTGACATGTAAAATTAGCCTCACACCTGTTTAGGAATGATCAATTATCAACGTGCTTTAGAAAATCATCTTTCTAAAAGTCAACTTACTCTATGGGTATGATTATATACTTTCCGTCATTGCCCAGGAAGAGTATCACGGTTGTGAGAAATTTAAAAACAGTCACATAACAACAATAACAAAACCCAAAACACTTTACTGTGTTCACTTTTTCTCCTGGAAAGAGGCATTTGATTGACATGACTCGTTGTCATAACCAACACTGTGGACTACAGAAAAATGTTTTGCTTTCCCAATCTTTCAACTTGCCACTTCAGAAATGAGTTGCCCAATTTTGCTAGCTATCTGCATGGCTCTAGATTTTGGAAAATTATAATGTAATTTACTCGTTTCTAGTTTTCCAACATTTCTGCCATCCTGAAGCATCCCATGCAGAAGACGGAGATAGGTTCTAGTATTACAAATGCAAGTATTACCCCAGACAAAATCCATCTGAACTTTATGACAACTCACTTTACAGAAACACATGGAGTCCATTTGCGACCTCCCCTGGGTCTCGTGCTTGTTTGTCCCATTTGAACACCATTTCTGGTGGAGGAAGCAGGGGGATAGCGGGCATCCATGAGTCTACTCTCTCACTGTAATTAGTGACCCACCATCGGCTTCATCTCTGTCCAGTGGTTCCTCTTCCTCCACACATTCCATAAAAAGTTTCTTTTGCAAAATTATTTCTAAATCATTTTAAACCTGCAGATAGTTATTTTTTTGACTTTGGCCTTTCAAATACATTACTCTTCTGTTCCATGTCATCATTTGTTCGTCTTTTTTTTTTTTTTTTGTAGTTGGTAACTCATTGCAGATCATTCTGTGCAGACTCATTACTTCTATTTGCTATCTTGTAGGAATTTAATTTTTAAGAGCCTTCCATTGCTTGCATCACCTTTTCCATCACTGACCATGGAATTTTACGCATCATTTCCAGCAAATTCAAACCTTTCTGTGATCTAAGTTTATGGTTTTGAAAATTCCCTTTTAGAATTTCCTGAAGACAACAGACAGCTGCTACAGAGTAGGAAGCAAGAGGATGTCTGGCAAGCAGCACCCTGTCCCCCTTAATTTGGTATTCGCATCAAAGCAAAACATGTGCATGGTTTTAATATCTAATGTTGTATTATCTAGTTTTATGAGAACTTGAAAAATCTAAGTTTGCAGTGCAACGTAAAAGTATTATTTAAGAATCACTTAATGCAAAAAAATTGTAATAATGGAAATTATTCCAAATTTTAAAATTTCATCAGGGACTACAGTTTAAAGAAGGTAGTCCTAGTAGATTGTGTTTATGTTACTTCCACAAGAACGTGATATTATGAGCACTGGGTCTTATATGCTACTGATGAATTATTGAACTCTACATCTGAAACTAATGATGTACTATATGTTGGCTAACTGAATTAAAAAAAAAAAAACTTACCCCCTTTGATGCCATCATTTGAAACACAGTGGGGTTTCAATGCACCTTTGGTGACTCCAGTGCTGGATTTTAACATTCTAATATTGATTATGATTTAAACATATTTTAAGCATTTTTATAATAATCCATATATCTTCAATTAGCCACATATCTTTATTGACTGATCTTCATTTCAAAAATCTTGGAAGTATCTGTCCTCTCCTCTATTCCCCTAAATCCCCCTTGATGCTGAGATCACCCACCCCTTCTCTAGCCCCCCACCCTTTCCCCACCCTCTATCCCCACTCTAGGACAGCAAGCAGCTTTACTCCTGTTTGTACAGTACCATGGCTCCTACTGAGAATAATATCTGAATAATTGCTTTATGGCTAACATAACTTGAAGACCAACTACCCAGCATCTATGGGTAACCGAACTGAGTATTTTATTCTTGGCTAGTTTATTATTATTATTTTTTAAGATTTTATTTATATATTTGACAGAGAGTGAGACAGCCAGCGAGAGAGGGAACACAAGCAGGGAGAGTGGGAGAGGAAGAAGCAGGCTCCCAGCGGAGGCGCCTGATGTGGGGCTCAATCCCAGAATGCCGGGATCATGTCCTGAGCCAAAGGCAGACGCTTAATGACTGAGCCACCCAGGCGCTCCGGCTAGTTAAAATTACACAGTAAGACCTGGTGGAAAGATGAGGTTTGACCAAGTAGTTGAACAAATGGGCTTCATCCATTCACTCTAAACTCCCCTTTAAAAATACTCAAGAAGATAAACACGAAGCCATAGCTATCCAAAGCCCACATTGAATTTCTAACAACTCCTTCTTTTAGGCAGAGAGGTGGCTAAGCAATTCTTGCTCTGTTACCTGGTGGAAGAATAGTCTTTAATAACAGCATCTTTCATCAGAAATAGAAGTTGTGCTGACCAGCTGACTCTTTTCTGAGTCACCTAAAACCAGAATCCTACCTCAATAGCTCTTCTATATAAATTCATTATAAGGTCATGGGAAAAAAATTACATCTACAAAGATAAATGAATATATAGCCTTGTGGGATGTTCTCACACATTACTACCAGTCCAGAACGGATTATTAAAAAATAAGTAAGGATGAAAGGATTCAAAGGACATTTAATAATGCTGAGTTAAAAACCATGTACTAAGCTTCATATGTTATATAAAGCCGTTATTTTCTAAGCATTAAAGATACTTAATAATATCTACTAAAAATATATAACCGATTGAAAAATGTTAAATACATTCTTCAAACACATGGTAAAGAATATAGTCTCTGAGTATAAGGTAAAATTAATATTAAAATTAAAAACTGTAAAAACTGGGTATTAAAGAGCAATCTATCCCCCTCCAGTACCCCCAGAAAACTATTGGTCTAATAATAAATTATAAAATTATGTATTTTTTTGGAGATAATAAAAATGAGACTGTTATTTATAGCATTTTGTGAGATCCACCAAATATAATCCAAGGAATAAATGTAAAACATGACATTTATATTTAAAATACAAAAAGAGGCAATGGGGCAGATTTGGCCTGCTATTCTAAGAGATGATCTTATTAAGAGGCATATAAAAATTTTAAGAGATTGTTTACCCTTAATGAGAGAAAGCAAAAGTGTGCTGGAGATGAAAGGGATGAACTTTTCTGTCAGCACTGTTCTATCCCCTTTCTAGCCCAGTCATGAACACATACATACAGTGATAATAATGCATTACCTCCCTGCCAGACAAGCCCAGCACCATTTCCCAGTGGGCCCACATAAAGCCTCAGAATGGTTGTCAACCCAGTCCTCTAGGCCGCAAACAAAAATGACAGACAACATGAAATCCCTGATGTTCTATACTCTTCTTCGAGTCTACCACCCAGAAATTGATCCCGTACTTTGATGTGACTGGGATCTCACAGAAGAGAGAGGGGCCTTCACCTTGCTTTATCTAAACTGTTGTAGCCTACGGTCATAAATTTCCTTGCAATCACACCACACCCTTGAGAAACATTAAGCTAACAATCACCTAAACCATGAAGCCTTCTCCGTAAGGTTCCTGTTAAGCAGTACCGTGAACATTTTATACTTTGTAATTCCCAAATTCAGTTTATTGAACTCAAATTAGCATGCCTTTGGAGATTTTTGCCAATCAACATTATTAACCTAATAACAATGGTCTTAAATAGGATCCCTTAACACACCATTTGAAACCGTCTTACTCATAACCAAAATAACCATATTTTAAATTACCCTCTACCCTCAATACCCTCAAGTATTGAGACCTTTGGAATAATACTTATATTCAAACTATTCATAACATATACACAAACGTACATTTTTTAGAGTATATAGGAACTTTTTTTTCAAAACCATATCCTCGGTTTATTAAATTAAAAAATAAGGTAACTTTAAGATTGTTCAGTACCTTAGAGCCTCATGCACAGACTTCAGCCAGAAAAAGCTGTAGGCAAGAAGGGCTTTCAAGGTATGTCTTGGTTTCCAACTACATCTCTTGGTTGAGAATACCTGTCATCATGAAAGATAAAAAGAATGTACACACAATTGAGTTTCATAGTGCTAAACAATAAAAAAGTGAGTTATTGCTGTAATACAGCTATAAGACATTAAATACTATCATGAGAGAGCTTTGAAAAGTTACAGGTGGTATACAAATGTAAGGAATCATTCTTAATAAGCATTTGTTGCCTTAGGGTGGACAAGGTTACTCCATCTATGCATTTCTAGAACAGAGATGGAAGAGGAGAGCAGCATTCTATAGTCTTTAATTTTATTATCCGCTGATTGTATTTTCTTCATTTTCACCTTGTTTCTTCAAAACATGATTATTTTCCTTTTAGGGCTGATTTTCTTGGGGTGAAAAATACAGCAACACATTGGTAACCTCTAATTTATTGTGATAACAGAATGCTTTCAATACAGTAGTCCTACTTGGATATATTCTTATGCAGGGGTCAGCAAACTCTTGGGGCCAGCGAATAAATATTTTAGTCTTGGCAGGCCAAGAAGCAAGGTCCGCGACTCTGAGCAACTGTCCTTACTGAAATAATAATAGTCTTTTTTACATGCTACATTTCAATATGTAAAAACCATCTTGGCTCACAGACTGTACAATAATAGGTGCTGGGCCATTGTTTGGTGACCACTGCCTCGGGGTATTGATCGTTAAACAAAAATAAGATCACAGTTGTCTGAATATTCATCCAAACCTGCAACTGGTGACATATTTTGTTTGTGTGACAAGATAGAGGACACAGTTTAAAAATCACCTCCATTTTGATGAGTGAAATTTCATGTGTTAAGTTGCATTGTTTCAACTGAAAAAATTAGAACCCAAAAGAATCTTGTTCTTTCTCTTTCAATTAACAAATATTTATTGCCATTTCCATTTACCAGGCTGTGTGCTGGGCAACAGAAATAGATATTAAGAACAATACCAGGGAGACACCTGGGTGGCTCAGTTGGTTAAGTGTCTGCCTTCAGCTCAGATAATGATCCCAGGGTTGTGGGATCTGAGCCCCACCGGAGCTCAGCACGGAGTCTGCTTCTCTCTCTCCCTCTGCCCCTCCCCACCACTTGTGCTCTCTCTCAAATAAATAAATACAATCTTTAAAAAAAAAAAAAAGAAAGAAAGAAAGAACAATACCATAAACCTAACTAGACCGTAAGTCCATTTACAAATTATAACATTTTAAAGGATGCCTCCTAGTTCATATAAATATAGGTATAGTTCTCATGAACCAATATATAAAAGGCTTAAACACAGCTTTTCATAGAATCCACAAATTAAACACAAAATCCTTTCTTTCAATTTACCTTCAAATCTGTGTCTCCTCCTACACAAATAATTTTGATATAAGTATCTTTAAGAACTTTATCATAAATAATCATGCAGCCAAAAGCTTAATACGCATGTAACTCTTTAGTTTTATAATGAACTGTAGAGTAAATGTCCACCCATAACTTAAAGAAGACTAACATTGCATTCTAAGGTAGAAAATATAAAGAATCATGACAAGGTCCCCAAATCAGAAATTTTATTTCTTCTCTTTCAAAAAAGAATTAAACTGGTATCTAAAAATGCAGAGAAAATTCTATATAACCTCAGGCATTCTAATTTGTCACTGAGACTAACTGTAGTGGTGGTTTTTCATGTTTTCTGGCTATGTGACACATTTTGAACATTTCTCCTGTATTGGAAGAATTTCTCATTTTAGGAGAGCTGCTTCCCCACAGAAGCAGCAGAAAAAACATGTTTTCTCACTTCCTTTTC
Source organism: Ailuropoda melanoleuca (assembly GCF_002007445.2). Classification (NCBI taxonomy): domain Eukaryota; kingdom Metazoa; phylum Chordata; class Mammalia; order Carnivora; family Ursidae; genus Ailuropoda; species Ailuropoda melanoleuca. The sequence continues at coordinate 36,533,062 of NC_048221.1, read as the reverse complement.
AGATCTTGGCTTTGCCCATGTGAAATTTCACTTTGAAAGAAGCAACATGAAGAAATTGGGGCCATACAGACAGAGTTCATTTTCTCATGAGAGTAGAGGTTCCTGGCTCTCAAGGATGGGAGGGTGGAAGTTCTAGAATCTCACACACAACAGCAAGCAGTGGCAAATGAAGATCAGTGTCCATGCTAACTGGCAGGGGCTCTTAGGAATCCCTCCTTTGTATGTTTAGGGGGTATTCCTTGATTTGTAGTCTCCAAGGCTAAATGCTCTGGCCCTTCCTGTGAGCTCTCTAACCTCATTGGTCTGAAGTTACTGTTATCAGTTGAATTGTGTCCCCTCCAAAAGATATGCTGAATATGATCTTCTTTGGAAATAGGGAGTTTGCAGATGTAAAGTTAAAATAAACTCATGGATCATAATGCAATATGAATGGAGTCCTTATAAGAGAAAATAAAAGATACATGGAAGAGAATGCCATGTGAAGACACAGAGACACATAGGAAAAATGCCATGTGACGATATAGGTAGATACTAGAGGCAGCTGCAAGCCCAGAGATGCCAAGGATTGATGGCCACTCCCAGAAGCGGGGAAGAGGCTGGAAAAGACCCTACCCAGACTTAAGAGGGAACATAACCCTACTGACACCTCGAGTTTGGACTTCTAGTGTCCAGAACTGTTAGAGAATATGTTTATGCTGTTTTAAGACACCCAGATTATGGTACTTTGTTATGGCTGCCCTATGAAACCAATACAGTTGGGTTCCTCAGAAGGAGAGCCTAAGACAAGAATTTGGTGCAAGTGATTTTTTAAAAAAGTGCTCCTGGAGAAGCCAGTAAGGAAGGAAAGAAGCATGACAGGGAAGGATTTAGAGCCAAGTAAGTGTGAGATCTCAGACAAAGTCCCAGCTGAAATCCAATCCTGCAAGGAACTCCAGACTTTAAATTACATCCAGAACTTGTCCCAGCTGCAGGCAAGGGAGCTGACTTGTATATTCCCTAAGAGGGGAGGCAGTCAGTCATCGGCAGAGGGCCACCCTACCTGACATAATCTCCCTGGCACTTCGGGCCTCCTGTGCATGTTGGCAAAGCAGCGATCATAGTTTTGGAACAGGCATGTGAACAAAATTGCAGGTGCCAACCTTAAAAAAAAAATTACTGGAGATTCTGCATATAAGCACACAGAGTTAAAGGAATTTGAGGGTATTTGAGCAAAGCATGGTTTGCATCTACCATATCCTTAGTAAATTTCTTTTTTCTTTTTTTCTTTTTAAGACTTTATTTGAGAGAGAGGGAGAGTGAGAGTACAAGCTCAAGGAAGAGCAGAGGGAGGGACAGAGGGAGAAACAGACTCCCCGTTGAGTGCAGAGCCCAACTCAGGGCTCAGTCCAAGGACCCTGAGATCATGACCTGAGCCAAAACCTAGAGTCAGGGTCACTCAACTGCCCGAGACACCCAGGCACCCCAGTAAATTTTTTTTCTGCTCAAGCTTCCTCGATGGAGAATGTTGTTTGCGACTAAAAAACAATCACTGGTATGCCACCCAACAGAAGAAAAATCATCTATGCGTTTTAAGTGTAAAATAATAGCTAGGGGCGCCTGGGTGGCTCAGTCGCTAAGCGTCTGCCTTCAGTTCAGGGCTTGATCCCGGTGGTCTGGGATCGAGCCCCACATCAGGCTCCTCCACTGGGAGCCTGCTTCTTCCTCTCCCACTCCCCCTGCTTGTGTTCCCTCTCTCACTGGCAGTCTCTCTCTCTCTGTCAAATAAATAAAATAAAATCTTTAAAAAAGATAAAATAATAGCTAAAAGTCAATCTTTTAAAACAGGCAAGTTCCTAAAATGTTGTAAAAAAAAAAAAAGCCCAATTTTTATAAAGCAAATTATGCTTTAAATGCATATGGGAAACTCAATAATGAAAGAAAAACTTGTGAAATATTGAGTAAAGTGAAGACTATTTCTATCAATATTCAAATATCAATTCTGACATTATATACTTCTATAAACCTACTCATATCAACAAATATGTCATAAGTACCTCTTGTTAGAGAGCACCATTCTTGGGACTATAAAAAATATAAGCTACGCTTCCTGTTTTTAGGGGTTCATAACCTAGTATCCATAGGATCTTTGGCCAAGTCCCCTAACATTTCTGAGCCTCAGTTTCCCTTTCTGTGAAATGTAGATGATAATGTTAGTATGAACCACAATGGAGATCATCACATAACTTAAATGCCTTTTGTGAATGTAAACAATTATATAAATATAATAGTATTAAGAAACACACACAATATGGTATATACAATAAGTCCTGTAGGGATTCCAAGTGAAAAAAAAATATCCAGTTCATGAGGCCTGTGGAATTCTAATGGCAGGTCTTATTCCTCTCAAAGGTACAAGTACACTGAACATTTGTCACTGGGTTCAGGAAACCCTTCTGCCATACCTCTAACCCTTAAATGTATATCTGCAGATTTTAATTCCAATTGCATCAGGTGAAATTGTAGCTATAACTTACTTTCCCACAAAGCTTGCCTGCAAGGAGACAATGTGCCAAGCAAGTAACAGGAATGTCTACGGACTTGACAATTAAATTTACCATAATAATTTGAGAATTTGGTATTCTGATGAGTAGTCTTGTGTGTTATGAACCTGGTTGATGGGAATTTGGCCTAAGATGACTCAATTCTTAGTGAATAAAAACAAGTTTGTGAGATTTCAAAGTGATGATCAGGCCCTGAAATGTTTTCAATTCATTAAGATACCCTAGGTCATGGATTGGCAGGTAGCTGACATCTTCTTTCTCGAAAATTTTATTCTATTTATTACATCTTAAATAAAATAAATGCCACAATTTTCTTTAGGCTCTCGAGACTCCCTTCAATTAAAGCTGTAGGAAGCCTACAGAACTCAAAAAGTAAAACAAACAAAAAGTAATACTAGTCTATGGAAAAATGCCCATCAATACTGACGACTAGTTTGAATGCAGATTGTAGTTTTGTGGACTGCTGGTCTCTAAACCAGGAACTATACAAACCTCTGCATTTCTTTCTCTTTTGGATATAACTTTTGTTCGCTGATATTTTAAATGTGTTTATGGTAATTTGATGCTTGTTTGTTTTTCCATCTATTCTTAGTATAAAGGAACGGCAGGAATTTAAACACTTCGCTACTTTTATTTTTAAGATTTTATTTATTTATTTGAGAGAGAGCAAGCACAAGTGCAGAGGGAGAGGGAGAAGCAGGCTCCCCTCTAAGCAGGAAACCTGACATCAGGCTTGATCCCAGGACTCTGGGATCATGACCAGAGCTGAAGGCAGACACTTAACAGAATGAGTCACCCGGGTGCCCCAACACTTCTCTACTTTTACATCCAGGCAAGTATCATTGAAAAAATTTCCATTCAAGTTCAGTTCAGATAGTATGTGGATATTCAGGCCTGGTCCCTCTAGTCTCAGAAGAGAATTATATACTTTCTTCTTCCTTCCCTCCTTCCTTCCTTCCTCCCTCCCTTTCTCCCCTCCCTCCTTCCTTTCCTTTCCTTTTCCTTCCTTCCTTCCTTCTTTCGTTTTTGTAATATCTGGATCACATTATTCCTCTCTCTTTTATCTCTTCAATTCTCATTCTCTTTCTTGAGTCTTCAATCTCTATGAACCTACAGACTTGTCTTTTCTTATCCATGCGTACACAGATTTCTCTTTGTTAGAAAGGCAAGATAAATAGAGCAAAGGTAGGAAGGAGAAAATGGAAGGAAGGACAAGACAAAGGAAGGAAATAAAACAACTGGACACAGTTCACTTTTAGTCAAGCATGAACACATTACTCCATGAAAAAAATTTCCTCAACACCTGCTACATGCAAGACTTTGGGCTAGGTGTTGGGGAAATAAAGATAAATTAGATAGTAATTGTCTACCTAATAGAGCAGATATCATAGATTTGTGAATAACCTAACACAAACCAAAAAAGATAGACAAGTTCCCCAAGGGAGGCATAGACAAATGGCCATGACAAGGGAGAAAGATGACAGTCACTTAACTGGGGGATGCAGAGAACAGAAAGAGTTCCATGGAAAGATGGCACTAAAGATTGGCCTCTCAGGATAAGATTTGTTTTCCCCTCCAATTTCTCCAATCAGTTTCACTCCGCAATTCTTCAAGCAACTTCTCTAGATCCCCTTTCTCATCACTCATTCACTTCCTAATTTGTCTTCTATTCTTATTCCATCCCCAAACTGATCTTTCAAATACTTGTGACACTTCTGCATTCAAACCCCACATCTTGCAGACCCTTGTTTAAAATATATATGTATACCCAAAGATACAGACGTAGTGAAGAGAAGGGCCATATGCACCCCAATGTTCATAGCAGCATTGTCCACAATCTAAATCGTGGAAGGAGCCAAGATGCCCTTCAACAGATGACTGGATTAAGAAGCTGTGGTCCATATATACAATGGAATATTACTCAGCTATCAGAAAGAACGAATTCTCAACATTTGCTGCAACATGGACGGCACTGGAGGAGATAATGCTAAGTGAAATAAGTCAAGCAGAGAAAGACAATTATCATATGATTTCTCTCATCTATGGAACATAAGAACTAGGAGGATCGGTAGGGGAAGAAAGGGATAAAGAAAAGGGGGGTAATCAGAAGGGGGAATGAAACATGAGAGACTATGGACTATGAGAAACAAACTGAAGACTTCAGAGGGAGGGGGGTGGGGGAATGGGATAGACTGGTGATGGGTAGTAAGGAGGGCATGTATTGCATGGTGCACTGGGTGTTATATGCAACTAATGAAGCATCAAACTTTGCATCGGAATCTGGGGATGTACTGTATGGTGACTAACATAATATAATAATAAAATAAAAAATAAAAAATAAATAAAAATATATATATGTTATTTTAAAGAACAAAACTAGCTCACTTCTTAACTTTCCCAATATGACATTATCCCAGTTGTCTTCTCACTTTTGACCCAGGCCACATACTCTAATTGAAACTGCTTTGTGATTCCCCATACCACCATCAATATCAGGAATTTACCCATCTGAGAAGTCTTTAAAGATCTACTGTAGAGCATGATTCAAGACTTGTAATACTCTCATAACTTAAATGTGATGATGGAACCACCTTTGAAAATCTTGTTTTACGATCTATGCTTGCTTTCCACCAAGACTCAGCACGTGGAGGTACCTTTAAAAAGCATATTCTGGGGGCGCCTGGGTGGCTCAGCGGTTAAGCATCTGCCTTCGGCTCAGGGAGTGATCCCGGCATTCTGGGATCGAGCCCCACATCAGGCTCCTCCGCTATGAGCCTGCTTCTTTCTCTCCCACTCCCCCTGTTTGTGTTCCCTGTCTCGCTGGCTGTCTCTATCTCTGTCAAATAAATAAATAAAATCTTTAAAAAAAATAAAATAAAAAAATAAAAAGCATGTTCTGCATCAAACTACATTAATAAGAAATGGGTATTTTACTAAAAATGTTGAATGAAGACAATAGGATTTACACTGCACTCTACTCTGGAGAACCATTCCACCCATCAGGTACTACTGTTCTTCTAATAAAACACCTTTCATTGACTGCTTCAGGCCCCCTTTTCTATAAACAAAAATAGAATATTAAATTATCTTTGTAGAACAGAATGAAAACTATGTAAAGAATCAAGACGTGGTCTCATAACTAAGAGTATAAATTAGAAAGTGAAATATGATAGACTAGGCAGAGAGAAGAGAAGAGTACTGGTATTTTCATCTTCTATCACTGGAGTATTAAGAGTAGTCAATGATCATAAAATGGCCATTCAAATATATCATTTAAAGGTACAAAGTTCCCTAGAAGGCCAAAAAAAAAAACCTATCAAAAATTGCTATTAAGGGGGGAAATGGAAGTTAGTAGGGTAGTATAAGTGAGGTAGTGTAATCTTCCCATCTTTTATGTCCGATATTTTTATTTAAATTTGGTAAGTTGTGATATAGTAATTAAGCATATCATTTAGGTTTTGGAAGTGATCGCTCCAAAGAAACACACAGGAAACCATTAAAAGTGATTTCCTAAGACTGAAAGTACTAAGGAGTGGGGATGGCCAACTGCTGCTTGCATTGTAAGCCCTGTGTCCCATTTGATTTTTTTTAACTATGTGCATGGATTCCTTTATTAAAATTTCACAAAGGAAAAATGTATTGGGGAAAATATTTTTTAACATCAATTACTTGAATGAATAGTTTTTATATTTTTTGGTTGAAAGAGCCTTTCCTAAAATACAGATCTTTTTATTCTTGATAGACCTAACCATATACTTCCTTTCCTGCTAAATCTAGATGCTAGTAGAGGTAGGTAGATTCAGATATAAAGGCTTAATTAAGAAATAATGGGAAAACCATCTTCAGAGGGACACTGTTTTATTCATGAAATATGTTTTTTCCAGTGTGAATTAGATCATTTAAAAATATTTAGCTTCAACTGCCCAGTGCAAGGACATCATTTGAGAATCCACGTCCTAAATATTCACAACTGGGCTTGTCTCGCCTAAAAATAGAGACCTTCTATTTCATCAAAATGCATGCCCCTGTGGGTGGTGGTTTGTGTTCGTCTCTCTCTGCCTTTCCTCTTTTCTTCCCTTGCTCTATGGGGCGTTCTAGGCCGTCAGGCAGTTTGTGCTCTCACTGCTTGTCTGTTTTGTTCCTTTTTTATTTCCTTTCCTTATTCAATTACTCTTTCTGTTTGCCATCCATGTAGCAGCGTCTGAGTACGTTTTAAATGGTTACATTTAGCGAACAATTTGTTATCCTGTGCTCTAAATTCAAAAAGTAGATCGATGTACTGTTTTTGTACTTGTTACTAAAATAATGAGGGAAGGAAGGAAGGGAAAGAGAGGACAAAGGGAAGAAGCTACAAATACATGTAGAAAGAGGAGAGACATCTTTACTTTCACTGAAGTAGCCCTTATTTAATTTCTTCCTTTATGCTTCAGAGAAGGTACCTTCATGGAAAAGAGCTACCACAATTCTGGTTGACATGGTCTGAATATTCTTTTTTCAATTCTAGGGTATGGAAATACAGGTGTTTTTTTTTTTTTCAGCTTGATGGAGGTATAATGGACAAACAGAACTGTAATGTATGGAAGATGCATACTGTGATGATTTATATACGAACTGTGAACTGATTCTCTAGGGGATGGGGATGTTGACAAAGATATTGAACCAAATATTCCAAGGCAGGCCATTGTAGGGGAGCAAAATCTTCATTTTTCCAAGTTGGGATAACTTGAATATTCGAGTTTGGTCAATGAAGAAGGAATGTGTAAGCAAATCGCTATGCACATCAGGCAGGCTGAACCTCTCTTGACAATTTTCTAATGATGTTGCTGCCCTTTGGAGAACATAGATCTTTAGACGTATTCTCAAGTGCAGATAGCCTGAACACAGATCCAGAATCCTAGTATGGGCAGGGGCTTTAGGAACAGCCTAATCCCATATCACAGATGAAGGGTCTGAAGTCCAGGGACATTAGATTTGCCTATGTTACACCTCAGTATCACAAAGAGGCAAGCTATGGAAAACCAACCCATTCAAAACTTACTGAACTGCACAATTGAAAATGGGTGTATTTTATTGGATGTAAATTGCATCTCAGTAAAGTTTTCCCTTTCTGTATCATGTCTTTGGCTTCATCAGTATGCTCTTGAATATCGCTTCATTCAACATGTATATACCCCAGGGACTGTCCAAGCCCTGGGAGTAAATGATGAGCAAAACAGGTGTGTTGCCTATGTTGCCTGTCTGCATGTAGCTTCCAGGCTACTGGGAAGAGACATTTGTCAAAGAATCACACCAATGAACTGTAGCTCAACTATGCTGACAAGTGCTAAAAGGGGAGTAAGTACCATGTGTTCCAATAGCAGGTAGTAGGGATTTTCGATCTAGTCAGAGAGGACAGGGAGCCAACCTTAGTGAAAGAATCACTGAACTGAGCTCTGAAGACCTAGTGAACCTGAGACAGAGGTGGGGCCAGAAAGCCAGGAAACACATGCTCCAGGCATGAGCAGTTTCAAAAGCCCTGTGTTGGTTGAGACAGGCACTTTCAAAAGTCAGAAGACGTGAGGAACCCAAAGAGTGAGGGAGAACATGGAGGAAAAACCTTTATGAGTTCTGTTAAGAAAAAATGAAGTTAAGCAAGGTTGTGTCCATATCATAGAATTGTAGAGATCAAATGACCCAAAATAAAATTATTTTCATTTGGCATATTGACTGAAAGTGGTTAAACAATGAAGCTCATTCGTTGAATGTTTCTATCAATGATGTCAAAAAAACACAACAAACTGATCTGACAAATTTGAATAAATTCCTTTCAATTCATTTTGTGGCACACAAGTACTCTATTAAGGGGTAAATTCCTCACAGCAGCTGTTTGATTGCTTTAATGTACTTACCTGAACAACATTCTTTGACTAAAATAGTAAACTTTAATTGATTGTATTTTTTACTTGAATACAATACCCATAAACACCAATAACTGGAGTAGCTAAACTTTATCATACAATTAGTCAAGTCAATGAAAGTGGAAAAAAATAAAACAAGTCATACTGGTTTATGGGTCACTTTAAGAACCAAATTTCAAAATGGTCACTTTTAAACCAGAGATGCTAATTAAGCTGCCTGTTGGGAGGTGCTGACTGTTGAGATTTAGAAGCCCAACTCTGGGACAACAATTGGAGCTGGGAAATGTAAAACCTGGAGGCAGGATTGCCCAGTGGTTAAGAATCTGATTTCTGGAGTTTAAAAGATCTGGTTCTACATCTGGCTATACCACCTTCCAGCTCTGTGACCTTGGACAACACACTTAATTCCTGAATTTTCGAATCCTGTAGTTGAGGACAATGATAATTCCATTGCAGATTGCTTGAAAGATGAAGTGACACAACATAAGTATATCACCTAATGTAAATATTGACGCTCTGATCTTCACCATTACAATTAGGGGATATAAACTAGTCCTTCATAGTCAACCAAGTTAAGAGTCTACAACATGGGACTCCTTGACATCATCTCACGAATCTGCCAATTTCAACATCAAATGGAGTAGCAATCTGTGTGGATATGTTGCCACAGTCAAAATGAGACTTCTGTGCAATTGTTGATGATCAATAAGTATCTGGGTCAGATTCGTAGAGGCCAAGTATCCCATCTGATTGGGAATCCAACTTATGTAGAAACGTGGACATTCCCTTACACAGCTTTCTGAAGGCTGGTTAGCTCTCTAGACAGGTGGGAGTACGCCGGGTCTAATCTGTTATAAGGCTGTTTTAACGAAGTTGAGTGGGTATCATAGATCACTGTCTTCTATTTTTCCACACTAGAATGCCTTTTGAACAAGATGTTTTATTTTCATGGTAATTTAATCATTAAATGTTATTAAATAGGGGTTATAAAAAGGCAATTGTTCCTTAGGAGCTTGAAATTGAGGATTTTCTTTTGAGCTGCCCCTCATTCCCCTTTTCGTTGTGACCTTGGGATTAGTTATTTAGCTATTCTATACTCTAACTTTTCATGCAAAACGAGAAAAACGCCATTTTTATGAGCAGGCTGTAAATTCCTAACTAATGCTTAAAGCATGCTTTAGTTCCTTTCATCTGAGAAAATTAAAGTAAATGAAAATATTTCATTATTAATAATCTAATTCTCTTTGAATCTTTGATTAATACCATTTTAATATATGAGATTTTCAAAATTGGGTCATATTCTATATAAATTTTTGAAGGTGGAAGCTATATATAAATAGATAAATTTGAGTTAAAACCAATTCTCCTAAGAAGACCTAAAACGCACATAATGCCTCTGAATTAAGCATAAAATAGCAGGTGCAGGTACCACCTTCCATCAAAGACTACTAGTATATTGTTACCTTAAGTGTTTTATTTTCATTAGTGATGAGATATTCACTTTTATATTTGTGAGATTTTCAAAAATGTACAGCATCACCCATCCTTTGATTCACTGCTCTTAAACATAAATTGCAGTTTTGTCAAAGAGGCATTGCGTACCTATTGGAGATGGTGCGCTTACGCACAGATTGCCATTTTGGATTGGTGAAGATTTTTTTCCCCCTAATTCACTAATTAGAGTGTACTGTGAAGTATTTCTCACCACTGTACTCTTTATGATACTCTGTTAAGGCTTTCAAAAATATGGTGATTTAACATGAATGGATATTTTCGGGGAATCTTAATGAACACTGACATTTCAGTTGGACCTCGCTTTGTTAGTGTCAACTTTCTTCACATCCTTCTATTAAATGTGTAAACCTACTAAAATGTAAGGCACATTCCAAAGGGAGAGTCTGAAAGTGTTAAAAAGAAAGTGTCAAATATGTTATAAAGTTCTGCCACTGAACTCTGCATTACCCTTCCCCTTTCATATTTTCCAGTTAACATGCACACAGCTGCTCATGCCATGTAATCAACTGATTGTTACACAAGCATTTTCTAAAGCTATGACAATCTCAGATTTATGAGGTCAAGAAGTGCAGACTTAATCCATTCAATAGCTGCAATTTATCGTCTGATTATAATTGTATACACAAACACAGTAATGATTTAGATGACATAGTGTAAAGATGAAATCCGTTTATTTTAAAAGGGTTTCTAACCTTTAAAATATGTTGCCATGAACACCTTTCAATGTCCGCTTTTAACAACACAATTATTATTGTTTTATTGATCAGGGTTTTATTACAGATTTGACACTTATATTTCATGCTAATCGAAAAAGGTGTAATTTTTCTGCACAATTTTAACAAGAATATGACTGTAATTAATTATATCACTATTATGTTTTCAGTGTCTAGAAAGAAGTGCTTAATTTATCACACATGTCTTCTACAGCATATGGAAACCTCTTTTAAAAAGACAGGGTGCGTGCTCCTTCCAGAGATGATAGGATATGACATAGGCACGATATTTATAGATTTCTGCTGCCATGCTGACCTGGTTTTATAGTGACAGCTCTTCTGGAATGGGACTGTACATTAGCAACTTAGAGAGCCAGGGTGGCACCCAATATGACCATCGTTTGGTCTTGTAATACTAATTAGTGGTCATTCCCTAATGCCTTCATAGATCAAGAAAACAACCTGCAGACAAGGCCAAAGTGGTGTGTTGAATAACACCGCAATATATATTTCAGATATTTCTTCCACTTTGCAACTTTTAACAAATGACTAAATGTCACTTGCCAACATACTTAGCTATGTATGGCAGTTTTGTTCACTTAATACTATCATACAACATCACTGGTTGTCAGCTTAGAACATACCCTACAATATGCACGTGCGTGTGCTCACAACACTTATGTATATATATAAAACATTTACACCGATCTTTAGCTTATTGTTAATGATCTTATTACTTTTCTAAAATATCCTGGCTCTGTTGTCCAAGAGAACTAGAATCTCTGCATAAAGCAGTATAATTTATGTTTCAAACAAGATTTTTAAAATAATTTGCATCATATGCTAATAAAGCCAAGCTTTTTCTTATTCAATTTTTATACACCGTTCAATAACCACCTTATTAAATCACATAAATTTACATTTCACTTTCCATCTTACCTGCATATATGAACTACATTTCATTATATACTGCTGTCCTATATTCATACCATTAGAGTTTCTATTATATTAACCCATAAATTCTAATTAATACATATAATTTGACACATTTAATATTCAGATACATGGTTTTGTGTTTTCTAAAACTCCTTATGTATCATAAGGTTTGATCTATCTCTATATCTCTTTCCTAAATTTTCAGTGTAATGCTGATTATTTTAGCCTATTAGAAATCATTTGATTTAAGAACCTAAATGGGAAGGCATTAAATATTTAAAAGAATTTATAAATATGAAATTCTATACCAAACATTATGTAGAATGGATGAAAATATATATAATATATTATAAGATGGCAAATGAAGTAAAATCAATAGTTGAATTGGTAGCATGTTCTACTGTAATTAAACAGCCATGCTCACTTGCTTTTCTGCCCCACTGTTTTAAATAGTACAATCCCAATGGAAAAACACAGGCTAAGAGTTTTTCTTTCGCCTTTGAAAGAAGTCAATCAATATTATTATGATCGATACATTTTATCTGTACTAGAATGGTGAGAGAAAAACATCACAAATAAAAATGAGCATTTCCTACTAATTCAAATTTTAAAAAAATATTGTATGTGTTCTTGCCACATGTCATCTTAATAACACTCACAGTTTTTTTACATTTTATTCAAAAAAAAATTTTCCTCATCACCAAAACTACAGTTGTAGTATTAGGTCTGGGTTTACTTAAAACTTTGGATGTCAAAAAAACATAAAACAACAAACAGCCAAAACAAAAAAGCCCTTTGCTTTCTATTTCATCATAATGCTTCTAGCTTTAAGTCTGCTGTGTTGTCCGTGAACTTTGAAATCATTAGAAATATACAGCTGAAGCAGCAGAAGGATTGAAAATGTTCATTAATGGTCTCATACATTCAACAGTATTTACTGAGTACCCACCATATTCTTGACACTATCCTAAGCCCTGGTAAGTCATCAGTGAACAAAACAATTAGGATCCCTGCCCTTACAGAGTTTATGTTTTAGAATGGAAAACATAGGCAATTAACATATGGTAAAAAGTAAACTACATAGCAGGTTAGAAAGTGAAATTGGTATGGCAAAAGAAAAAGTAAAGGGGACCAAGGCGGTGAATGGCCAGGGAAGGGTGAGGTTCACATCATAAAAATAGTGTAGTATGGGTAAGAATTATTAAGAAGGGGTTACCTGAGGGTCGATTCCAAGGAAGTGAGGGAAGGAGCCATTTGGTATCTGTGGGGATAATGTTCCAAGCAGAAGAAACACCCAGGGCACAAAAAAATGTGGAAGTACTACTGGAAAGTAGGATGGTTGCTGAGTGTTAAGGCTGGAACAGAAATGAGAGTTGGGGGTAGGAGAGAGGGGGTAAAAGTTGTGGGGGCAGGTCTGAGAGGTAAGAAGGAGGAAAGCAACATGGGGTCATTGGTCTGAGTAAGATGGCAGACTGAGCAGGGAGGAGCCTGAGCTAATCTAACATTTTGAGAAGATCATGTAAAGAGGGTGTTGTCATGAGAGTAAGCTGTCAGAAGATATGCATGGAGCCCGGAGACGATGGCAGGAATTGAGAGGAGGGAAGGTCAAACCTGGGTCTAAGCAGTAGCACTGTGATGGAAACACAACTTGGGCTTAATTTAACATCATTCTTCACTGTTGACACATACATAATGCTTTTCTTAAGTACAGCTGGCTAGAAATCAGAAACTATTTAGGGTAATGCTTCTGTTTTCAGATTAAGATCAAATTCTAGAGAAAGGACTTTCTTAAAAAGTATAATTTACACAAAATTCTTTTTTTTTTTTTAAAAGATTTTAGTTATTTATTTGACAGAGAGACAGCCAGCGATAAAGGGAACACAGGCAGAGGAAAAAGCAGGCTCCCAGCAGAGGAGCCCGGTGCGGGGCTCGATCCCAGAACACCGGGATCACACCCTGAGCTGAAGGCAGATGCTTAACAACTGAGCCACTCAGGCGCCCCAGTTTACACAAAATTCTTATAGCTTCCTTTTTCATTATTTGCAAAAGACACTACCATAATACATAGTATTATTTATTGAAGATTTTCTTATCTCTGAATTTCTTATTATCTCTGAAGAACAGTTCTTTGGGGGAACTGATGATTTAAACAGATCTATGGGCTACCAATTGCGTTCATAACCATTCATTCATTCCTTCATGAAGTATTTTGAGTACACACTATGATCCAAGCACTGTGCTTGGTAGTTAGGTTTTAACACACTTGGAATTTAAACATCACTTATTTTTAACACGTACTTTCATCCTGGTTCACCTAAGGTGATCTCTTAGATCCTTTATTTGTAGCATGTGCTTTCCCCATTTCACACAATGTGTTTCTTCAGGATTCATACCTTGAAACAAGTTGTAACAGAAAATAGAGAGTTTCTACCCTTGGATCCCAGTACAAGGAGGACACACGTGTCTCACAATCATACAAAGCAGATGGGATAAAGGCCAAGAAAAGCCTTGAGCAAAGGCAGCAAAGAGGTTCTAAAGAATGAGCAGGACTCCAGATGCCAACATGATGGGGTAAGGGAGAGAGAACATTTTCCCTCCTATTCCCACAAGACGGGAGTGGTGATAGATACCTGCTGTAATACATACACCTTGTCTTCCTTTCTACCTTATGATAATTTCTGTTATGTTAGGTTTAGAGTATGTTTGCAGTACAGCTTCTTCATGGCTGAAACTAAATACATGAGTTCTGCGGTAGTGTAACACAGAAGTTCTTAAAAATCATCATATTAAAGACCACAAAACTTATATGGAAAATAGTGTCAGGAGTGCAACACTGAAAAACAGTGATGGATAAAAACAGAAATAAAAAAAAGGAATGTAGTAAAAGCAATGGCATAATTGTACACATTTAAGAAATACCGAAATATGACAATAAACACGACACTTCACAATGAAAACAACAACTAAAGTTTGCTCATGGAAGCAAAATGGATGTTAGAAGGGGTTGCAGCTTGTAAGTTATTATGAATGGTGGAAACAGTGTTATCTGGAACAGCTTGGAATGCTGTAACACCACGTGTGAATGGGTGTGGTGTGTAACACACGTGGTGAACCGAGGCAGAAGTTTAAGGTATGCCTGTGTGTGCCTTTTGTATATATCTATGTTACCCGGTTTGGCTAGGTGCACTTCTTGCATTTACCTAATCTGTCTTGCTGACAAAAATCACACAGAGGCAAATGCAAAATTCATATTTTGCTGAATTGTCCCCCTGTATATTATTCATGTTGTAACAAATCACATTTTCAAAACAAATATTACAGCAGAACTGCTGTAGTTTGCATCGGTCTTGATCTTAAGATTTAAACAAGCCTTACCCAGACAACTGGATTTTAAAAGGCTTGAATAAACCCCCTTAGGACTGGTGCAGTCTTACTAATAGGCTTATATGAAGGGTCGCACCTCTGGTTGATGAGAAAATACTGCCCCTACCTCCAGGAGTGCTGCCTGGTGAGCAGAGGTAAGGCTGGACTTCAGGTCTACCTGCTTCTCAGCCAGGCTGATAATATGCTAAACTAAGATGAACTCTGAGAAGTTGACAAGCTAAAAATTCACTGATTGACTTGCCAGAGGTTCTAGGGTTTAATGTCGATGTTCTGTTTCTTTTCAGTTGCTATAGTTGTTTGTGGCTTATAAAAGAGTTCATTCTCATTTTTAACAGCTCCAAAACACTATTGTTAAAAAGTCCTAACCTATTTACTACCATTTTATCATCCAATGATGATAGAGAATCCCATTAAAAAGATGCCCAGGAAAAAAAAAAAAAGAAAGAAAGAAGAAAAAGTAGCCCAGAAAGGACACAAAAAGCCAAAACTGTAAAAGGGGAAAAAAAAGAGAGAGAGATCAATGGGACTTGATCAAAAATAAAATTTCTGCTCATGAAAAGATAGCTTAATTGAAAATGTATTAATGCACAAACCATCACATCAGCAGGCTAAAGGAGAAAAATCATATATCAGCAGATGCAAACGAACATTTGACAAAAACCAATACTTGTTTATGATAAAAACTTCCAGTAAACTAAGAATAGGGGGCAACTGCCTCCACGTGATAAAGAGCACCTATGCAAAATACCTATGGTTCACATGATACTTTGTGATGAAAAACAACATACTTTTCTGCTAAAATGAGGAACAACGATATCTCCTCCCACCCCTCCTATTCAACATCATACTAGAAATGCCAACTAATGCAATAATGAGATTAAGAGTATACCTATTTGGAAGGAAAAAATAAAACTGTCTTTGCTCACAGATGCTATAATTATCTATGTAGAAACTATCAAACCCCCACCCCCAAAATTTCTGGAACTAATATGCAATTATAGCAAAGTTGCAGAGTATAATGCTAATGTGCAAAAATCAGTTGCTTTCTTATATACCAGCTATGAACGGTTGGAATTTGAAATAAAAAATGTAATACCATTTATATTAACACTGGAAAAGGAAATTCTTAGGTATAAATCTGACAAAATATGTGTAGGATCTACACGAGAAAAACTGCAAAGCTTTGAGGAAAGAAATCAAAGAGCTAAGTAAATGAAGAATATTCTATGTCATGGATAAGAAGACTCAATATTGTTAAGATATCTGTCCTTCCCAATTTCATCTATAGATGCAAGGCCACCTCAATCAAAATCCCAGGAAATTATTTTGTGGATATCTACAAAATGATTCTAAGGTTTATAGAGAAAAAGAAAAGACCCAGAATAGTCCACACAATATTGAAAGAGAAAAACAAACTTGAAAGACTGACACTACCTGACTTCAAGACTCACTATCAAGCTATAGTAGTCAAGACAGTGTGGTATTGGTCAAAGAATAGATGAACAGGTCAATAGAACAGAATAGAGAATACAGGACTAGACCCGTACAAACCTAGTCAACTGATATTTGACAAAGGAGCCAAAGCAATTCAATGGAAAAATAATAGTCTTTTCAACAAATGGTGCTGGAGAAATTGGATATCCACATGCCAAAAGAAAAAAGAAAAGAAAAGAAAAGAAAAGAAAAGAAAAGAAAAGAAAAGAAAAGGAAAGGAAAGACAGATAATTAGATACAGATCTTATACCTTTCACAATTAACCCCAAATGGATCACAGACTCAATGAAAAACTATAAAACTCCCAGAAGATAACATAGACGTTCTAGGGGAACTTGGAGTTGGTAATAACTTTTTAGATACAACACCAAAAGCGTGATCCATGAAAGCCAATATTAGTAGGTTGGACTTCATTAAAATTAAAAACTTCTTAACTGCAGAAGACACAGTTAAGAGAATGAAAAAACCAGTCACGGACAAGGAGTAAATCTTTGCATTAAATATGTGATAAAGGACTAGTATCCAAAATATGCAAAGAACTCTTAAAACTCAAAAAGAACAATCGTATTAAAAAATGGACTAATGATCTGAACAGACACCTCATCAAACTTGCAAATACAGATGGCAAATAAACATACAAAAGGATGCGCTACACCTTATGTCCTCAGGGAATTACAAACTAAAATAACAAGATACCATTACATACCTATTAAAATGGCTGAAATGCAAAACACTGAAAACACCAAATGCTGGAAAGAATGGAGAGCAAGAGGAACTCTCATGGCTGGAGGGAATGCAAAATAAAACAATCGCTTTGTTTATATGTAAATGCGTAGACATACAGGTGTATATATATGCATTTTTTTCAAGGTACATATATTTGACAAAGGGATTGTATGTAGGTATATAAAGAACTCCTAAAGATCCACAATAAAAGAGGACTAGCATAAAAAATCATGAGCGTTAAACTTTTAACACCTACGTCATAAAAGAAAATATGTTAGGGCCAATTGTCATATGAGAAAAAAAGTCCACAATGAGTTAACACTTTCAATCCACTTGAAAGATTAAAAGACTGACAAAACCAATTGTCAAGAATATGGAGAAACCGAAATCCTCAAATATTGCTGATAGGAATGTAATATGATACAATTTCACTGGCAAAATGTCTGGGTGTTTCTTATAAACATTCTTGCCTCATGACCACCATGACCAAGTAATTCTACCCTTTGGCATTCATGTGAAAGATAGAAATGCATGTGTTCCCACAGAGATTCATATCTCAATCTTTCTAGCAGCGTTATTCATAATAGTGAAAAGTGGAATACATTGTGGTATATCTATACAACGTCTAACCATGCAGGGATACAGGGTGAATGAACTACTTACACATGCAGAAATATGCAAAAGTATCAAAAACATTCTGTTAAGTAAAAGATGCCAGAACCTAAAGAACACATATTATGTGATCCAGATCCATTTTTATGAAATCCAAATACAAGTAAAACTAACCCATTGTGATAAAAAATTAGATAATCATTGCAGGGAAAATTGCCTGGAAAAGAACATGAAGGAAATTTCTAGGAAACATCCTTTATCTCATTTGGGGTGATCATTATATGGATGTATACAAATGCCAGAACTCATTGAACTGAACATTCAAGACCTATGTATTTTATAGTATGTTAATTATAGCTAAATAAAAATGCCCAGATGCCAGCACAATAAAATATATTCACATGAATTAAAATGTTTCCTACTATAGAATTTGGGCAGGCCCTGTTCCCAAACTAATCATTTTAGAGACAGATTGAAATATTTTATTATATTCCTATTACTCTCAAGGATTCTTATCCTGAGAGAATTTCATTCTATATTAAAAAAAAAAAAAAAGCAAAACTGAATATGTCAAGAGAATCATGTAATGCTCCAAATTATAAGACACAAACGTATATGGTACCTGATTATCTATCTCACGGATTTTATGATACCCCAAACTAAAACTGATGAACTTCTGTAGTTAGTAATGCCATATTTCTGATCAATTCCATTATCTTAGCATTTGAAATTTAAAACACACAAGAATCAACAGATTAGTAATGGTTTTATTTCACTGAAAAGGGACACTTCAAAAATTTAAAACATTTTGAGCTTTTCTGAGGACTTCATATCATTTTGTACTTTTTTTGTTGTTGTTCTCATTTGAGCTTTTTTGAGGGAGTTTCTATTCTTTTCAACAAAGAACTCGATAGACTGTCCAAACTATTCTCTAAGAAACCAGGAGCTTAAAGAAAAATTCAGTACTCATCCATCCATAGCCAAACACTGAACAGCTGAAATATATTCTCAAGTGAAAAAAAAAATTGAACGGGAGCCCAAGTAACGAATAAAATGAGGTATCCTCTTTGTTGAGAATTCTGGTGGAATTGTCTCAAAACCAAAATGTGAAGATAAAATAAGAATGAGTAGAAATCATAACTATACTGTGATAGGCACAAATGAGAAACCCTATTTAATAGTTGACGTCAACCCAATTCTTGATGATGAGGAGACGAAGGATATTTTTAAAACTTAATCTTGGGGCGCCTGGGTGGCACAGCGGTTAAGCGTCTGCCTTCGGCTCAGGGCGTGATCCCGGCATTATGGGATCGAGCCCCACGTCAGGCTCCTCCGCTATGAGCCTGCTTCTTCCTCTCCCACTCCCCCTGCCTGTGTTCCCTCTCTCGCTGGCTGTCTCTATCTCTGTCAAATAANTAAAAAAAAAAAAAAAAAAAAAAAAAAAAAAAAAAAAAAACTTAATCTTGTCTGAGTGCGTGCCTAGTGGATAGCCATTGGTGCTGCTATGAACAATAAAAATAATGGCCTTTATTCTCCTGAATTCAAAATTAGAAGATTACAGTTTAAGGCTTGTGTTGCTCCTTTGATTGTGTCAATTCAAAGATTCCAGTTATGGTCTTCTGCATACTCCGCCTGGCTACTTCCATTCAGGTCTCAAACTCAATGTCTTTTTTTCTAAGAACCCTTTTTCAACCCACCCCCGTCTCCCCCTGCACTTTTTCTTCTACATTGATATCAAGTGACAATGCTCTCTTAACAACTTGTATTTTTCAATTCAACTTACTATGATTTTAGTTACATAGCATTGGGAGGATTTATTTATTTTATCTCCATTATTTACTCTGTCAAAAGGTCCATAAGAGCAGGGATCATACTTCCCTTGTTCATCACTGTAACATCAGTCTGTGGCATTGTCTAATTAGTCAATGAATATTTGTTAAATAAATTAATGAATCATCACCCTAAGATAAAAGGACGTCCTATACAAAGCCTTCACAAAATTCTACATTTGTGACCTATCACATTTTAAAAGCACAGTATCACCACTAGTAAAAGCCCATTAAATTCCAAGTTCATTTTTTTTTTTTTTGCACATAAATATCCAATGGTTCCAGTGCCATTTATCAAAAGCTCTCCACGGCATTGCTTTGTACCTTTGTCGAAAGTCAGTGGTCTATCTACCTGTGGATTGATTTCTATCCTTTATTCTTTTCCATTGATTTATTTATCTGCCTTGAACCCACTTTGATACTATTTTGATTACTGATTCTTAAAGTGATTCTTGAAATCAGATCATTTTATTTCCCCAATTTTATCTTCTTCAAAATCTTTTGGTTATTCTATGTCCTTTTAATTTCTATATGACGTTTACAATCAGCTGTCAATTCCTACACAAGCCTGCTGACATTTTGAATGGACTGCGTCCAATCCATAGATCAATCTGGGGAGAACTGATCTTGACAATATTGAAGCTTCTGACTTACGAACAAAGTATATATCTCCGTTCTTTTAAGTTTTTGTTAATTTCTCTCAGCAATATTTTATCGCTTTCAAGGTGATGATTTATCACATATTTGCTCAGTTTTACCCCCAGTATTTCGTATATTCATACTATTGTAAATGGTATATTTTTTAAATTTTATTTTCTGATTGTTCATTGCTAGCATACAGAAATACAATTTATCTTAAATACTGATATTTTATCTCTCAACCTTGCAAATAAAAAACAGAAGTCTATTTTGATTGATAAAGATGTCCTTGAAATTAGCACTGAAATAAGGACATTCCACAAATACTTCCTAAGCCAGGATTTTATGATTTGTATGAATAATAGAGATCGTTGGGGCATTTTTATGAGAATTAATTTCTGGATGTTACTACACTTATATCATTAAAACATTTTGCTCAGTGTTTTTGCCTGAGTGAGAAAATATGGGCTAAGTACACATTGTAAACCTCAAAACTTATACAAATACCCAGTAGTAGACACAACTTACAAAGAGCATTTGAACAAATGAGTGAATGGAAGATCAAACCTGAGCATAAAAAATTCAACTGTCTGCTACCACAGATTTTAAAATGTGCTGTTGCATCGTAGAAATTCACATGTTCGAAGGCTTTTCCTGCCTTCAATCTGATCACATTATATGATAAACAACGCGAGTCCCAGGTTTCATTTTTGTCCTAAACCTCATATGGACTGAGTGGTCATTGGAGTAAATTTCTGAAGAATTTTAACTTCTACAAACCATTAATATCATTACCATACGGACTTTTTAGGCAAAAGTAAAAATTTTATTTCGCCATTACCTTGGACAATCTGACTAGAACCTATTTGGCAAATTTTGAACGGTGACCTGGTTTTAAGAGCAGTTGTTCAGCTGATCATGTGTGTTCTTCTGGATGATCAAGCAGTTGAAGTAGGTGTAACTTTCTCCCTATTTTCCCATTTCTGCTTTCTGCTCTTAAGTTCTCAAAGATGCTAAGAATCCAAGGCAATAGGTTTGTGCTGTTCAGGGCATATAAATATAATTCCATTATCCTGTGAGACCTTCAGTCTATGAATGGCTAAAAGCTCTTTCTACTAACATAGAAGTTATTCTGATGGTGGAAAAAAAAAATTATTAGGGGGAAAGAAATGTAGACCACACCCTTTGCCACACGTAAGGAGAAGCAGCAGCAGAAGCAAAGGAGAGTGAGGGGGAGAGTGGAAGGAAACAAAAAACAAAAGCCAGGGCTTTTCACGTTGAGTGTCAAAGTTGAGCAGCCTCAAAACCCTCAACCCAAGCATCCTAGTATATTTTGAAATATTTTACAGGGGAGAACTCCTCAGGGTGGGGCTCTTTCTTAAAATCATTCAGTGTCTGCACTTCCTCTTCAAATCTCTGCTTCAGTAATGACAGTGGTTATTTGTAATACACTATTGTCTCCAATAAAAGATCTGCTATGCTGAGTTTAAGGAATTCGGGGACAGGAACCTCCTCCAAGTTGTCACATTTGATCTCTTCACTGTCAGGCAAACGGTCAAGAGCAAAAGGACTTGGCCTTGAGAAACAGCCCGTTTGATGACACAGGGCAACAGGCTTGCCAAGTTGCTTACTATTTATCACGTTCTTCCATGTTCAAAAGAACGACCTGATGCTACTGAATTAATGAGTGATTTATGAAGGTTTGAGCAAGTAGTTATCAAATGAAAATATCCCAGATGCAACATTTCTAAACCTTTTCCATCAGTATTGCTTCTGTTTTTAACAGCAACTATATATTTAGCCCAACACAGGTTCCTGAGAATATCACTGAGTTTAAAGAGCTCTAGCTACAGATGACACAAAAATAACTTCAAAAATATTGCTGTTGGACCTGACCCCAACAGAATTATTTAGGAATATTTCCTTTCTAATAGCGTACAACTACATTTTAGACGTTACTCATCCTGAGCCCTCACACAGGCCTCAAAGAGGAGGAAGTATTTCTTATCAGTTCACACCAATTGCTCAATTAATGTTCTTAAGTATTTCCACCCATTAGCAAAGCAAATAGACAACTTGAAATCAGTCACTAGCCTGCTGGCTAAAGGAGTATATTAGCAAAATTTGAAGACCTGCTAGGGAGGTTCTTGGTTCAATTTCTTTTATGCTCCTGAGACTGGGTCTACTAAAAGGGACATGTTGGAGACCGTTAAGTATAATATTCTTGTTTGACAAATGAAGCTGAGAACCAAGAAAATTAAATGATGTGACCATATTCTCCATGCTTATTCCAAATAGGACAGTGATTTTAACACTGATCTCTTGGCACATGGTCTAGAGTATTAGGAACTACTAATACAGTAATTAGCCTCCTGCAAAGTTCTCTGTTCTTCTACTTTTCTTCCTTCTCCTCCTCCTTTTTCTTCCTTGCTCCCGTAGTTCAGGGGTTCTCAACTGGGGCAATATTACCCCTTGGGGGGAGGGGGCACAATGTCTGGAGACATTTGTGGTTGTCACAACTGAGGAGGGGGTGTTCCTTGCACCTGGAGAGTAGAGGCCAGGATTGCTGCTAAACCTCCTACAATGTACAGGACAGCCCCTCCCCCAACAAGGAATTGTCCAGATTGAAATTTCAACAGTGTGGAAATTGATAAAGTCTGTTCTAGTTACAGTGTGCAATGATTAAAGGTGGGTATAACCTAGGATTTTTTAAAAAGTCGAATCTCATATTCTTGAGGACCTCTTATGCATAACTCCAATATGCAAATAAAAGCAGTGTTCTCTTAGACATTTGGATATTTAGTTTATGAGCTCAAATCCATAATTTTTACATATTATGAAGCCATGCAATGGAAGCCACAGTTCCTATGTGACATCCAATGTGAAAAAATTTGGCATTTATCCCATTTTCATCCATTTGTTGTTTTTCATTGTCATTTGAAAAACTATGTAAAAATGTGTTTAAAAGTAAAACCCAAATCAAACATTTTTAAGATTCCTAAATTATCTCTACAGAACACCAGCGTTCTTTGGACCACCTTTTCTCTGATCTGTTTGTTATAAATCCCAAATGATGTATGTTGGGCATTAAGATAGGATTTTTCAAAAAGTAAAACACAAGACTTTTATACAAATATAAAATGAACCTATGTCAAAAAAGTAATGAATTAATGAGGAAACCAGTAAAACATCATAAGTGGTTCAAAGGAGATTTCAAATAACACACATACATACATGCACACACACACACACACAGTTAGAAATGTTGACATGGAAGAACTAGGTACTATTCCATTGGGCATTAAATGTAATATTGGGGGCCATCTTATCTACAGAATGGAAATTTTATCTCTATTGAATAAAATTCATTTACTTCATTATGAACCAAAATCATTGCAACTTAACCTCTATCCCAGTAGAGTTGTAAATTAGCTTAGACAATAACTCTTCAAAGGTGCATACCCCCATAGAGTCTAGTAATCCCAGACCAGAAAGGTGAGTTCAACAGTGCCCAGCATCCCACTGAAAGATACCTACTAATCTTTATTGCCCATTTCCCATTCAGTCCTAAAGTTCTGTGTTATGAAGAACCCTTGTAAGAGCTCAGAGTCATTTCCAGGTTTTATTTAATGATCTCACTCTTGCATCCTGCCCCACCTAACCCCCTAACACACAGAGCACTGTTGCTAAGAAGCCCTACACAATTAGGTCAGCTGAGCCTATACTTTTTAGACCTCCCATTATAGGTAGAGAAGAAAATGTTAATTAGTTAATGTAAAAATAAACCAGGAGAACACGTTTTTCTCACTGATTGCCTGACTGTTTTCTGGTACTTACAGCTGAGAGGGAAATTAAATTATCATCACTGATTGGAGGTTCAATGCTTGTTTTTATTTGGGGAGCAATCTGGAAACGGAGATGCTATTAGGTAGAAAGGTAAAATGTGATCTCCATGTCGAGTGCTCGGCATGCCTACCTGGAAGGATGCAACAGTATTTCTAGAATTGAAATTCTTACAGATAATAAAACCACAGTAGTCCTATTTCTCCATGGAAAGGCAAAGAAAGGGCCCATTTTTTTCAAACATTTAATCTGATTAAAAGAGAAACCAATTTGTGCCAGAAAGTTTTTAAAATAGAGAAAAGCACAAAGAACACAAAATACACCTGTAATCCCCAAACCCACAGATAAACATTGCTAATACATTAGTATAAATTTCTTTCCTTCTCTCTTTCTCTCTCATATAATTCATTTTTCTGTCTTTTGTTCTCCCTTTTTTATATGCACAGATTTATTTAAGCACTTCATTTTTAGTACATGTTATATACATAATTTTTAGCTTGCTTTTTTATGTAATGATACATCTTTCCCAATCCCTAAAAATTTTTGCATCTCCATTATAAGGGGGCATGTGAATTCTGCTTTAAGTAAAACATGAATTTTATTAAAGTTTTATTAAAAATTATAAAATATTTATAATTGCTTGCTTTTATGTCTAATTTTGGAATATGTAAAAAATTAGGATTTTTTTTATTGGAAAAAATACATACTAATGAATTTTCAAAAATGATTTTGTCTTAAAATTTCTTAAATAAATCCTTAGATTTATTATCACCATTATTAGAGTTTTAATAGATGGATCTAACAGAAGTGAAATAAAGTCTTCTATTTGTTATGTAATTTACAGAAATTATTATTTAAGATGCACAGTAAAATGTGGATGTTATTTCATTTTAATTTAGTATCACACAATAAATGTGTGTCCAAATAACTCAAATGTGCTTTTTTGTGTTCTTGTAGTTCAAATTCCAACATATGAAAAACTTGTGTTTTTTTTTTTTTTAAAGATTTTATTTATTTATTTGACAGAGATAGATACAGCCAGCGAGAGAGGGAACACAAGCAGGGAGAGTGGGAGAGGAAGAAGCAGGCTCCCAGCCGAGGAGCCCGATGTGGGACTCGATCCCGGAACGCCGGGATCACGCCCTGAGCCGAAGGCAGACGCCCAACGACTGCGCTACCCAGGCGCCCCGAAAAACTTGTTTCTTATCAGAGATTACTACGTAATAGGTTGTTAAGAATAAAATATTGATTAACATAAGAAAAAGGGAAAATTCATAATGTGTGATAGTTAATGGTCAGATTCCAAAAACAGTATTTGGTGTTGATTATCTCTTTATTAGAGGTAAACCTAAAGTTGAGGGAGTCAGGAGTGAAACAAATGGGGATTGAGGAACATAAACTAAGAATAACAAAGAATATTTTTCTCCTTTTATGACACTGCCCTCCTTCATAGTATGAGTTTTCCCCCATACACACTTTATTAAATACACAAAGTGCCTTAGATTTTTTTGTACTCTCTTAGTTGAACAGTATGCCTTAACTAGCGCAATACTGAAAAATGAAGAGTTTTGTAATTTTTAGCATACTAAATACAAGGTTTATCTCTAGTTCATGCTGACTTTCTCCTTTATGGTATTTGTGGGTTGCATTTTTTTTTTTTAACGGACCAGGCACAAGTCAATTCCATCTACATTTTTACTGGTGTAAAATACCGGCATAATTTATTTTAATCAATGTAGCCCTCAGCCATTTCAAATATCTTAAGGGAAAGGAATGGAAATCTCTAGAGAACAAGAAAACTGAAAAGTGTGAATCACCTACATTTCTCATTTACCCATGCTAATTAAGACCAAGCATTTGAAAGTTACCATCTGAAGGAAAATTAAGCCAATTAACCCACTGATGAAGATAATTTTCAATATTCTATCAAGAGGCAAAAATCTTCACCAGCCCTTCTTATTCCTACTGTGGAGATAATTTTCAAACTGTCTCTGAGCGCTAAGAACTAAAACGAGTGTCACGCCAGTTCTGTGGGTTCTAATTGCAACTTTTATTTAAATTCTGATTTTCTGCCCCACAGCTCGATTTCTGATTGGTTGGACCTGATTGCTTTCCTCCTTGATTAGATTTTATTTGTAGGCCCTTGGAAACTTGCATGGATGAACATTCTCTGCATTTAGAGGGAAATCCTCCTAAGATCTAGCTTTTCTATGTCAACTGGCGCATAAGAACCACTAGAGGTTCTTTAGGAAAGGGATTAATTTGGGAGCATTAATTACCAAATAATTATAGCCTATGTATAAGTGACTCATAAAGATGTATTTCCAGATCTAAAGCTGTTCTCAGATTAATACATTTCTCTTTAATTTCAGCATATGTAGCATTTGGTCTTTATTGCTTTTTCTGTGCCTAGAGTCAGCTAGTATGGCTACCATAAAAAACACATTACAGTAAAAATACCTTTACTAACTGAAAATTGATCAAGTTACTTTGCCCATTTCTTTGTAAGATCTTTTTTGCTTTGGGGAAGAGAGGTTGAAACGATTAAATGAGATATATATATCTATATATAGATATAGATATATATCGGGAGCCTTTTAGACATAAATGAGAGTTGTAATAATTATTAATCCAAATACTTAAAACTTTCAATATTTTAGACAGCAATCAACCAATTGGCATGGAATAAAATAATCGTTATTTTACATATGGCTCTGTTCATGCTTTTGTTGCCTGCAGGCTTTTGAATTTATGGACCTCACTGTAGGTACTCCATTATTGGCACACACTTCCACCTTGTCTTGCCTGTTTCTAGCACAAATAATTTTAGGAAAATGTTACTACCTGTCTTCCATGAGGAAAACAGCCAAACATCTGTATTTAAGCTCCCATGATCTCCTCCTATATGTTATTTCTGGAACTAGACCACCTTCAACTTGCCTAAACACCAACAAGAAGAGAAAATAATCCCATGAGTCTCCTTGGGGATAGAGGTGAGACATTTTAGGAATATTTTTTTTAACACAAAAAAAATTTTACAACAAAAATCTAATTTATATTCATGTAATATTTTTTATAATATATTTTTAAAAAGATTTTATTTATTTATGAGAGAGAGAGAGGGGTAGGGAGAGTGAGCATGAGCAGGGGGAGTGGTAGAGGGAGACAGACAAGCAGACTCCCCATTGAGCAGGGAGCCTGATGCAGGGCTCGATCCTAGGACCCTGGGATCATGATCTGAGCTGAAGGCAGATACTTAACTGACTGAGCCACTCAGGTGTGCCAAGAAAACTTTTTCTTAATATTATGATCATATGTCATTGCAAATAACTGTACACTCATTCAACTATATTTATCATTAACAATAATATATTAAGATAGTGGTGCTCATTGTACATTGAATCCAGAAAAATACAAATCAAGAGATGGTCACCCACCATTTTAATCAGAGCACAATCAAATCATGGCAACACAGTTCACCAGTACACTTCCAGAAACAAATGGTCCTTCTCCTAAAAACATTCAGTGAACAACTTTGACTTCATGGTGAGTTTAGAATGTCTACGTGCATGTCTTTCCAGCTTTGGGTGTTACAGTGAAATCTATGATACTCAATGCAAACAACTGTGAAGGTACAACAAAAGCCACCAGGTACATCAGAGAACATGTGGACCAGCTAACTGTTCTAGGACCTCTATAAGTCAGTTAGTGTATGCTACCGATGACATGGACAATGAGCCACAAAGTCCAGGTATCTTTCCCCAAAAAGGCTCTTCATAGAGGGTCTAGGCCCCTCTTCCATCTCTCCTGCTTCTCTTTCAAAGAGTTTTTGGAGAACTGTTAGTTACTTTCTTCAGTAAGGAATATGACAATAAACCAAAACTGAAGGACAAGCTCTGTTAGGTATAACACCATTTTACATGAAGTGTAATTATGGTAGGGTTTCAACACATAAGGGAATCTGTTTTCACTTCCTATATAACCTATATCCTGGAATTGACTTTCTCAAACCCTTCTTCCTATCAGTTGCAGATTGGCAAATACAGAGACACCTAGTCACAGTACTAACCCAAAGGACCGATCCGACAGAAAGAGAAGCATTTGGGGGTAGTAACTGTGCAGTAGGCTAACATGTGAAGGTCTCAAGTGAGCCTTGCTACCTTCATGTATTACCTCGCTTCTTCAGTTGAGAAGTTAGACCAAAGAATCAGAGTCTAACTCTTGGGCTTGGAGCTCCATTATAGTTTTTCGTTATTCAAGAGAAAGAGGATACTTTTGACTTGGGCCATGTGAGAGACAAAAATATGTCCTACTGCAAAATCTGAATGGTGAATATCAAAAGCATGTTCTGAAAAATCTGAGCAGGTCTTGTACTAGGTTCCTTGGAAAGAGACTCTTCCTCAGGAAGTTACGTGCAGAGGATGTATGGGGGAGCACTCTTGAGAAATATCCTTGGAAAGCCCTGAATTAAAGGACTCCAGATCCTATTTTAAAGACAAAGTTATATACAGTGGCTTCAAAGTGTCCTTTGCTCCAGGGAAAGACTATGTAACACACACTTCAATAGAATTTTAACTTAACACTTTGCTCTGCCTAGGGCTCCTCAAGTTAATACAAGATAATTTTAAATTACTCCTAAACCAATTTCACCTGACTGATGTCTTGGTTCTAGGAAGTAGGCTGACCAAGCCCAGGGATGACTGACATTGACAAAGGGAGCAAATACACTGAGTGGTAAGGTCTTCCTGTTCTGTGAAGGATGCTGGGTTTTACTCCAGTGTCAAGCTATTTGATGGCTTTGTTCCAAGTGGCTGCTTGGAACAATGGGTAGAAAAGCATTCTAAGGCTGGAACTGGGCTCCTTAGAAAAGTGGTCTCAGACTATTAGTGATGTCTGTCACAAGAGTTGGAGGGGGAAATGGTAGGATCTATGCCAGCTGTTTTTGCTATTCCTGCTCTGGCTATAGAGCTTCATTTTCAAAAGCAGAGCCCTTGAGCAATAGCTTATCTAACATGAATTGCCTGGGCCAGTGACAAAATTCAATAGCTCTGTTAGTTTATTTACAATATCAAACATTACAACTAAAAAGATTTAATCCTTGGCCTGCAACTTTCTCATGGAAAATTCTTATGAATTTCACTCAATTGAAAGGAGTTCTTCCTGGTGTTATATATCCCTTTAAACAGTTTAAAATGATGGTGAGGTGTGTGTGCGTGTGTGTGTGTGCGTGCGCGTGTGTTGTGGGAAGAGTATATACCACACAGATAAGTAGCAATTCTATTTAAATCAGCCATAAAATTATGTGTCTGGTTAAAAAAAAAAAACTGACCAAGCTCTGCGCAATACATGCAGAAAAATCACTTCATATTGTATTTAGATTGATTTGGATGACAACAGAAGGAGAAATGTAATGTAAAATGCCATAACTTTTACCACCCATCCGTGAGTAATACGCTGCTAAGATATAGCATATTTACAGTAGAAAGAAGGAGTCCAGATTTGTCCCAATTAACCTTGTAACTAGATGTACTCCAGTGCTTATTAATGACAGTAATGAGATGCAGACAAGACAATGCATTAAACATCATTGGCATATAAATTAAATTCACATACAGTTTAAAAGGAATAGATACCTTTATGTACTGGACACGAAGGGAAATTATTAAGAAGCTATTTCATAAGAAAAAGCTAATTAGAAAGAAAATTCAATACTTTCTCTAGTGCTCATCTCCATCAGTGTTGGAAACAAGTTTGACCACGAACTAAGAAATTGTTCCCATTGAAATTGTTCCCTGTGCAAGGTATGAAATTAATTTTATGATTGTCCCAATGGAAGCTACAGTAGCTACAAATACTTATATGCCCATTATCATTTTCCTCTATATTGGCCTACATTTTAATTTGCTTAGGCTTCTATCTAAAGCTTATGAATAATTTAAAATAGGTCTTCTGCTGTCTTTACAGCAAAATAATGATAGATAGAAGAACAAGATAGACATTTTGCTGTACACAGAATCCAAACTCAACAGCAAAAAAAAAAAAAAAAAGCAAAATATATACAGGATTGTAAGACTATATAAGAAAGGGTAACTCAGGGTCCAACATTTAACAACATGACCCTGGTTTAGAAATATTTGGTAATTAGCTAGAAGGATTCCAAATAGGATCAGGGTGTTCTATGATAATTCTTCAGAAGATTATATTCCCTACCTTAGAAAGAGGATCTAAATTTTTTTCAGAGCTTCTGACAATTGAAATTTGATGAGGACATGGACCTCTCCTGACAGGTTTTAGAAAATATTAGCATATTGAAAGGCTGAAAACAAAACTGGGTCTTCCCAATTGTCACAGACTAATAACTACTGCTTCCCCCCCCCCCCAGATCAAACAAAACACCAGAGCCAGTCTTACAATAGCAGCAACCAAAAAGGAGGGGGAGCTCCTCCCACTCACCTATGTAATAAACATCAAACAATCAGGTTGGCACTGACATTAAGTACAAGAGTGTCAGAGTCACCATCAGAAATCAATCAAAGACATTTTTCTTTTGTGAGGGTTTTTTTTTTTAATTCACATCAACTCAGAGAACCAAAGAGGAAAAGCAAGCTTCTAAACAAAAACGAAATTAGCAACAGCAGACCCATTGCCAAGGGCAACATGCATTTGACAGAAGAGGAGATGACAGATGAGTCCTCATTCCCAGTCTAAATTTTGTCTACAAAATGAATTCATAATATTTTAAATATTATCAGGCACGCTTTGCTCACCTTTGTTCTACAGAATGGAAGGGGGCTGTGTTGGCAGAAGTCAACGGAGGTATAATTTCCTCCTTTTGCCCCCTTGCGATCCTCCCCATTTATACTTGACAGTAATTGTTGTAGTTTGTCTATACCCCCTCCACCCATCCTCTTCATATTTTCTTTGTATTCATGGATCTTTTCCCCTCTTTTCTTGTATCAAGTTAGTTGCCATTGTCTAGTTTCTGCCACTGGGACCATGAGTTAAAAAAAAAATAAAAATAAAGTCATCTGAAATACTCTAATCAAAATCATACTTTTAAAATTTCTTTCTTTGAAAAATATTTGTTTTCACAGAATTCAATTTGAATGATTTCATTTTTAATACTAGAAGTAGTCAGGGTTTATCTAGTTCAACTGCCTTATTTTACAAATGAGGAAATTGAGATCCAGAAAGGCTATGTGGTTTAATCAAGGTCAAGTTAAATACCTAACATTGGCACAGTCACTAAAAAGTGTTCAGCAAACTGATTTCAATTGTACTTTACACTCTGGTTTTGAATCTCACAAAACCTCATGGGAAAACCAGGCATTAGTTTTCATGACTTTATAGATTAAAAAAATGCAGGCTCAGAGAAGGGAATTAATTCACCTGAGGTCACACAGTAAGTGACAACCTTGCTGACAGTGAGTATAGCCCTATGGTATGCCACTCTAGCATCATACCACAATAGGATATTCATAAAACTAGAAATTTCCATCTTTATATTCCACAATAAGTGGTAGTCTCATTGTCAGTCATTTTCCCCTAATTCCAAAATAATCACCTTGGTTAAGACTACCATCTCATTGTATTTACAAGCTCTATGAATCTAAAAAAAAAATGGGTCAGGGATTATTTCTCAATACTTACATCATGAGATAAGCTGAAGTGACCCCATGATAATGGGTTTATACATGTTATTGACCAAAGCAAATCAGTCTTACACTTTTCAAAATTTGTGCCCCTCACACAAGACTTTACAAATTGTCTAATGATTAGAAACTAGAAATTTTCAGAGAGCTCCCAATAGAACAAAATTATCCAAAACAAATTTAGGCCAGATATAAAAAAACCTATTCTGGTACTCTACTTATTAAGCTCTTTGCTACAAAAGACTGGATTCTCCCTTCTCCCATTTTTTTTCTTTGCCCGATAAGCTTCAGAACAGTTTCTATAAAGGACTAGCTAGAAAACAATATCGAGCTTTCAAGCACACTGTGTTTAGACAGGCTGTAAAGGTAACAAAAGGTACAATTAACAGAAGCTACCGCAAACTAATAATGGCAGAGCTATTTATTATTGAATCATCTTCTTCTAATTTTAGAAACTGAAGAACCTTCATTCCCTATTGTCCATATTTTAATTAATGCCTATTATTTTCCCTAAATAGTGCCCTCTTTTGACATGCTATTTATACACACAATTTCTGACAATATACAGAATATGCATGGCAAGCAGAATCTCCACAAAATGTTTTGTAAGAAGTATTTGGGTTCCTTTTGTCTCACGAATGTCTCGAGGACAAATTAGTAGTTGTGCCCTCTTGGGGGTATGCAGCTTTCAGTTTCTTTTTGTGTAATTTTAATATTTGATGTTGTATTTTGATTACTCTGCGTACATTTTCTGCTTCTGTGATTAATTTGGCTTCTGTAGGACAGGCTTACAATAAGGCACTTCAGTTGGCTGATGATTGGACTTTTCTGGTCCTTTTCAGGGTGACTTTGGACAAACCCACTGGTGCTATCACATATAGAGTGTTTTTAGAAAGCTTATTTACATAGAACAACTGATATAGGAGTACTTGTCTAGGCTAAATGAAGTGTAGCTTAAATTTCTATTGAAGCAATAAAGTTCAGCTTGACATAGGGAAAGAATAAAGACTGGACACTAGGGGAACCTGGCTGGCTCAGTAGGTTAGCATCTGAATTTGGCTCAGGTCATGATCTCAGGGTCCTGGGTTTGAGCCCTGCATTGGGCTCCCCATTCAGTGGAAGTCTGCTTGTTCCTCTTCCTCTTCCCCTCCCCCTGCTCTCTCTCTCTCTCTCCCCCCCCAAATATTAAGTAAAATCTTTGAAGAAAGACTGAGCACTAGAGCAGATTACTAAAGAAGGCTAAATAATCCATACTAGCTAGAATCACAGTGCTTCAAAGGTTTTTCAGGGTAGAGGCTTCAGAACACACCAAATATTTGACATTTCCTCCATTTGTTTGATATTTTATTTCCTTCTCAGTTTTCTTAAATTAGGAAAAATAAGTTTTAAAGGCCTTATTTTTAGGATATTTTCTTAAGAAATGCAGAATCTATTTTTTTTTTTTTAAATAACCTGCCAAGTTGAAAATGCTGTCATTCCTAAAGTCAGCTTTCCAGGCCTCAACTTGCTTACACCAAGAAGCACCCCTCTGTGCTCTGGAGGCACTGCCCTCCTAAGTCAAGCTTGCCTTGGCCCCAGCATGGCAGGACCCTCCCCCAGAAGACCAGTACAAATCCCTGCCCATACCAGGTCTTCTGACCAGAGAGTTCTGTAGGGCCTCAGTTCTGGTGGAGTTGGTGTCAGGTCTCATTTCACAAGCAGACCAGGAGCATATCTAGTTGAAATGGCCAGGGAACAAACACTGTTCACAGTAGGCAAAGAGAGTCTCTGCAAACAACTGGTCTGAAGGATAGAGCAGTCACAACACAGCAGAGCACCTAGAGCACAGGCCCTGGGGACTATATGACCTCTTCTTCCTAAAGGCATTACTTTCAGGAACAGAAGACATAACTGGCTTTTCAAACACACAGAAGGAGACAGAGACATAGACAAAATGCCAAGACAGAGGAATTTACCCCAAACGAAATAACAAGACCATGGCCAAAGGTCTAAACGAATGTAAGTAACATGCTTGATGGAGAATTTAAAGCAACAATCATAAAGATACTCCCTGGGCTTGAGAAAAGACATTAGGGAGAACCCTACCACAGAGATAATAGTTAAAAAAAATAATCTGAAATGGGGAATGTAATAAATGAGATTGGAACAGGCTTGATGCAATGAACAGCAAGCTGGACGAAGCAAAGGAACGGATTACTGAGGTAGAAGACAAAATAAGGGAAACTGAGGAAGCTGAACAAAAGAGAGATGGCCTCAATTATGACTTGAAATATCTTGCGGTTGGTCAAACTGCGCACGTGAGCGTGTATACATATACATGCAATATATTTTAAGTATAAAACATATCTATTTTTGCAGTCTCCAAGAGAAGCAAGGCAAAAGCATACTGGCGATATGTTAAGAACACCTTTAGTCAGCATAGTAATTTAAGTCTCTTCATTTAGGATGTCACCAACTGCTTGATTCAAGTGTATAAATGAGACCCTATGGGCTTCTAGGAAGACACAAACCCACCAACTATATTCTGTTTTATCTCTGCCCTGCCATCTCTCTGACATCAATGCAGGCAAAGGAGATACTGACTTTTAAACACCATAAATGTGCTGTTGATCTGTGCTACTTAGGTCCTCATCAGAACCCAAGAAGCAGAATTTCTTGTACCTTATTTTACATCAAACATTTTGCATCATTTGTGACTGGATGTACGAAGCTACCTTTTAGTAAATTGCCAATTCTTCATTATTTTATATGTTCTTTTGCCTTGATCACTTTCCATATATCAAAACTTTTCTCAAAGTTTAAGGAAAAAATGAGCATCCAGACAGTTCACTCTTTTGTTTGTTCCCAAATCTATTTTAATGATCAAATATTTTGTTAAATGTGCCATGTAATAAGAATTAGTAAACATATCATTACAGGAAGGTTGTCAGTCTGGTACTTTTAAACTAGGGTGGATATACGATATATTATGGGTTTGAGTCTTACACTCCAACACATTTAAAGAAGTCTGTCTGATCACTTTGGTAAGATAAATCCATAATGGTTAATATGTTTTTACATATTCAATTCATGAAGCTTAACTGCTTCTTTTAATTTCATCAGTGTTGAATTAGTCCTTTAAAAGCTTCCCCTCATTAATGTGAAAGGAAATTGAAAGGAAAAGTGAAGAGAATGGGTTGTGAGATCATTAAAATTATTCAAAACCAGGAGGAAATGTCCTTCTTGCTTCCAAACATCACAAGTATGTTTTGTTAGATATTTCATGGGTATATACATTCTCCATTATTACAAAGCATAAGCAAAATCATTCTCATCGTGGTAGCACAAGAACCAAAGAAAGGTACTGAAAGTATCTAGAAATAAACAAAAAAAAAGTTTTTGATTCTGTTACCATGAATGGACAGTCTAAATGTTTCTCATCTAATATTACTGTGGGCAGAGGAAAGCTCTGAATGAAGGCTCTTCTATAAAATGAATTTTTTATCCACAAATCGAGAACTAGTTCGTGTTTTTAAAATCCTTACCTCTAGAAAGGCTCAAATCTAAGCCATCCAAACAGATCGAATCCAACAAAATGTAAAAACCTTCTCGGAAAATAAACACTGAATCTCAGTTAATCCGCCTCCATTTTAGCCTCAACAATTCTGCAATATTCTGGTCTCTGTTGGCTTTAAAGTACTGCAATGGTACTACCTTTTCAGTCTGTAATTGTACTATTGTAGGTAGATCAATGGTGGGCTTCAAAGGAAAGGAAATCCAATCCGGGAGGTGGAAGAGACGAATGTTCGACAGTGATAAATAATCTCAGTGCCTCTGCCTTCTTAGTTACAACAGTGAAGGAGACAATATTTGGGCCCTCAGCAAGTACAGATCCTAGTGAGTGGTTACAATACCAAGAGATGTTGGACAGAAAATGAAAGGGGCACATTTCTTTGGAGTTTCTGAGAAAAGAGACATTATCATTGGTGAAGTCATTCCTAGGCCTTGCCCACCTAAAAACAAGCCTTGGTAGTAATTTTTAACATCATGGTTACTACTTTTGCTTTATGACTGTGGGGACAGGATTAAGCTATAATTTCACAAGTTTATTTTGTTGCTTTGTTTTAATCCACAGCCTCACCAAACTTAAACATTAGTCACCAATTATGAAATTGTGGCGCATGAATTTTATTGACCCTTCACAATCCTTCTTAGCATACGGAAGATTCAAGAAAGTCCTACAGTTGAGACATCTGTTTTACCTTGATTATCCCAGTACCTAACTTGTTTGTTTCTAGATCTCTTTTTATCTTTCTAAAGTACCTTTCTTTTTCAGAAAAGAGTTCTGAATTCAAAAGCCTAATGCTTCATTTACCAAAAGCCAAATCTTCGAAGTGTGTAATGACACCGGGATTAAATATACATCACTCTGTGAGGCTTTCCTTTTCTAATTCCTGAAGCCAAAATGGATAATAAAAGAAGGAGTGCACTTAAGAAATACTAGATCATGGGGCGCCTGGGTGGCACAGCGGTTAAGCGTCTGCCTTCAGATCAGGGCGTGATCCCGGCGTTATGGGATCGAGCCCCACATCAGGCTTTTCCGCTATGAGCCTGCTTCTTCCTCTCCCACTCCCCCTGCTTGTGTTCCCTCTCTCGCTGGCTGTATCTCTGTTGAATAAATAAATTAAAAAAAAAAAAAGAAATACTAGATCATTACTGATATGTTAATCATGCCTTAAAATGATCTGTGGTCCCAAAGTATCTTATTATTATTATTTTCATAGTTTTTTCTCTTTGTACCTAAATTTGGATTGTTTCTATTCTACTGCAAAGTCTTCAAGCTTATCAGTCTTTTTTTCCCCTGCAGTGTCTAATCTGCTATTAAGCATAACCACTGAATTTTCTATGTTAGTTATTTTATTTTCATTTCTAGAAGGTACATCTGGCTGTCCTTTCATAAATGCCATTTATCTACTCTTATGCTGTTTTCCTTTAAGCCACTGAACATATTCATGGTAGCTATCTCCCAGTCCTATCATCTCTGTCATTTCTGGGTCTGTTTCTATTGAATGATTTTTTTTTTTTTTCTGGTCATGGATTACATTTTTCCTATGGTCTTTACTAGACTACGCATGTGAAGTAATTTTTGATCAGATTGTGGTAATTTTAGAATTTTGTTGAATATTTCGATTTTTACTTCTTTAAAAAGCATCAAAGTTTTTTTCTTTTTTTTAGGCCCGCATTAAGCTTTATCTTTCGGGTCTTATTTCAAATTTTTTCTAGGGCAGGTCTAGAATAATCTTTAATTCAGGGCTAGTTTAGCTTACCTACCACTATATTGTGACCCTTCCTTGATATCCACTAAATGTCACAGTTTTAATGAGATTCTGTCACTTGACTCAGGTGGAATTTGAATGTCTCTCAGCCTTGTGAATGCTCCAGGAACTGTTCCACTTAAAACTACCTGGCAGTTATTCTCTCACCAGCGTTTTTTTTCTTTGCTGGCCTCAGGGAGTCTCACCCTACACGTGAACAGTTTAGTATTTTGCCAAAGACTCAAGGTGACCCTTTATAGACTTCTGGAGCTCTTCCTCAGCATAGTTCCTTTCTTTCCTGCACTCTACTCATCAAAGTCCAGATGCTTCAGGTTCACCAAACTCTGAACCCTGTGTCCTCAACTGAGGGAGATTCTTGTGCTTGCTTAGGTTCCCCTCCCTACACTGTTGTCTGGAAAGCATCTCATACAGGGCAATCATGGTTTGCTGTCTCATTTCCCCTTGTCTTAGGGATCACAGTCTTGTGCTGCATTTTATCTGATTTCATTTCTTATATTTTCTTCAGATCTGTTTATGACTGGAGTACAAATCTAGTACCACCACACCATCATACTTAGAAGCAGAAGAGAATCATACTTACTTAATAAGAGAATATTGAAACTAATTCAAACTATATACAATCCTTACTATGGTTTTTATTCTTATGCTTGAATCCCAAGAAGATTAATTATATCAAGTCAGCATAGCTCCTTCCCATCTGGCCTTCTCTGTCTACCGGGTATCTCTGAATCTTGACAAGATCAAAACTGCCATATGGAAGCATACCTACAAGGGTCTAGGTCAATATAAGGTTCATTAATGTCTTATATGGGTTAAATTTGATGCACAACATTCCTTGGTCTCAAAGTCATAGATAATGAGTTATTTCTCAATTGCATGACCTTAAGTATCAACAAATCCCCCCAAAATATAAGCAGGCATTGTGATAATGATGGTAATGATATCAGGAAAATAAGAAACTCTTTAATATCCATGATGACTACACGCTAAATCAGCTTAAAGGTAACAGCAGTAAAAAGTTCTAATCACTCAGATATTTAAGCTATAACCAAAAAATGCGTTCACAACTCATGAATGTTTCAATAAAACCACTATTTTGAAAGTTTATGAAAAAAACATTTGATACTGCTTCCAAACATGGACCTTGTATTTTGAAAACTATAAGCTATTTGTCAAAATCTGGAAATTTTTTGTAGACACTAAAAGTGAAATTTGATAGGAAGCATAGTAGCTGTCCTGGGTCAAGAAAAATCTTTTAGCAAATGGAAGGAAGTTTCTACTAAAATACACATACACACACATATATATATGCATTATATACACACATATACACATATGTGTACATTTATCTATATATCTTTATCTATGATCAGAGGATCCAAATGAGGACATTTGGTATCCTATTACAAGATTTCTTTACAGCAGGAGTCAGCAAACATTTTATGTAAAGAACTCTATCATGAATATTTTAGACTTTGTCACAAGCGCTCAACTCTGCCATTGTAGTGGGAAAGCAGCCATAAAAAATAAGGAAATGAGTGGGTGGGGCAGTGTTCCAATCAAACTTTATTTACACAAAAGGTGGTGAGCCAGTTTTGGCTTGTAAGTAATAGTTTGCCAATTAGTGATCTATAGTACGAGAGAACCAAAAGTACTAAACCACTTGAAGATAGATGCCTTATGTAGAGTCAGCTTTGAACCATTAAGACAAAGTTCTGTGCCCATCTCTTGTGTAAGCACAATATGGAATTGGTAACATTTGAGGCCTAGAAATCAACCCAGATGCGTATCTATCTGTTCACATTTCAATCCATTTGTGTGCTTGTTTCCATTTTCCTTTTTGGCCCCCACTCCTGGCTTTGGATAGTGGTTTGGTCTCTCCAGCAATTCTCTAGAAAAAATTTTTGACTGGGTCTCTCTTCTCTGGCTTTTTTTTTTTTGCTCTGGAGTGCTAGAGGCAGGATACTCAAACATGATTTTGTCTCTGTGTCCCAAACCTTGGATGGATCTACCTAGAGCAAGGTGTAGGGTAAGCATATGAACTCTTAAGATTATCATTTGAATTTCACAGATTATTATGCAGAATAAGGTTATCCAAACCATCTCTTTTTTTCTGCACCTCCCTAAACTAATGATTGGAGGAGTAGGAAAAAAATGTCCATCATACACATGGTTTGTAATTTTGAAATAAATACTTTTAAGAGACTATATAGGATATTCTGCCAGTTTGTTATTTATTTACAGCCTTCAGAAAAATATGCCAACGGAATCCATGTATGATGAACTTCATAAAACAATGAATTATTGTGAAATTTTAATTAAGACAACATAATAAAGTGCCCAGGACAATACAGGGCATATGGTAGGCATTCAAATATTGCTTCCATTATGGTAATGTATCAGACATAGGAAAACATACCTCCTGAACTAATCCAATTCATTAAAAGAAATGTGTACTTTCAGATGGTGTTTTAGTAAGAAATATGTGTTTTATTATTTCTCAGTTCAAGTTCTATGACTCCAGAAGGAATAACTACTGCAATTATTAGGAACCAAGACACTGGCAATAGCCACGCATTCCCCTACAAGGTACTCTATATAAATATACACATTACCTCTACAGGACAGATCTGAGGTGATGGATCATAGAGAAAGACAAGCACATAATAGACCAAGACTTTAGCAGAGTACAGGGTCACACTTTTATGTAACCTGGAAAAATGGGGCTGGTTAATTATCTGTTGAATTTTAGTAAGCACTAAAGACATACTAAAGAAATATGATTAGGGAGAGGAGAACAAGAAGTGCTTTAGCCAAGGTTTATAAAAATAAACTTCAGTATAAAGAAGAACCTTGTAAATGTTTGCTCATGACTTCTTTCAAAAAGGCAAAATAAAATATTTAATAATCTCTTTCATATGGCATAATTTCACTGGTTTTTGCCTTAGGCAAAAGGAAGATTTTGCCAATGAATTTGCTTTGAGCTTTTTCAAAAAGGAAACCTAAGCTAAAAAGGTATATTTCTTTTAGCAAGAAATAGATCCTCAGACTAAATCTTAACCACATTTTCAATAATGTTTTTGAATTGCAAAAAAAAAGTGAAAATAAATGGGAAAAAAATTCCAGAAAAAATTGGAACAAAATTATGGAAAAATTAGAATTGAGAGTTAGCAAAAAAAATTTTTTCTTGGAAAATAAACTGATCTGTGCTTCTATTTCATTTTCATATTATTCTGGAAAGACAGTACACAGTAAACCTATAACTGAATTATTTCATCCAAATTACTAGGGATTATCTTTTATTCAAAGAATATTAATGAGAATCCTTTAACTCAAAGTATTCGAGACTGCCTTATTTCAGAGTAGGGCAAGAGCCTACATTGAAACATGCGTTCTGGGATTGTCTAGAATTTCTCGAGCATCACAGAGTTCAGGATTTACCTAAATTATTGCCTAATCTAGAAAATGAGGTGTAGATCTTCATTTTGGCTTTCCTATCTTGAGCTATATAATGATATGAAGACTATCCAAAAAAAACCTTTGTTCGTTTGGGCTGTACTAATTTGTAATGGGAGACAAATGTTTTGCCCAAGGGGAGAATACAAATATCTTTATATAAATTATGAGTGTGAACAAGAAAAGAATTTGGCTTTAAGAATGATGGGAATAAGTGTAAAAGAAAAAGAATAACGAGTATAAAACAGCTTACAATATTGGTGGGCCATATTTTGACATTAATCCTTAACTATAATATAAAATCATATATTCTTTTCAGAGTTTCTTAGTGACAACCATCTCTAACTACCTCCAACATTCTCCTAGCTTAATGTTTTCCAAATCACAGTGACTCATGTACCAAATTCATAATTCTTGCCATGTTTGTATGCAATGTCTACTAATTGTTCGTAATCAACCTGATTTTTTTCTTGATTAGATGGATTAAAAGAAAACTTATTATCACCATGAAATGAAGGGTTTGGTGTTCCAGTAATATTTTGAATACATAGTAAAATAAAAATAGTATTAAAAATGTTTATCAATATTATCACATAAAATCATCATATACCCTGCTTACCCCAAAGAAAAACTACCTATATTAGAAATGTATACTTTGAATGAATGAGAAAGCTGATATCCATGAAAATGTTTTTTAAAATTGTAAACATTTTGTAAAATTATATCAATAAATGTATTTTTTTTAATTGCATGGACTTCTAGTTGGTCTACATCCTGGGGGAAATCGAACAGTAAAGAATAATCAACTCCTTTTATTACCCACTACCATATTTATCAGGCATTTTTATCAGGCTTTTGACTTAACTACAATTTATTCATATGATAATTCAATGGTTTTTGGTATTTTTGCCCCCGCCTCCCCCCACCTTATTTTACTGATGAAAAAAAACTTGGATTCAAATAAACAATTTACTTAGAATATATCAACTGGAGTTTGCCCATTATCTATCCTATTACAAAGTCTCCCTCTAAAAACCAGGACAATGAGGATGTCATGGAATAGGAGTTGGTGGGCTGCTTATTACAAGTAAAAACATTTCTGTCTCTATTTCCATTGTAAATTTCTCCAAGACTGAAGCCACAAGATTCATATATTGTCTTTCAGATGCGTCTAGATCTAAAACAGAATTCATCTAAGGCTCACATTTTCAAATGATCACTAAAAGATGAATTAAGGTATATTTCTCGTTAGCCCAAGTCCATTTTTTTTTTTAGTCTATTAACTTATTTATATGGAGGTCTTAGTTTCACAAAGCAATATAAATCGTATTTTGTCACATGTTCATAATTTTGGAGTTAGGAAATTTTGGCTCCCAAAAGCCATGAGGCTGACAGATAGCTGTAGTAATTCCAACAAATCTATATTTATGTGAGTCTCAGCAGAGCATCGAGCAT
This sequence comes from Ailuropoda melanoleuca, assembly GCF_002007445.2. Lineage (NCBI taxonomy): Eukaryota > Metazoa > Chordata > Mammalia > Carnivora > Ursidae > Ailuropoda > Ailuropoda melanoleuca. The sequence goes on along the minus strand of NC_048221.1, from coordinate 36,491,056 downwards.
TTACATTTTCTACCACACACTCCCTATGTTGTTGATGAAGTGAAAAGTCAAATTTGAAGAGATGAGTATAAAATTTACAGGGCATCTTTAGGATTTCACAAATTATGAAGAGTAACTTCAGGTCATATAAAAGCTATTTTGTAATGTGTTCTTTTAATATTTAAAAAATGCTTCAGAAACATCTGCTATTTACATAAACTGGTCAAATAAATGGTTAAGGATCACAAAGATGTGTGCTATTGAGAAAGAAATTAGTAATAAGAATGTGCTATATTTATTTGAATTGTTAAAAAGAATACATTGCTTTAGAAATTTCTCTTCCCATTTATTAAAAAAACAGGTTTGTAAATTATGGAAACATAGGAATACATGTTGAAGACATATGTTACGATATGATCTACAAAATTATTTTGAATCCATTTTGGATGAAAAGTCTTTAATTTACTGTAGTCTAAAATGTACAGAAAACCTTGTTCATTCTCAAATGAGATCAGTAAAAATGATTCTAGTAGAAAACTAACATGAGTCATTACCTCACTTTCTTTTCAAATGACAAACATATTCAAGCCACTCATACGCGTAGGTAATTTTATATTTTTCTTTTCAATATCTGCTCTATAACTCATGGAATTTTTTTCTAAGTTGCTCTAGTGTAACCGTTGTGTCCCATAGATTTGTTTCCAGACATTTTGCTTCTTGACGCTGGCCACTATGACCATTGTTACTCAACTGTTTTGGAAATTCTAGATAATTTAGTTAAGAAAAATATAATATGTAACTATTAGAAATGAGGGGATAAAAAAATACTTGCTAAGATGTTAGAAAAACTAAGAAAATCAGAATTCAGAAGCCTGTTCAACATTATGCATAACAAAAAGTACAAAGAAGTTGTGATATTATATTTTGCCTAACTTATTAACAAGTAATAACCAAACACACTGGTGTGGGTACTGTGAGATGAGCTTTCTCTTCCCCAATGTTGAGAATGTAAATGGTATCATCTTTCTCAAGATAATTAGATCATAAATATTTGTGTATTTGTAACTTTGATCCAGTAATTTTAATTTTAGGATTTTTTTCCTAAGAAAATTAAATGAAATTAAATATATATTATTGTAACCATATTGTAATTATGTTATAATTTTATCATTATAATATATATTCACACACGTTAATCGAAAAGTTGATTTTCAACTGAGAAATGATCATTCTATATCCCCTCCATTTACCAAACATTAAAAATCATTTTTCTAGAAGGTAAGAGAACAAATGAAAAATCTTCTAATCTAACTATCAGCTAAAAATGGAATACTAAACTGAACATGTAGTGATACTCAAAATCATCATTAAAAATTATAGATACTGCTCATGAAAAACAAACTGAGGAAATATGTCAACAGAACACTGAAAATCTCTTAGTGGTGAGATTTGTGGTGATTGCCCTTTTCTTTTTTATCACATTAATTAATGAAGAGTATATACATATAACAACTTGGAACACTTTTGTTGTCTGTTTTTACGTAATGGACTATAGTCCAAATAAAGGACTCATTAAGTATTTGCTAAATTTATGAAATTTGCTTTTCCATTCGAAGCCAAATTAAATTTACACAGATAAGGAAGTAATACCATTTTCCTTTAGTTAGATTATCTTCTTGAGTCCTGCTGAATTCCTTTTTCTTACCTCAAACTCTCCCGTCTCCCCTAGCATGTAATGGTAAGAATAAGAGATGACCTTTTGTTTTCACGTTCCTTATGTTGACTTTGCGTAACATGTACACTCTGATTACTCATGAATTTATGTTTCTAAGCCAGGTTTCTTTCTACAACTCTAGAATCATATAACCAGCTGTCCATTTCAAACCTTAATTTGGTATCTATAGGCTTTTCAGGGGCGCCTGGGTGGCACAGCGGTTAAGCGTCTGCCTTCAGCTCAGGGCGTGATCCTGGCATTACGGGATCGAGCCCCACATCAGGCTCCTCTGCTATGAGCCTGCTTCTTCCTCTCCCACTCCCCCTGCTTGTGTTCCCTCTCTCGCTGGCTGTCTCTATCTCTGTCGAATAAATAAATAAAAAATCTTTAAAAAAAAAATAGGCTTTTCAGTTACTCTCTCCAAAGCCTGAAATATTCTGGTTGTGGTTTACTCACTCCCCATATCCCTAGAAGAATGCCTGAACCATGCCTTGGACACAGTATATGCTCATTAAATGTTTGCTGAATGGATAAATACCTGAATTATTGCCCCAAGGGCCTGTGAGCTCCTGCTATGGTCATAGAGCACCTCTACATGGTTGAGGGTCTTTAAAGGATTTGATTTCTTGAATACTCTACAATTACAGATATTAGTCACTGAATGATTCCTGAAAATCACTGCAAAATAATTCCATATTTTGGCCTAACCCTTTATAATATACAACACCATTTCATATTTTTTACATCAGTCTTTCAACAAACTATGAATCAACCACAGTACATAATCTTTTTTTCCTGTTATGTCATAAATGGAGAAAATACTAATAGCTGTCATTTATTAAACACCTACTGTATGCCAGGCACTGTGCTTCATGCTTTGTATGCTTGATCATGTTCAACCCTTGGTGCTAAATAAGGTCTTTTAAAGATGAGGAAACAGGCTTGGATAAGCTTAGTATCCTCTTGAGCTAGGTGCCTTATAAGCTGGGGATTAACAATCATTAGGAAGTTTAAAGAGGAGAAAACAGACTTAAAGAGATGAAATAATACGCCAGTGTCTCAAAGGGGAGGCGGGATGAGCCAAGATTCAGACCCAGCTCATGCCTTTGAATGCCATCCACTGCAACCTCCAAGGGAAGAACCTGACCCTTCCTGTGCTGGTCACAGCGAGAAACCAGACTGCTGACTCCAGACCTGGGGCACTTTAAACTTCACTGTAGCTTATTTAATTTTACTTAGTGGGATTATGGTATTTGAGCTATTATGTGGCTGTCTCTGCCACTCCAGTTTCCCTGAACCATTATATTTTCCTGACAATTTCCTGACCATTTCCTAACCATTTCCTAACCTGCTTCAGGGGAGGTCACATAAAGCCTACAACAAAACCATAAAATACATTTCTGGATGGATTTTGTGAACCTAAAACAGAAGATAATAACCTGAGAGCCAAGAACTTTTAAGGAGAAAATAAAGCAGTTTTGCTGGCATTCTTACAGCTTGGTTTAAACATTAATATCACAACCTTAGAGGTCCCAAAGCATAGTATCCAAGCCAGAGACTGTGGGGTTTGTGAAGTCACTTTCTCGCCATACACAGACAAGATAAAAGTCCTCTGCAGGCAGGTTAGAGGCACAGGAGTGGATAGCAACAAAAAGGGAGAGGAGAACTTTGATGCTGGCAATGGGTTCCTGCCTGTTCCCACCTTGGCTTTTGTCCTGGGGAGAGAGAAGAGTGGAATCCAAGAGCAATAACATATATTCCTGACAGGATTGTGAAGGTTCAATAGTAGTAGGGACCACTGAGTCCTGTTCCCCAGAGAGAGCCAGAGAAAAGCTAGGTTTCTGAGAGATCCTTAGTCTATAGCAAGACCACTAATTGGTTGGGTGATGGTTCTCATGCCACAAAGAGACAGGTGAATGAAGTCCTGGCCTTGGGCACGACAGTTACAGAAGTCCCCAAATCCCAGTATTCAACGTAAGTAATATCAGAATGTATGATCTCAAACAAATCAAGATTAATGCAGACAACCAATGATGAACAAAACATCAAAATATTAAGTAAAGATCAACTATTATTGGCTGTTTGGTCTACAACCCTGGTTATCGTGCAATAGGAACCATCAATTTCAATCACCCTGCAGTTCCCGGCCTCCAACAGCTACTGAATCCCCTGATGCATGTGTTTATAAAGGACTGGCACAGAGATTGGAAAGATTGGGCAACACCAGGCTTTATATATATTCTCCTTTGGGGGGAAATTTTTAAAACTGTGGCAAAAAATATATGTAAAAAATATACCAGGTGCCGGGGTGGCTCTGACAGTTAAGCAGCTGCCTTGTCTCAGGTCATAATCTCAGGGTCCGCAGAACTGAGCCCTGCTCATCGAGCTTCCTGCTCAGCAGAGAATCGGCTTCTCCCTCTGCGCATCCTTCCCTTCCCGTCCACTGCTCATGCATGCTTGCACACTAATAAATAAAATCTTTAAAATGTATAATACACACACACACACCATATACCATTTTAAGTGTATAGTTCAGTGGCATTAAGTTCATTCACATTGCCGTGCAACCACCACCACCCATCTCCAGCACTTTTTCATCTTCTCACACTGAAACTCTTTACCCATTAAACAGGATCTCCCCATTTCCCCCCTCCCCCAGCCCTGGTAACTGCCATATAGTCACCTTGTTTGGGTGTTGAGCTTTTATTAACTTTCTCCATTTGGTTCAAAATATGGAAAGAGGTTTTGATAAGTGTATATAGGAGCAAACCCATTTCTTTTTGGCTCCAACAGACTTGGCAAAGCGCTGCAAAGGGAAATTGTAGGCTATTACCTGCTTTTCTTTGCATGCGTCACTTCTAGTCAATAATCAGGGTATTCTGAGCAGTAGGAGAAAAAAGTCAAGATTCATCCAGATAAAGTAACCAAACAACCCCCAGTTCCCACACAGTGACCTAAGTGACCCAACACGCTTTAAACTAGCCATTTCTCTCAAGTGATATTACATAGCCATCTCTTCCGCAGGTAGCAAAACCTATGACCGGAAAGTAGTCTTGGGCTTAGTAATTCAGGCTGCTACTCCTTCACATCTACACGCCCCGTCCAACAAGAAGTCCTGTGGGTTCACCTTCCAAAGACTCAAAGTTTTCTGACCAGCACCACCGCTAGCGCTTGACCCCACGCCATCAGCACGTGCTACGTGTGCTCACTTGTGAGCGCCTCCCACCTCAGCCCTGTACACAAGCCTCCCCCACTCCATTCTGTCCAGAGCTACCAAAGCCATCTTTAGGAAATACTGAAGTGTGTCACTACTCAGCTTACAACTCACAAGGGACTATTCTACATACACAGTATAAATCCAACTCTTCAGCAAACCTTGCGCTGCCTGTTCCAGCCCACGTCTCTGAGCTCAACCCCTACCTCCGCCTTCGTTTTTTCACTTTGCTGAGACAGAACAGTGAAGCTTGTTCCCACCCCCAGACCTTTGCATCTGCTGTTCCCCCTGCTCTCTACCTGCCTCAGTCCTTTCCATCTGCCAAACCTCAGCCCAAGTACGGTCTCTTGAGAGAAGAGCACCAAGTTCTTTCACATCTTATTTTTTAAGAAGCGCTTATCACAAACTTGTACTCATATCATTCTGTTTAATGGCTTGTATATTTATTGTTCTCTACCTCCGGAAAACAAGTGCTACTTCTTCAGGGGTGGCTTTCTCCCCACCCTTTAGCATTGCTTCTGGCGTCTAGTAGGTACCCCAACAACTTGTTGAAACACTGATAAACAAGTGATAAAGGTTTTATGAAAAACAGTAAAAGAGCCACCATTTGTTACAATCAACTGATCGCTAAACATTGCACAAAGCTCTTTACATACACTATCTCATATTAATGTCCCAATTTAATGTGAAAAAACGGAGGCTCATAGAGTTTTATGGACTTCCCCAAAGCCGAAACCATGTGAAGCTGAGCTCTGTGATGTGAATTAAAAACCGGCCTGCCGGTTTTTTGGAACCTAGAGAACATGTCAATACCAAGTGAACATAAAAATCCACCACAGATATTCACGGTACAGATCGTAAAATGACATACTACTGAAGAATCTATCGCAATAATATTTAAATATTCAAGCTTTTTGTCAAACACATTCCACTCAGTCTCTATTCTGTTCCTGCTGGAATCACATTTCTTCAAAAAGAGATAGGAATTACCTTTCCTAAGTGAAATCTTCAGCAGAGATCCCAAAATGTGCGAAATCAGCGTTGTGATGAGAATTAAAACCGGCTTGGCCCCAGGGCCTCTGTCTTCCCAGCATCCCAAGCTCCCGTGGCTTCTGCTACTTGAATCTTCCATGTACTCATATTGCCTTCACCTGGTATGGCCCCGTGGTCACCTGGCACCTGGCAGGAGTCAGAATTAGCACCGGTTTGATCTCATTTCATTCCACAACAACCCTCTGAGCTACATACTATCACTGTATCCACTCTACAGATGGGGTAATGCGAACAGAGTTTTTTAGTCAGGTCGTGGAGCTGGTAATAAGTCAGAATTTAAACACGGCTAAAACTACGTCAGAGCCTCAGCTTGTAACTCTTCATTCTTCCGGGTGGTTCCACGGGACTTCTGTGGGAGCAGAACCACGCTCTTGCAAAGCAAGCCTGGTCTGGCGTGTGTCCCGTCAGGCTGCAGAGCCCCAGATGTCCGCCATTAGTGAACCTTCCCTCGAGGGAGGCCATGTGCACGTTATTTACTTGCAAGGGCTTTGAAGCCAGGTAAGCCGGGGCTTGTGTCTTCTGCAACTTTCTGTGTGACCCTGGCTCACTTACATAACCTCTCTGAGCGTCAGATTCATGAAGATAAAATAGTACCCACCTCCCTTCAGGATAGTGAGACTTCGAGGGAGATAAAGGATGGAAAACACATCATATGGTGCTTGTCACAGAGTAAGTGTTCGAAAATCAGAGCCATTATTATGATTAAGATCGTCAACATTTTTCCGTCTTATATTTATATTTTCAGAAAGAAGACAGAAATTTCCAAGATAAAATCATATCAGCTGGCAATATATCTAGAGCTAACCTAGGGGGTGATGTACCCGCTTCTCTCTGTCACTGGAAAGAGAAAGCTTGGTATTTGCGAGCAAAAGGGCTTAGCACTCATGGAGAGAAATAGTAGGGTTTTCTGATGTAACAGGAAAATATTTGGCTTGTAGTAAGTACTAACCAGTACATCTTATAAATATTGTTTCGTGGGTCTATTGAGAACTGAAGAGACACCCTTATTTTATATGACATTTGTCAATTCTTGCCACACATATTTGCCATGATTGATGAAGTTGCCTTCGTGTAACAAAAATAAAGAGCGATATTAATTGATGGAGTTAAAAGTCCTATTCTTTTAAAGGGGATTGCATTTTAGCTTAATACCCAGCAACTGAAACATGCAAGTTTAAAAAACAAAACAAAACCTGAATCTCTGTTCCAAGCCCACTTTATCAGGAAATGTAATTAATTATTAAAATAAAAAGAACCAGACCATAACCCTCAATACTGCTGACAATCAAACTTTGGCTATAGTGAACACAGACAATTATGCACATATCATTGGACTACAGACAACTTCCGCCTTGCAATTATAAGAAGAATATCCCTACGAATACCACGAAAGACACACATTACTGGCACTTGCCTAAAACACATGTTGTGCCATTGAGAACCCAGAACAGGTGCCAACATGAAATGAACCTGAAATTGTACACAAAATATTACAAAATAGGATGCCAAAAGGGGCATAATTCTAAAGAATGTATCAAAATGATTATAAATATTTATTCAGTTAATTTGAATCTTGTAAGTTCAAAATATTCTACTCATTTATCCACTCCTATTTTAATACACTTTTGTCAAAAGGGCAGTTGCAATTTACTTTTCTAAACTATTGTCTTCAGAGGTGATCTCAAACAAAATAGAAAGAGCATGCGTACATGTTAATTCCTAGGATACGTAGATCCAGCCGTAGAGGTGAGGGGATTCTTTTGCTTTGGCATTTAGCCTTTCCGTCCAAATTACCACCAGTCTCTCTACCCAAGATATGGCCTCACCATGATAAAATATGGTAACATATTTTCTACGAATTGCAGTGGCACAATTGGGTCAAGTTAATAAAAACTTATTAATGGAATAGCTTAATAAGCAATAAATACTTTTATAATTTTGTTTATAATATTTTCATCTCCTACATATACTCCTCCCATTTTTTTTAACTTATATATTCTTCCAAAATTTGGGGAAATCACAAGAATGAAGAATTACTTTCTATTTGGTTTCCCTTATATATAGAAAAATTGTATTTATTAAAATAGTGTTTCTTGACATCAATTTTTGTATCTTCTACCAAGTTCAAATAGAACAGTCTGCAACAATGAGAACAATCAAACTTAAAATCACAAACGAAATTTTATCAGGGCAATTACTCTATAAAATGATCATTTGTATTCATGTTACAAATGAATAAACTGAAATACAAGGAAGATAATTTGCCAAGATATCATGTGGCAAGCATTAACCTTGCTTTTAGGAATCCTGTTTTTGAAATAAGGCCATACTGTCTTAAATTGTAGGTTAAATCTAAGAATTGTATTAGAGGATTTGGGTTAAGTTGACTCTATTTCTGCCACCTTAAAAAATTGCTCTCCACATATCATCATTCCTCCTTCAGTTGCTCTTGGATTTTCAGAAGAGATGAAAGAGTTATTTGTACTTATTTGTACTCATTACTTTCTTCCCATTTTTTCTTGAATATACTTCTATCAGGACTTGACTCCAAATGTTCACGGACACAACCACAATCCAGGTTATGTATGACATGCACCTCACTGCATCCAGTGATCAGTTCCTGGTCATCATCCTACTGGATCTGTCAGCAGCATTTGACAGTTGATTACTCCTTCCTCTTTGAATCACTGTGTTCTTCTCTTGGCTTCCAGAAAAATCTGCCAATCCTTTTAAGGCTGGGCCTCAGACATCCCAGAATATCAGTTTTGCTGCATTTAATTGGTCAAAGCAAGTCACAAAGGCCAGTCTAGAGTCAAGGGAAAGGAATATAGACTTCACTGTATGAGTGCACAGGAAGGGAAAGAGTTGTGGATAGCTAAGACTATGTCATAGAAGAGACAAAGAGAAGTAGCAGTTAAATAGGTGGATGAAGGAAAAGGGGATAAGAGAAGACAAAGGGAACTGGTCCCATTTAACCAACATGGTCATAATTTAGTATAATATGCTTATAATGCAGACCACCTATTTTATTTTAGATTGAATTTGTGACAACATTTCCTTCCCATTTTCTTTTCTGCACCCCCAGAATAAGATTTACAAGATTTCAAGTTATCATTTTATATTAAATAGACTTACTTATGACTGATTAACAAAAATATAAAATATCAAGGCTAGTACTTTTGCTATTTCCTTAGGTTTTCCCACATGGATCTACATAGCTGCCCCAAATCAAGGTTTTATGTTCACATTCAAGGCAAGCAGGTGAGCATGGGATGGTGCTAGTCATGGCTGTTCCTCAGAATTCCACAGCCACCTTTTTATTCTTATAGCAAGGACTAGAACTGAGTCACATGGCTGCATTTAACTATAAAAGAAATTAGGAAGTGAGTAAATAAATTTTCTCAGACTACATTTTATTTATTTGAGAGAGAGAGTACAGAGGGAGAGTGAGAGGGAGAAGCAGATCCCCCCACTGAATAGGGAGCCCAAGGTGGGACTTGATCCCAAGACGCTGAGATCATGACCTCAGCCAAAGGCAGACGTTTAACCGACTGAGTCACCCGGGCACCCTCTCAGACTACATTGTAGAGATAGCAGTGGGGAGGAAAGTTGGACTAGCTTTTGCATTCATGAATCTATAGTGATTTCTATTTAAAAGAAAACCTCCCAAAACAAAATAAAAGGAAACAAATAAAGATCTATCTTTTACAGCATGAGTTAGGAAAATTCTTCTGTACAGGACAAGATAAATATTTTAGACTTTGAAAGTCATATATTTCTGCCAAAATTACTCAACTCTGCCATGGTAGTGCAAAAGCAGGTATACACAATATGTAAGCCAATGAGCCTGTGTTCCAATAAAACTTTATTTACAAAATCAAGTGGTGGGCTGGTTCTGGCCCTTGGGTGACTGTTTACTCACCCCTGCTTTAGAACACTAATTTTAACAAATATATGCCCAACCTACTACATCCTCAGGGTCCTCTGCCTCTACTCACTAGTGTGCACAGAACCACCCTTCCTATTGGTGACCAATGTGCCAAGAAAGCATTCATCACTTCATTGCTTTTGTGGGTAGGGAATTAACAAACAAGCAATAACAAAACAAACAGAAACAGTCTTAAATGTAGCAAGTGTAAAATCAGGATTTCATTACAGAAAAAGGTCTCTTTTTTTATAATACATTTCAGTCACGTTCTACAATCAAATTTCATGTAGGCCCTTCAAGTAACTCTTACATCTTGATGATATTAAGTTGGTTGAGAGGTAAGCAGAAGCATTTCATGCAGCCCCTACTGTAGGACTGCTGTGATGGACCTTAGAGCCATAGCACAAGGAAGAGCATATTCCTAAACATTGTGTACTCAAAAACTTTATCCTTGGTAAAACAACTTCAGTGCTATTTTGAAGTTCATGTGACCCGATTGTTACATTTTGCCCTTAGTTAGTCAGAATCTTTAAACTCAACAGAATTTTCCCAAGTATGGTATCATCATAATAGCTGAAAAGGAAAACGATTCCAAAAATAACTTCAAGTTAATTGTGCAGGTGAGAAAAATATATCCACCTCCACATCAACCAGAGCCAAATTGTCTGAGTGAGAAAATAAAAATCTGGAAAGAGAGCAGCTAAGCCCCAGTACAAAATATGCCACAATATATTCCGAACATTACTTATTATTACAAACAGCATCATTTCAAGCATTCTACAGGACAGAGTCTCGTTTATAAAAATTATATCAAAAGAGTTTCTTTTTGAAGTATGTAAAGAACAAAATGATTTGTGCACATTCCTCTATCCAATAGATTATTTCCCATGTATAGCATGCAGCTTTCGTGATTCTATTTTGTCTTATATCAACCTTCTACACTGTAACAATAACTGCTTAAATCTTTTTTTTTTAAGAGTTTAATTCTTATGCTAAAAAGCTCTTTTGGTGATCTCATGAGACCAACTTCTGGCCGAGAGTTAGATACAATCTCCACTATTTCCTCTCCTTGCCATGTCCCCCTACTTGTTTCCAGAAAAATCTATAATATGTAATGATTTAGAATTAATACCCCAATTCCCTAGATCTTTTAATGAATTCACTTACACTTGGGGATCTGACCAAGGCATCTGTTCATGAATAGTGGAATGGTTACCAAATCCTGATGGGGAAGGCACGATGCCATCTTTTCCTGAAATACATCCCAACTGAGAAATCAAGTGCCTCGTGCCTGGATTTTTTGTGTGTCAATTTTTTTCATTAACTAAAAAAGCTCCTTTGGACATTTTCTTCCAAGCTACCTCCCTTTACCCTAGCATATCTTTCACTAAGATCCAAGACGTGATACTTCCCTCACGCATCTGCGCTAGGTCTTTACATGAGAATTTAGCATCTGAATCAGTTAATAGCCATTGCTACTCCAAATTTCAGAAATCATTTTTTTAATTACATGGGGCTTAACTGACACCTCCAAATTCCCCATCTGCCAAAAACTTCACATGAGATGAATCATAGTCTAATTCCTGCAGCACCTCCAGTTAAAGTATTTGATAATGGATAGTGTGATATACAATCTCTATTTCTTTGGTTTGTTTCTCCCTTATCACATATTCTATTCAAGTTCAAGTGGATTTATTTATTTATTTTCATTTTATATACTTAAAAACGAAGTTAAATCCCTTCGCAAATGGGATATAGTCTTAACAGCACATGTTTTCTGTTTCCAGTTGCCTCCAGTAAACCACTTGGGGGGTGGGTAACGGTGGCTGATAACCTAACTCCCCTCTTGAAATCAGAGAGCCAGACAGAGTTGTTGACTTTGAAATGGGAGACAGGGCATGCCAGGGACCTTGATAATCAGTGGAACTTCTGTCATTGTATGTCTGGCTTGAATTTAAATTGTTGACCTGGTAGCATAAGGCTGTGATTTTACTCACATTTTCCAGGCTGCTTCAGAACTGTCTTGCCAATGATATTGTGTGGTCCTGCTCCCTAAGCACGGAGGCAAGCAGCCAGTGTGATTCTCCACAGTGAATAACCTTCCTAACTCTCGCAGATTTGTGACCCTGAGTCTGGATGTTTGTTCAAAAGCTTACCTCATTTGTTCTGGGCATCACACTGCTCGTTCAAAACTCATGATGGAAAAACACTGCTGAAAAGAGACTATTAATAGTGTCCTTTCAGCACTGTTTGACACTTGTTGATCTTTACCATTATCCATAGGAATTTTTCAAAAAACAGAATGTGAACTCTGCCACTATGTAAATCAAGTTAAGACAATGTATCTGTCCTTCAGAAGCTTAAACTCAATAACGGACAAGAGTGAAGAGAAAGAAGCTATTGAGTTATGGCCACTAACGAGGTAGTTCTGTTTTTGACATCTGTCACCACGTAGGTCATGCCATTAGTCAAAATTTTCGCGATTGACAAACCATTGCTGTGGCCTCCCAACTCACATACTCACACACAGACTGTCCTAAAGTACCCGCAAGAACTCAGGAGCCGATAGTGTTCTTGGTGTCTCCTCGTCACTCTCCTAGGGCCTACCAGCGTGCTGAATGCAACCTGGCCCTGAACTACATCTTAAATGAATGGAATACATCTAACCTCTGAATGAGTTTACATATTTTGGCTGGTTTCCCAGGAACCCACCCACACCTACAACCATTAAATGCTCTTTGGCTAATGGCTGTGCCCAATTTAGGCCTAGGTCTTCCATCATGAACATATTTGTAATGGTTTTGAGGAAGTATTCACATTTGATTAGCACCTCTTAGATGACAGGCCTTTTTCTAGTTGTCCTAAGAACATTTTCTCTATTAATCTTCACAATGGATTGACAAAGTAAGTATTCTTATTCTTATTCTATAGAAATCCAGCCTTAAAGAAGAAGTCGTCCAAAGGGTGGAGTGTCAGGACTGGGACCTCGATGTTCAGACTCCATGAACCACTGCTCTTACTTGTACATCACTTTGCCTCTCAGGGTGCATGGCCCAGGCTTTCCTTAGAAGGGATAGATAGGTTCTTGGTTGGAGATGTCTACCACTTTGGCTAATTCATTCCCTGATGCCTGCACTGGGTTATCCCATATGTTGGCCACTATTAAAATTGTGTGTGGCTATTAAAATTCATTGAAATTGCATAAAATTAACTTCAGAAGTGCTCACTAGCCACATGTGAACAGCAGTACCTCATTGGATATAGAACAGTTCTATCAGCATATGAAGTTCCATCAGATCACAACAGCTTAGTAGAAAAAAAACACCCTTATTTTCTAGGACTCTATTTTAAAAATCCGAATTCTACCACCTTTTGATGAGAGACAAAAGGTAATTTACGGTGAGCTTTTTCTTTATTCAGACTCCTCAATAAGCCTATTAATTAAAATGTGTCTTTCGTTTATAGTTCTTGTTGGCCCCCTGCTAGTCAGAGGTGTAAGTGCTTCTCCTTGGCAGTGACAATGGAAAGGGACTTAAAATAATTTGTGCCCATGCCCTTTTCTCTGCCCCTCACTTCCACTTTGAGAGTGAGCTGATTGGTTTTGTGTCCAGAGATTCTTTTGGAGATTAAGATCAAAATACCTCAACTAAACATCTGGCCTCAGGTCATCAGATTGACCCATATTTATCTCTCTGATTGCAAGGAGGAAAGCACCCAATGTTTCTATATTTTAATAAATATATAAAACTGTGAATAGGCTTTGATGCATTCTTACCATTTGTTTTTTTGTTTTCAGGAAGTCTTATTTATTGGTATTATTTTTTAAGCAGACTCCATGCTCAGTGTGGAGCCCAGTGTGGTTCTTAAACTCACGACCCTGAGATCAAGACCTCAGCTGAGTTCAAGAGTCAGATGCTCAACTGACAGAGCAACCCAGGTGGCCCTTGCAGGAGGTCTTAAAAGGTGCACTAGCAGCCTTCAGATCATTTTCATTTTCCGTTAAGAAAAACAAAATTCCAATGTGCTTTATTAAAATTTTTCACCACATATATTACACTCCAATTTCTGTTTTTTAACTGAAAAGGATTGATTAAATCAGCAGGTAAAAACAGAATCGTGTTTAAGACTCAGTATGACTGGAGTAGATTGTTTTATTCCTAGGTGTTTTTTGTTGTTGTTGTTGGGTTGTTTTTTTGGGTTTTTTTTTAATCTTGCAAGGCTTGCTATCTGCTGCCTTATTCAGTGGCCCTCAAGCCGAGCAACTTTCACCAAGGATTTTATTGGTCATTTCACTCCCCACTGAGGACACCTAGAGTAAAAATACTCAAAATGCCTCAAATGATGTTGCTTAATAAAAAAGGACAGTGTTGATATAAGAGAAACAACTGGTTAGAGGTGAAGGACCTAAATCACAAAGCACGCCTTGCTATAACACTGTTGGGCAGATTTTATAGGCTCGTTGTAACTTGTAGCAAAGTTAAAATAATAATGCTTTGGTAGTAATAATACCTTACCTATCTAGAGTGCTTTTCATCTATGGTTAGCCTCAGGCTTTTTGCATTCTATATATAGATATCATTTCAAACACCGCTGAAATCCAGTTACCTTTGGGGTGGAACCAAACATCCTCCCTCTGCCAGCAACATTACACAACAGTTTTCAGGAGGGAAATGAAGAATAATTTCTCCTGTTGAAACTCCAGGAGGAATTTCTGAGTGGGAAGAATGTAATTTCTAAGTTAGACTTGGCACTGACACCAGGACTTAACACCCCGATTCATACAGAAAGTGGGTGTGGAAGCTTTAAAGAACATGAGGGGTCACCGCCATAGTTTTATTCCTCAAATGATTAATTATAGCATTTATAAAAAATGAAAGCTATTTCCCAATATGACTTCTTGCTTTTTACCTGTTAAGCTTGAGAGGACCATAAGGGTTTTTTTTTTTTTTCCTTTCTTTTTCTCTTTTTTAAAGGGAAAACAATTATAAAAATACACCTACACTTTAAACCATGCAGAATGGTCAACAGATGTAACAAATGTATGTTACGCCCTGCTGAGCACCGGAGGATTGAGATAGCTTTGTATGTAATTTACTGTTTTGTTAGTTTATGATTTTCCAAGAAGTATAAAAATTAAATGTAAAAACTTTTAATGAAGACTATGCTTTGGGATTCCCCCTGTCTAATCTTCTATAGAAAGGATTATCAAGGGAAGTTACCTATTGCAGAAAAAGGATGGAAAAAGGGGATGGGGACGAAGAGAATATGAAAGGGCAGGAAGGATCAATTTTCACTTACCAAGAAGTAAAAAACAAACCAACAAAAACATCATCACCCACCTTCATCTTTCAAACTAGAGAAAGACTGAAATACTTCTTTTTTTCTCAGACGTTCTCTCTAATTTTCTTTCAAATTAATCCCTCTCAAGTCTTGAAAAAGAAAGGGCCTCAGAATCTATATATTTTAGACTAAAGCTGTAATTTGAACTACATATGAACTGAAATCTAATTCATAGGGAAAAGACCGGAAAAAAAATGTTTTACTTCCCACTATTCAAAGTAAGGATTTGGTTTCTTATCCTCTTAGCACGACCACATTATTTTTTGAAAAATACCTTACTTTCTCATACAATCTCCAACCTTCTTCAAGGAGCTCCAAATTCCTTTTAGAAAAGAAGGGTACTTAGAGACCACAATCTGAGCAGTTAGTACTCATGACATCTAGGTTGTCAGTTTTTCTGGAGATTTTCGGTGCACAGAACTAGGTGTATTTAGGTACACGGAGTTGTAGAAACAGGGTATCAGCAAAAAAAATTTTAGTGAGTCAATTTCCATTTCAAATATAATGTTGCAGAACATATAAATTCTTTGATTTTAGTAATTATATCTCCCTTTTTCTTACACCGAAAATTCAGGGTTTGAACAATATCAGCATAATTACTTATCCTGCAATATATGTACTATAGACTCAAATAATAAAACCAGAAATAACAAAGTTTAAAATATTTTGTAGTCCTTAAATTTTTGATCTTAGGATATATCCAACTAACGTTATATAGTCAAAACCCTGTTGTAGAATGACTTGATGAAATTTTTTTCTCTCAGTTATTATGTCTCCAATGCTTGATAAAGATTTACTTACTTCAGTTTAACTTTGTAGGTCTCTTTTTCTCTGTGTCTATAATTTCATTTTTTCAAAATATAAAAAATTTATATTCAAAGTCAAAACTATTGAACAAAGTATATTCAGTGATGTCTCTCTTCCATTGCCCTATTCCTTCTTTTTGCCATTATTAACCATTCTTACTAACTTTAATGTACATTTATTATTAACTTTCACCAACACAAGCAAGTACACCATATATTATATTTTATGCCTTTGAAAATCAAAGGTAGGGGCGCTTGGGTGGCTCAGTTGGTTAAGCTTCTGCCTTTCACTCAGGTCATGATCCCAGGGTCCTGGGTGGAGCCTTGGGTTCCCTGCTCAGCAGAAAGTGTGCTTCTCCCTCTCCCTCTGCCCCTCCCCTACCTGTGCTCTCTTTCTTGCTCGCTCTCTCTCTCACAAATAAATAAAATCTTTAAGGAAAAAAAAGAAAAGAAAAGGTAGCATACATAGGATTTTTTGGCACTTTGCTTTCTTCGCTGTAAGGGAAACAGACACTGGTCACCTAGATTCCCCTTTGAAAGAGGACCATTTGCTCAGCTGCTGGAAATGATGTAAGTAGATGATCTTCAGGTGTTAGCCCCTTCATGGATGCTTCAGCCACAGAGAGCTGTCTTGATCATCTCCAGTGACTGAGGAAGAAGGTAAAAAAGACCTGCCAATGTCCTAATAGAGGACGTTGATGCATCATTTTAGCTCTAGAGCTCCTTGTGGGATCACCTAAAATCGTTTGGCTTCTCATTGCATAGCTACTCCCTCTGCTCCTGTGTTCACAGGTCTTGATCCAGGGACACTGCTATAAACATTCTGCACACTAAACTCTATTTCGGAGTCTTCCTCCCAAACAGGGCTGTCAGATTTAGCAAATAAAAATATGAGATGCCCAGTTAAATTTGAATTCAGATAAACTTTTTTTTTTTAGTGTAAGTCCTCTACAATATTTGGGACATGTTTATACTTATCCTAAAGAATATAATGATCACTTTACAAAATATTCTACAGATCATTCTGCATTTGTGTATTTATCTTTTCTTCATTTCTTTTTGCTGCTCATTGTAAGAATTTACTGGTAGCTATTTGGGTTATTTACCTTTTTTTTTTTCCATTACATACAATGTTACAGTGAATAACCTATGCATATATCATTTCATACTTGTACTGTTGCACTTTGGGGTACATTCTCAGGAATCGGATTGCCAGATTAAGAGTAAATGCATATGAAATTTTTAAAAATATTGTCAATTACACTTGATAAGGGTTGTGCCAGCATGGTATGATGGAAAAGACAGATCAAAATGTTAGCATTGCTTCGCTCTGGATCAGGGGGTTACTGATCACTCTTACTAGTGTCTTTTTTTTTTCCTAATGCATTGCATGTGTAAAATTAGTACCACTGTTTTTAAGTTTGTATATATTATTGTTTGAATTTAAAAAATGAGAAACTCTCCGAAAAAATAAAAGAAAAACGTGATCAAGTTAGAAACTAATAGAGAGGAAAAGCAGACAGAAGTTGGAAGCATTATTCTCTAAAACCTGAATAGTATGGTAGAAATAATTTCTAAAAAGTATTTGGCAAGAGGTATTAGGAAATTTCAAACTGTTTGTGTATTTTCGTCTTATACCTATGCTTTTAAAGCCATTTCTAAGAAAATGGTCGGAAATGTGGATGATTTATATGCAAAGTTGTTCATAGCACAAATTTTGGACACAAGTAAAATACCGTGTGGTTATAAGAATGAATATTATTTTTAAATAATTTAACTCAAACCTGCTATCAAAATAACAATGACAACCCAAAGGAAAATTCTCTGGAATTTTATCACCCAGGCCACAATTTCCATTTGTACCAAGAAAACCTCAGTGCTGCATGTATCTGCAACTTGTACAAAGTTACAATAAAATAGAATTTGATAGTCTGCATTTTACAAAACATACGATCAATATGTTTCCATTGTGTTACTGCCTTGGTGTTTCTTACCTAATTCTCACCCCACTAAGATTAGCCTATTTACTGGTGGGTTTGTATCCTTCCTCACCTTCCTCCTTCCTCACCTAAGTTATTTGCACAAATTCACATGCAGAGAACATTTTGGTCATTGCTTATTTTTACATAAATATGATCGTTCTATAGACATTTCTCAATAAGTGGCTTGTTTCACTGAACATCATGTTATAGACATCACTATGGTCACCAGATATTGTTTTGTTTTGTTCTGTTTTTTTTTACATGATATAATTTGGATGATTTTTATTTTTTTTTATAATAATTTTTTTATGTTATATTAGTCACCATACAGTACATCTCTAGTTTTTGATGTAGTGTTCCATGATTCATTACTTGCGTATTGTTCTAAATCACTCTTATTTTTGCTAGCTGAATGATATTTCCTAAAGTGGTGAATTTTCCCATTTATTGACATCCAGGATGATTACAAGGTTTGGGTGCGGGGAGAGGTTTGTTTTTGTGTTAGTTTTGTCACTCTATGCTAAATAAATATCCCTGTACATATCACTAGATAGAATGCTTCAGATAGAAAGGAGTGGAGCTGCTAAGGCAAAGGGGATGCTGTTTTAATTTAGAATGCATATTTCCATAGCATTCATTCATTCATTTTAAAGATTTATTTATTCATTTGAGAGAGAGAAAGAGCACTGAGCAGGGGGAAGGAGCAGAGAGAGAGGGAGAAGCAGACTCCCCTCTGAGCAGAGAGCCTGATGTGGGGCTCCATCCCAGGACCCCGAGATCATGACCTGAGCCAAAGGCAGATGCTTAATGACCCAGTGGCCCCTCCATATCACTTTTTAAGGTCTATACCAATAAACATTCCCACCAGCAATCTATGAAAATCTCCTTCTCCCGTGTACTCACCAGGACTTTAATTTTTTTGCCAGTCTGATGGGATGAAAAGTAGTATCTTATAGTTACTAATGAAATAAAGTGTTCTTTAATTTGTTTATGGGACTTTTGAATTTCCTCTCCTGTCAGTTGCTTATTTATATTCCATGATCATTTTTCTATTGGGGGCACATGCCTTTTGCTCACATAATCGTAGGTATTTTATACTATTATGGCTAATATTCTTTTTCTGTCATATGTGTAACAACATTTTCCTCCAGTTTATTATTTGTCTTTTGACTTGGTTTTTGGCATACTTTAACATGCAAAAATACCTTTATGGATTTGTTTCTTTTATGGCCCTGAGTTTTCTGTCTTGCTTAAGTTACTTGCCTTCGCCCTGAAGTTATAAAAACATTTTCCTAAATTTTGTTATCAGGTTTTTTATTTTATTTTTAAAAAGAAAACATTTAACCTTTTGATCCATCTGGAATTTATTTCTGTTTATTGGGTGACGTGGGGGTCCAAGACTGCTGTTTATCCAGATGGATAGCCAGTTGTGAAAGCACATTTAGTAAATAAACCACTCTTTTTCTACTGAATCAAAGTACCATCTTCATTATATTATAATTTTCTAGGTATACTCAGGCGTATTTTTCCACAGATATATTTGTCTGTTCTAATGCTAATCCCTTAATATTTTGAGTATCATACTATAATACGGTATATTTTAATTTTTAGAAAATAATCACCTCATGCAATTTTTAATATAACTTTTAGATATTTTGAATATTTTTTCTTCCACATGGATATATAGAGCATTTCACCTTTTTTCCTTCACTCTTTTCAAAAACATTTTAAAAGAACTTCTGATTGAGATTGTAATTTACTTACACATTAAGTTTTGAATGCTTGACATTTTTACGATACACCTTGCTCTCCAAGAATGGCATGCCTTTGCTTTCTTGTTATTAGTTTTGTATTTTCCACAAGACCGAATAAGAATATTAGTTCAGTTATTAGGATGATATTTGAAAAGATTTTAAATAGCACTTAATAACATTAACTATTAAACCAAATATAAACAAACAAACATATATTACACGGAAAGCAGGATGCAATGAAGTTGCAATGCACAGAAAAAGACTGACAGGAAATATTCTAAAACATTAACGATGTGGCATGTCTGAGGAAAAAATTTGTAGATGATGTTTATCTACCACGTAAAATTTTCTATATTTTCTAAACTTTTAATAGTGGGTTGGACCCAGAGCAAGTTTCTGGGTGAAAAAAGCATATAAACTTTTCTATTTTGCTTCCTGAAAGAGGTAGCGAAGTAGGAATCCTAGAATCAATAGTGAAAAATAAGTGGCACCTCTTGCTGTGTGCCAGAGTCCCATTTTGTCACAGAAGGACCTATAAAAAACCCTCTATGACAAGGTGTCTGATGGATTCAGTCAAATTACATAGCACCATTATATGTGTAGAACGTTTCTTTCCTTATAAAACAGAAACTCTAAAATAAGCACACCAGTTCAGCCTTCCAACATAAGCATTATGTTGGAGTTCATGAGAAGTAATAGCAATTAGTGTATAGGGCATTTATAACTTCATTCCAACATATAATAAATGCTTCATGTGGAAATTTTGAAGGCACTTTACCTGAAATCACCAACTAGTCAAAGAATGAACTGGAGACAACGCCTAGTTAACTCAAAAAAAAAAAAAAAACTTTCTGTGAATTCTCTAGAAAGTATTTTGATGAAGGCTAAATTGCCAATTGAAAATTGTTACCCCTGAACAAACCCTACCAACACGTTCTTTGTTGTCTCATCTTCCAATATATGTTTTCTTTTGATTCTTTTGAAGTATGAAAATGAAAGATTGAAACATTAAGTACTCAATAAATGCAGGTTAAAAATTTCCACTATGAAAATGTCTCAAGTCAGCACTTTTTTTTTTTTTTTTACCTTCTCTTCTTGGAAATCATATAATAGCAACATGAAGACAGAAGGGTGAATTGTCTGCAAACTCCATTTATAATGAAGCTAAGATAGAGATATAACCCTGAGATATACAAAGATCTGCCAAAGATAGCTTAGACTGGGAAAAGGTGAGGAGAATTTAAAAAAAAAAAAAAAAAGGTGGCTCAGTCGCTAAGTGTCTGCCTTCGGCTCAGGGCGTGATCCCGGAGTCCTGGGATCAAACCCCACATCAGGCTCCTCTGCTGGGAGCCTGCTTCTTCCTCTCCCACTCCCCCTGCCTGTGTTCCGTCTCTTGCTGGCTGTCTCTCTCTGTGTGTCAAATAAATGAGTAAAATCTTTAAAACAAACAAACAAACAAAAAAACCATTAATACATTTCCTGAAAAGGAGAGCCTCACCCTGTGGTGAAAAAAATTTCATATCCTGTATGAGCAGGAAGTGGGCAGAAAATAAAGTAGACAGGGCTGGCAGTAGAACAACCCTGACCTGGCTTGGTTCGGAGAAGTAGGAGGGGTGGGCCTCTACAGATAATTCCATTGACCCGCTATGGTTTGAGGAAGGCATATGTGCCTATTTGTCTCTGTGGTAACAGAGGAGAGAGCTTTCTGGTTGTGAACCTGGACGTCATCCCCAGCTCTTCCCCATCCTGAACTCTCACACCATGGCAAATCTCCTGCAAATAACCACTCAATCCTTTAGGAGTGATAAGAAAAATTCTAGAACGGTATCAACACAAAGATGTCACATGAAATCTGTGGCAAAGAACAGCAAACGGTTCAAGAGGTAAAAAATATATTTACCAGAAAATATTGCCAGGAAGCAGAAAATAATTCCAACCAAAAATATTACTGAGTGCTCTGAAAATGTGAGGTAATACTCACTTCTAAGAAGACCATAAAGAAAAACGCGAGAGCCCCTGCATGAATATAAGAACGTTATCAAAGCAAAAATGCAGGAATTTAGGGGCAACATTGAGATATAAAAAAGAGGATATAAAAATGGGAGATACTGAGATATAAAAAAAAAAGAATATAAGATGTGTGCATGGATGGTACTTAGAAGTAGAATATAACAAAAAGTTGGGAGGGACTTTTGCTTATGGCAAGATGAAGTAGACGTGCCTTTCACTGTTCCTCTCACTAATTACAACTAAAAACTCTGGACATAACATATATGTAATATATGTAGATACTGACAAACTGATTCTAATGTTTATATGAAAAGACAAAGACCTAGAAAAACCAATAGATTATTGAAGAGCAACAAAGCTGGAGGACTCACACTATCCTATTTCAAGACGGAATATAAACATGCGATGATCAAGACGCTATGGTGTTGGTGACGAACAGATACATAGATCAATGGAATAGGAAAGAGTCCAGAACTAGACCCACACAGGTATAGTCAATTGATATTTGACTAAGGTGCAAAGGCACTTCAATGGAGAGAGGGTACTGTTTTCAACAAATGGTACTAGAAAAATGGAAGTCCATATGCAAAAAATAATAGTAATAGTGATGATAAAGCTAGATACAGACCTTAACTTTACACAAAAATTAACTGAAAATGTATCATACACCTAAATGTAAAATGCGGAGCTATAAGACTTTTAGAAGAAAACATTAGAGAATGTCTGTGTGCCCTTGGTTTTGGTAATAAGGTTTTATGGAACACCAAAAACATAATCCAGGAGGAAAAATTTTGATAAGACAGACTTCATTCTTATTAAAATTAAAAACTTCTGCTCTGCAAAAGACACTGTAAAGAAAATTAGAACATAAGTGATGACTGGGAGAAATACTTGCAGAAAACATGATAAAGAACTTGCATTCAAAATATACAAAGAACTCTTAAAATTTAACAAGAAACAACTCAATTTAAAAGTGGGCAAGGGGCGCCTGGGTGGCACAGCGGTTAAGCGTCTGCCTTCAGCTCAGGGCGTGATCCCGGCGTTATGGGATCGAGCCCCACATCAGGCTCCTCCGCTATGAGGCCTGCTTCTTCCTCTCCCACTCTCCCTGCTTGTGTTCCCTCTCTCGCTGGCTGTCTCTATCTCTGTCAAATAAATAAAATATTAAAATAAATAAATAAATAAAAGTGGGCAAAATCACCCAACAGACACCCCACTAAAGCAGACATACGGATGGCAAATAAGAATAATGAAAAAGTCCTCAACATCACTTGTCATTAGGGAAATGCAATTTAAAACGCTGATATGAAACATATATTTGGCTTCAGTTGACAATACCAGTTGCTGGTGAGGATGTGGAGGGACAGGAACTCTACCTCATTACTGGTGGGAACGCAAAAATGATGGAGTCACTTTGAAAGAGAGCTTGGCAGTTCCTTATAAACTAAAACAGTCTTAACATAGGATCCAGCAATTGTGCTCCTAGGTATTTACCTAACTGATTTGAAAATTATGTCCTCACAAAAACCTGCACATGAAAATTTATGGCAGATTTATTCATAACTGCCCATTAGTGGAAGCAACCAAAATGTCCTTCGACACCTGAATGAATGAACAAGCTGTGGTACATCCATATGGTAGAAAATTATTCTGTGATTTAAAAAAATGAGCTACCAGGGCAAAAACCAAGGACTTGGATGAATCTTAATTATGCTGTTTCATGAACAAAGCCAATATGAAAAGTCTACAGAATTCATGACTGCAATATGATGATGCTTTGGGAAAAGGCAAAAACATTAAAAAAAAATCAGGGCTTGTGATACAGGGAGGAGGAGGGGGGCACCCGAGTGACCCAGACGGTTGAGCATCCGACTCTTGATTTCTGCTTGGCTCATGATCTCGGGTCATGAGATGGAGTCTCCCGACGGGCTCCATGCTGAGACTCCAGGGGAGTCTGCTTGAGATTCTCTCTCCCTCTGCCCCTCCCCCGATTGTGTGTGCTATAAATAAATAAATAAATAAATAAATAAATAAATAAATATCTTTTAAAAAAAAGAAAGAAAGAAAAAAGAAGGTGGAGCAGGGACAGTAAACTATCCTACAGACTGAGAAGCACTTTGAGACTGGGAAAATGAAGCGAGCCACTCCATACTGTTTACACAGTTCTATTCCTGGTAGCTGACTGACAGGGGATCAGGCAGTTAAGTGATCCAGGCACAATACAGGTATTGCCCACCACCCATGCAGACCTCAAGCCACAGATTTTATGGAGCAAGGGGCATGGGGGGTGAGGTCAAAATGTAGTTATCTAAAAGGGATGCCACCTGCGTGTGAGTTTTATCTCCACTAGTTATTCAAAGCGGAGCCTTCCCTGTGCCACTTTAGGGAAGATCAGAACAAGTCTGTCCCCATTCCCACCTTGGACATACATTAACCTCCAAGGGACCCAGAACATGTAGCCCCAAGGGCGGTCATTGAACTAGCCTGAATAAGACAGAGGGCTAAAGACAGAGTCAGCATCATCAGCCCTCCTAGAGCTTGCCAGGTTTTCAGCAGGAAGCACAGTGGGTTGCAAAACCACAGGGCATTTTTAAGCAGCAAAACTATTGTGTAAGATAGTGTAATGGTGTATATATGACACCGTATATTTTTCAGAATACATAGAACTTTACAGCACAAAGAATGAACCTTATTATATGCAAATAAAGAACATTAAGGAGGTCAGTAAATCACAGACTAGAATGAAGAGTGTGACGAACAATCTGAGTGCTTTGCCAGTGTATACAACTCACTGAAGGGGCTGGGGAAAGGAATGGATCTAGGTAACCAGAAATGAGTCGACTCTTTGAGAAGAAAGACAAGAGAACCCATATATAAATACTATACTGTAGTTGATAAAGTTATTTCCTACACAGGTACTGGTTAACAATTCTGATAACTTGCAAATGTTTGCTGGAAATAACGATAAGGTAAATGGATGGCAAATGATGGAAGTCAGATTTCCTGCTGTTAGAAGGAGATTTTAGAGATAAG
This sequence comes from Ailuropoda melanoleuca, assembly GCF_002007445.2. Lineage (NCBI taxonomy): Eukaryota > Metazoa > Chordata > Mammalia > Carnivora > Ursidae > Ailuropoda > Ailuropoda melanoleuca. Next base: position 36,466,243 of record NC_048221.1, on the reverse strand, counting down.
GAAAGGGGAGGAAACTCTAATGATATATGTGATAACAAATGAGAATTGGACACAGGGTGAATGCATGTTTAGTCTAATATAGATACAGATACTTACATGTATAATATTTTGAGATATATGTACATATTGGCATTAGTCTACATATATGTATTTCCTTGGTTTGTAAGCTGAGAGCACCTAGAAACAATATGCCAGTAGCAAGGAGCTCAGGTACCTCCCAGATCTTGGTTTCTCATACCATCCTCCAATGAAAGAACCAGGGATCTTTGGAGAAATAGCTGATTCTAGAATTCAGGTGGGAAACATACAACATGAGCCCAAAGTATCTTCAACTAAAAGAAGAAAAAGAAAAAGAAAGGGAAAGGGAAAGAGAGAGAAGAAAGAAAGAAAGAAAGAAAGAAAGAAAGAAAGAAAGAAAAAGAAAGAAAGAAGGAAGGAAGGAAGGAAGGAAGGAAGGAAGGAAGGAAGGAAGAAAGAAAGAAAGAAAGAAAGAAAGAAAGAAAGAAAGAAAGAAAGAAAGAAAGAAAGATGCAATTAACATAAGACCCAATAATTGCACTCCTGGGCATTCATCCTGGAAAAGTATCTACTTTTTTTTTTTTTTAATCTACACAAATGTTTTTAGCAGCTTAACTTTTTTTTTTTTTTAGTTTATTTTTTTTACTCTCAGTATAGTTGACATACAATGTTACATTAGTTTCAGGTGTACAACGTAGTGATTCAAGTTCTCTATATGTTATGCTATGCTCACCACACATGTAGCTGCCATCTGTCACCATACAACCCTATTACAATGCCACTGACTATATTCCCTATACTGTATCCTTTATTCCCATGACTTATTCATTCCATAATTAGAAGCGTGGACCTTCCACTCTCCTTCACCCATTTTGCCCATTCCTCTACTCCCCCTTCCCTCTAGCAACCATCAGTTTGTTCTCTGAATCTAAAGCTCTGATTTTTCTTTTGTTTATTCTTTCATTTTGTTTTTTAGATTCCACATGTGAGTGAAATCATACGGTATTTATCTTTCTCTGTCTGACTTATTTCACTTAGTATAATGCCTTCTAAGTTCATCCATGTTGTCGTAAATAGCAAGATCTCATCCTATCTGTGCTTGTGTAATATTCCATTGCATATGTACACCACATCTTCTTTATCCATTTACCTATCAGTGTACACTTGGGTGCTTCCATAATTGGTTCTTGTAAATAATGCTTAGTCCCTTATTTTTAATAGCCAAAAACTGGAAACAACTCAGATGTCCTTCAGCAGGCTGATTATTAAGTAAATTATAGTAAGTCTGTATCCTTGCTTCTGACTCAGCATAAAAAGGAAGAAACTACTGATACAAGCAACATTTTAGAGAGATCTCCAGAGAATAAAGCTGAGTCAAAAAATCCAATCTTGGAATGGTGGGATGGTTCAGTTAGTTGAGCGTCTGACTCTTGATTTCAGCTCAGGTCATGAGATCGAGCCCCATGTCAGGCTCTGCACTCAGTGTGGATCCTGCTTAAGATTCTCTCTCTCCTTCTCCCTCTGCCCCTCCCCCTGTTCATGGGTGTGCACAGACACTCTCTCTCTTTCTTACTCTAAAAAAAAACAAAACAATCTTAGTAGTTTACATACTGTATAATTTCATTTCTCTAACATTCTAGAAATGACAAAATCATAAAGAACAATTGGAGATTAGTGATTGCTAGGGTTAAGGTAGGTAGAGGGGATTGGAGGTCAAGAATGAAGTGAGTATGGCTATAAAAAATCAATGTGAAGGATTTTTGTGGTGATGGAAACTTCCTATATCTTAACTGTATTCAAGTTAATATTCTCGTGTGACATTGTATGGTATTATAGTGTGGTATTGTATTGTATTATAGTTTGCATATGAATCTACAATAATTTCAAAATGAAAAGTTTAATACAAAATGAAAAGTTTTAACACGAACACCCAAATTACAAAAGCAATGAGCAAAATATTGCAAAGAACACAGGAATAGCCACTGTGGAAAACAGGGAAAAAGGTATGGACAGAGAAGAAAACACAAACAAAATAAGAAAAAGGAAGTTTACATTAGAAAAATAATAACTACAGAATGTAGGAAAAGGAGATGTGACATCTGTATTATTAGAGTCCTCAAGAGAAGATCAGAACAATGGAAAATTAATATATTTAAATATTTGATGCAAGAAAAATGTCCTGGACAGAATAAGACTTGAATCTCCTTAAAGAAAGTATATACCATGAACCATAGATAACTGGCCAAAAACAGTCAACATCAAAACCCATCTTTGTAAATTTTTTGGAGCTTAATGATAGACTTTTGAAAAAGGAGTTTTGGTGGGGAGTAAGAGAAAAAGGTCAAGCCACATTAAAGGGGAAGGAAATGAAGTTGGCCTCAAAATTTCTTCACAATGACATTTTTAACATCAGAAGAAAGTTGAGCAACATCTACAAGATAAGAAAGTAAAGGATGACTCAAAGATTTTATACCCCTCCATGCTATCCTTCAAGAATAATTCTATTAAAATACACACACATGCACACACAGTTTTGAACACCAAAGAACGCAAATGATTTTTTCCATAAGCCCTTCTTGATAAAACTACCTGAGGACAAACTTCTCTTAACAAAAGGATAATTGGAGAAACTGTAATGAAAAGACACTAGTGGGCATTGGATAGCTTTAACTATAAAAATAAAATTGAAATAAAGAGATGCCTGGGTGGCACAGTCGGTTGAGCGGCTGATTCAGTTTCAGCTCAGGTCGTGATCTCAGGGTTGTGAGATCGAGCCCTGCATTGGGCTCCATGCTCAGCATGAGTCTGAGATTCTCTCCCTCTCCCTCTGACCCCTCCCTGCCCCACTCTCTCTTGTTCTAAAAATAAATAAATAAATAAATCTTTTTAAAAATGGAAATGAGTACTGAAATTAATCATAAATGTATGCTCGGCAAGGTAGAAATGGTAGATATAAGTACTAGGGAGGAGAAGGGGAGGCAAGATTGAGATACCAACAGATAAGCTCTCAAGAAAATGAACATTTATACATTTTTTAAAAAAACCCAGAGCAAACTAAATAGAAAAAAAAAAAACCCTAGAAATATATGTACAGATGATAGTATATTACATGGCCCATGTAAAAAAATAAGAAAATATTAAAATTTCAAAAATATATGGGAACAGGTCACAGATAAATCCCTCTCTCTCTCTCTCTCTCACACACACACACACAAAATGCAATAATGCAATTTAAAAATATCAGCCTTTAAAAAATGATAAAATTACACATGCTAATGAGGGCCAATGAAATGGACACTCGCAGAAAGTGCTGGTGGCATTGTAAATTAAAATGACTCTTTGAAAAGCAATGAATCACATACACACACACACAAATCTTGTACTAAGACCTTCAAATATTTTTACAAAAAGTATGTTCATACACACTGACCCAGTAACTCTTCTTCTGGGCATCTATGAAAAGATAATTCTAAGCTTAGGAAAAGGCATACAACAATGCTATAATTTAATGAATACTAATTGTATGCCATTCATTCTATTGAGTTTTACATGCACTAAATATTTTAATCCTTGTACCTCTTCGGTACTATAGTAGGCACTATAAGAAGACACATTACAATATGGAAATACTTATGAAATAGTGTAAGACACAAAGCAGGTATATATCAAACATATACAGATATATTCAATGATTGCTGCAACATAAAATCATCTAACAAAGGACCATGTATAATCAAAGTCCGGAATATGTTTACCAAAAATTTTACTGGATTTTTTTTATAAAAGTTGGTAATGTCTTTTAAAATATAGTTAAATAAGTAGGGGGTGGGACGCCTGGGTGGCTCAGTAGTTGAACATTCAGACTCTTGGTTTCAGCTCAGGTCAAGATCTCATGGGTCATGGGATCCAGCCCAGGCTAGGGCTCTGTGCTCAGCAGGGAGTCTGCTTGAGATTCTTTCTCTCTGCCCCTCCCCCCTTGCTCTCAAATAAATAAATCTTTTAAAAAAAGAAAGAAGTAGGTGGAGGAAATGAAGGAACAGAGGGAGGGAGGATGGGGTGGGGAGAGGTGCATACAGACTAACTAAATGCTAGTAATTTGGAAAAAAACATACCTAAGGACTTCCATAGGTTTTTCTAATCATTGTTCTAAAGCAGGGGTAGCAAACTAGCATCAATTTCATCAAGTGGCCTGCTAGGTAATTTTTGTTGGCATTTTGCAACTAACATATGTTCTCCTTTTCTCCTTTCTACTCTTCTTTTCCTTTCAATTATTATTTTATTCTGTCATCCCTTTGTCCCCACTGCAGTCTATACTTGAGCCCATACATCTCGTAGATCGCTGCGTCAGAATGACCTGGAGTGACATCCACAGAGAGACCTAGACTTCCACCCCAGACCTAGAGGTATCAGTATCATTGGAGATGATCCAGGAATCTGCATCTATCATGTTTCCTGGGTGATTACTGCTCACACTGCACTCTGAGAACCACTGTTGAAGCCAACACAGAATGCTTGCTACTTCAATACCCACTGGAAGCAAGACATTAAGGAGAGACAGCACAGATCTTTCCTGGGTCTCTGAAATTCCACACGACAGGGCTGCATATTGGGTTAGAGTCAGAGTTCTTTAGAAACAATCTGAGGGTACAAAGCAATTAAAGTGATTTAGGACCTTAAAGAAATCATACACACACACACACACACACACACACACATACACTTTTTACCAAGTTCAGGCATATTCAAATGGTACCATGTAGGTGGTCTTTTTCTCCCTGTCCCTCACTTCAACCAGACAAGCTCTCTGCTTTTAACTGTTTTATACTCCATATTCCCTGAAATATTTTATTTAATAAAATGTTCTGCTTCTCAAGGAAAAGGCTTGAAACATGGGTACGGTTCTACCACAGACCTCCTACCCTGATTTGCCATAACCACAGTATACAGAAGAGAAGGTCAAAGAGAGACACGTTAGGGCTTCAGTAAAAGAAGGAAAGGGAAATCACCTGCCCACTTGTTTTCTTCAAATTTAAGATTGATCCCTGCTAAGAAATTCAAGCATCTTAAACTTTATCTGTTAGATCAATTAATTTCTTATATTTGATCTTAGACTTGAGCTTGTGGTCAACTGACCTCTAGCTCTTCTAATGTTTCATACAAAAGAAAATCCAAAACTTTCTTCCTTCTCCAAGAATCAATTCAAATATTAGATCCCAAATGAAGAGTCCCTGACTTCTCTAGTCATCTCTAGAGAGCGGTTCCCTTTTTGCTACTACACCTTACAGGTGTTCAATACAAAATTGCAAATGATGGTTTACATAACTATATCCCCTCTAGACAATGGCCAAGGTGTAAACATTCATCTCCGGAAATCCCGGCATAATAAGGTACATTAAAATCTAAGTATACATGCATGAATCTAAGTATACAGCAAAAAATTCAGCCCTCTGCTCTAGATAATTCTACAGTATCTTCAGAACATATTAGGAAAGTGTTACCCACTTAAAATTGGTCTTCTATTTTGGGATTTGTTTTCTTGCTTTCTGACCTTCATTTGTGATGAAAATGTTTGAAGAATGATGTTGCCTGCTGCCGAGTTCATGTTGAAAAAGGCACTATATTGAGGTGCAGTTTGAAACATGACAGCATATGTAAATGTGTTGGTGACGCTAAAAATACACAGATAAATGATACATGACAGCCACAGAGTATGCACAACTTTGTATTTATATAGTACCTACATGTAGACAGTAGGATTCTATTTATGCATTTGCCAAGAAAGGGAAAAGTGTCTACATATGTCTCGTAAATATGGATCCGGGCTCAAGCCCAATGCAGATGCTGCAGAGAGACGAGAGTGGAGAAAGGGCCGTGCTGCTCTGGGAGCAGGCTGTCTGTCAGATCACTTCCCCAGAATAGGTTTCTGGAAACACGAACAAAGATGATGGCCCGTAGACAACGGAAATTTATCCAAAGAGGATGAAAATTCTCTTCCATAGTGCTTTAGTATTGTGTAGAATTTCTTAAAATTCTTTGAGAATCGGTAATCTAGAAATGTCGTAGGTGGTTGCTTTTAGTTTTTAAAAGAACCGGAGCACCTTCAGTTCCCGAGTATGCGAAGACACGAGAGCTCTGCTTATTCCTTGTCTAGGACCAGGATAGTGACCCCGGAGGGCACTGCAGGCCTTTTCAAAGAAGGAAGGATGCTATCACTGACGTGCTAGGTGTTCAAGAGCTTTGCCCTCAGAGTCAGAAATACCAGGATGAGAGTTCTGGGTTTAGTACATAGTGTCTCTGCGACCTTGGGCCTCTGAGCCTGAGTTTTCCAATCCGTAATATGGGCGTGATTGAGTACCTACTTCATAGTGGCGTTTTAAAAAAGTCAATGATATAATGCCGCAAAATGATTAGCACAGTGACAACAGAACATTTAAAAATGCAAGACATGGTAACTATTCATTATAGTTATACTCCACGAATAGTTGTGCTTTGAATAAAATAAGGTTTCCTTCTTCATTTAGAATAACGTCAGATTACACAATATTTTAACACTTTTAACCTCAAATAGGAATGTATAATTCCAAAAAAGCTGAGCACACACAAACTTTCCAAAAAAAATCTGGATTTTTCCCCCCATTTATGACGTTTTATATGATCTTTCTCTGACAAGTGTTAGATTGTTTGGTCCCATTCAAAATTCAGTGATTGAGTTCATCTTATGATACTCAGAAGGTTCAATCAAATTCCAAGTCTACCATCCCACTCTGCCTTCAGGTTTTCCTTGCAAATCAGCACCAGAAACCCACTCGGTGTGTGATCCGGGGTGGGGAGGCGGTGGAACAGAGTGCATTTAGTCTGGTGAAGTTAACAAGTCCCTATAATCTCCTTCTTTCCCTCTGCTGACTAGTTTCAAGTACATAACTGTCATTTTCACAATAGGAAAAATGACTTGCTTGTATCGTTGTCAGTTTTTACTGCAAAAGAATTAACATCCATAACCACTTGATTAGCATTGTTTCCAAGAAGGTCCTGGCCTTATTGTACATTAAACCGTAATGTGCAGTGATGCAGAGTCCATGTTTTGAATTTGGAAAACTTGGCTTTTTACAAGCTTAACTTCGCAGAGTCTAACCCATAGGAGGGACAAGAATCAAACAAAGTGGTGTGCAGAGAGAAAGGATCTTTTGTCTTCTTCCTGTTCGTTCTCTGACTTATCTCATCCTCTCTTCTCCCCCCACTGCTCTCTAATCACCTTGTTCATTTCCTACGTTGACAACAACATAAACGGAATAGGGTGAAGGAAATAAAGGCTCTCACTTTGAGCAGCAAATGCCCTGATAGCAGTCTGTCCTGTTTACGAGCTCAAATTCCTTAGGTGGAGGATTTGATCTTTATAGTAAAACTAGTCCACGTCAATACTGTTCAAACGTGAATTCCACAGCGTCAATTCCACCACCAACTTAACCTATCTGACAATAGATCTGTAGTCCTCTATCTTTGGAAAGCCTTACAAATGCACAGAAAAGTATATGCTAACCTACTACCTGGTAAGGTCTGGTATGCCACAATCACTATTCTCTCTAAAATAATTTTTCTCTAAGTATCCCAAAAACATATTCCTGTTAGGCACACAAAAGCAGTATCTTTGCGTCGGAATTAATATTAAATGAGAAACCTAAATATTCTAAACAAGTAAACAAATATTCTTAAATGTTGGGGCTTAGCTTACAGAACAGAGAAAAGGCTCACTATAGTTTTAAATAATAGCAATACAATTTTAATAAGGTTGTATTTTTTTATTAGGTATATTTAAACACTCCTTCTGATCTCTCATATTATACTCAGCAGTTAAGCAGCTTTATTTGTGGAGCTTTTGTAGCCACCTCATTTAACATTAGGTATATCTTTTAGTTTAATTAAAGCATTCCTCTTTTTCAGTAATAGTCAATTGTTTTCAGCTCACCCATTATGTATAATTGTTTTCTTTGATCCATTCAAAACCTGGCTATTTTTCATGGCTAATTAAATCAACACTTGACCACTGCATTTAATGCTTAACTCAGTTTTATTTCCAATCTTGCATACCTGGGCTTCTGCACATAATACGCCTTGAAAAGATTGCTCACATTATTAAGCTGCATACGCCTACAACTTGTCCCTGTAAGTAGAGGCAAAGTGTATATTTCAGGAATTCCAGCAGAGGGCAGTCAAGCAAGAATAATCACTTCTGCAAGAGAAGAAATTGATGATGATGTTTCCTGATATTTTTTCAAATCAAATTAACATCAGAGTATGTGTGTGTGAGTATATATGTGTGTTGGGGGCTGACGGTGGGTGGGACAAATGTATCCTTGGCGAGCCAACTCATTTCTCACTTAACCTCTTCCTCAGCTGAATAAGAGCCACTGTGTGCACAAGATAAGAGACAAGATATTTTCAAAACACTCCTCGTATTAAAACCAAAGCCATAAATTCTGTTACTACAACTGACATTTTTATCACTCTACTTTGGCTTCTTTTACATTTTATGGATTTTAAGGATAAGTTCACATCATTGAGGAAAGTAACCAAATTTTGAAGACTACTCCTTATCAAGAAATTATTGAAACACATTTTAATTAAAATAATATAAACAAAATTAGGATGGATTTTGTTTTCACAAAAAAAAAAAGATTTAGCAGATATATTCTCTATGCCTCTTTAGGAGACAGGAGGCAGAATTTCTCAGTCACAAAATGTTCAGTTGTAATATGATTAACAGCTCCCTACTGTCCCTGGCCAAGATGTTCTCCTCTATTACTTACCATCTATTCCTTTTCAGGGAAGGGTTCCTCTACCAACTAAAAGCATTGCACCAGGAATCACTTCCAGGGAAATAGAAATTCATTTCCATTTATTCTTATCTCCAGTGGTATGCTGGTAAGTGGCTAACAACCACCTCTCCAGAAGGAAAAAGTTCTAATTTATAGCTTTTGCCAATTTCTGTACTGTAAATACTCCCATCATGGTCCACTTTGAACTACCACCATGAATTCACTGAACATGGACCTGGGAAGAAGCGCACAGTAGGACTCCATTAGACTGTATTTCCAACCTACAGACACCGTAGCCATAAATAACTTCAAGAGTAAATAGTAAAATCACAAGATAGGAAGTGATGAGATTTGAGAATTAATTACCATTGTTTTTAATATAATTTATTTAACTGTAAGTTTGTATAATTTAATGGCTATGGTTAACAACTAGCTCACAAAGTTACTGAAAACTTAATTCTTGGGACCTGTACAGACCAGATTATCTTCTTTGATGATTATTTTTTCTCCCTCTAGACACATCTTTTTGTTTTTAATAATTTATATGACACACTCATGGGTTTTTTTCTGCCATATCTCTGGATATCTGTTATTATTTAATGGGAAAAAATCAACTCAACTTTTAAAATTTAAATAATTTTATTTAAAAAGGAAAATCTCACATTCACAAAGGAGAAAGCATTATCATATTTTTATAAATTGGCATTAGCCCTATAAATAAATGATGAAAGCAAATTAGTCATAAATTATAGATACTACTGTTTATCAAAAGCTTTATATCCAAGGCCTGTTCCCTTTTCATCAAAAAACACTCTACCAAGTTTTAACAAGGTGTTAAAAACATATTAGCACTCATTGAGACTTTCTCTCTGACATAATCAGAAAAATGGAGCTGAATTAAGCTCACTATGTAATTCAGTGCTGTTAATTTTCTTGTCCACATCCTTATGTTTAAAATCCTTTAGGGTATACCCTAAAATCATCTCACTTTCCACTGGGGGTGCATATTCCTTGTTCTCAATATTACTACAACCATTCCCCAGTCATGCTGGCTTAAAACCCCCATACAGTTTGCCTTCTCCAGATATCAGGCCTATCAATTCTACTTCAAGTCAGTGCTCTTGTGTGAATTTGGGCAAATTACTTAATATTTGCCTAATTCAGAGTTTCCCTATCAGTTATTATGAAGATTAAAAGCACTTACTACAGTAATTGCCTGGGGTGAAGTAAGTGCTCCCCAAAATGCTAGCTATCCTTGCTGCTGTGGGTGGAGTTATGATTATTAATAAACTTAGCTATGTGGTTTCCTAGCACACAGCAAATTAAAAACATTAAATTAGAAACAGACCCTACATGGGATTAGTACTCTCAGGGCAGAAAGAAACACTAGTTAATGTTGATCATTCATGAGAAAAGACGCTATACAAAACAAAATCGCGGTCAGGTGTTTTTAAAGGAAGAGGAATGAGGAATTGTAGAATGTCAGGGCAAGGAGCTGACATATCTCATATCTTGAGAATGTCATTAAGCAAGAATTGGGACTTGCCACCAGGACTCAGAATTAGCAAGAGAAATTTATAATATATTCAATTATCTGTTTACTTGGTAGGTTAGTGTATAGCACATCCTGGAAACTTTTTATTGACATGTTTAAATTTATTAAAGCTGGTTAATATGTATACAATTGGATAATATACTTTTGTAGGCATAGAAAAAAACATTGGAAAAATAATATACCAACATCTTAATAGTTGCTATTTCTGGATGGGGAATTATGGTTGATTTTTATGTTGTTTTCTGTGATAATTTCCAAATTTTCTAAAAAGAGCCTGTGCAGTTTTGTGATCCATAAAAGAAAACGATGTGTATTTTTAAAAAGTGTTTTTATGGAAACAACTTCACTTCTTCAGAAACTTTGGTTAAAAATAATATTTGCTTCCACTAATATCACTGAGTCATTACTGTTAGATCTCCGATCACATGTTGGTAATTCAGATTCATATGAACATAAGGAACACATAATTTCATTAGTCTTTCCATGATGAACATTGACTTAAACTTATTTTTAATGATTATGACAAATTTATGATAAATTTATTAATGATTAGGACACATTTTTGAGGGGGTCATTCTTTGCTGAGTACTTTTTCTTGAACATGTGAAGCATTGTAAATCAAATGTGGTGAGAAAACCTGGATTTCATAACTCAAAAGATTGTTGAAGGTACTCATAAAATCATGGCTCTGAATGTGATTTATAAACACTACCATAAAAACAATGCCAGTGATTATTAGTACTATCATATATTTAGTTCAGCTCTAAAACTCTCCAACTGTCATTTTTGTATTTCTGAGAGTGTTGCCAATAGAACACGTTGTCAGATTAAGCTCCTTACATAAGTGAGGTCTTAATAATATTTTTTCTAGCTTTAGTAATGTGCAGGAAAACCCAAATGATACGTTTGAGTTAAAAAGTAAAAACCAAATAATATAAATCTTAGGTATATATAATTTGAAGGGTATTTGTATTTCCTCGCTAACTGTGGTCCTTCACTTGTGTTTATCTGCCTTCTTGTTTGTCTATCTATCTATCTATCTATCTATCTATCTATCTATCTATCCATCCACCCATCTATCTATGAATCCTTTCATCCATCTATGAATCCTTTCATCCATCTATGAATCCTTTCATCCATCATGGGCTCACTGGGGAAAGCTTTGACTCTCCCTAGACTAATGCATATTTATGCAAAAACTTACAAAACGCATCAAATGGTTCATGAACCATCTATGCCTTTAAAGACTCCCTTCTCTTTATCCCATAGCTTTCCATTTTTTATATATTATCTCCCGTTGGGATATTTTATGCATTAAGAAAATGATATGATTCTATGGTTCTGTATCTGTAAGATGTTAAGATATTCTCTTGCTGGTTTGCAAGGAATTTCACAAAAATGTGCCCAGGTGTGTTGTTTACCACTCCCCTCTCCCACCATTCCTCATGCTGGGCACCCAGCGAACAGTTTCAATTTACAGTGTGTCTATCAATTCTGGAAAATTATGCTTACGTTATTTATTTCATCATTTCTTTCCCTCTACTTTTCTCTCATCTCTTTTAAACTTACTCTTAAATCAATCCTAAGAACTTTTTCTCATTGTTTTCTCTCATTTTTCCATCTCCTTCCTTTTTTTGTGTTACTTCCTAGAAAATATTTCTGACTTCATCTTCTGATTTTAAAATTGATTTCCTTGCAAGTATTTTTCTTTTATTTCCCAAGAGCTTTCTTTTGATTTCTGGTTATTTATTTTAATACATAGTAACCTGTTTTTGTTTTATGGAAGCAATGTCATGTATCTCTTTGAGGATTCGTTTTTTTCTTAGAAAAATTTTTTTATTTACTCATTTGAGAGAGAGAGTGCAAGAGCATGAGCAAGGGGGAGGGTCAGAGGCAGAGGGAGAAGCAGACTCCCCGCTGAGCAGACAGCCCGATGCGGGGCTCGATCCCAGGACCCTGGGATCATGACCTGAGTCGAAGATAGACGCTTACCTGACTAAGCCACCCAGGCACCAATCTTCGAGCATTATTATTAGTTTTTCTTCTTACATGGTTTTTTCCTTGTTTGTACTCTCTGTATATATCTTATATCTGTATACCACTTTATATATCCAGTTGGCTCTTTCCATTTATTCATTTCAATATCTTTCTTCCTTGGAGGTTTTCCCCAATAGCTGGTGGTGCTCAGTCCATTCCTATTTAAAAATAAGCTATGAGAAACTGACTGGAAACTTAGCAGGGCTTGTTGACTGTGTCAGGGAATGCCATATTCCTGAGCAGATCTCCAGTGTCAGTATCTAGACATCTTTTTTTCACAGCTGTTCAGCTCATCCAGAAAAGAATCCTAAGGTCTCCCCCCTGAAAGGCTAGGATCTGGTTGCTGGCTTTCTTTCCATCAGTCACGGGTGGGTGACTTATTTTCAAGTACGAGATTTCTTTTTATCCCTGTTTTCAGTCTCTGTCTTGAGTGTATGTTTACTGTCCTCCAGTCCTTTACTGTCCTCCAGTCCTTCTGTCTAGGGCCTTTGTGTTAGTTCAGGTCCTCCAAGGAGCAGAAGCCAAGATACGGTTTGAAGTCCAAGGATTTTTATGAAGAAAAACATTTGTAAGAGAGAAAATGGAGAGAGGGTTTGGTAAGAAGGGGAAAGCAGTCAGACCACGAGGCAAGGCTGACACCCACTGAAGGAGAGGGAAGGAAGGTTGAGTGGAAGCATTCTAGAATACTTGCAGTCCAAAGAAGTTTTGGGAAGACTGCTGGGAAAGACAAATTCAGAAGTTCTGTGTCTTCCTCCATGCTGGATCATTGGCTTGTAATACCTGTGAGCAGCATAGCTTCGCATACCTACCACTGGCTTTCCCAGCCCCGAAGCGGGGGTTCCTGGTTGGTTACATCCCTTGAAGTTGGAGATCTGAAAGGTACATTTTCCTGGCTGCCATTTCCATCGTGATTCTCTATATTCCTTAAAAAAGGGTTGATTCTGCTATTTAACTGCTTCTGCTGATGATTTTAATTCTCTGACTAGATTTTATTGTCTTTAAATTATTTCTAACATTTTGAGATTCTTCATTTTCCAATTTTATATTCATTTGACTTCATCTTTAATTTTCTTCCAAAGGTCTATTTTTTTTCTTGAATTTTGAGTATAAATCCACTATTTTCTTTTTCTTTCTTAAAGATTTATTTATTTATTGTAATGAGAGAGAGAGAGTATGTGTGTGAGTTGGGGAGGGGCAGAGAGAGAGAGAGGAAGAGAATCTCAAAGCAGACTCCCCACTACAGGGCTCCATCTCAGGACCCTGAGATCCTGACCTGAGCCAAAACCAACAGTCAGATATATATGGATGGAGGTTTTTGTAATTTGTCCTGTATAACTGACCACCCTGACCTGCACCCCTGCACGTATGCAAGCAGGCTAAAGAATGCTGTTTGTGAGATTTGTGATGTATGAGTGACCTCAGGAGCTTGGTTAGTTGACATTAGCCAGCCTCCAGGTCAGAATTGGCCCTTCTGGTCTGGATGCCAAGAGCTATAAATTTTGCTTTGCATCCCTGCAGCTCCAGGCTGGGCTGCAACCCCTCCTCCATTCCCAGTGGAATCCGGGAGGGGAGGCAAATACACCCAGCCCAGGCTCCTTGAATATGTAAAGACATGATAACATAGGGATGCAGCTCACTCCAAACTGCACATAGGCAAACAAACATTTAACTGCAGACCCTGTCATTCACTCCATAAATACAGCCCTTATGGGGATGGTCAGCTGGAAGTCTCACCCAAGGGAACGATGCTCTGCCCAGGCCTCTCCACTGGGACTCCAGCCTGGCTGTCTGCATTGGGCTTCCCCAGCTAATGAGGTTGGATGTTCTGAGTACCCGATTCAATGTATAACTCTGTCTTATTCTGCTTTACTGCTTACTATTGCCTTCATCTACGTGCAAATTTCCCTTTTCTTCTTTCTGCTTCTATTGGGTTTTTATAATATCAATAAAGTGTTTTTTTTTCTCCTTCGAAACCAAGAGTACAGCTGCCCTAAATATTTGTTTAGAAGAGGCGCTTAACCAACTGAGCCACCTAGGCATCCCAGTAAATCCAGTATTTTCTAAATTTGACTTCTGTTTATTTTCTTTTTTTTTTTTTTTAACTTTTTTTTTTTTAAGATTTTATTTATTTATTCATCAGAGATAGAGACAGCCAGGGAGAGGGGGAACACAAGCAGGGGGAGTGGGAGAGGAAGAAGCAGGCTCCCAGCAGAGGAGCCCGATGTGGGGCTCGATCCCACAACGCCGGGATCACGCCCTGAGCTGAAGGCAGACGCTTAACCGCTGTGCCACCCAGGCGCCCCGACTTCTGTTTATTTTCTAATTAAACTTTTATTTTGAGATAACTGTAGATTCAATTACAGTCATAAGACGTGATACAGAGCAGTATACCCCTAACTCAGATCCCTTGAATGGTAACACTTTGCAAAACCATAGTACAATATCACACTGAGGATGTCTATACTGATATGGTCAAGGTACAAAACATTTCCATCATCATAAGGACCCTTCATTTTGCCCTCCTACAGCCACACCTACCTGTCTTCCACTCCCACTGCCTCCCTAACCCTGGCAACCACACTCTGGTTTCCATTTCTATAATGCTGTCATTTGCAGAATGTTGTATAAATGGAGTCATAGGGTGTATAACCTTTTCACATTATCTTTTATCACTTAGAACATATCCCTGGAGATTCATTCAGGTTGTTCCTTTTTGAGTTGTATTCCATAGTATAGATGTACCACTGTTTGTGTAATCATTCACCCATTGAAGGACATTCAGTTTGGGGTTATAATAGATAAAACTTCTGTAAACAGTCATTTATAGGCTTTTATATAAACATTACTTCTCATTTCTCTCTGATAAATGCCCAGGAATGTAATTCCTGAATCATATTGTAGGGGTATATTCAGCTTTTAAAGAAACTACAAAACTGTCTCAGAGAGGCTATACCATTTTCCATCCCCATGAGTGATGTATGGTTCATCTGGTTTTCCTGATGTTCTGACTATAATCTGACATTATTTTTTTTATTTTAGTCATTCTGAGAGGTGTATAGCATAGTGATAGATCATTTGCCAGCTGTATGTTCTTGTCCGTGGAATGTCTGTTCATATCTTTTGCACATTTTTGATCGGGTTGTTTATTTAATGCTGAGTTTTGTGAGTTCTTCCTATAGTCTAGGTATTAGTGCTTTATCAGAGATGTAATTTGCAAATACTTGCACACAGTCTGTAGCCTAATTTTTCATTCTTTAACGGGAACTTCCACAAAGAAAAGTTTGTGTTTGGATGAGGTTTAACTCATTAATTTTTCCTTTTATAGATTGTTTTGGTATCAAGGCTAAGAATTCTTTGTGTAGCCTTAAAGGTATGTTTTACATTTAAGCCCATGATCTATTTAAGATAATTTTAGTATAAGATATAAAACTTAAGTAGGGTTCTTTGTTTTAAACCTGTGGATAGCTAACTGCTCTAGTACCATTTGTTGAAAATATTTTATTTCTTCCATTGTATTGGTTTTGCATCTTTTCCAGAAATCAGTTGAATATCTTTGTATGAGTCTCTTTCTGGGTTGTTTATCCTGTTAATCTGTATATCTCTTCCTTTACTGATGCCACCTAGTTTTGATATCTATGGATATATAATAAGGCTTGAAATGGGATGAACTCATTCTTTTTCAAAACTGTTTCATTCTGTTTTTAAATTTTGAAAATAATTTTAAAATAGTCTTGTCTATACCTACAAAATTGTGTTTATGATATTGTTTTAAAATCATTTCCTCTACAAAAATTTGTAATCACATCAATGTCAAGATTTTTGCTCAACTATCAAACACATTTTAAAAACTTAAGATGGAAAATCAATTGTATTTACCCATATTTTTGCTTACCACATTCTTCTTTCCTGACATTCCAGGTAGTTTCTTTTGTTTACTTATTTATTTATTTTTTTTCTGTTCAGAGACCTCCCTTTAGCCACCTTATGGTTAGTCTTCAGAGGATAAATTCTCTTAGTTTTCCATTATCTGAGAAAGTCTTGATTTCCCCTTCAACCCTATAGGATATTTTTGCTAGTTATAGGATTCTAGGTGGACAGTTCTTTTCTTTCAGGACTTGAAAAATGTGCCACTTACTTCTGGCATCCATGGTTTATCCTGAGAAATCTGTCGTCACTTGAATCATATTCCCTCCATAGGGCAGGCCTCATTTCTCTGTAACTGCTTTCAAGGTTTTTGTTTTTGTTTTTGTTTTTCTTTAGCTTTTGGAAATTTGGTTCTGATGTTCCTTGGCCTTCATTTCTTTGGGTTTCTTCTTAGGGGTTTTCTCAGTTTCTTGAATCTATAGATTTATAACCTCACAACCCAGGAAGCTGGCCCATTGTTCCTTTGACTGTTTTTTCATCCCTGCCATTTTTTTCTCTCTGTCCAGAACTCCAAAGACATGCACATTCAATCTTTTGTCATAGTCCCAAGGATCCTTAGAGTACTTTTTTTTTTTTTTTAGTTTATTCTGTTGTTCAGATGAAATCATTTTTATTGTCTTCAATCCAGCTGGGGAGCCTTGTTATACAGCCTAGTGAGTGAGGAAGGCTAGACTCCATTTTGATCCTTTGCTGGCAGGAGGGGGAGATGGAGTCCTTTTCTGCGGTATGTGGCTAGAGCAGAATGGTTACTGTCTAAAACATTTTGTCTTGGTAGGGTTTCCTTTCTGGTCATTTGGTTAGAGAGAGCAGGCTTTTGTTAGGATGTGTATGTATATGTGTGTTTGTGTGTGTGTGTGTGTGTGTGTGTGTGTCTGTCTGTCTCTGTGTGTCTGTGTGTGTGTCTGTGTGTGTCTCTGTGTGTGTCTGTGCCCATTAGCATTTCTCAGGAGCTAGCTTATTCAGCTCCAAGTCTACGATATAGGAGATACAAAGAAAACCCAGGAACCCATCCCCATGTTGTTCTCAGCTCCCATGACCTCTAGCCAGTCTTCCTTTTGTTTCTCCCCACTTCTCTTCTCAGGGTATTAAAAATATAAAATGTCTAGGAGGTTTAGTTGCACTTAGCAGGAGGAATAAGGCAAAGTGTATCTATTCCATCTTCCTGGAAATAGAAGTATTTCTGCTAATTTTAAAGCATTTTGAAACAGATCTTTATTCTCTGCCTCAAATAAAATGCTCTCCGTGTTTTCTGCTACAGAACCTTGTAAAAAAAGCCCGTACATTTTTTCTTCTGATTATTTATCATTAAAGAAGACAAGTTCTGACCAGGTATTTTTTTCATAAAATTTGGGGTTTCTTTTTCATCCTCCACATGTCAACTTAGATACTTATTCTTAGAATCTTTCTCTTGGTTTTTGAATTAAAGGAATGATATGAACTCCACCTGCCGTCTTCCCATTTTTCCCACTTTTATATTGGGAATATGTTTTTATTCCTGAAATTCACTTCTGTCCCCAGGGCGTGATTTTACAAGGAATATCACAAATTATTCACAATACCTAAAATAGGATATATTTTTATACATTTTTATACATATATACATTATGAGAACTATGACAACATTATTCAAGCCCTTTTTCTGACCCTTCAATACATCGAACAGATTTCAACTTTAGGGGCTGTCTTGACTACACCCTCTGTCTAAAGAGCTCCTCCCTTACATCTTTGCAAAGCTGGTTCTTTCTCATCATTCAGGTCTCAAATCAATGTCACCTCCTTAGAAATGCTGTTCCTGACTGTCCTCCCAGTCTAAATTAGTCCATGCATTGCACAGTATTTCTGATTTCATTATCTTACATTATTTTCTTCATCGCATGTCTCAATATTTGCAATTACTGTAATTTATTTACATATTTTACATTTATTTTCTATCTTCTCTCTTGAACATAAGTTGAATGAGGAAGGATCTTTGAATTTGAATGAACAAATGAATGAATGAATAGCTAGTAGGACACATTATAAAACAGTTATATAGTTATAATTAGTTTCGAAGCTTTGAGTTTGAATGAAGAAATGGTGAAAAAATGTTGCATATGGGATTGTCTTTCATAAATAGTCCTTAGTTCATTGTATCATAATAGATTAAGGTATTTCCTATATGATAACCTACTTAAAAACACATTAAGAAATAAACTCAGATCTTAGAAAACAATAGCATTGAAAGAAGAAAAGAAAGCAAGAAAGAAAGCAAGAAAGCAAGAAAGAAGAGAGAAAGAAAGAAAGAGAAATGCCTTATAACTTTGGCAGCAAATTCTGAGGTTGAACATTTTACATATTTTGTTCAAAATAGAAGAGCTAAACAGATAATTGTTCTTTAGAATTTCAATATCCCTCCATGGAAGAAAATGTTAATTATTTTTAGCAAAAAAAAAAAAAAAGTACCACAGAATCTTTGGGAGGTCAAAAAAAGTTAAAATAAGTAAACAGAACTGTATTTTGGAATAATAACTTTGAGGAACAAATTCAGCATTCCAGAGATTTTAATTACCCAGAGGATTCCTCTCTGGCTTAAAATAGATCATTTTGTTAAATCGCTTCTGGTATTTCTTATAGAATTTGGACCATAGTATTTCACCAGCACTCGTGCTCAAGTTTAAGTATCCAAAGGCAAAAAGTTTAGGGAAGAAAATTTCCTACTACTTTAATCAATGTGTCTACAGACTTTCTAATAGAGGATCACTGTGCTACACTCATATTCACAGAAATAATGTGTTTTGCATTGACATTTGTTCTAATACCTTTTCCCTTTATATTTGTTGGGGTGCAGAGAGAAAGGAGGATGCGTGTGCTAAGACAAGCACCCATTATTGTGGAGCAGTTTCACAGTCTCCTGAGTAAACTCATGCATAATTAGTGCATAACATACTGTCTGCAGTACCTTACGTACCCCTGCCTGGGGGAGGAAACATTCAGGGCTTTTGGCCCATAATGTTTTTTCTATATTACATGACCTCTTCTTCCACCCCTCCCTGTGCCCCCATCTCCAGATGGCCAAATCCAAACTGCCTTTCAAATTCAAGTGCTTCCGTGAGCCCCATAAAAGTGATTTTGCCTCGTCTCAACCTCCCTTCATACTTTACTTATACCCCTCTCATTACAGGTAGTTGTGATATGGAGAGAAAATCTTTATGGACACATTTTACTCTGCTAGATTGTAACTGACATGAGGTGAGCAACTAATAGGTTGCCAGCCTCTTCATACTCTTTCCCCGAACTGTTCCTCAATTTCTGAAAACTTCTCCCATGCCACGGCCCCAACTCTCAGGCACAGGCAACCTGGCCTCACCTACTGAGCCTCAGCTCCGTGGGGAGCAACCATTGGCCTGGGGTGGGTATATGACCTCACAAAGGCTGAAAAGGAGTAGGAGAGAGATTGCTTGATTTATTTATCATCCCCACATAGCTCGGACAGTAAGATCCAACCTGGAGATGGAATCATGTTATTCATCTCCTCGAAGCCTCTCAGGGCTCCCATGTTCCTCAAGGAAAAAAGAATCAGTCCTTAAAATAGCCTGCAAAGTGCCAAGGACCTGTGGGCCTGTTATCTCTGTGCTGGCACCTCTCGATCCTTTAGTTCTCTGTTCCAGGCACATTGGCTTTCATGCTGTTCCATACACCTGTTGCGTACTCCACCTTGAGACTTTTACCCAGATCATTCCCTCTGCCCATGACGTTCATCCTCCAGATACCTGCATGGCCACATCTCACACTTCTTCTAGTCTTTCTGCAAACATTATCCTATCCATGAGGCTTATTCTGGTAATTCTGATATCCTGTCTAAAGTTGCAACCTCCCTGCCCTATTCATGACCCATGTAGTCTCCCTTCGGCACTTAACACTTTCTAACATTTTCCTTATATCTTATTTTTGATGTTTATTATTTATTGTCTGTGTCTATACACTAGGGTACAAAAGCTCAATGAGGGTGGGTGTTTTGTCCCTTCTTCATCGCTGTCTGTATTCAAGTACTTAAAACAAGGCTTGGAGGGGTGCTGGGGTGGCACAGTTGCTTAAGCGTCTGACTCTCGAATTCAGCTCAGGTCATGAACTCAGGGTCCTGTGATTGAGCCCCGAGTGGCTCCACACTCATTGTAGAGTCTGCTTGACATTCTCTCTCTCCCTCTCCCCGTCCCCCCCCCCGCTGCTCACACTCTCTCTCTTTCTCTCTCAAATAAATAAATAAACCTTAAAAAAAAACAGCAACAAGGATTGAAATGATGAACATTCCATAAATGTTTGTGGGTTGTGTAAATGAGCAACTATTTTTTATTACGTGAACAGGAGAGTAGAAAAGGCAGGTCTGAAGCTAAAGACAAGCATAACATGTTATACAAGAAAGTCAAAGATGGAGGCAGAGGGGAGCTTGCTGTATTCTTTAGTGCCCTAGTTCATGCCTCCACAAGCTTCCTGAGGCCCCTTTTCACCCTCACCCTTAGGGCATAAGACACTCCTATCATATGAAGTTCTTCTCCTATTGAACCAGCCCCCCAAATTACTAAGGCTTGACCTAGGAGTCTAATACAATTAAAAAGGCAAAAGCCAAGTGCATTTATTTCTGTCTTTTAACCACACTCTCTTGATTTGTCACAATGTCTTGCATACAATGCACACATTTATGCTAAATGAATAAATGCAACTTTGCTTAAATGAAGCCTAACTTGCTAAGCTATTTGCTCCACAGTAAGGCATTCTTATATTGCGACTGCTTACAGTTAGAAATTCAGAGTGATGATGCATTTACTTGCCCATGTTATCTTAGTCTGGTTTGCTGTTAAATTAATTTCTGTACATTTCAGGTCAGTGTTTGTGGATCTTATTTTAGCTTGTTGCAATCCACCTAATGGCTCGATTCATGTTTGGGGTGGTGATATCCATTCCTCTTCTGCTTAGATCTGTAATCAATATACTATCAGTGTGTAATCAGCATGTCTTTGTGTAATGGTTATACATTAATTTCATTGCAAGGTCTACTCGTGCATTCCTGAAGGAGTCAACAACTCGAAGCTAAAGCATGACACATCAGAGATTATTGCTTTGCCCTTGGAAAGGGGATGCTCTATAACTAGATTATAGGTATACAAATACACAATACATTTATAATGTCCAGTTTTGTTCTTAAACACAGAAACTGTAATGCATCTTTTGTAAGAATTTTAGAGTTAAAATTATATTATAAAAAGATAGTTGTTGGTCCATCAAAGGGCAGGATTTGGAATATTGAACCAACTCTGGAAGACTGATGACAGGTTTCTATAATTTTCATTTTCTCCTTAGAAATTTTTGTTTAAGGGGTGCCTGGGTGGCTCAGTCAGTTAAGCGTCTGCCTTTGGCTCAGGTCATGATCCTGGAGTCCCTGGATTGAGCCCAAAGTCGGGCTCAGCGGGGAGTCTGCTTCTCCCTCTTCCTCTGCCCTTCCCCTCACTCCTGCTCTTTCTTTCACTCTCTCTCTCTAATAAATAAATAAAATCTTTTTTTAAAAAAAGATTTATTTCTGTTTAAGAAATGTTTCTTAAATAAATATATGTAAATATAAGTAAATATGACAAGTAAGTATATGACAACTTTTTATAAGTAAATATATGACAACTTTTTCCTCTTCTTGCAATGTACCTAGTATAGAGGAAAGCTTAAATGTAGTTGTGCTGAATTTTTGAAGGAAAAAGGACTCCAGAGGAAATATGAGAAAGAATTTAAAAGGGGTCTTTTGTATTTTTTTATTACATTCTCGGACTTTTTAATTTTCTGATGTTAGAAAGTCATGAAAGGAAGAAATGAAACTGTCTTTATTCACAGATGTCATAATTGACTATCTAGAAAATCCCAAACACTTTACCAGAAAACTTCTTGAATGGATGACTAAGTATAGCAAAGTCAGAGAATACAAAGATAAATTGCTTTCCTAGATAAAAGCAATGGCATTCAAATAATTGGAATTAGAAATTATAAAATATATATAAATACATAACATATAAAAATATATAAATATATAATAAATATAAAAAGAATATAATTTATATTTATAAACATATATTATATATTACAATAGACATTTGTAATAGCACCCAAAATTAAAATAATGAGGTAGAAATCTAACAATATATATAAGCCTTCTACATGTGGAAAATTACAATGAAAGAAATCAGGTATCTAAATAAATGAAAGATGTTGCATGTTCATTGATTAGAAGGCCCAATGTCAATTTTTCCAAATTTGATCGTCACATTCAACACAATTCCAACTAAAATTACAGTGAGATATTTTGTATTTATTGATATGAATTCTAAAGTTTATGTGGAAAAGCAAAAGACCTACAAGAGCCAGTACATGTTGAAGAAGAGAAACAAAGTTGTAGGACTCACACAATCCAATTTCAAGACTTATTATTAAACTACAATATTCAAGAAATGGTAGTATTGGTGTAAGAACAGACACATGGATTAATGGACTAGAAGACGGAATCCAGAAATAGACTCACACAAATACAGTCATTTGATATTTGACAAAGGAGCAAAGGCAATGCAATGGAGCAAGGACAGTCCTCTCACCAAACAGTGTTGGAACATCCATATGCAAATAAATAAATCCAGATATAGACCTTAATCAAAATTAACTCAGAATGTATCAAACACTTTAATGTAAAACACAAAATTATAAAACTTCCAGAAGAACCGATAGGGGAAAATTTGTGTGGCCTTGAGTTTGATGATGAGTTTTTATGTACCATCAACAGCAAAACAACCTATTTTAAAATAGTCAAAAGGTCTAAAATGATACCTCATCCCAGAAGATATCCAGATGGAAAATAAGCATATGAAAATATGCACAAAATCATTTTTTAATTATGGAGATGCAAATTAAAACAACAATAAGAAACCTCACACTTATTAGAATGGCTAAAAGAAAAAAAAAACTAACAATTGTTGAGGAGTACACAAAACAACAGGAACTTTACTTCATTGCTGGTAAAAATGAGAAATAGTACAGCCACTCTCCACGTCAGTTTGGCATTTTTTTAAAAAAAAAGCTAAGGATAGCTTTATCAAATGATCTAGTAATTGTGCTCCTTGATATTTATCCAATTGATTGGAAAACCATATCCACATGAACTTGCACAACAAAATCTTGCAGTATTTATGGAAGCTTCATTCATAATCACCAAGACCAAGATGCCCCTCACTGGGTGAGTAACGAAGCTGTGGTATATCCATATAGTGGAATACTATTCTGGAACAAAAAGGAGTGAGCTATCAAGCCATGCAAATCTGTGAATCAATATTAAATTCTACTCCTAAGTGAAAGAAGTCAATCTTACATGCTATATGATTCCAATCATGGGACATTAAGGAATAGGTAAAATGATGTAAATGGTGAATCCCAGGGGTCCTGGGGAGGATGGGAGGGAGGTTTCAACAGGCAGAGTACAGGGGATTTTTTTTTAGGGCAGTGATACTATTCTGTATAATACTGTAATGATCAATATGTGATACTACACATTTGTTGAAATCTATAGAAATTTATAGCCAAAAGAGTAAACTTAAGTGTATGCAAATTAAAAAAAATAATTTAGGAAATTGGAGAATTAAAGGATGAAATGAAAAATGTGACAAAGCTATCTGACTGTATTATAAATGTAGGAGACAACTGTATTGAAGTGTCAGGGAGAAAGGAGCCTACCTAAGTAACATTAGAAATAACTATAGTCTGTAAGACTAAAGGTAAAAGGAACTGTTCATATGTACTGAGTTACACTTGGTGATGCTGTTTCCTTATCGCTTCTGGGACCACCATGCATGTATACTCTAAATGAGCAATTAAATAAATGGATGACAAATGTTGGGAGCTAAATTTCTTACTGTTGAAGTAGGAGATTATAGGTAAGAAAGAGGAGAAAGCATGAACCGTGTGAAAATGGAGTAGAGTTGGAGACATCAGGATGAACTCAAGTTTAATTTAATATAAATATAGGTTGTTACATGTAGGAATATTTATAGATATAGGTATACAGAGGTGTTTGTATACATACATCTATTCCCTTGCTCTATCTGCAAGGAAGGCCTAGAAGCAAAGACATCCTGGTAACAAGCATACTTAGCACCTAGATCTTGGTGTCAGATACCATCCTCTATAAAAAGGAACCAGAGATTCTCGGAGAAATGCCCTACTCTAGGGCTAGGGTAGCAAATATAGTAGGTGACCTGGGAACATCTTATAGTGCCAGAAACTAAGGAAGTCCTCAAAAACACCCACAATGATGGAGGTATGTCTAGGGAACACAGGAACCAGTTGGAAAAGCTCCTGATGGCCAAAGATGGGAGAATTTTAGCAACAAAATAAAGCAGTATTGCCTTTTAATCTAAAATATAAAACAAATTTCCATGGGTCCAAAGAAATAAATAGAGTAAAAGAGAAAAAATCCACGTGTAGAAGAATTTCAAATAATTTTTGTAGGTATTCCACCCTCTGGGAGGTGGAGCAGAACTCCCCACTCCTTAAGTGGAAAGGGGGGGGAACCTGACATATTGAAATCCATAGTGGAAACTTGACAAACATTACCTCATTTGAGATTAGTATCAATGGTGATAAGCCAAATTGGGAGTGTATACAATTGATAGGACACGATGAGCCTCACACTTTCCCCTCTGTGGTCTTCCTCCCTAAACCCATAACCTCAGTGTATTAATGAGAAAGACATCAGAGAACTCTTAGTTGAGAGACATTCTACAGTAGACCTGAGCAATGCTCCTTAAACTTGTCAAGGTCGTCAAAAGCAAAGACTTTGAGAAACGGTCACTGCCAAGAGAAGCCTAAGAAGACATGACTCTACTAAAGGTAATGTGCTATCCCGGGTGGGATTCTGGAACATAAAAAGGACATGGGATACAAACTAAGAAATCTGAATAAAGTATGAACTTTAGTTAATAATAACGCACCAATATTGGTTCGTGAATGATGACAAATAGACCGTACTAATATAAGATGCTAATTAAAGAGGAAACTTGGTGTGGGATATTTGGGAACTCTATATTCCCAGTTTTTCTGTAAATCTAACATTATTCTAAAATAAAAGCTTGTTTTTAAACAGTAATAAGGAGTTGGCTTCAAGGGCAAACTGTCTTTCTTAGAAGGGTAACGTCCCCAGTTCCACCTTGCTTGGCCCTTCTAACTCTTCAGAGCATTTTATAACCACTGCTAACTTTCAGTGCCTGCTACTTATATTTGGCAAATGCTGATAGCTTGAATTATCATGTAACAGGAATCAGTCACCTCTTCACTCCTATCTGCCACGATTTACAAACATTGGCCAAAGATGTAGGGAAGAGGAGAAAATGTGATGATGAAAGTGCCAGAGAAGAAAAGACACACAGGCACATTTATGTAGGAAGTGCCAGGGTCACCAGCAGTGACCTCATGCAATGCTAACTGGCCCTTGGCCACTGGTTGTCAATCTCTGCAGAAAGATGACATCTCTGGAAATTAAGGGTGTACCTCTCATAAACTCTCTGCTACATTCTGCAGCAGAATTCATAAAAGACCACAAGACACTTGTGATTCCTTTGGAAAATGTAGCTTACAGTTATCCATTAATCAATCAACTTAGGGAAAGAGAAGTGGCATTTGGTTCTTCGGAAGTTAATGAGACACTAAGACGAATACTTTGGAAAGAGGATAGTGTAACACCAACTACGCCACTGGGCACCACCGATATATTTCAACTCAAAATTGTAATCAATTATTCATGATTTCCAAGCCAGCTAAGCAGTTATGCTAAGATATAGATACTTTAAAATTTTTCCACTTATTAACAAGCAGTGTCAAATATGACAGCAGGTGTTTACTGCAGCTACTGAAGATATGAGTTTGAAGTGAGTCACCTGAAAATTCTTATTATAGACACCATGTGATCTTCTCCCCAGTTTTTGCAGAAGGAAAAAAAGTGCTTTCTGTCATTACTATTTCTGCCTGAAAAAAAACAAAAAAACAAAAAACAAAACTGACCCTGAACACTCAATGGTAATAGTAGTTTGTAACCAGAAATGATATAAACTGTATAAGCATTTCTATTAAAGGCTATATTCCAGAATACAGTTTGTTATTATTGTTCTGAAAGTGTGTGTTTTCCTTGTAATAATCCAAGAAGTCTGTTTTGGGACTCAGAATGAGGACAGTTGTACAGCAAGCCTCAGATACCCACATATGCAAATGTTTGCTTTGGATTGGACGTGTTCATTGATTCCCAGAGATATTTATTAACAAGCTTCATATAGTACTGATATATTGTAAATACTGCTGCATGTATCTAATATCAATAAAGCAATATTTTAAAAGTTTCTTCTTATTGGATTTCCTGTCACATTCTGGACACTGTGTCTCAGTAAGGAAACGTCATGATGCTCCATGGCTCCATTAAAGGCAAAGGTCTTTCTGTCCTTCTGCTCTGACATCCTTACTTTCCTGATTTGTGTCCTCATGGACACAAAATGGCCACTGTGCCTCCAGTCATCACATTCACATTCTTGGCAGGAAAGAAGAAAAAGTCAAGGGGGAAAAGGCTTTTGCCTCATGAGGCTTTGTCTTCTTATGTAGGAAGGGAAACACTCCTTGGCAGTCTTATTCTTCCATGTCATAAATCACAACATAGTCACCTATCAACTCTTACACCTACCAGCAGTCAAGGGATTGAGATCATGATTTGTTATAACCAACCAGGATCCAACCTCTGAGCTGAGGATGAAGGTAGAAACCTATCTTACCTGAGACTGAGCAGCCTTATTCTCCCCACAAGAAAAAGGTCAGGGTTCTGATCAGTGGAAATGAGGATGGTACAGACGGCCTGTTAAGCAGGCAAAAACAAAACAAAACAACCAAACACTTGTAGATGCTAGTGGGGGAGAAGTGGTTACACTTGGAGTAAGTCCTTTCAGCTTTATCATAGTCTTTTACAGACTAATTATGGAACCATAGCAGGGCCACGCTGAGAAAAGAGAGTGACTTGGATGTTTCTCTTCTCCCTTCATATTGCATCAAGAAAGTATATCCCAGGGGCGCCTGGGTGGCACAGTGGTTAGGCGTCTGCCTTCGGCTCAGGGCGTGATCCCGGTGTTATGGGATCAAGCCCCACATCAGGCTCCTCCGCTAGGAGCCTTCTTCTTCCTTCTCCCACTCCCCCTGCTTGTGTTCCCTCTCTCGCTGGCTGTCTCGCTCTCTGTCGAATAAATAAATAAAATCTTTAAAAAAAAAAAAAAAAGAAAGAATATCCCAAAGTACCAGAAAGAGGTCTACATAAAGGATGTGATGACACCAATGCCAGTAATAATAATAACAGCACCAACTCACACACATACAATACTTTGCAGATATACACAATCACATTTTAACTTCATAGCCACCCAGAAGGGGACATCTGTCAGCATCATACACATGTAACAGAAGAGAGGATGAACCCAGAGAGGCTTACTAACTTGCTCAAGATCACTGTGCCCGGGGTCCTCAGACCACCCTTGGTTCAGTGATTAGCTAGGAGGACTCCCAGGACTCAGCACGTCAGCATAGTCATGGATGATTTTTACAGTGATGGGATATGAAGCGATATCAGCAAAGGAAAAGACACATGGGTGAAATGTGGAGGAAACCAGGTGCAAGCTTCTAAGAGTTCTCTCCCAGTGAAATCATACAGTATATGTTTAATTTTCCCAGCAATGAGTTGTGACAACACGTGTGAAATGTCTTCCGGGAAAGGTCAGGAGAGACTCAGTGCCCAGGGTTTCCAGCGGGGGTGGGTGACGTAGGCATCCTCTGCCTGGCACATACCAAGATTCCAGATGCCCTGAAGGAAAGTAGGTGTTCAGCATAAACCACACTGTTTATACAATCTCGGCGCAGCCAGCCACTCTTATCATTTAAGGTGGTGGGAACCCTCTCGAAATGTGGCCAACATTTCAAGCAGGACCTTCTAAGGGCAGTGGTCTCAGGCCTGCTAGTGACTCTTTGATGCACAATCACATACCTAGAATATTCTATACTAAAACTTGCACTCAAACCTGGACTTTCTGATTCCATATCCCATCACCCCCCCTTTTATCTTTTTGAATATTATAAAGGGAATTCATAACTTTAAAAAAAAGTCGGTATAGGGATATCTGCATCTAAGTATGGTTAAGAGAAAGCAGGGGGCCAGACAATGCATATATCTTACCCAAGATTAAAAAAAAAAAAAGTAGCCTTTGCGAGGGAGTTACAGAACCGGGATTCTAACATAGGCTTGTCCAAATGTGGGAGTTAAATTTTCCCCCATTAAAACACACTGCTTTATAAAAATTCATCATACAATCAATATATTTGAAATGTAGTATACCTTTTGATCTACTGAGCCATATCCCTCAATAATAAAAACACAATTATAATCTTTACATATTGGGAAGAATACAATCAAGAACTTAATACCTTAACTATAATTTTTGGTATCTACAAATTAATATATTTCAAAGGAACTGGAGAAATAAAATGGAACTGAATTTTAAATAAAGACAAAGAGATTAATTTAAAGCTGTGTGCCATGTGATCTATGGAGAAAAACACATAAAAGCCAAAGTAATTACCGATTAAAAGATTACAAGACAATGTTACTGTTTTGAATTTTATTTTTGTAAATTTTCATTGAGTACATGACTAGTGGAATTCCATTTAAAGAATCATATTTTTAAGTCAGTTTATGAAATGCACAATCATTATTTAAGTTAGTATTCAAGCCATATCCCAGCAGGAATAGAGGCACCTTCAAATATCCGCTATAGCATATGGTTATGCCAAGGAATGACAAAATCTCCCTAAATAAAGCTTGCAAAATGTCTATCATCATTGCAAGAAATTATAATAAAGTTTGGACATGCAAGATGCTGAGCATTTATTTATTCATATTCTTTGCTTGCTGCTTTTTCCTTGGGGAAAACGAACAGCTGAAATGTAGCCATAATGCAGACTGTACAAGAGGGAAAACAAGCACTTAACGGGGTAACTGCATTCCAGCTTCACTGGCCCACTCCTAGAGCAGGAAGCTATGGTTCTAAGAGGAGCTGGTACTCTCTTTGTGGTTCTAAATCCTGGAACACCAGAGCAATTATTTTTAAATTAAATACCAAAGAGCGTGAGATATAAAATTCCCTATTAAGTTTAGATATTATTATTAAGTCATTCTAATTTTCTGTAACACGAGGAAGAATATTTGATTTACTGGTGGTAGCCTGGGAATAATTAGCAATCGATGAACTATTACCTCTTAGTAGGGACTCTACTCAAGAACTTTCTCTCACTCTCGCTCTCGCTCTCTCCCTGCCCCCACCCCAGCACCACAGAGAATAGCGAGAACAACAAACTCCATTATCTTTAACTCCTGCTACAAAACATTCCAAAGAAAAGATGATGATTCTCTCCAAAGAAAGTATCCATGAGGTATGGACATTGCAGAAAATAAAATGTCCCTAGTAAACTCAACTACTGGATTCTACCCAGTCCCAATTCAGGCATCATACTGCTGTGGTTTATTTTTATTGCACAACACTGATAAAGAACAAAAGTTGTTCATAAGTAGATGTCTATGCCAATCAAAAGAACTAGAAAATGTTAGCAACACCTGGGTGGCTCAATCTTTTCAGTGCCTGCCTTCGGCTCATGTCATGATCTCTGGGTCCTGGGTTCGAGTCCGATGTCCGGCTCCTTGCTCAGTAGGGAGCCTGCTTCTCTCTCTGCCTGCTACTCCCCCTTCTTGTGTGCCCTTGCTCGCCCTCTCTCTCTGGCAAATAAATAAACAAATAAGATCTTAAAAAAAGAAAAAAAAAAAGAAGAACCAGAAAATGTTATTTTCTTGAAGCTTGACTTTGTCTGCCTCCCACAAGTTTCTCCCACAAACCTCCAGGATTGACAGATATGTCCTTGTGTGGGAAAAGGGAACTCTGTGTAACATGGAAAACTCTAGAAAGGAAGTAAATTCTTGTATAACTTTAGAAGTACCCACTGGTACACTGATTACCCTCATCTTACAAGTGCCAGTACAGAGTACCGGTGAAACAGTTTTCAAAGGAACTATAATGAAATTGTAGAAAGTCATCAAATTGGTCCTTGCCTTCAAAAACTCAGGCTCTACTTACTTTTTCCCTTTTATATAACTTACAGGCAGTTCTTAGAAATGCAAAGAAGTTGATCACAATTTTCAAGTTAAAGCCACAATACATATTCCCAATTCAAATTGCAAGATTAGGAGATGTCCAAGCTCCCATATTTTCTGGGTGCTGAGTGCTGTTTTGTACAGTGATTCTTTTTTTTTTTTAAGATTTATTTATTTATGAGAGGGGGGAGAGAGGGGCAGAGGGAGAGGAAGAGAATCTCAAGCAGACTCCCCACTGAGTGTGGAGCGTGATGTGGGACTCAGTCTTCCAACCCTGAGATCATGACCTGAGACGAAACCAAGAGTCAGACAGTCAACCAACCAAGACACCCAGGCACCCCTGTACAGTGATTTTTGTAAGTATAAAAGACCTTGATTGGCATTTTGCTTATTTAAACTTGAGACTCCCTTCTGAGGAAGAACTTTCAGTCTTGCTGATGATACTAATTCCTAACTTCAGTTTGAAATTGTTACTATTCTAGAAGAATGCCTAGACCTTGATACTGTCTAACCATTGAATTCTTTTTTTCCAAGATGGAGCTCCCTGTTTTAGTACAACTATGATAACATAATGGGAAAATCAATTTGAGACTTATAGCATATTTCAAATTTATTTTTTGGGGAGTTTGAAGAGTGAGATCCCTACTTTTAAAAAATCCAGATAAGCCCCTTTACCCTTCGCTGATGACATAATAAAACAGTTTTCTTGTTGACAAAGTGAATTTAGCTTCTGTACTTCACAAACATGGTATTGACTGAAAATTACCCAGATAGGAGTGGGCACAAGTTCAAGGTACCAGCAGTACATCAATGTCACTCATGATGATAACGTTGGACAGTCCCAGGGTGGCTGAGTAAATAGGCTGTCTTTTGTGCAAAGCAGCTACGTCATTCAACCTCAGAATGGTCCATTCTAATTGAGCCCTTTCTTAGAAATACTGTGTGTAGTATCAACAACAACAAAAATACCTAGATAACATTTTGACGAAAACCTTAACAAAGATAATCATGTGCTGGTCAAAGGGACAAAAGCTGGGCATACACATTGTTCTGTTTCACAACCAACCCCAAACAAAACAAAACAACGTTTGGAGATTTGAGGACTCTAGGAGCTAAAGACAGCATTGCCTCAACATGCACTGAGCTGACTTATGTTTATAATATTGTGAGAGAAACAAAATAGCAAAGCATCCACACTTCGACCTCAAGGAATTTGTAGTCTAGTTGCAGATGAGATATACCCGCCAGGTGAGAAAATGACATTCACGTAAATACACACAAGTTCACTCTGCTAGGTGTTTCTTCATCTGAAGAATCTCTTCTTTGTCCATTCTACAGGTGAAGGAACCATGGTTTCTTACCCAAGAGGACTCATTTGGGGGTGAGGTATGGAGATTAGACGTCAGGTGAGCCTGGAACGAAATCCATTTTCCTCCATTACATCACACAGGCCTTGATGAGGAAACCCTGCTACTGAAACTACGTCACGAGGAAGGAGACAATCAAATGCCAAAAAAGTGGTAGGCGCTGTTTGTGCATAACTTTCAGGAGGAAGTAAGATTATAGTGGGATGGAGAACATGGCAGCTTCTTCATTAGAAAAAAGTAGGGGATAATGCCAGCTAGCCAACAGGGTTTACTGAAAAGGTTTATTGTTGTTTCAAATACCTAGCATGCTTTCTAATACGCAGTATATCCTTAGTTTTGTTTCCTTACCTTTTTTTTTTTTTTTGGTCTGTTTGTTGCCACTCTGAGGGTACCATGAGAGTTGAGATAAAATATGATACCCCACTATAGGCAAAGATTTTTAAAACTGGACACAAAAAGCACTCACCATAAAAGAAAAAATATTGATAAATTAGACGTCACTAAGTTTTAAGAAATTCTATTCATTAAGAGACACCATTAAGAAAATAAAAAATCAAGCTACTGGGAGAAAATAATGCATACCTCTAACAAAGGATATGTATCCAGAACATATAACCACAGATTAATAGAGACAGACAAGCCAATAAATATGTGGACAATAAACTACAACAGGCATGTCACAAATGAAGATACCTAAATGGCCAACAATATATGAAAATGTATTCCACATCATTAGTCATCAGAAAAATGCAGTAAGTTACCACTACACTCACAAATGTCTTTTTGCTATTGTTTTCATCAAAAAGTATTCAAACAGAGTCCATGCATTGCATTTGATTGTTGTCTCTCAAGTCTCTCTTAATCTAGAATATTCCTGTTTTCATGTCATTGCCTTAAAGAACTGAGTAGGTCAATTGTACAAAAGAAAATATATTTGGGACTTGCTTGATTGCTTCTTTCTGGCATTATTTAAATTTTTCGCTACATTTTATATACATTGTTAATTAAATGAAATTAAATGTTTGATTAGATTTAAAAAAATAATAGAGTAGTTAGAGCAGTAGGTGGGGCTTAACTGTAGACTGGATCCCACTTCTCCAGCTTATTAGCAGGGTACCTTTGGGAAAGTTTTTAACATCTCAGTTTCTTCATCTGTAAAAATGGGGGATAATATGTAGTTTACAAAATTATTTATAAGGAATACAGAACAAAATAAATGCTATTAAGCATTGGGCTTACCACAGTGCCAGGCAAACGATTAAGCGTTTAATGAATGAGAGCACTCATTTGTAATTATTTTGCAATATTGAAGAAAAAGCAGGATTTAGCTCATTAGCAAAAGGAAGATACTGTAGGTACAGGTGTCCAACTTATTCTCATTTAAATCTGAACTAGAGAAACACAGTCTTGAGTTTGTGCCCCCAATGTATGCATACTTATTTACCTTTTGCATGCATGTACTTCGATCATGGGCTAATATCTCAAAGTGTTCATTTCTCAAGAGGTGGCATCATCATTAGTAATAGTGACTATAAACCCATATTTTATTTTATTTTTTTTAAAGATTTTATTTATTTATTTGACAGAGATAGAGACAGCCAGCGAGAGAGGGAACACAAGCAGGGGGAGTGGGAGAGGAAGAAGCAGGCTCATAGCAGAGGAGCCTGATGTGGGGCTCGATCCCAGGACTCCGGGATCACACCCTGAGCCGAAGGCAGACGCTTAACGGCTGTGCCACCCAGGTGCCCCTATAAACCCATATTTTAAATTGTCTTCTTAATAATTATGAACTTTTTGGCTGATTCACGTTGAATATGATAACATTATTGTTTGTGCCTCATGGTGAGACTGGCAAAGGGCTTACACGCTGAATAGTGGAAGCATGCCTGCGTAACTATACTATCTTCGGGTAGTATAGCTTAACAGAAATCTCTCTAAGCCACTTTTTTAGAGTTAGTTAAGAAAAAAGCTAAATTATGTAATCCACAAATCCACTTCACCGAGCTCAGGTTACATTCAACACCTCAAATTATGCTGAAAGCAATTGAACAAGTGAGGGTGTGTGACGACATGTAGAATTCCTACCTCGTGTCTGATATGTGACCATCAGATAAATGGACTAGTGAGAAAGCCACTGATAACCAATATAGAAAATATTCACAAAGTTTAATTTCTCTCTTTTATATATAATTTCTAATAGTTTCTTCACATGCTCCATCGGGTTATCCTGCCTACCCCACTCCATTTGAAGACCACTATTACAGAAACTAAAAACTGTTAAAGGTGTTTCATCAGGATTCAGACAGAAAAAATGGGTGGTTTGAACAGTCTTTTTTAGCAGCAATGTGTAGGGTAGTTTGGAAGGGAGAAAGAAGAATCAAGCAGACCAGTTAGAGGACCAATTTAGACTCTAGGTTCCATGTAAGCTTGAAAGGAATAAAATAAAATCAAGACCCAGAAGACTTCCCTCTATCCCCCCCCAACTCCTGCCCAACTCAGTCATCCTCTATAAAAATGGTATTTTTTTTTTTTTTGCCTAGTATCAGGATTCCTGTAGCAGTTTCAGGATGATATGTAGGTGTGACAACTTCTAGTGAAGAAAACCTCAAAAGTTTCTACTGAAGTCTTTTTTATGTAGTTTTTTTAAATCGTTTTGGTATTTTAAAATATTTTATTATTTGTTTCTGATTATTAATTGTTTATTTTTAAATTTAACTTTTAAACAGGAGAATACCCTTCCTAAAAGCCTCACATCTCATAGGTGGGAGTGGGTCATATGGCTCTGCTCCGGGTGCTAAAGGAGGATGGGAATGTGAATCTATGGCATTTCAGCCTCCAAAGTGGGAAAGAGGTTCTGTCAACAAGGAGTAGGGACCAACAATGGTTAGTGCAACATTTGAAGCAAGAGGTTAAGGGATGACAGTGATAAGAGAAAAAGAATTCCCAAAAGATAGTGTATACAGGAATTTGTGACCAAGTCAGACAGCCTGTGTGAGGATGACAAAGGAATGGAAATTACTTCAAGGTTTCGAGGCCAAGTGGTTAAGGAAAGATAACATGGATCAACAGGGAACACAGGAGGACCCACTAGATCCAAGAATATTTATTATTACTTGTAATATCATTGATTAATAGTTATTAGGAAGTTCCTCAGTGCCAGACACTGAGCTAAGTCCTCCTTGTCTCATTCATTTCACACGCTAATCCTTAATCTGATGATTAGTAACCTCTTCCCAGAGATGGTAATGAGCTACTTGGGGGACACTAG
Source organism: Ailuropoda melanoleuca (assembly GCF_002007445.2). NCBI lineage: Eukaryota > Metazoa > Chordata > Mammalia > Carnivora > Ursidae > Ailuropoda > Ailuropoda melanoleuca. The sequence continues at coordinate 36,431,043 of NC_048221.1, read as the reverse complement.
GTCTGAGATGACACCTTGTCACCTATGAAGTAAGTGAAGACAGAAACTGAGGCTTGCTGTACGCAAGAGGACCGGAGGAAGGGACCTAGGAGTCATTCAGAAGGAGTTTAGCCTACATCGCCTACTAGCCTGGAGGGCCCAGGAGGGAAACAGAGTCATTCCAACATCATGAAGGAATTCTACAAGAGTCAGCCTATTTATGGGAGAGTTTTAGTGAAGAAAAAACACATATTTGAAGTGAAATTCTGGTAATAGCATTTGTATCCCCAAACCCATCTTTTCTTTTAGAACACTGTGTGTTTTGAATTAAAGAAAGCTATCCTAAAATATCTGCTTAGTTGACTTACATTGCTGTGTCCTTCACTTTGAATATTTGTACAGTGAAAGAGAAAGCAACACTCCAAAAAGATTCACAGTTATCTAAACAAAGGAGGTTTTCATTTCTAGATCATTCATAAGATCTATCAATAAGGAATTCACAAATGCCCCACTTCCCTTTGTCTGCACATACAGTAGTGACATGGTAATTTAATTGTGAAGTTACTGTACCAAATCTCATGAGATTTTCCCAAAATCTCACACTAATACCATTTTGTTCCATTAACTTTTATAATCTCCAGGTACTTGATAAATTCTGAATTGTGCCATTATCTGAATATGACAGTCTTCTGTGAATAGAAGCAAATGGAACTTTATTCCTCCAATACTTTAATAATGGTAGAGATAAAGGGCAGAGATGCAAATTATCTGACAAGTTTTAGAAATAAAAACAAATGCACCTTACTCCATCATTTATATAAACAAGCTGCTTTGAAAAGTTTAAGTAGATGAATTCTACATTTTAAAATGGTTAAATGCACTTCTCTGGCAAGATTTGTGTGTGCCGACTTTGTTGTTTTATTTTCATCCACAGTGCCTTGAATTTTCCACCTTATCTGTCATAAAGTACAGTGAGGTGTCGAGGGCTATGTGGAATGCTCAAGTCTAAAAGAGATGGAATAAATTGGATTTGTGGGGGAGGTAAAATCTAGGGTCTGATATCAGGTGGCCCCAAGTCTTGTTCTGATAAGAAGGAAACAGAAAACACACATTTCTCCCCTGGAGTCCCATGATGTGATAAGCCGCACATAAGCTCTAGCCGTCCACAATATTAGATCATCTACCAGTACCAATTACTTCATGGGACTAGTTTTGATTGCGCCAAGTAGGAGGGTTGAGAGTAGTAGGAAATCATGCATTGCAGAGAAAAAATATAGAAAAGTGACAGAAATAAACAAAATGCTACAGGAGCTATTCCCGACAAGTGGGATGAGGGTCACTGGGCACATGTAAACAGTGTTCAGAGGTTTGAAGTGTTTGTGCTTTGTTTAAGAGGAAAAACCTCCAACTTCTAAATCCTCATTTTCCCAAGTTTTATATCACCATAGGCTAGTTGGGCATATTGTTATCAACTGAAATAAAACTAAATCAATTAAGATATGTAAAATGTTACACCCTAATTTAAAAGTAATTATGTTTTGTTTTCACTTATAAGTATATAAAATCACATCTAATGCATTGCCTTTAGAAGCATTCTCAATTGCTCCAATCACACAGATTCTATACCATAAGTGTCTTTTTATAGTATTTTCTATACAAGTTGAAATGATTTGTTTAGATTCTATTTGGAATGCTTTATTGAGATGTAAGGAAATGACAGCATTAAATTAACCACTCACTATAATTTACCATTATTTTTGTATTTAATTGAAAACCCCAAACATCCTCCCCTTTACAGTTGACCGACTTTTTAAGAAGCAGCACTGACTCAAATAGCATAAATACCAAATACAGCATATAAACAACTATTTTTGAGTGGTATGAAAACTGTAAAAATGCAAGTATGGTAGAATTAGTAAATAAGCTGTAATACTGATTTCCCCCCCTCTGATTATTTCCTGGTATTCTCTCTTACCTATAAAAGACCTCGGGAAATCAGAATGCTGTATTCAATGGTATTATATAAAGATAAATATAGATATACCACAAAGATAAAGATAACTCGTCTGAATATGCCATTTAATGTTAATTGTTCCTTTCACTTTTCATGTACATCAGATTACTGATATGTTCTCAAAGTTCTACAACTAATTATAGAAAAAGGTATGTGGGTTCTGAAAGATTTAGATCAACTATCACTTCATCATTAAGATTTTTAAATGATTTGACTTTTGAAAAATGTAAAAACACATTTATACATATTACTAGTTATTCCTTTTATCACTTCTGAAGTTTCTCTTAAAGTTCATCTATTCTTCCGGAATTAGGCTTATCATCACTTAATATAAATGAGGGAATTTATGTCCTTCGTTACATATTATTCATTCTCTTTTTCAATACAGGGTTAGTAGTCCTTTTTCACCTTGTATTACAGCTGTCTTTTTATTTAGGCTTAGATTATGTTTTTTCCTGAATTAAAAACATTAAGTATCTAATAACTTTTTGGGTTTTTTTCTTTAAAAGAAAGGCTGACTGCTGCGTGCAGCCCCTCATGTAGGTGTGTCTGGAGTCCTGGCAATTTGATTACCTGATGTTCTATTACAAAAGGACCTTGAGAGCCTGCTTAGAGGTTCTGGCAGTGGAGCACAGCTACTCCTATGCCCTTGACCAAAGAACTCTAGCGGGAGGATAGTCCTAGTCTGCCACCTAACAGAGCCAGAGCTGCACGGTCCGGAGGGAAGCACACGGAATGATGAGGGAGGAAGGTGACACCTGCCTAGCCAGCCAGATCAGCCCAGTCAGCCCTGGAGATCAATGCAGTGACAGAGGCGGCCGCCAGATCCTGCTCACATCCTACCTTGTAACTTTCTATTTCTATTGCCTATAAAAGTATTTCAGGATCTACCAATACTTGATAGATATCTACAGTATGTCTAGGCATTTTTTGATAATTTATAAGATACAAAGTGAAAGTCTTTACTCGGAATATTTATTATTCAATTAAACTTTCTATTTCAGTGAAGTTTTCAGAAATTTCAAGTAAGCAAATTAGACAAAATGATCTTATTTGTTCCTCCCAAATTAAAATAAAGTAATACCTTTAAAATCCTTTCAAACATCTGATTTTCCTTTAATCCCAGAAACATGTCTATAAATGAGCTTTATGACATAAGCTAAAATTCATCTTATCATTTTTCTTTCATAGACAGTGTTTTCTAATTTCACCAGCATATCAGAATTGAATATTTTTTATTAAAACAGTAAACTTTCTTTGTGTGGAAGTTATATTTTCAGTGATATAAGCCTATGGATTTTTTTCTATGATGCAATACTTTAACAATAATTTTGTACAAATTCTTACTGAGATTCAGTATGTAGGATGAAGTTACTACTGATTGATTAATACGACTGGACACAAATTGAGTTTCAGAAATTCTCTTACAGTACTTCCAATTTAATAGTGTTTAGAAAAATTGAGTCAAATAACAGTAAAAAAGCTTAACCATTAACCTACTCATAGATAACATTTTTAAAGTTTTCTGAATGAAAAACATAAAGGAAAATGTTAATAGAGCTTTCAAAATCTAGTAACTTATAAAAGACATAAGGTTAATATTTCACTGTTATTCTGAAAGTTTCTGCTGAAAAGCTTAAGGAGTGCTGTGAGTCTTTTTCTTCTTTAATTTTAAATATTTCAAAAAGTTTACTGCTATTATTATTTTAATAAGATAAATGGCCATGACTGTATATATGCAAAAAGTGATTGCCTAAAATTTTGTACCGTGTTGCCTAAAATTTGTACTACATCTTTACTGTCTAAAACATAAGAAAGGGATTTCTTTAAATATCTCTTCTTTTTAAAAAAAAAAAAGATTTTATTTATTTTATTTGACGGAGAGAGAGACAGCCAGTGAGAGAGGGAGCACAGGCAGGGGGAGTGGGACAGGAAGAAGCAGGCTCCCAGCAGAGGAGCCTGATGTGGGGCTTGATCCCAGAACTCCGGGATCACGCCCTGAGCTGAAGGTAAACGCTTAACGACTGAGCCACCCAGGCGCCCCTAAATATATCTTCTTGTAACGAAGTCCATTAGTAAATATGAACTCTCGAAAATGATAACAGTACTAGCTTAATTGCCAAAAGCATTTGTTGGACAGCTGATTTCTTTATGTTTTTTATGATTTATTTATTTATTTGAGAGAGAGGGTGCATGCATGCATGCAAGTGTGCATATAAGTAGGGGAGGGGTAGAGGGAAAATCTCAAGCAGATTCCCACTGAATGTGGAACCTGATGCAGGGCTTTGTCTCACGACCCTGAGATCATGACCTGAGCCAAAACCAAGCATCTAATGCTCAACTGACTGAGCCACCCAGGTGCCCTGACACCTGATTTCAATTGAAATGGTCCCACCTCCTGCCAAACGGCAAAACACACTATTCCCTGGCTATAAACTAGGTCTGAGACTAGTGAAACAAATATAAAGATAGTAGTATATCTTTTTAAAAAAAATTTTTATAACAGTTTTTGATTCATGGTAAAATTGAGAGGAAGGTACAGAGATATCCTACATAACCTCTGTCCCCACACATACACAGCCTCTCCCATGATCAACATCTCCCACCATACTGGCACGTTTGTCACAAGTCATGAACCTACAATGACACGAAGTCCATAGTTTAGGTTGAGGTTCACCCTTGATGTTCTATATTTCATGGGTTTGGATAAATGCATAAGAACGTGTGTCTATCATGAAGATATCCATACAGAGTATATTCACTGGCCTAAAAATCTTCAGTGCCCCACTTGCTGATATCCCCTCACTGCCATCCCCTCATGACTACTAATCATTTTGCTGTCTCCATAGTTTTGTGTTTTCCGGTTATCATATAAATGGAGTCATCCAGTATGCAGCCTTTCAGATTGGCTTGAAATCTGTACGTGCAAACGCTATAGACTGACTATACCATGGCTATGTTTCTTTGGGCTTCCACAACCTTAAGTTTTTACTCCATAAAGTAAGGATTCCAACACCATGTATCTATAAGATTTAGAAAAGGATTAGATGAAGAAAAGCACATTAAATGCTTAGCACATTGTCCTCTTGGATGTTTGTAATGGAGGTCTGCTGGTGATGAGCTCTCTTACCTTTTGTATGTCTGGAAAAGTGTTTATTTCCACTTCATTTTTGAAAGAAATGGTTTTTGGTGGGTATAGAACTTGTTGATTTTTTCCCCTCGATATTTAAAAAAGTTGCACCAGCTTGTATTATTTCTGATGTCTGTTGACTGCTGTCATTTACCAATGTTTAATCTACTTTCTAATGTGTTCTATTCTCCTAGATACCTTTAAGATATTCTATTAACACGAGTTTGAGGTAATTTGATGGGTTTTGATATAGTCGTCTTTCTATTTCTTCTGGTTGAGATTCATTGATCTTCTTCAATGTTTGAGCTTATAATTTTCATCAAATTTGGAAATACAATTTCCCAGAAATTTGATTCCAACCATATTTCTTCGAATATATGTATTTTTCTGTTTCTCCACTTCATCTTTTTCTAAGCCTCCACTTCACTGAGTCAGTTACACTGAGTAAGTTATTCCACAGCTCACTAATCCTCTGTTCTTTTTTTTCCCCCAGTCATTTTTTTCTCTCTGTCTTTTATTTTGAATAATTTCTATTGCTATGTCTTCAGGATCACTAATCCTTTCTTCTTCAGAATTTAATGTGCTTTTAATCCCATTCACAGTAATTCTTTTCATCTCTAGAAGTTTAAATTTTTGTTGTTGTTATTAATTAATTATTTATTTATTTTAGATCTTCCATTTCTTTCCTATATGCATGCTTTCTTCTACCTTTTGGAACATATGGAGTATATAATCTTAATCGCTGTCTTGAAGTTCCTGTCTATGAATTATATTATCTCCAGCATTTCTGGGTCTATTTATGATTGATTCTTGTCCTGTATATTACAGGTTGTGTTTTTTGCATCTTTGTGTGCCTAGTAATTTTTTATTGGATCCCAGACATTGTCTTTTTACACCTTTGAGGGCTGGAGGATTCTTCTTATATTAAATATTTTTCATCTTTGTTCTGGGACACAAATACCCTGCATTGAACCTGTAAAATCCTCTTGGGAAGCAGGCTGGGGCAATCCTAGAGCTCATCTTCTTTGTTTTCCTTCTGTCAAGGATCACTGTCCTGAACTGTTGTTGTCCAGAGTCTGATTTGTCCAGGTCTACTTGCTTTCTTGTTTGTTTTAGTTGTTTTAACTGGGGAAGGGGACATGGTAAATCTGGTTCTTCTTATTCAGGTATCCTGGAAACTGAAATCCTTTATTATATACTTGATGAATGTTAACACTATGGTGGTAATCATCATCATCATCATGATCTCATCATCATCAAATATGTACAGCGAGGCCTAAAAATAGTAAAACAACTTTCATGCATGACTGGCCATCAGGGAATAAATTACATGTCCATGAAATTGACATTTATGGGGAAATTAAATAACAAGACTAAGGGAAAGGTAATGATATGAATCAGGGAAAAGTGTCCAAAGTTTGATAAGACAAGGAGTAAGAAGACATAGAAGGATAAAGACTATGGTATAAGTCTTTAGCCCTCCCACGTATCTCCTCAGGATTTAATAGGTGACCACTGCACTGAACGTCATGTGTAAGTGCCCTGGACTTCTGCACTGTCAAACCAAAAACAAAGTTTGCTGTCCCACAGAGGGGAAGAGAAGACTGTATAGCACCAAGAATATCCACAAACATTTATATTGCATTTATTCTGTCCTAGCAACTGTTCTAAGCACTTAACATTTAGTAATCATTTAATCCTACCATGACACTGTGACATGGATACTATCATTAATCCTCATTTAATAGATGAGTAAAGCACAGGGTGACTGAATAACTTGCCCAAAGTCAGACAACTAATAAGTGACATAGCTGGGACATCAAACTCATCATTTGAGGGGTATATTAAGAATTCCCACTAATTTGTGAACGTTACACTCTGTGAGTAAATAAGAAGGCCAGAAAGAAAGAATAGAGAAAGAAAGATGAAAAAGAGGGAAGAAAGAGGAGAAAAGGGAGGAAGGAGAGAGAAAGCGCATTAGAAATGAGATTGGTAATTCACAGAATTTAGAAATGCTTTGCAATCATGCTGATCCCAAGAAGACCAGGGTATGGCTGAAATCAAATCAATGTTGCTAGGATTTGGGGAATGGTCCTAGAAAAGGTGATGAACTAAAAAAGGTTTGTACATCAACTGGATTATAAGTACATGAGGGAAAACAATTCAACAGAAGGAAAGATGTCTATCGATCTAGAAGAAGGTAAGCCAAAGGGATTTATCCAACGTTTTAGACCTACCCAGGCTATCCTAAACTGGCAATGGTAGCCAATCTGTTTGTGGAGAGAGGAGCTGGCTACATGCCCTTAATGAACCTTCAATTATTTTTTGCTAAATTTATATGTTCACCATTTGTTAATTCATTCGCTCATCCACTCTCTCCTCTATAGTTTTGCTACTCGAAGTACTGTCTGTGGAGTAGCAGCCTGACTATTACCTGCAAACTTGTTTGAAATGCAGAATCTGAGGCCCTATCCCAGACCTCCTGAATGTGAAATTACGTTTTAACAAGATGCCCAGGTTCTACAGGCACGTGAAATTCTGGGGCCTGGGGAGGAAGGGGCCACAGGACAGACAAGGTCCCTATCCAACCCCATCACCATTGTATTCTCAGGACCTAGTCCAGATCTACACGTAAAAGCCTACCACACTTTTAAAAAATAAACTATGTCTACTATTAGTCACGCATGAAGTCTAAAAAACAGCCCTGGCTTTTTCCTGAGTCTGTCAACTCTGAGTTCTTTGCTACTAAAATCCTACAAAGTTATTGAACGTGCCTTCCACTGGCACTGTAGTATTATGCCATGTTTTGCTGGCTACCGTTCCATGTGCATATGGCACTGTAGGTGGGACACCTCTCCAACTACAGCAAAACCTCCCTGACGGTATGGATTACTTACACTTCCCTTACACAAGCCCATTAAATAGCGGGCTATATTCAGAGCTACCTAGAACACGCACACCCATGCAGGGCAGCCTATAAAGCAGACCGGAAAGACCTGTCTACTACAGGGTATGGTAATGTTGTAGAAGCTGAGATGCTAAACTGACTTGAGGTCAATTCTGACTTCTGCTATTTCTGCATTGAATGCGTCGGATATTGAAGCCCTCCAAGCCTCAGGTTTCCATCTTTAGGATGGAGGGAATGGCACATTTCAGAGGGCAGCTCTTCCAGATTTACATATGTAAAGCAGTGATATAACTCATCAGTTACCCTACACTCCTACCTTTGGAGCTTTCAGCCCGAGGTGTGAAAGAGTAATATAGAAAAGGATTATTAAGCCATAAACCAGGCAAGAAAATTAAATAGTTTTGTTTTGGTCATGTGTAGGCAAGAGGAAAGATAAGAGGCTGGTATTACATCTGACCACCTATTTTTCATAGAGAGCTTAAGTTAATAGTTCAGATAAGACTTCCTGTACATTGACAGAGACATGATTTACATTGTAATGTATTTACCAGTTCTCTTCAAGGGCTGGCCTTTTGTTTTTATGAAGATGTATACGCAAAGGTTAAATGTTGATGCTGTGCATATGTAACATAAGCCACACATATTTAATTCCTTGGAAAGGGTGTCTTGTGAGTGGACGGAGAGTAAAGGACAGAGTTTGAAATGAGCAAATTACAAAGGAAGGAAAAGATTGCAAAATTTCTCTCCATATAAGAGGACTACATTACTATTCTAATAAAATATTTTAATATAGTTTTCCTCTCAGAGCATCAATTAGTTAGAGGCTCTCTGGAGTTGATTATTTCCTCTTTTGAAATGTAAATGAACACTTGAAAGTTGAGTTCTATTCAACGTCTCTGCAATAACTTTTATCAGCTAATCAGATCCACACCTAGTTGAGCGATACACAGCCCTCTTGCGGGAGATGACTGAAAAAGAAGAGGACATATATGGAACCAGACGAAGTGCTTTCAGTGTCTCTCAATGGTGAGGCAACTCCTTCTGGGTAGGTCATTTCTTTATTGTGCAGGGTCTTCCTTGTGTAACGCCATGTTTAGTACCCTAGGCTCCTCTCCTTTATATGCCAGCGATGTCGCCCAGTCATTATGGCAACCCAAAGGACTCCTTTTGAGAACCACTTTCTGATTTATCAAGAGAAAATAAGTACAACAAAAAAGCCTTGTCTACTATATTTTGCAATTTTGCCTGGGCTGGCTCTAAAGTATCTCGTGTACCACAGAAATAGCTCACCTACATGTCGACACCCAAGTTATGATACAAAAGATGTGTGGGGACTGCCCCAAGCCTGATTTTCCTCCATTCCTCTCAAGCTAAACTGGTTCCAGCTTTCAGTATCTAATACTTTTTCTTCCTGATCTCATTGCCTTTTTCACCATTTACATATTCACCCTCTAACTCAACACCAGGAGGGAAAAGGAGTGGAGAGAAGAGAAGAAACATTTCCTCTGTTACCTCTTTTCATCGTCATGGTGCACTACACTTTGTCTTTCCTATGCAGGATATGTTCTCTGCCACCAGCCTTTCTCTTGTGGTTCAATATCTCCTGAAAAGTGCTGGAATGAATTATGCTGCATATCAGCACACATCGTTCTTCACTATATTCTTATTATCACATCCCCTGTTTGCATTTAATTTTGACTGCCTAAATAGGATTTTAAGTTACATTAACTCTGTACTCAGATAGCACTTACAAATGATGAGAGCCAAATGTTAAATGACTGAGATTATCAGAATGTATTCCAGTTGTTTCTCAAAGTGTGGTTTGTTGACCACTAGTTCCAGGGCTATGTTAACAGACACTACCCAGAAAATGATTCTGTTGTCAAAAAAGTTTAAAGAAGGCTGGACTGAACAAATTACTTTAATGCATGCTAGCTTTACAGAGTCTTTACTGTGGGAGTGAGGTAGGATCTCAGTGCAGAGATGCAGGGTAATTTCAGTGTCTTCCAAATGTATTTGCCCACAGAGTCAACTTTCCCACCAATTACTGGAGCAATAAACAAGAAACAAATGATTCTAGTCTCTATGCCATTTAAGCTATGGGAATACAGACTTTCAGGGCTGCTGACGTGCCCCCCACCCCCGACCTGCCCCCGTGCACTACATGACCATAGGGGATGGTGCCATTTATCTGATGCAATGTAAATGGTGCACTTTTTCAGTCGGAGATCAACCAAGGAGCAGAGCCACCAGGAGACTCATATAGTAAGGAATCTGTTACCAGGATTTGACCTTACACAATTTGGGCAGCTGGTTAAACTCTAGAAAACTGCTGTTTTGCTCCTGATGTAGCTTCAAGTTGGCAGAGAAAGTAGTCAGAAAGAAAGGGGTCCTTGGGAAGTCGAAGATGACAAGGACAAGCTGGAACCCACAAGCTTGAGCTGGAACTCATGAATTCGCACAGGCACCCGAGTTCATTCCCACTGCCTCCGAATGAAGTGGCTGTCCTACAGGAGATGTTAGTTTCCCTCATCATGGAGATAAACACACCACCTCCCAGGAGATGGAGACGCTGTAGGAAGATGCAGGGGAAAATGGAAAGTCGCAGAATGGTGGCTGTCCACACCAAGGAAGGGAGCCAGCAGGTACGGGGCAACGAACAGGCAGGAAACACACAGGGGGCTACTCTAACCTTCCCAGTGAAAGGTTGTCTTTCAAATCTCCCAAAAAAACATCTTCTGTGGCCCATTCTAACTGGATATACACAGCTTAGCCTAGCTAAGCTGACATATTATAAAATCTCCTCATGCAGCCTGGAGTTCTGAAGAGCCCAGCCTGCGGAGCTGCACGGGCCAGCCTGAAGCCATTAACCACGCAATGGTATCATTCCTACCGTGATAAGAGCTACAAAGACAAAGTACACGTTGATGGAAGGGACTATCCCTAATGACACCATCAGTCGTATCAGGGCAGTTGGCAACTGGGAGAAATGAGTTGGCAGTGATGAAAATTTTCCTTTCAGTGATCCTAGTTTAAGATCCATAAAGCCTGAATGCAAATCCTAATCTCTCACTTACTAGTACGAAATGAACACATTCATAATGATTTTATTTCCTTCCACCTTTCACAATAACAAAAAATCTTAGAGTTTACATTTTTCTTAACTATGCGACTTATAATACAAGAAAAAGAACCTGGTACTTTTTATTTCTCCAAAAAGCAGAGAAAGTGACATTTCAATCTACTCCGTGGAAGAAGAAACTTCTCCCTTTCTCACCTTCACCTATTCCTTCCCATATGCAAACATTATTTTTTTAAATCTCTGCCCACTAAAATTTTCTTATCTCTTGTCTGGAAAACCCACTTCCCCCCTTAGAATTTGTACATTAACAATTATGTATTCTTAGATCACTGTGGCATTACCTATGTAGGTCCTGTGTGGTTTTAACTTTATTAATTTCCTAATTTATGGATATACTGATATTCTTTTCCAATTAGTCTCTATGGCTCTTCAAAGAATTATTTTATCTCAGATAACATCAAATAAAACAGCTTACAATTTTTTATTTGCTTTATAGTTCTTTAAAGGATACAAAGACATCATTTGTGAATAGCTGATCAAATGTTAGAATTTCTCTTTGGATCCAAAAGTCCTGTTAAACTGAAATTGTATTTGAAGTTCAGTTTATTTAAATGTCCTGCTTTAAGACTGACCCATGAGAGGTGGTCTAGAGAAAAGACTGATCAAGATAAGATTTTTTTTTCTTTCTCTCTCTTGGGTTTAAAAAAAAAAAAAGTATTCCTCACTGATGTAGGTAGAAGACCAAGTACGGTATGAAAGAAATTATAGTTGTCTGCCCTACTTGGCAGAGAAGATCTTGGAACTACAAAAGCAGAGACATAGCCAAAAGATGACAAAGAACGGGACAAAACAGGAGGAAAATAACCGCATGCGAAAGAGACAGACATTTCCAGGTGTTAATATTTAGGGTGAATTTTACCGACATCATGTATTGATTACAGAGGACTTTAAGCATCATCATACCTCCATCAATAGTATCTATTAGTTTACATAATCATTTTAAATAATTATCAAGAATTTAGCAAAAGGTACTGTACTGTAAGAATCAATAAATCAATACCTTCTTATTAATAAATAATTTTAAAGTAATTTCTAATACAAACTCAGTAAACAACATTCTATATTGCTGCCATCACTGCCATCCAAGTATTTCAAAATATCTAGGTTTTGAGTGAGAAAGCAATGCTGCCACTTCTGTAGATTTTTAAAATAAAATAAACTGAGTTTGCAAATGTACTAAAAGTTCAGTATCTTTAAAAAAAAATAATAGTCCACATTTACAGGAAGACAGTATGCCTCTTCAACTCTACAATATAATTTTGAGAGGTTAAGGGGGGTAGTGCCTTGTCTTACTGTCTTTTTCCCCTTTAGAGGGTGTTCCAGCAGATTTTGGTTGCTCAAAGACCTCATAGTAATCAAATGTAAAGATGAAGACAGTTGTAAACTCCATCTGCATACCAACTAGTCTTTTAAAGGTAAAGTTGTAAGTTATAGGATAAAATTGACTTCATAAGTATGTGGGTGGTATGTTTTTAAATTGCATTTTTTTTAAGATCTTATTTATTTATTTGCAAGAGAGAGCTCACAAGTGGGGAGGGGGTTATCAGAGGGAGAGGGACAAGCAGACTCTGCACTAAGCTTGGAGTTCAACGCAGGGCACGAACCCAGGACCCCGAGATCATGACCTGAGCTGAAACCAAGAGTCTGACACTTAACCACCTGAGCCACTCAGGTGCCCCAAAATTATATTTTCTTTTTTTTTTAAGATTCTATTTATTTATGGGGCGCCTGGGTGGCACAGCGGTTGGGCGTCTGCCTTCGGCTCAGGGCGTGATCCCGGCATTATGGGATCGAGCCCCACATCAGGCTCCTCCGCTGGGAGCCTGCTTCTTCCTCTCCCACTCCCCCTGCTTGTGTTCCCTCTCTCGCTGGCTGTCTCTATCTCTGTCAAATAAATAAATAAAATCTTTAAAAAAAAAGATTATATTTATTTATTTATTTGAAAGAGAGAGAGAGAGAACACAAGCAGGGAGAGTGGCAGAGGGAGAGGGAGAAGCAGGCTCCTCACTAAGCAGGGAGCCTGATGCAGGGCTCAGTCTCAGGACCCTGAGATCATGACCCAAGCAGAAGGCAGACACTTAACCAACTGAGCCACCCAGGTGCCCCATATATATTTGAATCACAGTTTTATTTATTTTAAAAATAAAGGGTCTTTCTCATTTTTTTTCCCTTAAAATTTTTAAATTTGACAAAGGCTAAACCCACAAAAAGTAAAATCACAAACTTGCATACAAGGGTTCATAACAGCTTTGTCTGTAATATCCATGATGGAAAACCACTCAAATATCCATCAACAGGTGAACAGATAAACACAGTGTGCTGTGCCCATAAGATGGAATGCAATAAAAATAAGTGCACTATTGATACAACAATAGGGATAGATCTCAAGATCGTTGTGCTGAACCAAAAGGATTTAGAAGAATACACCCTGTATGCTTCTATTTAGACTGAGTTCTAGAAAATGAGAACTCATCCGCAGGAAGTGGTAAAAAGAGGATCAGTGTTCATGTGGGGATGGTGGTGGAGGAAGGGTTGGGTTACAGAGGAAAGAGGAAACTTTTGGATTGATCAGATGTTCGTTATTTCAATTCTAGTGATAGTTTTATGGGTAAATACATCGTCGAAACTGATCAAACCACATGCTTTAAATATGTGCCATGTGTTGTACTTCAGCTATATATTAAAGGACACAATATCTCAATAAAGTTGAAAAACAAATCACTCAGAATAAACACATTTACTAAGTCTTTATTCAGTATTTACTATAAGCCCAGGCTGTTTATATTCATTAACATTTAACCCCCAACAACCCTGAGGTATATAGCATTATTATTATCTCTCTGTTATAGAAGAGGAAAATGGGAAATAGAAGTTGCCCACTTTGCTCTCCCTCAGCTGCCCAATTTTTCCACTTTCCCACAATCCAAAAAGGCCTCCCTAGATGATTTAGACAGCCCTCATTGACTTAAACTGCTAAACCCTAATGATTGGATCCCAATTCAAATTTTGGGAGTGAGGATATTGGATTGACCAGACTGAATCACCTATTTCTGACATAATCCATTATGGCCAAGGAACAAGGTCACCCGGTGCTGCTAGACCCACCTCTGTGAGTGATGGAGGTCATTATCCAAGAAGAAACCAATTCTAAATAGGGCTCCTAAAGTATGGACTACATTGTGAACTAACTCATATTACAGCCCTCAAGAGAGTAGAGGGAATGGAGGTATAGAGCAAGGCTACGTGTTCAGACCCACAAAACATATACCGTTTTTATTTTTCCATAATTGATATTAACTTGGCATTTGAGCCCACATTTCTGATGAAGATGAAAAACAAACTTACAAATTCATTAGTTCAGTCTCTTCCAGCTTCAAAGACAGGCTTTCAGGTTATATACAATTCCCTTTGACTTTCCCTCTGGGTAGCAAATATAGTACATGATAATCCTCTGTCATTGCTGCTCTTCACTTAGCTAGCACTTCCTCCTTGCCTTTGGGGATCATCTCTTTTTTTTCACTATTTCTTATCCCACAGTTAGTAACCCCTCCATTGCCCTAGCTTGTATTTTATATTCACCATCCACTAATGGCACCACTTATTGTGACTAAGGGCCTTGTTCCTGTTTCCTGGCCCTTAGCCCTTCTCTCAGACTTGGATGAAGTTTGGGATTCTCTCCAGGTTGTCCTCAGAATACATCATATAATGAAAAATACTTGAGTCTTTCCACCTAGTTCTCCATCTGCTATTGACACTTGGATGTCATGTTGGATGCAGAGATTTTTTTTCTAAGTCTTGAAAACCACTAAGGTGCTTCTGGGAAAGTGGGCAAAGATCTATTCTGCTGCTATTCTCCAGATTACCTGGAGATCCTACTGTCCCAATCTTTCTAGGATTATCTAAGACAATAATGCACCAAATTCCTTTTTAATGAACATTCAGCATCTAAACCATAGTCAGACAGCCCCTTCAAACTCCCTTCCTACTCACTTGTCAAAATTTAATTTGGGGGGTGATTAGCTCAAACACTTTTAAGCAATTTTGTATTCTTACCTAATATGTGATTTATGGCTTAAATGTGATCTTAATTCTTTGGTACTTATCATAAAAAGGACTTGCTTTCGAAACTACTGATTTTTCTATGAACTTAAAGTAAAATTTGAATCACAAAGATAAGACATCCTTTGTTCTAGGTTCATCTGCCCTGCACCAGGGGATGAGAAAGAAAGCTACCTCTGATGTCTTCTTGATAGGAAGGACAGTGGTAAAGGAATTTTTTAAATTCCTTATACTTTTGATCACAATGGAATAAATGGCACTGTACTTGCATTTCTTCATATATAGTTACGAAATGAGACAAAATAAATGAGGAAACTATTTTTCAACATTGGACAACAGGCAGAACCGTACTGTAATTCTTGAGAGTAGGAAAACACACATGATAAGCTATACATTTGCTCTACCTCTTGTCTTGCAACCCTTTCACTACCATAGTGCTAGTCGGTGGAACCCACATAGAGTAGCAGATGTGCTCAGTTGAAGAGGCAGAGACTGAAGTTTGGGCTAGTGAAGTGCCTAGAATTTTCAGGGCAAGATTCTGGAAACAAAAGAGTGGCACAAAGTAGGAAAGGGGCAGAGCCCACCAAAAGTAGTCTTGGCTAAGGTTTTGGCTATGCATGCATAGGATAAGACACAGAATATCTCACAAAAAGTAGCTTCTGCGGGGCTGAGCAATTAATGTGGCTACGGTGGTTAATATAGCATTAGAAGACACTCTGGCCCAACTAGAGTGGGCATATCTCACTGACCACTTTGGACATTTAGTTGAGACCTAGAAAAGGACATAACTTGGCCATAACAACCAGATTTTTAGCATAAGCTACATCATAAAACTAAGAAAAGAACTAAAACTGACCTACCCTAACAAAACATAAAACCAAGCCTGATAGTATACAAGATATGCGCCAGTAATGTAACTGTTTGCTAGAATAAAATTCAACACTCTTTCAAAGAATGCAGCAGAGTGTAGGACTCCCTACAATGTATCATCCAAAATGTCAAGGGTATAGTAAAAAATTATTACACACTTGAAGAATCAAGAAAATGTAACGTAACCAAGAAAACAAATAGTCGGTAGAAGTTACAGATGTTGGAGTTGCCAGATAATGACTTTAAACTAGCTATAATAGATACAATTAAGAAATTGAAGGAAAAGACGGTGATGATGACAGATAGGTGTTATCAGCAAAGAAGTGGGAACTATTAGAAATTACAAAATAGCATGTAAATTCTGGTATATCTAAAATGAAGATATATCTAACATCAAATATATATGGGATTACCTTAATAGTAGATTGGAGACTATAAAAGATGTTATTGACTTTGAAGGCAAATCTACAGAAATTATCTTCCAATTGAAGAATAGGTAACAAATGCTGGGAAAATGTGAGCAGAGCCTCTGTGACCTGTGTGAAAATATTAAGGAGTCTAACATATGTGTAATTGGAATGTTAGAGGGAAAGAAAAGAGGGAAGGGGCAGAAAAATATCTGAAGAAATAATAGCCCCAAATATCCTGAAGTTGGTGAAAAATATCAATCAACTTGCAGAAACTAGAATCTCAGAAAAACCTAATTAGAAAAAAAAATACTAAGAAAATTACACCTGAACACAGTATAGTCAGGCTGCTGAAAACCAAAGAAAAAGAAAAGAAAATTAAAGTGACCAAAGAGGGGAAAAGACATGTTAGATGTAGGATGGAGGGAGGGAAGGAAGGAAATAGAGGGAACTTGTTTACAATACAATGTAGAGGGCTGATAGGTAAATATTTANAGGGAGGGAGGGAGGGAGGGAGGAAAAAACTGGCAATCAAGAATTCTATATCTAGGATAAATATCCTTCACAAATGGTAGTGAACTAAAAAGGCTTTTAGATAAATAAAGCTGAGTTTGTCACCAGCAGACCTGAACTTCAAAAAATGGTAAAACAAACAAACACCCAAAAAACAAAAAAAAGCAAAACAAAGAAAAACCCCAAAACCCAAAAAATAACCCTCAAAACCAAAAAAAAAAAAAAAAAGCAAATCAAAATGACAACAATAACAAAATAGCTCTTTAGGTCGAAGAAGAATGAAATCAAATGAAAACTGATGTCTGCTGAAAGGAATTGAGGAAATGGCAACTGTGTAGGTTAACATTAAAAGAATTATTTTTTCCTTCTAATTTCTTTAAAAGACAACTGACTGTTTAAACACACACACAGGAACACACACACATACGTGAACACTGCCTGTCAGATTGTAACATTTGTAGAGTATAATATGTGAAAATAATAGTTTAAAGGAGTGTGTAAGTGGAATTATACAGTTATAAAGTTATTACCTTTAACATGAAGTGGAACAATATTTACACTATGTGGACTGCATTAAGTTAAGGATGCATATCAAAATTCCAAGGAACCAAAAATCTTTATAATAAACCCACTAGTGAGTGTCATTGACATGTTTAAATCTTTTCTCAACGCCAGCCAACATCTAAGTCAGTAAAAGGAACTCTATAAGGTATAAAAATAATTTGGTAAAGGTAAACAGCTCTTTTTAATGATCTGGCATGAAACAAGGATAAAACTTACTCCATTTTATATCCCTGAGTGTTATTTCTTGAACCTAAACTTTTGATGAGATCTAACATCTAATAAATCCTGGAATTGGTATGCCCGTGGTGTTAGCTATAACCTTTTCCTGGGAAAGCATGTGTTACAAATATGGAATTTTTTTCCTGTTTTATTTACCTTTGCCTCTGATGTTTTGGACCGATGTTTTTATTTACTCCCTGTGTATTTTTTTGTCTTGAGGCCAAAAAATCCCGGAGAATGTTAAAAATGCAAATATTTGATGGCATATATCAGTCATTATAATGGTTATTGAAACCATTTTAAGTAACTGTACTAAATAATATAGAAATTCCATTCTATAGCAGGAAACATACTGCCAAAGAATAGCACAACTTCCTATAACATTTCCATTTGGATCCAATCCACTAATCCTTCAGAAAAACTCTGCTCTAAAATTACATACCTCAAACACAAAAATCTGCTTTGGTGACCTCTCTCCACATTGATTAATATCAGTGTCCCATCACACAGACAATTTCATTGTTTTAGAAAAAAAGCAAGTGACAATGTAATGATCTTGAAGACAACGAAAAAGACTAATGTGATAGCACATAATTATTTTGTAGTTTGTAAGTTTCTAAGAATTTGTCCATTTCTTCCGGGCTGCCCGGTTTGTTGGCATATAATTTTTCATAGTATTCTCTTATGATTGTTTGTATTTCTGTGATGTTGGTTGTGCTCTCTCCTCTTTCATTCATGATTTTAATCTATTTGGGTCCTTTCTCTTTTCTTTTTGGTAAGCCTGGCTAGAGGTTTATCAATTTTATTAATTCTTTCGAAGAACCAACTCTTAGTTTTGTTAATCCATTCTACTGGTTTTTGTTTGTTTGCTTGTTTTTATATTGTTTCTTTCTGCTGACTTTAGGCTTTATTTGCTGCTCCTTTAGGTATAAGGTTAGGTTGTGTATTTGAGACTTTTCTTGCTTCTTGAGATAGGCCTGTGTTGTAATATATTTCCCTCTTAGGACTGCCTTTGCTGCTGATAGCACATAACTATTTCTCTGTTAAGGAAGGCTCTAGCTTCATGCATTCGATTTTATTGTTTTCTTTTTATAGAAACAAGAACATGAAACATACAATGAACTTACAGAGTTTTCTCTTGGCAAAGATTGCCTTCTGCTGGATAGTTTGTTCTTTAAGTTTCTACCTTTAATCAGATTTTGACTAGGAACTAGAAATACTGATGCATGAGTCAAAATAAAAGGAATAGAATTATAAAAAGAGTACATTCAAGCTATCCCTATTTAGAAAAGATAAACCAACATAGAATTTAACAAGAAAACTTGAACCTTGAAATCACATCCTTGGGTTTGAGTTGTTTAGCTCATTATTTTAAGTGGACACAATGAACATAATTTGGGCAAGGGGTTCTTTTTTTAAATATGTTC
The DNA here is from genome assembly GCF_002007445.2 of Ailuropoda melanoleuca. Taxonomy (NCBI): domain Eukaryota; kingdom Metazoa; phylum Chordata; class Mammalia; order Carnivora; family Ursidae; genus Ailuropoda; species Ailuropoda melanoleuca. The sequence goes on along the minus strand of NC_048221.1, from coordinate 36,411,811 downwards.
TCCTTGAATTCTGGTCAAACCAGCCTGACTTCTGAGGCTGGTTTGTCACTTTTTACCTTCATTTTGGACTATCTATTGTTTCCATGCTAGGTCTCAGATTCATTAGACTTGGTTTCTCTTCACTTCCTACCATCAACTGTGATTTATCTCATTCATTCCAAGGCTCAGTCCAGCTCAAGAGGCTGTTTTGTGGCCCAAGGATATCTCTAGGTGAATGAATAAATGGTTTAAAGTTTGGCATGAGTATGCACTACCCTTAATGCAATGTCTCGCTCGCAAGGACACTAGTGATACGTGTTTGACACAGGAAAAAGTATGTGGTGCCTATTCTTACCATCTTTACTGATAAAGTAAATGAAGGAAATTGAATATGATATTTAACGTCTACAAGTCTCATATGATTGCTAAAACAAAGACAAGAATAGAATTCAAAATGAGATGTCTGATTCCAAAAAATGGTGCTGCTCAAAATAAAACAAAACTCCATACAGAAAATGTAAGTAATGTCAAACATTCTTAAAGATCAAAGACAATTGAAAAGGCTAAGGCAAAATCAGAGGGCAGGGAGAGGCTAAGCAAAAAGAACGGATAAAACAAAATAATAAATATTCCAAGTGTTAGAACATGTTGAAAATAATATCAGCCAAAATTAGATATTTCCAAATTAGAAATGGATTTTATCTTCCTAAAAATTCCCTCCTCAGGACAACTTTTGCAAAGAGATGCTTAAAGTTTGCAATTTACTTAACACTGGTTCTCAAGTAATTGTGTCATAGTAACTGCAAAAGTGAAACAAGTGGTAAAGATGTAGATATCAAGGATAATCAGAGAATAAACCAGAAGCAAGAGTAATCTGTAATCTCAAAAATAAGAAACGTGACAGGAGTTTGAGTTATGGACTGCTCTTGGGACAGATGATTGGAAAATAGTTTAGATGAAATTAAATAAAATCCATAAAAATGACCACAGGATCTGACCCTGGAAGCATCAGGCTCACGGGTCAAAATAGGTTCCCTGCCTTAGAACATGGAAAAAGAGGTTAGATGACTTGTAACCCTATAAGATCCAAACTCCATTTTGAATCTTAAAATATATATATATTAGCCATATATTATTCCCTTCTGGTTGCTTGACTGTCTCTTCTCCATTAGCTATTTGTGCCTTACCTTTTCTTACCTTCCATGTTGTCTCTGTTCACTGTTTTAAGATCGCCATAACTGCTATTTACCAAATTTCTTCCAGGCCCCACTAATACATAAATTTTTAGATAATCTGCTTTTCCAAAGGACAATGTCTAAACTATTAAGGAAATTAGGTCACCAAATTAATGAGCAAGGGACATAAAATGCTACAATAGAACATACCCATTTAAGAGTGAAACTCCTCTTTCTTAATGCCTCCCCTAATCCAACACTTACCCAAACACTTTATTTAATAAGACCACTTTCACTTTCTTTTACTGAGAAGAGTCCACTTTTCCAGTGGTGTGCCCTCCTCTTCATGGCCACAGGCCAATCCAACTTCATTGGACTAGAAAAACAAACAAAAACCCCCCTAACTATAAGAAAGATACAACCTAAAGGAATTTTGTAATAGGTGTATCCTAAGACTTTGGGACAAAGGAAAACACCATCAGTTGCATATGCTGGTTTTAATTCATTATTAATCTGTAGAATATACATTTTCAACCCAGATACATAGTATCTGTGAGGTTCTTATGCTATAGAATGTTCTCCTCTATAGCCAAGAAGGCTAAACAATTTGAGGAGAGGTATTTTTTATATAATAACCACAGAAAGAAATGCATGCTATGGGAAGTAATGTCTACAAATAGAGTCACTATTTACTGCAATTAAAGAAGCCACACACTGAGCAAGATACAGAAAATGCTGAGATCTAGCCTGAGGCCTCACGGGGTTTACAGTCTTGGGAGGAAGATAAGATGGGTTTATGTGAGTCCAAAATGGAGATGATCACACCAGGAGTCCCAAGTGGGATCGGAGTAGGGAGCAATCATTTCTGGGTGAGAGGTATCACGAAGGCTTCAAGGTGGGAGTGGAAATGGGATTTTGAGGAAACATTTCTGGAATGTTAATAACAGAAACGGGCAAGTTCAAGGAACAGGAGCATTACAATTAGGTTGGAGTAAAAGGTTAGGCACCTGGAGAAATATTAGGAATTGAAGCCACAGTTTCAACATGATGTTATATAGAATCGACCATTCGAGGCCTTCCTTAGCTGCCTGAGAATTTTATCTTATTGATAATGGGAAGAAGTGAAAGTTATCTTAGTATGAAAACTGGATTATCAAGGGAGTTTTTAAAGATGATGAAACTGGAACCAAGTATAAGAAACGAAGTTGGTAAAGGAGATGAAATGGGTACAAGGTGATCAGATAGCAGACGGTTGTCTGGGGACACTGGAGGAGGAAAACCTCTTTGGGCCAAAAAATAAAGATTATTTTCCATGATGGGAGAAAAAAAGACAACACTTAGGAATGATGGACTATTTATCTTCAGGCATACCTAAGGATTATACTTCTTGTTGTTAACTTTTGGTTGAAAAATATATGATCTTTGACTAAGAATCTAATGACAAATCCTCTTTTAAAATGTTACTCCAAATCCTTTTTGGAATATGTGCAGACTCTCAAAAAAAAAAAAAAAAAAAAACTTGAAACATTTTCTTGTTGCCTAAAAAATGTTAGAAAAACTTGCTTTTCAAAATGTCAGCTGCAGGATGGACTTCTAGAGAATAAAACTTCGTAGAGATTTCTTTTAACCCACATAGCCCATGTCTATTTTTCAGTATGTTTTTTTCCACATCCTCTACAATTAACCCCCAAGTGATGAATGGCAGGTGGGGAAGGAAAGGGACTAGAGAAACGGTCCATTTAAAAAGAGTTCATTACTTGTACCCTATTTTGCAGACTGTCCTTTTAAATAAGTGCTAGCCAGCAAAAGGTTTTTATTGTTTTGAACCACAGGCTTTATATTACCTTAAAAAAAAAAAAAAAAACCCTTTCAGCCGCAAGTTAGATGCTTCTGGCAGCAAGACAAATCTAGCACCACCCAGGGAGGGAGCGTATTTGCTTCTCTGCTCACTTCTGGCAGGGTGGAGGAATGCTGGACATCCAGAAACAACAAGGAAGGCTGCCCAGAGCATCGCCAGGCTGCTCCCCTGCCCCGTGCCTTGGGCCTCCTCTTTTGGGAACACACAGGTGAGTTGCACTGAGATGTTGATTCCAGTGGAGTATCCTTGCTCACTGGGAGCAAGCCATTGAAGTCAGGTGCAAATGCACTGAAGGTGCATTCCTAGGTCTCAGCACCTTCAGGGAGCCCCACTTGGCCTGACTTAGGTCGTAAGGTTCTCACTGGATCCAATAAATTGCTGAAAAGGTCCTTTTGAGTTTTATTGGTTATATCTTTGTATATCACTTTGCAACGTGCTTTTTTATAGACTATAAAAAAGACATTAAAACAGCAACTGAGTGTTTTTTTCACAAATCTGTGACTAGTTGTTAATCTGTTATTCTTTCGTATTTAGAAATTATTAGGTCTTATAACCATCTTTACTGCTGAAAAATGAACCATCATATAAAGTTTAGTTCTCACTGTCAATGTTTTAAAATACTACAAATGGATAAAATGTAAGACTTAACATTAGACAGTGAGCTGAAAAATTATAGAGAAAATTTTCCTATAATATGGCAGTAGTCTCTAAATATAAAGCTCAATGTTATAAATTCGGGCTCTTAATGAATTTTTTATATCACAAATTCTGTTTCCACTTAGATGTCAGAAATTGAGCTGGAAAAGATAAAAGTAAGAACAGCTGAGCATTTCGAAAATGATAAAAATAACATTTCTTGGTTAAAGGAAGGTAAGTCCTCTTGCTGTTGATTTTCTATCCATGGGAAAAATTGTGCTTTTGTTTATTAGCAAGAGGTAGTGTGGGAAAAGGAGAAAAATGTCCCAAAAGCTCAAATAATGTTAGTACTTCTGGTTTTCTTTTTTCTTTTTCTTCCTTTTTTCTTTCTTTCTTTCTTTTTTTTTTTCTTTTGGCCTAAGTGGTAGTTTGAGTGCTTTAGTATTGAAATGTTTTTTGTATGCCCTATGCTGCAGTAAATGCTGATTATTTTGTTGATAAGAGAATATACATTTTCAACCCAGACACGTATTATCTGTGGGTTCTTATGCTGTAGATACTCTCCTTTATAGCCAAGAAGACTAAATAATTTCAGGAGAAGTATTTTTTAAATAATAATCACAGAAAGACATGCATGCTGTAGGAAGTAATGTCTACAAATAGAATCACCATTCACTGTAATTAGAGAAGCCACCTTCCCAGGGGAGAACGCTCTCGGCCACGGGTCTAGCGTGGGTAAGATGGTTGCTTGAAATACACACAAATCGATATGTTCTCCTAAGATGAGTACAAATTTGTGCACTTTTGAAAATACGTAGAAACTCGTGATTATTTACTAGAAGGTTTGGTTTTATCATCTTTTCATTTTATGACTATCTTTAATGCCTCTTAAAAGAAACTGAATTAACATTTTATCTCAATAGATATGGGCCTTGTAGGTTATTGCATGAATCTATCCATTGTTTTATAAAAATTGTTTTATAAGGTCATGAGGGACTTGAATGTTTATGTCGAGGAAACTCTACAACACCAAAACAATACTAATGACATCAACCACACCGACACTGTGTATCGAGGATTACGCTGAGTCATCATACCAATCCAAGGAAGCAGTAACTATTCCTAATTTTCAGATGAGAAAAGAGAATTTCAGAGAGTTCAAGTAAAATTGCCTCAAATCTAAGTGAAATAAGTCAAGCAGAGAAAGACAATTATATGATTTCTCTCATCTATGGAACATAAGAACTAGGAAGATCGGTAGGGGAAGAAAGGGATAAAGAAAGGGGGGGGTAATCAGAAGGGGGAATGAAGCATGAGAGACTATGGACTCTGAGAAACAAACTGAGGGTCTCAGAGGGGAGGAGGGTGGGGGAATAGGATAGACTGGTGATGGGTAGTAAGGAGGGCACGTATTGCATGGTGCGCTGGGTGTTATACGCAACTAATGAAGCGTCGAACTTTACATCGGAAACCGGGGATGTACTGTATGGTGACTAACATAATATAATAAAAAAACATTAAAATAAAAAAAATTTGCCTCAAATCACAAAATTAGCAAATGACAGAGCCGGGATTCGATCCCAGACTGTGGGACTCTGTAGTATGTGAATTTTACCACTGCCTTGCCGGTTTCAAAGGAAAGATACTTTACTTACTGGGCCGGGCAGGGCTGGGTTCAGATGGTTTTTTTACAGGGTTTAAATCAACACCTCCACCTTCACACCCTCATATCTGCTCTGATCCTTAATCCCATCCTCATTCAAAAAGAGTTGACTTTGGGAAAAAAAAAAAAAAAAGATCATTTCTTCTGCCGTATGACCCAGTAATCAAAATTAATGGCTGGAGCTCGTCTCTAAAGCAGACTCTGTTTCTGGAAAAAGGCTGGTACAGACTCAAAACAATTTCAAAAAGCCACAGGGCAAGAAAATTCTCTAACTTCTCTTTATTAAATATTTTTAAATGGGATGTTTTAAAATACAATGTGGAAGTAAAAAATTGAACTTAATGGTCAGAGATCCCCCTTTGTTTTTCTTGTGAACCCCAAACCCACGAAGACAGAGGTATTCTTCACTACCACTTAGAGTAGAATTTATATTATTTATTTTTGCTTGAGTTGCTCCAGGCTATAGATGTCTCACATAGAGGTAATGGTAAAATTGATAGAACAGTCAATTGTCTCCTGAAGAATTTTTTTTTAAAAAAATTGCGTCCATTAAGTACGATTTAGGCATTGAATTCTTGTAATCTATAAAATCTAATTTCCCAGGTGACCTGTTTTATCCCATTTGGACACTTCATTTAAGCTATACTCAAATTATGTTTACTATATTTCATAAAAGGAAATTGAGCCAGATGCTAGATGACAACATCTTAATTGGGAATTATCAGGATGAGTTAGTTTTTGAACATAACTGTCTTTTTTTTTTTAATGTTAAGAAAAAGTATATGTGCCGCTAATTTTTTTTTTTTTTAAGGCAAACTGGTGCAGTACGAAGAACAGAGCATTTAAAGCAGACGGGTGTGGTTTTTAAATCTCAGCTAAGCTATTCATTAGTTGTGTGACTGTGGCAGGTTACCTAACCTCCCTGAGCCTCAGATTCCTTACTTAGCCAGGGACCACGATACCTGCTTTGTGAGATTATGGGGATAAGATTCCATTATTACTGTGGGGTTTCTTTCCCTTTTTAAAGCAGGATTCAAAATAATGTAACTATGTTTTTTGAGACCTTGATTCACACTTTGAACAGTCTGTAATAGTAACAGCTCTGTATATTCTTATAGTATTTTACATAAATTCCTTCATTTATTCCCACAATAATTGGCTATGTGGCAACATTGTCCCCATTTCACAGATTAAAGTACTGAAGTTCAGAGAGACTTTGGATCTGTTCAAACTTGCAGAACAAATAAGTGGCAACCTGAATCTTTTATTTTTTAAGATTTTATTTATTTATTTGAGAGAGAGAGTCAGAGATAGTGACAGAGAGCACGAATGGGGAGGAGAGGAAGAAGCAGGCTCCCCGATGAGCAGGGAGCCTGATGCAGGACTCGATCCCAGGACTCTGGGATCATGACCTGAGCAGAAGGCAGATGATTTACAGACTGTGCCACCCAGGCTCCCATGGCAACCCAAATCTTAAACCTGGTTCTAAATTCCGTTCTTGGCCTTCATCCACTTTGTCACAGTGACTTCTCCAATGGTTATCAATCCATATTTTAAATTTATCAACCCCTCACTTTCAAAGAAATGAAATCTGATGCTTTAAAGTTGTTCAAAAAAATTTTTCTTTTCACAAATGACAAGAGTAGCTGCTTCTCACACCACTGTGTCTCTTGCCTGCCCCTGCAACATCAGCTGAATGCTCCCTGTTGTTACAATGTAGGGAATCCTAGCAATGCCTAATTAGGGTTGGGGTCAGCCTGCCCTGGGATCACCTACAGAAAACAATGACCTCAGGGTCTGACCTCAGAGTGAGCGTGCAACTCACAGGAATTATCACCATCATTTCCAACGTGAGAACTGCTATGCCTTCTAACTTCTCAACTTCAAACGTGAATTCAGTTTATCCAATGTGACTCGACATTATTTAATCATGGCACGACTGGAGACAAGGCATGAGCAGGATAGAAAACCATAAAAAAAAAAAAATAGAAAAACAAACACGGTCCTGTACTCAAGGGGTTTATCTAGTTGTCTTGCGTTTGCCTGAAAGGTGAAGAGGCTCTTACTTACCTTCCACTTGCCCTCGGGTGGGAATGGATCGATCCCGTGTGCCTGAAGGCCTCAGCAATGGTGTCTGAGAAACATGCTGGCAGGCCTGAAAATGCACTCACTGTCAGATCAACCGAGTCTTACTTGATTTTCTACCCAACCGTCAGGCAATCTTGTACCACTACTAATCATCCTTTTTTTTTATAATAATATTTTTTTTATTATATTATGTTAGTCACCATACAGTACATCCCTGGTTTTTGATGTAAAGTTCCATGATGCATTAGTTGCGTATAACCCCCAGTGCACCATGCAATGAAGCATGAGAGACTATGGACTCTGAGAAACAAACTGAGGGCTTCAGAGGGGAGGGGGGTGGGGAATGGGATAGACTGGTGATGGGTGCTACTAATCAACCTGCCTTTAAATGCCAGACTTTTCAAATTTGAGATTTATCAGATTCCTGGGCCCCCACTTAAAGAATTCAGGAGTATTTAGGAAGCCCAAGAATAAACGCTGAAGAGCAAGACAGGTGCTTCTGAAGTAAGATGTGCACAGACCTTACGCGGAGAAACTGTGTTTTAGGACCGTCAGAGAAACACAATATAATTTTGAAATATGTACGAGGCAAGATGAAGCATGATGTACAAGTGTGGACCAAAATAGGCGAGAAAGGAGATCTTAAAGGAGCTCGGGGTCTATTTGTACGGGTGGAGAGGAGGAGATAGACGACCGGGAGCAGAGGCGTCAGGCTGGAAGACCCTGGTTTAGTGCATGGGAAATGGGCGTGTTGGCTAGTCATCTGTGAGTGGGTTAGCACAAACTGCGGGGAGCAAACAGACTGAGTTCTGACTACAGGTGAAGTCGCTGGACACAGGTTCTGGGTTGTCACGACAGGTCTGAGGGCAGGGACAGATATACTGAAACGGGATTTGGGGATATAGTTCTGTCACTGCTGTGTGGAGCGGAAAGGGACAGGCAGAGGCAAGGTTAAAGCAGGAGGGAGGGTGATGGCTAAGACAGCAATGCATTCATTCAGTAGCCCAGGAGTGAGGAAAACAACCTGGATAAAAGTCATAACAAGGAGAGGAAGAAAATAGGCCCAAATGTGGAAAAACTTTATGAAGGAAAAATTGATATAACATAGAAATTGGGGGGAAAATTGCAGGTGGAATAAGATGGCATGTAATACCCCATTAAGCCAGGGAGCATTCTGGGTAAGCATTTTAGTGCTTGTACCTTACACCATTTGATACGGAAGAGAAACATCAAAATGAAGGGATGGAAGCCTTTGAATTGTTGCCATTTGCAGTTTAAAATCATGGCATCGCCAGTGTTTGAACGGCACACAATTTTTTACAGTGTCTCCGGATTTTTCAGGAGAAGATAGAAATCTGGATTTCTGTGTGAAATCTCCAGACTTCTAAAAATGAAGTAAAAACAACAACAGCAGCAATAATAAAGCACCAGGCAGGACAAATGAAGGCAGGTTCTGTGAGTCTTTTGTAGCCCGGAGGCTACCAGTTTGTAACTTCTGTCCCAAGAGTTTGTATCTCTAAACAAAATCTATTACAATGTCCTAAAAGGCTCTTTTCCATAAATATCGCTGCATTGGCACAGATATATATAAATAAACACACACATTGATAGGTATGAGCAAAGACAAGTGTTTGAACTAAAAAAGATAAACTTAAGAACCTTGAAATAAAACTTTGACCTTCAAAAGACTAGCTGTCTGTAATTGTTTTAGTGCAGCATTCTCGTTATGGGTGTAATAAGCAGAGGGAAGACCAAAATCATGCCAAGTTAGAAGTGTGCCCTCAGCGTACCAAGGCATAGTTTCATAGTCTAACTGGGTGTTCACTCCACCCGACAGTTGTTAAATTGGGAGAAGCTCCAATTAGAAAATACATACTTGGAAATTGGGTGTGGTCAAATAAAAGGAGGGAGGAAGGCAATGCATAAGCTATGTTCTCACCTTCCATAAATACCAGGAAGAAAAGAGCATGAAAAATGAGAATTCTGTAGTTATTTTGAATTCAGTATAGCTCCTTGGTGATTGCAAAATCATTATTAAATACATTTGAAAGTAGACTTCCCTAAACTTATTTAGCATTGAAGTGGAGGGATCAGGTCACCAATGACTTGGCAACTTGAAAGCACTGGTTATCATTGAAACAGAATTCATGAATATTAGAGGCTAGTAACCCAAGATACTAAAAACAGCCTCGAGGTCCCAAAAGGCATGTTCCCCAAATTCCCTTTTCAATAAAATGCCAAACCTCAAATCCATAATCCAAGAATCACATCACAGTCCTGATCAATGTTTGTTCGCAAATGAGACAGCAAAGTGAGAATCTTACATTTATTGACTTTCACACATTCACTGGCCTTCCCTCATTCCTAAGGGAAGACAGTGTACTTCATTTGCTCAAAAAATAATTTCAGACCCTGAACATTAAAACAGTTCTAAATGCATATTTAATTCAACTCAGCAACCCATTTGATGAGGCTCTTCTAAAACTCACAGACAATGTGTTAAGCAAAGAAATGCAGATGCCACAGTCCCTGTCCTCCAGGAGCTTATGTATTTAGGTGCTTTATTATAATGACTAATAGTAATCCATACTAATAATTAGTAAGCCATACGAATTCTCCCCCTCAGATAATTCTCCTTTGTAAAGGGGCTTTTCTTGTGTCTACCTTAAAAATTAAGACATGGTAATATCCATCCATTTCCAATTGTTAACTGCCACAAATAGCATGTCTTGAAATGCCTCCTACCATGTATACACACAAAATGGAATCATTAGCTCTTCTTTCTGTACTCTTCATTAGCTTGTAAAAATGTGTTACCTCATAACCAAAATACAGGTGAGTAAAAAAAAAGTAAGTCAAATAGAATGTTGTTTTGTTTTTAAACACAGTCGAAAGGGAAAATTAGATGTGAAAGTAGGCCCTTGCAAGTCATGTAAATAAGAAAAGAAGTACAAGAACATGATTCATTTTACAAGGGTAATTATTTCGAAGCTTGGAAGCAAGATGACGTGATAGGGACTGGCATGGGGAATTATTCTTCAGAACCAGAAGAAGTTCGGTGGGAGAAATAGTTCAGTTGAGACCTAAATGACCAGAAGGAGCCAGCTGTGCTGAATCTGGGAAACGCATTCCAACAGGGAGAAGAGCCTGGGCCAATACTATGGCTCAGCATGGCTGGAGGGGAGGAAAGAAAGTGGAGGGTGGGGAGGCAAAGCAAGGTGCTTAAGTTGGAAATAATGTAGGACCTTGCTGGCCACAGTCAGGAATTTGGATATTTTTTTTCCTTATTGGAATTAGAAGCCACTGATGATTCCAAGCAGGAGAATATACAGTCACTTAAATTGTATGAAGCAAAGAGTGTATGCAGAAATAAATGAGAAGACATTGCGGTTGACCAAGGAAAAGATGATAACTGGGATAGGATAAAACTTCGAAGGTGAAAGTGGGAGAATAGAGATTGGGATCTAGTTGGGAGGTAGGGCCGAGTGAACCCGCTGGTGCATTGATGCGGGGCAATACAAAGAAATGAGTCAAGGCTGACTTCTGGTTTGAGACACTGCATGACAGTAATGCTGAATGGAGAAGAATGAGAGAAAAATTGGCTGGAGGTGAGAGAATCAGAAGATCTGGATGGGTCAGGTTAAGTGTGGAATGTCTTTGAGGCATCCCCATGAAGACTATCAACTGAACAATAGGATATATGAGATCAGTTGTTCACTCTGACTAATGTTGATGTGGAAAGTCTGCTAGAGATTTTGCATAGACCTAAGAATGAGAAGGCATTTGTTGATGGGGAGAGTGAAGGAAATGAAATAAAATTTCAGGTAAAGGACTAAGGCAGGAAAGAACATGTCATGCTCTTTGTGAATGAATGAAAACAAAAGCGTCTGGAGCATCTTGACCCAAAGGAAGGTTGGCATTCAATGAGTCTGGAGAGTTTGCTCAGGAACAGAGCTTCGAACCTTTCATAGACCTTGGTCAGCATTTTGGATTCCAATGCAATCATCCCCTGGAAATGCCTGCAAGAGATATATTTTATACTGTAGTAAAAATATCCCACTACATTTTATTCTCAAAAGACTGTAAGGTAAGAGACTAACAAGGACAACACACTACTTTCAAAATCTAATAATTACAAAATAATTACAAAAAAGCTTTAATAGTTTTTATTAGTCAGGGTTCTCCAGAGAAACAAAATAAATAGAATGGATGGATGGATGGATGGATGGATGGATAATAGATAGATGATTGATAGATTGATTTATTATGACAAGGGACTGGCTGACACAATTATGGAGGCTGAGAGGTTTCATGATCCATTGTCTGCAAACTGGAGGCTTAGGAAAGCCAACAGTATAGTGCCCAACCAAGTCCCAATTTCTGTGAGCCAATGATGTAAAGCCTGGTCCAAGTAGCAAGTTCTGAGAAACAGGAGTGTCCAAAGGCACAAGAAGATAGATATTATAGTTCAAATGAAGAGAGAAAATTTGCCTTTCTTCTGCCTTTTTGTTTCATCTAACAGATTGGATGATGCCTACCCACATTGGTGAAAGCTTATTAAAAAAAAAAAAATCAGACTACAAATACAAGTGTTAATCTATTCCTGAAACACCCTCATGGACACACCTGAAATAATATTTTACCAGCTACCTGGGTATCCCTTAGCCTAGCCAACTGACATATAAAATTATTCATCACATTGTTCTTGAGAAAAAAAGTAACAGTGATTTTAGCTAAATTAATAAAAAGAGGAATTTATTGGAAGGCTTGGAGGTAGCTTACAGTCTAGAGGAAATATCCAGGTCCAAAATGGGCAGGAACCAATCCAGCTCTGGTGATCCAGATAGCAAGACTTAACAGCATACTTGGGTCACCACTCCTAGAACAAATTGACTCTACATACTTTTCTGTCCTCCCATACTCAAGACTCCAAATCCCAAGGAAGAAAACTCATTAGCTTTGGCCATGAGTCCCCCTTGTGGTTAGGCAAGGCAGGGAACCTTGACTGACAGTACCACAAGTCTGCATCTAAAGGGATAGAGATGCTTCCTCAGAGGGAATTCAGGGAATTCGGCACCAGAATAGAGGGAGAACAGATGCTGTGTGGCCCCCAAATGGTGTTGACTCTGTGAGCCAGTACCCATGATCTGACTTCCAGTGCTTTTCTCAGCAACGGAGAATATTTTCTTAAGAACCTGACATGTGCTGTTGATGGAGCGCTGAACATTTCAGGAAGGAGAGTACTTACTTTAAATGTATTGGTCCTCTACTGAAGTTCAAGTGTCAGAATCATTTTGATTCTCTGATAAACTTATTTTATGTTTAGAAGGTTCAGTAAAAGATGAGATATTCTGTGTTCTCATAGGTCAACAAATTAAATTCCAGTGGCACGTCCTACAGCTGACGTTTGAAATTTCTTTCCAACTAAGCCTATAAAGTAGTAAGCTCATTTCTTATAAAATGATGATGTTGATCCCAATGGAATGGAAGGCCTACAAGATGCCGTGTCAGCCTTGAGACTATGACCAGATGAATTAATCAGTGCAAAGTCCCTATAAGTTGTTAAACAGCAGATTTAAGGACTCTCTTTCAACGATGATAGGGCAGTACATCACGTCCAGAATGATCTTAGCTCACCATTATTAATTGCAATTTTATGAACTAGGAGTGAAGCAATTTGTAGAGACTGGAAACCATCTCTCCTGTCTTAACAGGAAGGAGAAAATTGTAGATAACTAGAAACTTCAAGAGATTTACTCCTTTCAGTTGAGATGTTCAATAGACACATTCGTTTTCTATACGTCACAACAGCTGTTGACGTGGTCCACTTAATCAACATTAGTAGGAAGAGCCATCTTCGAGTGAGAGAAAAAAGTCCCTTATGTTCTATGCCTCAGGAATAAGGACATTCCATTTCTTACAAATTCTACAAAGAGATACTTTATTTTTATATGATTATGGCCCATTTCTTTCAGCTTAGGAACAGCATTTAGAGGGAATATACTCTCTAATAAAACGCACCTACACTAGGTGTTCACCAGACCATTAGTAAAAAAAGAAATGTGAATAGAGCAAATGAAGACATCACTCTACAGGCATAAATCATTTCAACCATTTTAGCCATTATTTAAGCCTGTCGAAAAGTAAATGTGCAGCAAAGACGAAAAGCAAGGGCAATGACGGTAGTTTTGCCAGTGTCTAACTTCAGGAAAAAATAGAGAGGACAACTCATAGAGGTGTAGTATTAAATAAGACATCAGGAAATCCTTCCTCTTGAGCAGAATTTCCACACCAATGTGGATTTAAAAAGCAATAATTACATTGCAGAAGGTAAGAAAGGTGCTTTGTGATGTCTAATCTCAAACAACAGACAATAGGACAGGAAAATCTGCATTTTAGCTCTTCTTTCACTTACCAATTTTATTTTCTTTTTAATGTGCAGAATAGTCAACATGACAGACAGGAAAACAAATTTCTTCTGGAGTTACCAAAAGATAGATGCTAATACTAAAACATCTTGAATATAAATTGCATAAACACATACAAAGTACATATAAATAAACTCTTCCAGAGAAAAAACATATCGAAAGTTATATGCAGGCCGCAGTTAGTAAAAAGGAAAAAAACTCCACTCTATGCATGTGTCTTAAAACTAATTTCCTACAACAATACATGAGAAATCAGATTGATAAGATAAACCATTCATACCATAAAACAAGTACAAAATAATATGAAATTAAGTAAACTCAAACAGCAAATGTTTTGATTTCCTGCAAGGCACAGACTTAAATAACATACTATGACTCCTATGCCAAGAACCTCATAATTCAGTTGGGGAAACAAAATACCAACAGTATATCCTGTTTGCTATATGATTCAGACAGGAGCAAGCTTGGAAGTAAGCTGTATTTAAATCATAGTAGAATGTCCACAAACCATTTGGATGGAATCTTTCAGTATCAAATCTCTCACATACCAAACCATATGGGTACATCCAATTCCTTAGATAGATACAGATTTCTCTTAAGATTATAACAGTGCTTTTTGCTTTGTCTCATCTTTAATGGATTTAGCAGAGTTGATTTAAAACAACTATACTAAGGAGTCATTTGAAAATGGCCGAGTTCATTTAAAAATAATAACTTCGATTCATTACATAGTCTCTTAAAAGAAAAGACCTTTTGTGTAAATTTCCTTTAATGTATTACCAGCCCTTTTCCTTAAAAAGAGAGCTAGAGAGAGAGAAAACAACTGATATCCTTATTTTAAAATGAGGAAAAACTATAACATAAAGAGATAGAGATATTTAATAGATAGTAAGGGAGTTCATGTTTCCAAGGGAGATTCTTAAGGGGATAATTTATTCCATGAAGAGAGAAAATTACACTAAGGACTTTTTTAAAAAGTAAAATAACAACACAACCTAGAGGTATAGTCTATTTATAGGTCATAAATATATTGAGTGTCTAAATTCAGTACTCTTGTTAAGCCTCTAAATACTTGTAGGCCAACATCTACTAATTAAAAGACAGACTCTCGTGTCTCAGTCTTTCAGGCTAAATGCTCAGGTGTGAGATCTGTAACATAACTTGCTCTCTAATAGAAGAATGTGCTCTGTCCCAGTTCTACTTAAGGAAACCAGTCTCATCTTGGACTCCCCTGGGACCAACTAGCAGAAATAACTTGATCTTATCGTTTAGAGATCAGTAATGCTCCACAGGAACCAAATTTACATTTTGTTTACTTATAAATATTTTTCATTTTTTTTCCAAATTTAAATTTAAAGACACTGAACAGAAAAAAGTTACATAGTTAAAAAATTATATATGTACTATATAAAATTATATATAATATATAACTATGTATAATATACATAACTATACATATTATGTATATAATACATATATATATGACTATGTTGCTCGAAAAAATATGTTATTCCATTCTTCTCTCTGCTCTTCCAACAATACATTTGTTGACTGTCTTCTGTTTGTCAGATTACACAGTATTTCTATGAGTCAAACATAAATAACACTGTAGGTGCCTACAATCAGTGTATGTGTGATTGGAGGGGGAGGTGGTAGTTAAGGCAAGTTCACCATAAGTCAATAGATTTAAATAAAGCAGAAATGTTTAAGTACTAGACTGTTAATTGCTCTAGGGCAAGAGTATATCAAGCTTGTTTGCCTCTTTATTTGAGCACCAAGATAGCCCCTAGAACACAGGAATTGCTAAAAAAAATGATATGAATAAATGAATATACAAATAAATTTTCAAAAATTCTATGACATTCAGAGGTAGGAAAAGTACACCTAGAATCTGGAAAAAGTGCGAGTTCAGCCGAGCTATATAAATAATTTGTAGGGTTTTAATAGGCAGTAGCATTACAGACTAATGAATATGATGATCTGAAGTGGAGACAGAAAAGTCCAGAGCGTTCAGAGAACAGTAGTTATGTTTGGCTGGGTGAAGGATATGTGTGGGAGAGCAGGAAATAAACCTTGGGTGTATTATAAAAGATTTTGAATACCACGCTGAAGAGCATAAACCAAATATCCTAAGACAAAGAGAAGTGATCAGACATATCTGGGGTTGAGGTCAGGAGAGCAGGAAGGACCTCAGGGTAACAGAATCAACTCTGAGCTCTAGAAAACATTTGTGATTTGAGGATCTTCGTGAAGATGGATTGGAAGAAATAGAGGTGAAGGGTGGAAACAGAGTGACTAGTTAGAAGCTTGTTGCATCCACAGATGAGGAAGAATGACTTCTGAATTAGGAAACTGGTTGCCAGGGCAATGGACACAAAGGTACTAGCATCCAAGAGAGTGCTGGTCCCAATGCCTTGGCCATAAACTGGATATTAAGGCATAGAAGGAAGAAGGAGTTAGCAGATACTATAGAAAGCCTCTGAACTGAAACTTCAATTTCTAGTGTGTGCGTGTGTGTGTGTGTCCTTATGTAAATAGTCTGTTTATTTCAGAAAAATTAGAAGATGTGAATAGCCAAAATCACTCCAAATCCTGACATCAAGAGATAGCCACTTTACATCTTTCTTCTGTATTTCAGATTCATGAGTCAATGTTTGCATGCGTGTTTGTATGCACGCATACAAAATTAGTAATTAGTAATTAATAAATGAACAATTTTAATAAAATCTGATTACGCAACATATTTAATACTGTGTTTTTCTTACTTGTCAATGAATATGAATTCCTTTCCAGATGAATATAGATGTACAGCATCATTTCAATGGTTATACACATGGTATTCCACTAGTGAAGTAATAAAATATAGACAACCAGTTTCCATGTTTGGGTATTCAGGTTGTTTCCAATGTCGTGCTCTTAAATCTCACATTACAGCATCTACTAGAAGCTCCTTGTAAGTGAACGAAGGAAAAGCATCTTGCAGAGTCCTCACCCCTCACCTCTGTTTTACAGGTGACAATTTCCAATATTTTGTGCATCAGTACATCGGTTTAGTTACGTGACAGCCATATGCAGAAGGCCTTAGCGTGCTTTTCTTCTACAGATGAAGAAAGTTAAGTCAGAGATGTTTAGATAATTGGTCCTAAGTCTCATGGGTAATGAACACCAGGACTAGGTCTCATTCCAGGTATTCTGATTCTGAATCCAGTGCTTTCCCATTATGGACTCTGCTTTGAGATACACTTGAAGGTAGATAACCAATAACCCCTCATTGGCACTCATTTTGACAACTAAAATTAAAGGAGCTGGGAAAAGCTCAGAAAAGTCATGCAGATGATGCATATTTCAACCTATTATTCATTTAGCTGGATTCTCTCAACCCCTATCTTCAGCCCGGTCATGGTGACTTGAATGGGAAGGAGGATTTAGTTATGACATCAAGCAAAAATTCAGAAGCCAGCTTATCTACAGATTGTAGTGATTAAATAGTTCAGAATGAATTACACCTCTGTCATATTATACTGCATTCATATTTAAGAGATATCAATTGGAGTCCAGCTCCCATAATTTCCAGTCACTTAAGACACAAGTGAGTTATAAGGATTAATCATTTTAATATCTTCCTGTTGAAGCTGGCTAAACAAAAAGCATGGCCAATGGAGGAGGGAAGTGGCTATCTTATTTTGTTTGTTGATCTTTGTGAAACAAGCACTTGAAAATAAAACATACCACATCAAAGTGTGGGGGGTGGGGGAAATAACTAATGGCAGAATCAACTATGATCAGATTATGAAACAGCAATATATTTTTGCATGGGCAATAAACAGATCAAAAACCTGCAAACTAAAGGGTATTTAGATGCCAAATCTAACTTTAATTTTCAAATATCCATATCTGGTCATACCATCTCTCCAGCAAGAAAATTATATTACACACAGCCCTGCTTCCTCATATTCAGCAAGTAGCAGCCCATCGTCAACCATAGACATGACCTTGACTTTCCCTCTTATATTTAGAATTTTAAAAAATTTCTCCCTTTAAATCTTTAAACAGCAGGATTTAGCAAAGAATAAAAGACACCACTCTGTAAAAGCTTTAAGCCAGAAACAAATACACTTCCGCTAGCCATTACAGACACTGCATCCATTGTATTTTTCAATTATGAATTAATCTCAGTCATACTTTGGTGATCAGAAGCCTGTGAGTTTACAATAATAATATGTTTTAGTTAAAATGATAAAGCTTGGAGTTCAAAAAAGCTAGGTAGTCAAATGATACTTTACAAATTACCGGAATTTTTAACATCTACCTTAGAGAAGGAAAACAACAGTAACAAAATGCTTAAGGAAGGATTTTACTTCCTCACTTTACATAAGGAGAAAACAAAGGCAAACACTCTTCCACTCTCCAAGAAGAATTGCAATGAAGCTCAAGGAATTGTGATTCCCCAAATATGCTTACTGTTCCGCAAGGTACCCAGACGTATGCAATAATAAGCATCTGTATTTCTGTCCAACTGAAACTATAGACATTACATGAATTTGGCATTAGCAAGCAGAGAAACTAACTGAAGAACTTGGGGGTTAAACAAAGGTATAGTCTAATGACAGCCCTTTAGTGGCTCGAATATCTAAACTGTTCATTTCCACCAAGACATTCAGTCTTTTTGCGGTTTGTAGCATTTACCTTACAATCCCTATCTCAGCTTTCCCTCGCATATTTAAGTAAACAGGTAGGCTCTTTGGTTCTTTCACTTTGTTTTCATAAGGACTCATTTTACAGTAATTAACTATCCAGAGCCAGGCAAAAGAATTTGTACAATTATTAAAATTGTCCAATGTTAAATTCAATAAGAGAAGCGTGCTTCAATATAAATTTAGTTTGTTCTCTCTTTTTTTTAAAGATGTATTTATTTTAGAGCGAAAGAGAGAGAGGGAGAGAGAGAGAGAGCGTGAGCACCAGTAGAGGGAGAGGGGCAGACGGAGGGACCCTTCAAGCAGATCCTCCACTGAGCATGAAGCCTGACGAGGGGCTCAATCTCACCACCCTGAGATCATGACCTGAGCCGAAATCAAGAGCCAGACTCTCAACCTCCGCCAACTGAGCCACCCAGGTGCCCCTTGTTCTCTTTTTTAAAGTTACCAGGGCTCAGAGAGAAATAGGTTTGCATTATTTCTGAATAAATGTCTGATAAGACAGGATAAATACCCTTACTGGTCAATCAACAAACATTGGTAAAGCCATGATACACTGGGAGACATGGACCAGAGCCTGGCAACACCCTAAACCACAGAGGCAGAACACAGTACTGAACAGCATGTGAACGAAGCTATACTAAGGGCAATAAGAAAATGTTAAGTGGCAGTAAGCACAGAGGGGCCATGATTGGATGTGCCTTTTAAAAAGGCGATTGGCAGCAATGTGGATGGGAAAGGACGAAAAGCTGATTGGTGGATGGCAGGTAGGAGGGCTTATGAAAGCCAAAGTAAGAATTAAAAGAATGACAGTGTAAATGGGAAGAGAAATTTGAGAACACATTGAAAATTAGAATTGTCAGGACTTCTGGTAAATTGGTTCTGGGGACAAAGCAGACAGAGACAACAAGGGCAGCACCCAGGTTGCTGGGAAAATAATCAAGCTCTTTGCTCCATGGGAAACACAGGAATTACAGTGTATACTCCACCTGGCATGAATTAAATAACAACTTATTTTAACTGTTAAAATTTACCTTTAAAAAAATTTTAATGACCTTATCTGAAATGTATGTTAACTAGTGTCAAGGTGTTAGAAGTGATAGGTCTAGAAACTGGGTCTGAGTATTTTTCAGACTTTGATGAACTAAAATGAGGTCCATCATAGTCTCTGGTAAGTTTTGGAAGCAGTAGTTAGCAGGAAGAAATTATCATGTATAGTTTGTTTCCATCTCTTAGGGAGACAATAAGCCAACAATTTAGACAGGGAAAAGCAGCATAGGGTTTAAATTAAATTCCATGCAGCTCATGTGTTGAACTACAATTTATTTGGGGGATTATGGGAAAAGGAAACCTAAGGTTTTTAAGAGATGCAAACAACGACTTCATTTTATCTTTGCCTTATTGCAAAGTGAGGAAAACGTTCTGATAAACAAGGCTTTCCCTTTTTCCCCATCAGTAAACATGTTGCTGCTTTGAATGAACTGTCAGATGTAAAACAGTTTTAGAATTCTGCCGGTGTCTTCAAGATGCCACCCTCCTTAGACACTCGCTTAAATGGTGTACAAAGAGGCTGTGAGGACAACGAGACACAGGGTGGGGGTCGTATGCTGGGAGCTTCTGATGAAGATTTGTACTTTGTTTCATTTCATTTGGGAGAAGGTGGATGGCTGGTTCCTTTATTTTGTTTTGTTTTTGTTCTTTGTTCTTTGGCCACTAAATTCTCTCTCGGATGCTGTCAAGTTTTCCTGTGATGCCTGGAAGTGGAGAAGCCGTCTTGTCACCATAAAGTTTGTTATCAGACTGATAATAGAGCTACACCTAACCCAGAACGGCCCAGGGGAAAAAATGGGAAAGGGGAAAGGGGGAAAGGGAAAGGGAAAGGGCACAGGGAAAAAAAACTGTTATAAAAGATGTTGAGCCATGGATTTGATCATCCTTGAATGCCCTACTTATGAATGGGCACACGAGAAACACATTACCTTATTTTTTAAGCCAGCTTGAGTTGGAATTTTCTGTTATTTCCAGATGAAGGCTACTTTCCTGAATGAGCAAAAATGAATGAAAAGTACCGAGCACCCAATAATAACTACTATTATTATTACTAACTTACATTTTTTTCTCATGGCTTACTTTTTAGGTCTCTTCCTCCCTTTATCTGACCCTTTTGAAACCACCAGGGAATGTGTGGTTTCTGATTCCTTTCTCTATTTCCCTACACATCCACATGGTGTCTGGCAACAGGAAGTACTCATAAACATTGTCAAATTGAAATGAAATGGAATCTAACCATCCTTGCTATTAAAAAGTCTTCTGTGGTGACAAAAACCAAGCTAACGCCATTTTATCTCCCCATAGCACCCATCTAAAACAGAAGTGTTTATTTTCACTAATCTCTAACTAAAATTTAGAATTCCCTTCACTCATAAATACAGGCAGTATCACAACAGTGGTATTGGTGACAACTGTGATTTTGTGAAGACCAGAAGTCACAGATATTTTCATATCACATTATAATTGTCTCTGATATCTCAAAATGTTGTTCTGCTTTTTTATTTTAATTTGATTTTAATTCCAATATAGTTAACATACAATGTTATATTCGTGTCAATACTGTTTACTCTTATCCCATCATTCGTATTCAGTTTCTAGGTCTTATTTAACTTAATGATAAATATGCACATAGATTACTTTATCAAAAAATTTCAAATATTTTGCTAAGTGTATGTAATTGGTTTTGTATGTATTTTTTAATGCATTTAAAATATTATTCTGAGGAGGGGTCCATGGGCTTCATCAGGCTTCCATGGCACAAAAATACGTTAAGGATCCCTGCACTAAAGGAAAGCAAACAAGCAGAACACTTCCTGAAATCTGAACAGCGGGGCTGGGGAGCTGGGTTGGGTAACACTGAGCCTCTGCCCCTCCCATTATATAATATGCTACTGATTTCCTGTCAAACAGTACAAATCAAAGGCCTGAGACTGCATGACCAACAAAGTCTTCCCTTCTTTCAAGGAGATAATCATTTCCATTTTTAGTAATCGATTGTATATATGTTTCTCTTATTAAATAATTTTAAATCATAAATATACTAAGCTTATTTTGAAAAAGTTGTTTCTGTAGGAAATATAACCATGAGGGTAATTCAGCCATTTAAGAAAAAATCTGAGGGGCATCTGGGTGGCCAGTCAATGGTTATGCATCGGACTCTCGATTTTGGCTCAGGTCAGGATCTCAGGGTTGTAAGACAGGGCTCTGTGCTGGACATGGAGCCTACTTAAGATTCTCTCTCTCCTCTCCCTCTGCCACTCAACCCTAAAAAAATCTGAACAAAACTCCTATTTTTTTAAATAATTTTTGTACAATTCCATTGTGTAATCATGAAAAGGGGATTCTTCCCTTTATCCACATATATATAACATATATAGATATAGATAACACCTATATCTATACAGATATATATTATCATATATATAGTTTTAAATATCTGTGTATCATTAAAGAGAACATTTCATAGGTGTCATACTAGAAATGAATTTTTGTCAAGTTATTATGCGGCATGAAAGGGCTATTGCTCAAAAAAAGAAAAATTCATCCCAATACAAGATACTCCTACATAAAAAGTACGTTAAAAAGTATAACAAATACAAAGTACTCCTACATAAAAAAATTAAAAAACAAGTTTATAAACTTTCTTTTCTCAATGTCTCTCAAACTAAAGGAGTCAGACACACACATAGCTTGAATCCCATCTTTGCAATTACTTCGAGATTCACTTAATAGTGATTAGCAGTAATTAAGTTCACTATGTATCAGGCACAGTGGCTGAAAATAGCGATCAAAGGGAATAAGGCAGGCACAGTAACAACACTCAGAGGCCCCAGTTGAGCTAGGCAGATATTACATATTACAAAGAATTGGCTAAGCACAATTGATATCAATATTATAAGAGAAAAACACAGGGTGTATATTCTCACTTAATTCTTACAACAACTCTGTGATATACATACTACTATCTTCATTTTGTAAAAAGAAGCTTGAATTCAGAGAGATGATGTAATATGTCCTAAGGGGGCCACAGATCTGCCAGTTGAACAGGGGAGATTAATACAAAATTAGTCATAAAGCAATAACTTTATAATTAATATTAATCATATTTATAATTAATAATACTAATGTTTACCTTCTTGAGGAAAGAGATCATTTATTCATATTTGAAGCCATCATGTCTCATATATGATAGATAGAACTCAACAAAGGAATGACTCTTAATTAAAAATAAACCATTGGGCGAACTTAAGTAGGAGATGGAGAATGGGAAAAAAGAAAGTATTATACTCCTACATTCTGCCAACAACAAGATCTTCAGATGCAGACTACACATCTTGGAACAAAGTAAGGTTCATCCTTATTTAAAAAAAAAAAGGCACCATCTGGTTTATAATGGAAGTGATGTTTATAATGGAAGAGGCTACGCATGTGTGGGGGCTGGGGTTTAGGAAATCTCTGAACCTCCCTCTCAATTGTTTTATAAACCCAAAACCACTCTCAAAATTGTTTTTAAATTCCTTAAAAAATAATAAATAAACAGACAAAGGATATTTATATTACTCATTTAATGAGCACGTATTATACGGGTAACAAATACTTTAGCATCTTGAACTTTGTGGTTCTAATCTACTGTCAGTGAGTCCTAGGATGCTGTGTTGAAGAGGATTCTGAGTGGGATAAGGGGAGCAACTCTGTCTTGAGTACCAGAGGGAAGAATGTCAGCACACTTGCCAAAGATCTGCCCTTTTTGTCCACTGATGCTCCTGGCCCTGGGCTGAGAGTATTGTCTCTTCTCAGGAGAATCTCCGAGTATAGTGAGAGATAAGGGCCAAGAAACAGAAAAAGTATGATATACTATGACAAGTACCAGAACACAGGCAGGTCAGGACTGTGGGCCAGTCCAGAGAAGGGAGATAAGAGCTCTACATGGAAAATTAGTAACTCATATTAGTTCTAATAATAATAATAACAGTGTACACATATCGTTTGCAATTTGTCTGCCATTGTCCTAAGCACTTACTTTTTGAATTCATCGAATTCTCTCAAAAAACACACAAGATGGCTATTTGTATTACCCCCATTTCACAAATGAGACAACTGAGCTCTATAAAAATAGAAGTAATTTGCCCAAGATCTATATGTGGTAAGTAGGAAAGTCAGGTGCAAACCCCTTATGGGCCAGAACCCTAGTTGTTAACCATTAAAATGTGTGAAAAATGCTCTCTCTCTTTTTTTTTTTTTTTGCATAGGATAGGTGTCCTACAGAGATAGGTAAAATTACTTTAAGAATATGATTTTCCTTGGTAAGAAACAAGTAATTTAGAACTACAGTGATTAAAGTTTAACCCACGTAACATTGTCAGTAAAACTTCAAAAACACGGATCAGCTACACCAATTCCATTTACTCTTGATGTTTGTTGTTCTTCAAAGACTGCTTTTCTTGCTTTTGTTTTTGTTTCCAGAAAGGTTAACACAAATACGTAAGGAGTCAAATACGAATTTTGATAGTTTACAATTTGGAATTGAGTTAACCTCACCAGAAAATTTAGGGCAAGATTACTGAAAAAAAATCATAAGAATGAACAAGTACAAATATCTTGGCCTTGTCACTTTTCCTGCTAGCTAACATTCGTTATGTCTGTCTAATGAGATAAAAACTATAAATGAAACACCACATGACCCTTGCTTTCATGGAACTTTAACTAGAACAAGGTGACAGTTTTAAGAGTTGTACTCATGAAAACCAGTCTAATTGGGCTTTAAAATCAAGTTCTATTCAGGACATTAAAAAGCCATTAGCCAGTATTTTTGCCACCCAAAGACTATGGAAAGGCCGTCTGTTTCAGTGGGGGATGACTAACATTCAGGGATCAGAAACAGAGTTAAGATTAATAATCTTGCAAGATTATTAACAGCACATATATTAACTACTTAATTTTTGACATTTTACACATTCTTTAAAAAATACATTATTTATTCACCACCCAGATTTAACAGATGTTAACATTTGGCCATATTTGCCTCAGATCCTTTTTTTTCTTCTTCTTCTTCTTTTCTCTCTCTTTTTAAGAAATAAGCATCACATACTCTTTACTCTGTCTTACTCTGTATGAAATCAGGACTCTAACTGGCAGCTCCCTTAAAATTCAGACAAACAAACCCCGACCTTTATCATGATAATAGCTACAAAGAACCTGACCCAAACATCAATCTCTTTAATCTGTGCAAGGCCCACGGAGGGAAGTGGGTGACCCAATTATGTCCATTGTACAGATTAGGTAACAGGAACAAAGAGAAGCTGAGACTAGTCCTCAAAGTCCTTGTTCTTTGCGTATGTCTCTAGTACCCAGGAAGAATGATGATATCCATCAGTCTCAATAGTAACTACCCAGACTCAGCTACCTCCAAATCCAGGTCCTATTCATTCCACTATTATTGAGCATTTACTATCTGCCAAGCACAGTGCATTAAAAACACAGACCAACCAAAAAGCAATCACTCAGAGTACTGTATCATTTTGCAAGGCTTCTGCAAATCTATTCCAGTGTTTTCCCTTCTAATGAGGCTGGGATTTACAGGCATCTCCTGCCACAGGACTGCTTATGTTCCCGACCACCTAGTGCTGGTGTCAGTGCCAAGATAAGTAGATTCTATTATTTGATTGTTAATCACCCCGAAGCCAGTGCTGGAGAGAATCCTACTGAGGTTTCTAAGCACTAGCTCCCAAACCCTTGATGATCGGGATATTCAATTGCTTCTTCAGTCTCCTGCTCCATTTGTCTTGTTACCAGTTAGTCTTGGTGACAGGCATATCTTGGACACCCAAAGTTTTTAAGACTTATCTTTTATTTTCCCTTTTCTTGTTTTGTATTGGTGAGAAAATATTGACAGTTTCGTTCATTCTACAAATACTTAACACCTCATTTTTCCAGCCACTGTTCTAGGTTCTGTGGAAGGAATAAAAAAAAAAAAGTCATATGTGTTTATACTTTAGTGGAGAATGGTAGGCAATCAACAAACAAGTATATGGAATGGCCGGTGTTGAGAAGTGTTAAGGGGTAGAAGCAGGTAGGTTATAAACTGGTTAGTCAAGGAAGGCTTCTCTGATTAGCTAACACCTAGCAGATACCAGAATGAAATAAGGGCAAGCGCCATGTTTATACCCACAGGGAGAGAATTTCCAGCATGGGGAAGAGCAAGTGCAATGTCCCTGAGTCAGGAGAGTGCTTGCCATGTTCAAGGCCAAAGAGGTAGGATGAGCCAGGTTGAGTGGTAAGAGTGAGGGTCGGAGAGGTTAAGGGGCTGGAGAGAAGATTTTAGATTTTAGTTAGGGAGGAATGAGAAATCATTAGCATGTGTAAGTAACATGATCTGATTTGTGAAATTTAGGTGGTAGGAATAATACAGGTGGTCCTTTGGGACTTTAGTGGGAGAACACATCAGATTCCAAGTGAGTCATGTGTCTTTCCAGAATGGCTTCAATTTCCAGCTAGGACTTGCCACATAGAGTACACAGGGTGCTCAAGCAGATCGAGGGGCCACCTGTGCTGGCATCACTCCAAGAGCTTTTTAGGCCTGAAGATTTCATGAGACCCACAAGATAGGATAAACCAAAATTTCTATAGCTGGAGCTAAGGAATCTGCATTTCAAACAAGGTGCCCTGATGACTTAGGAGTGTAAAAATTTTGGACAACTCTGAAGTCAGGGAAAGCTTAGCAGGGAAGAGAATTATTGAACTGAGTTTCAAACACAAGAAAGAGTCAACCTGTGGGAAAGAAGCAGGAAGTGATGATGGAGGAGGATCCATCAAGGAGAGGAACCATCATGGATAAACACTTAGAGACATAAAATATCAGCTGATAATTAGATTCCTGCATTCAATTTGACACAACTGGAGTGACCTTTTTTTTTTTTTAACTTTTACCCTGTGCCAGACAGATATGTGGTCTCATTTTATCACCCCAATAACCATGAGAGGGCCCTTCATGGGAAAGGGAAGTGAGGGTCAGAGAAACTATGTGGCCTATCCAAGACTACTTGGCTACTAAATGGTAAAGGCAGAATTGAAGCAAATGTGGTTTAACTCTGAAGCATGGGACCTTAATTATTAGATTGAGGAGAGTCAAATAATGAGGTCTGAGAGATAAAAGGACAGATCAGGAGGTCCTGAATGCCTTCCTATAAGCCAAGACACTAACTTGCTACTTGTGTCATTTCATTTGTCTTCACGACAGCCCTGTGATTCAGGGTGTTTTGCTATGCTTTAAAAGAGGAATGTGAGGCATAAGGTAACATAAGTGACTTTACCAAGGCCGCTCATTTATCAATTGGTAGAGACAGAGATGTCAACCTAAATCCCTATGATTCTAAAACTTGTGTTCTCAGGACCTCTCTTTGGCCCCATATATTCTCCACACATGCTCAAGTGTACATAGAAAACATATGCCAAAGCTAAGTGTATTTTTCCTGCATTTTCTGTACATGCAGCATATAAAAGCATTTTAATCTATTAAAACAATAGTGCTGACAGCACAACAGCACAGAGCAGCTGGAATTTTCCTATGCTACTGATGAATGTACATTTTGGGAAAACTGCTACCCAAGGCTAAAAAAACCAAAATCCCATTGTATAATACAGCAATTCTAATTCCAGATTTATCCCCAAAAGAAATGAGTGTTGATGCCCCTTGCACAAAAGCGTGTGCAAGAGTGTTCAAAGCAGCTTTATTCAAAATGGTCACTCACCAGGAACAGCCTCAATGTCGCCTAATAATAATGTAGATAAATAAATCGTGGGATAGTCCTGCAATGAAGATACTACACAGCAATAAAAAGAATGAACTACTGGTACATGTAATAACATGGGTGAATCTTACCAATATGGTACTCAGCAAATGAAGTTAAAGATAAAAGAATGTACATTATATGGTCCCATTCATATGAAGAAGAGGCAAAAGTCATCTATAGTGATAGAAGTCAGAATAATAGTGTAGCTATTCTTGGGGCAAAGGTGCTGACTGGGAGTGGGGGTGACAGGAACTGTCTAAGGTGCTGAATGTGTTCTACATTTTGAAGGGTAGTGGTTACATGGGCATACGCAAAAAATTAAGTCAATCTGTATGCTCAAGATTTGTGAACTCTATTATACATAAGTAATACCTCAATGAAATTTTAATTTATAGCACTGAGAAGCCAATAAAATCTGGCCAGCTAGCTATCAATAGTCATCCTCTTATTAAAACTGAGTTCCATCTTAATTAGATCTGTCTCATCCTTTCATCCCCTGTAACTGGCACATAATGGGACTCAGCAAGAACTTACATAACAATGAGCACAGGCCTATGACATTACCCAAGTTCCCACCCATCTTCAAGTGCATCCATCCTTGTTCCTCAGATGAACCATAGGCCATGGTGGCAGCAGACCCTTCAGCCCAGGACATGATAGAACCATCCCCATACCTGGCCATACTTTGATTAGAAGAAATAAACTATAAAACCAAGCAGCAGTTTTGCAATATGACACAGCAGTATTGCTTGCATTAGGCCAATTTTCCACTTATGACAGCAGTAATAGCACTAAAAGCCAATAAAAGCGGCCTGTTCGTTCAGAGATTGGCTTTTATGGCTTATTCTAAATATTATCAAGTGAATCAAGAGCCGTCATTATAGTGTCTAAAAAGCCTTCATACCTTGTAAGCAAACAGTGTGACTTTGACAAATAATCATTAGCGTGCCTGTGTGAGGCCAGTGCAGGGGGGAAAAAATCAAATAACTGATACTTCCGTTTACATAAGTCATTAAGGTAATGTAGGTTAGTTTCAGAATAAACAAAATGGATTTCATATGTAAAATGACATTCTATCGCTTTCCACAATCACAGCATTTTTTAAAGTCTTATTTCTAGGCAGCAGAAGATATGGGTGGCTTTAGTTATTCAGGGCTTCTCGGTCCTTATGAGCATATAAGGAAAGTCCAATAAAACTTCTGAGGGCTCAGTCACACAGGCTCAGCCAATATTTCTCATTTAAAGTAAATCTCAATAATTCTGATTGCACTAATTTCAGATTTGGTGATTACTCACACATGTCATACTAAAAATGACTTGGGTTATAAGGAGTTCCTTAAGAAAAAATAAATACATCCAGTGAAAACGAAGACATGTTTGTCTTCTTAAAGTGAGGACTTTTCCTGGATTATAGTTGAGAATATAAACTTTCTGGAGGGTAACATGCCAAAATTAAAATTGACTGGATCAGTGGTTGGCGAAGTTTTTCTGTAATTGGCCAGATATTTTCAGCTTTGCAGGCAATACAGTCTCTGTCCCAGCTATCCAACTCCGCCATTGTGATGTGAGAACACAGACAGTACATACACTTGTAAGTGTGGCTGTGTTCCAATAAAACTTCATTTATTAGGAAAAAAATGCATTCAGTTGTGTTCGACCCATGATCCATAGTTTGCCAAACTCTGCACTAGACTCTACGATGCAATGGGACTATACCTGCTTAATTCACCATGGTATTCCCAAGTAGGCATCCAGTACAGGGCACAGGTTAGATATTTGGTAAATATTTACTAAATAAATACTGAATAAATCATAAGCCTTAAAATTTCATATAACTCATTGGACAGCCACCTCTACATGTTGCCTTAAGAAAATAATCATAAGTGAATGCAAATTTTGCTATGAGTCCTTGTCACAGTTTTTCTTTATAATAGCAAGACAGCAGAAGTAACAATAATGTCCAACATTGGGGGAGTTGATAAATAAATATTTATATTAATTAGATGGGATATTAATCACTCATTAAAAATGATATGCAATATTGAAAGAATATTTAACATCATTAAAATATCTTCAAATGCATGAAGTAAAATTTTTGTTACAATAAAAAACTTTATTCCATTAAGCAAATATTTATTGAACACTTACTCTATACCAAGCACGCTATTCTAGACACTGAAATACAGCAGTAATAAAACTGGCAAAAATCCTGTCCACATACAGCCTACGTCATACTACCTTAAATAAGTATGATTGTGTTTTTGTTAAAAAGAGCATATATGGGGGGCGCCTGGGTGGCACAGCGGTTAGGCGTTTGACTTCAGCTCAGGGCGTGATCCCGGCGTTATGGGATCGAGCCCCACATCAGGCTCCTCCGCTATGAGCCTGCTTCTTCCTCTCCCACTCCCCCTGCTTGTGTTCCCTCTCTCGCTGGCTGTCTCTATCTCTGTCGAATAAATAAATAAAATCTTAAAAAAAAAAAGAGCATATATGTTTA
The DNA here is from genome assembly GCF_002007445.2 of Ailuropoda melanoleuca. NCBI lineage: Eukaryota > Metazoa > Chordata > Mammalia > Carnivora > Ursidae > Ailuropoda > Ailuropoda melanoleuca. The sequence continues at coordinate 36,381,953 of NC_048221.1, read as the reverse complement.
TATATATATATATATATATATGTTTTGTGAAGTTTGAAATGTTCTTCATCAGAATATTTTTTAAAATTAATTGTGGGCAAATGAAATCATGGGTAATTTTATCTATACACTTTGACTAAAAATATTAAAACTGATTAGGTAATACATATTACATCAATAATAAATAATCTGCTTTTAAGTAATTATTGCCTAATTAAAAACTCATACAATAAGATACAGAAGTCCTTATTTCAAATGTAATTTATTTTATTTACCAGGCCCTCATATAGCACTTACACACACACACACACACAAACACTGCTCTAAGTACTTCACAACCAGAAACTTCCTTAATCCTTGCACCAACCCTATGAGGTAAGTATTATTATTATCCCTAATTTACAGATGAGGCTACTCAGGCCTGAGGGCTTCGGTAAGTAACTTGCCTAAAGTCACAAAACTAAGCAATGGCAAGGCTAGGATTTAAACCCAAGCTAAATGGTTCTAGGGCAATCATGAATACTATTTGGAAACAAAATACAAAGCAGATAATAATTTGTTAATTTCAACTTTTTTGTAAGTTAAAGTTTCTAACATTTTTAAAATTATAATATCAGTGAGATTGATGAGGTGATACTTCTGACAACTACAAGAATTTTTGTTTGGAAGTTATAAATGACAGCTACAGACTTAACTCACCCAGAAAGGGCAGCTTATTTCTGCAGTGAGCTTTGGAAGACAAAAATCTTTGTTATCACAGAAAAGTAGTTTCACACGGTAATAGATTTTCTTCTCCCTTTTTATATAACTCATTTTGCAAAACTGGTAAATATCTCTAATGGAACTAATCCAGAGTTTGGAGGAGTAGTAAGATATTTGGGTTTTAAAATTAAGTCACTAGCAATATCTAGTAATTTTTACAACATTCCTCAGGGCTCCTAAGTTAGTCAATTAGTTTAACACTATCTGCAGAAAATACTTTTCAGACATATCATATTAAGAGCCCAGTTTATGAACAATGTTATTAAAAATTATATATCAGTGCTCATTTCTGGCAGATATTTATTCTACATTTTCAAAAGAGTTAAGTTTATTTTGTTGACTATGATGACTCTAAACCTTGTTTTATTTTCATCAATCATAATTCACCTGCAATCAAAAGCACCAAAATGGGGACGCCTGGGTGGCACAGCGGTTAAGCGTCTGCCTTCGGCTCAGGGTGTGATCACAGGGTCATGGGATCGAGCCCCACATCAGGCTCTTCCGCTGTGAGCCTGCTTCTTCCTCTCCCACTCCCCCTGCTTGTGTTCCCTCTCTCCCTGGCTGTCTCTATCTCTGTCTTATAAATAAATAAAATAAAAAAAAAAAGCACCAAAATGTTATAACCTGAACTGCTACATTAAACTCCACGATTCGAAAAACTCCACTCTTTCCAAGACGTGCACGCGCGCGCACACGCACCTGAGCGCGTGCACACAGAGGCAGCTATTCGTTGTATTTATAATATTTATAGCAATCTCTTGTTTCTGAAAGGTTAATAAATTTTTGGTATCAAAAGCAAATTCTGGACTACACTGTACATTTCACCACTAAACAACTCTGAAAAAAAGACCGTCATTTAAAAACTGTAATCAATTAGTAATGCTTGCCGTTGGCACCATACATTGAGAAGGGCAACGTCTCTGTGCAGCAGAGATCTATGCCTTGGCTTTCTCCCCTCTGACACTATCAAAATTCTTTTATAACCCAAAAACAAGACCCTGCATTTCTTTTTTAAAAAGAATCTTTATAACTCAGACTTACTCAAGTATTGACTTTTTCCCAATTTGATGACATTATTGTATTATCTGGAGTTTACTGTTTTAGGGAGGATTTTTCTGGAGCATCTCCCAGGTGATGGCAATCATCCTAAACTACTCCTGGAGAGAAACAATTCTGTGATCTCATCCTGAAGCTTTTAAGACTTCCCTTTGGATTAAAGATTTTAGCATCTCATTTTTAAGAAGAAAAAAAAAAGGTGATAAGTACTATATAAACATGTATTTTCTTTAGAGCAATCTTCAGAGAAATTGTTGAGTCAAGAAAGTTTTAATGAACTAGCTGGGCTTAGCATACTTGTTATTCCACCTCTGGGACCAGCATTCACATCTGCACAAAAACTCATGTATACCTTTCATGTCTCGCTGATCACGGGGTAAATCTCAGCTTTGGCAGTCTTCAGGATCTTATCCACCGTAAGACAGCCTTTCTCAGACAAAACTCAGGCGTCTGGCTGGACTTGCTTTGGCCACAGGTAGGCAGGAGTGTGAGAAGATTATCTGGAGGTAAAACGAAGAGGGAGATACTATTTGACACGGACCTTAATGGAAACCAGTCAGAAGGCACAAGCCTAGGAAGGGCTCTTCAGAGAGTTTGTGCAGATGTTGTTTGCTAGCTGTCTCTTTATTGGAGTGATCTCAGATCTCTTTTCCATTTCTGTTTCTCCCCAAAACCTTGCTGAAAAGAAAATTCTAACTCAGTGACAGAGTAAATATTCATTTACACTTGTCAATGGGAACTTAGAGGAAGTGTGGAAGAATTCAGAGGAAGGATGAGAGGGTTTCTGCATTCCAGCCATGCTATAGATTCTATCTAAACTCACAATTTGAAAATGTGATATATATATAAGTATATTATACGTAAATATATGTTTATATTTTATAAAATATATAACAATATCTTTTTTATAAAGTTAAACATGCTATTATCATATGACCCAGAAATTTCACCCCTAGGTTATCTACCCAAGAGGAATGAAGACGTATGTCCACAGAAAGACCTGCACAAGAATGTGCACAGTAGCTTTCTTCATATGAGCCCAAAACAGGGAACATCCAGATTTTCATCACAGGAGATCAGATAAACAAATTGTGGCTTATTCATATAATGGACTATGCCTCAGCGTTGCAAAGGAATGAGCTCAGTAACATGGATGAATCTCAGAAACATTATGTTGAGCGCAATAAAACAGACACAAAAGGCTACACACTGTATGGCTCTACTTACATGGAATTCGAAGAAAGGCAAATTAATCCATAGGGACAGGAAGCAGATTGCTGGTTCCCTGGGGCTGCCCGGTGGGAGGCATTGTGACCTCAGTGGGGCAGGAGGAAGCTTTCTGGAGAGATGGAAATGTCCTGCACCTTGATCATGGTGGTGTTTTCATTTGCCAAAACTCCACTATATATTTAGAATAGGTACACTGTATTGTATATAAATTATACTTCCATAAACTTGACCAAAATAAATGACAACTCTCAGCTCGTGATGGGGATGATCATTATTGCTTTAAAAAAAAAAGTGTGTGACTGATCACAATTTTAGCCCCTATGAATCAGGGCAGGCAGGTCACTCTGTTGTGCTTTCTCGTAGGTTTTTAGTGTAAACAGTCTTGGCGACTGTGATGCAAGGCTCATCCCTGCCCCTAACTGTCTGTGAGACCTCCTTAGATGGGTCAGTTAACGTACCAGGGTCTCAGTTTTCGCCAATGTAACATGAAGGTAATGGGCCAGGCCAAAAATGCAAACTGGTGGCCTGTGGTTCACATTTGGTTAACATTTGCTGGTCCAGGGCAGTGTGATTCTTGCAGTGTAATTCTTGTTAAACATTTGAATTAATTACGAATTCTTAAAAATCAGAAAAAATGCATAGAAATTCAAGGCTTCTGGCTTCTGTCGAAAAGCAAATCTCTGATGGTACTTAATCTGCATCCCAAATGGCACCAATTAGCGGGAACTGATTAGCCACAAGTCTGGTTATCCCTGTGTAATATTCTCCAGTTTGCCTGTTCCTACCCGGCCCTTATCATCATTTACATACCTGCCTAGTCCCTGGTCATTTGGAAACCCTAAATTAGAACAATGATAAATACCTGGATCCTTAAGATGTAAATACAATTTCCAAGCTTTGATAAATGACCTAAGATCCAAATTTAGGGATGAAATTTTAATGTATTAAAAATCAGTTCTACAAAGTCACTCACTCATGTATATACACAGAGAAAGCACTCCAAGCTGTGAAATTCCAGCCAGCTTTTTGCAAACACTGGAATAGGACTCAGCACAGCCACATATGTACTAGAGAAAGTTTCGGTAATTAAAATAGCCCAGGAATTAGACTGTGACCATCAGCCACTGATCAACAAGTGAATGAAACACAAAATTCAGCCCTGAAACAGATCCTGTCTTTGTATGTGATGGCTCTGTATCTTTCTTGTTTTGTTTCGTTTATCATTTTGGGTTCAGGATTAAATATTCTTTATAAAATTATTTTGGAAACTGTTCCTTTTTATTCTGTCTGCTTTGAAATATTTTATGAAGTGCTGGGATTAGCAATACCTTGGAAACGTGAAAGGACTTATCTGTGAAATCAGCTGGCAATTGAGACTTCAACTGCTTTTCTCAAAGTTGTTAGTCTATCCTGCTTGTCTACATAGTCCAAATTTAAAAATAATCTGGAATTTCTAATTTATTTACATAACTCTGTGGTTTATATTATTATATTTCTCAGAATTTTGTATTCTGTGTCTTTCCTTCCCTGCAGGAAAAATAAACTCTTGACTTCACTTTTCTTCGTATTCTTATTCAATTCATATTCTTGCTTCCATATGTCTTCATCCCTTGTCTTTTCCTTAGGATCATTTTCTTTTTCAATTTTCTTGAGGTGAGTAGTTATCACTCGGGAATAGTAATTTTCCTAAATCTGTATTTAACTCGTGCTTTAAGGTTGGGTATTTAATATCAGTGCCTTTTTTCCCCTAAATACAGTGTAATTTTGTTTTGATTTCTTCTTTGTCCTAATAACAAGTTGGAGAACAGTATTTAAACTTTTAATTGGATGGGCAGTTCTTTTTTAAATTGTTGCCATTAATTTCTAATTTTACGTCACTGTAGTAAAATACAGCCTGTATGTTTTCCGCTTTGCGGAATTTATTGGTATTTTCTTATGATGTAGTATGTGATACATAATTAGTTTTTAATTTTTGTAAATAGCGAATGTGGATATTCCAAATAAATATTTCACAGATATTTTGAAAGAATATGTATTTTCTGATATAATTCCACCTTGTAAGTCTTATTCTCCCAATCTTTATTTTATTTATGTATAAATATTTGTATTCTTTTTAACATTTGACAGATCAATAAAGGAATGTTAAGATTTCCTATGACAACAGTATTTTTCTAATTTCTTTTTATATTGGACCTTGGTAATATACAGGGAGCTGAAACCTTTTTCTGGTTCAATGGAGAGCACTCTGTTCTAATTGCTTTCATTGTTACTTAGTAATAGTGGGAATTTTCTATGGGTGCTTCTGAAAAAAATAATTCTCATAAATTGAGAGTTTATAAATCTATTGATACTAAATATTTTATAATTATAGTTTAAGTTGTTTTTTTTTTAAATGAAAGGGAAATATTTCTGAAGCAAGTAATTGCAGATAAAGTGGATACTTCGCTGAGGTACTTCTCTAAAGGAGTTGCCAGAATCAACAGCTCTTTTTCCAATCAGCTTAAAAAAAAAGTTGTGGGGGGATACTAAGAATTTAATGGTTTGAAAGAGAATGCTCAGAAATTAGAACCAATGCTCAGATTCCCAAGTCCACTTTTCAGAAGGTGAACTAACCCCTTGAATGGATTAATACTCATATCAGATTCCCATTTTTACTTAACAGAATTTGTTTCCTAAAAAACAACTTAGTTCTCACCTGGTGAAGGTCTTTATCTTGAATTGTGTGCCATGAAGCTGCCATGAAAATGCTATTTTTTAAAAAAACAATCTATATTACAGATTAGAGTCCTCAAACCTACAAAGTTCGCTACATTATTTTAGAACATGATAGAAATAGAAATACCTCCACAATACTAAGATGCATCCATCCTTTTGCCCTTGATAAAAATGAACCTTCCCTCACTATCTGAGAAATACGGGGGTAACTAAGTATAACATTATTGTATAATTAATCAGAGAATATTTTTAAATTGGTTTATAACAACACTCCCTTCTCTACCCCTCACCCCCACCCCAAGCAAGCAATTTTGGGGAGTGACCCAAATGAATTTGACACAACACTCAGAAGGAGGCTAGAATTGGTCATTCATGAGAGCTTGGATAAGAAAAACTATGAGAGGCAAATGTTGGCAGTGTTCATCCAAGCATGTCTATATGTGAAGACTCCTAGGCCAACAACACTCCAATATCTTATCCCACTGCCAGACCATGCCTCTCATGAGGATGGACGCATAAGATCAATGTTCTCAAACTTCTACTTGATTTTTTTGGACATATTCATGTAACATCTGTACCGATGTTTACTAATTTACTTTAAGACTGATCCATGTTTCAAAAATTAAATAAATATATTTTAAAAGAAACTACATATCTCTGTGATAAGTAAAATGGCAAAGCAGTTACAATTGCCATAAAATGTTTACATAAAAAACAACTACAGTTGAAATAAAATGTCATTCAACTTTATAAATTAAAAATTTGACATTATGTACAAACAAATATGATAAAGGATGTAATCAACTTATAAAAACGCATGGCTAAAGATAAGTTTTTCAATGAAAAGAACAGAAGTATTTATACATACTTTGTAATAAAAGGACATTGTATTTAAGGCTACTTAATTGAAATTAAAGATATAAAAACCAAATAAATATAAGAGCCTTTTCTGTTGAGTAAACTTTTGAGTCAAAAAACAAACATCTCACATTCTCTTTTTCTTTTAAAAATGCCTACTCATCTTGAAAGGTCTAAACAATACTATGGAAATGTCCTTTATCCACTTAATGTTGTTATTTCATATTAGTGAAGCACCTTGATCACATCTTTCCAGTGTCTCCACATAATGTGACAGATATCTTTATGGAGCTCTTTAGATGAGTTTATGGTAAGGCTGTTCAGAGGAGGGAAAAAGCTTTTGTTATTTGTGTACGGGTTAATGAATGAATAACGTTAATGTATTTTCTATCAGGTCTCTTGGGGGTACTGTCTCTGATGCAGGATAAACTAATAATGCTATCATTTATTAGATACTCATTAAAAATAAAGCACTGTGGGGGCACCTGGGTAGCTCAGTTGATCAAGCAACAACTCTTGATTTCGGCTCAGGTCATGATCTTAGAGTCATGGGATCAAGCCCCACATCCGCATCCGGCTGCCTGCTCAGTGGGGAGTCAGCTTGAGATTCTCTCTCTCTCTCCCCCTCTCTCTCTGCCCCTCCCCCTGCTCGTGATCTCTCTTTCTTAAATAAATAAATCTTAAAAATAAGAAATAAGGCACTGTGTTTAAACACACCTCATTTCAATCTCATTTAATCACCTCATTTAAATGTTACAATAACTACAAGAGATAGGTACTATTATTATCCCCACTGTATACCCCAGTATACTGGGCCCAAGATTTACCTAAGGCCATGCAACACATAATGATTATTTCAACTCCAGAGCTATGCTTTTAACTATTGCCTTCAGCTGAATCACACTTCAGGGCTACAATTCCGCCTAATTCTTCCCAAGCCCTCTGAACAAATGGATATGGTTAGGGGCCCTTTAATGTACAGGGACACCAGAGCTACTGTTTCTAACTACCCCCACTCTTGATGGTTCAGCCTCACTCCAAAGGTCACCAGGTGGTGGGGAAATTTCATTATGAGCTATCTATTAATGTATATGTGCAGGATGTTGAGATGAGCTGGCATGAAGCAGGGCCGAGGGAACGTGGGGTGGTGTTCATCAAAGTTCCACAGTCAAAAGAGATGATGGATTTCTCTGTTAGCTCTTTCCTCCTTCACATCCACTCCAAAACCTATACCCTACCCTGGTCTTGCCTACCATCAGTGAGAAAAACAGCACAATTTGGGAATACTTAACCACATCAGTTTTTCTGCCTTCTTTATCCACATAATTCTTATTAATCCTTTATATCTCAACTTAAATATGACATTCCCAGAGAGCTTTATCTATCCTAGCTTACTTTAATTTCTTCCTTGATACACAGCCCCCAAGAGTTCCCATAGATCCTTATACATTATCCATCATAAGATTTACACGCTGCTGTTATTCCTTGTCTAATGTTTCCCCAAGAATTCTGACAGCATGAGACTGCATTTGCCTTGTTTACTGCATTTAGCAAAGTAAATGACATGTTGTAGGTGCTCAGTAAATATTTGTTGTATAGATGAGTGACACAATGTATGGACTGATGTCAGCAACTATTTGATTCACATAATTCTCTTTGCTCAAATTCCAAGACTCCATAAATGAGTCTTCAGGTTGTGTCTTCTAAGGGAGAGAAGGCACTGCTCATGTGGGCTCAGGCACTTTGATGCTTATGGTTGGTCTGTAAATTACCAAACTGAAATTCAGCTCTTAGACCTGATGAGCCTATTGCTGTGAGTAGGTCCCTGAAAAACAAACCCACTCTTAGAACATTAAACAAAAGCACATTTCTAAGAATGTAAAGATGATAAAATACTACAGTATGAAAAATTACAAAATAAACTCAACTAAGGAGACAACTAATATCCCCTGACAAGACCAGGGCCTTTTAGAAGTTAAGGGAGGTAAGGAGAGCCTCAAGCCATTGCCATTTTTCCCCCTAAGGCAATCTACATATATTTTTTTAATTATGAAGAAATACCAAGTCCTTTTTGAAAAATGTATGCTATGTTTGAAATGTTTACACTTTTAATCACTTTCAAAGTAATGCTTTATGTAAAGAGATAAAATGCAAAATGATTGTGCTAACTACAAGATAATTACAGAATTTTAAAAGTAATGATAATTCATAGTGAACTTACTGCTTCCAAACATGAGGGCATAGGAGGATCGGAATCATTCTTCCACCTAATATTAACAACGAGAAAACCGGACAAAATATAGGAAATAACTATACTACATATTGAATGACAGGAATTTCATGATTTTGATCCCTGGGAGAAAGGAAGCAAAGTGCATCCTACATTATCCAGACCTCCTGCTTGAGGGTAATCTCTGGACTGCAGTTATAGAAGGGGGAACCCAAATGGAGCCAGGTAATGACAGTGCGTTGAGGAACTAGAGACTGAAAACTGGAGAGGACAAAAAGGATAGAATATGAAGGTCAGAGAGCCCAAAAGAAGGGACCTATGCAGAGAAATATTTGCGAAATCAGCATAGGAGTCCATTTCCATCCTATATGTGTAGGATGGAAACCCCCCGAGACTAGGCATGACAAATTTTCTGGGAGACAACAATTACTAGAGATCTGAAAGCCAAACGTTTTTCCAGAAATTACTTTCAGGCTGAGAATTATTTGAATTTCCACCAGCCAAAGTGGAAGAACTTCTGTGAACATATGGACAATCAGAAGAGACTCCAGGAGAGTCATATTTTAGAAGAAGGGCTAAATTAACCTTAGAGTAAATATTACTATAGGCCCACCCTAAAGTAACTTAAAAATAAAACTTAGAAGAATTATGCTAATCACAATTAATTTAATTGCCACTAGAAAAAGTCTAACACACTTAGAGGAATATAAAAATATCCAGCCCTTGATAACATAAAATTTACAATGTCTAGCATAAAATAAAACTTACTAGGCAGATGAGGAAGCAGGTGATCCATAACCACAAGGAAAAATCAGTTGATTAAAAACAACCATAAATGACAAGTATAATGGACTTTACAGTCAAGGGAGTTAAAACAATTATAATAAAGCTGCTTCATATGCTCAAAGAAGTAAAGGAAAACAAAAATGTAATTGGGAGAGAAATGAATTGCAGAGAAATAAACCAAATGAGATATCTAGAGGTGAAAAAATGCAACACCTACAATAAAAATTTCATTGATGTAATTAAGAGTAGATTAGGTACTGGAGATTAAAAAAGTAATGAACTTGAAAATATAGCAATAAAAACTATCTAAAGCAAAGCACAGAGAAAAAATTTTGAAAAATGAAACAGAGCCTTATTGACCAATAGGACAATATCAAGTAGTCTAACATAAGTGCAAGTGGAGTTCAAAGGAGAGGAGAGAGATAAGAGACAGAATAAATACTTGAAAAAATAATAACTAAAGATTTTCCAATTTGATTAAAAAAATAATAAAGCTAGAAATCCAAGAATCTCGAATAACCATGAGCAGGATAAACGTAATGCATGCACTAAATCTAAAGTCCAGTTATGTGGGATTCCTGGGTGGCTCATCAGTTAGGCATCTGCCTTTGGCTCAGGTCATGATCCCAGGGTCCTAGGATTGAGTCCTCTGCTGAGCAGGGAGCTGCTTCTCCCTCTGCCTGATGCTCTCCCTGCTTGTGCTCTCTTACTTTCTGACAAATAAATACATTAAATCTTTAAAAAAAATAATAAAGTCCAGTTATGTGACACAGCATAAACTACAGAGTGAATGACTCCTTGTTTTTAACCTAGCGGTACATCTCTATACATGTGCCACATATAATCTTATGTAGAAATAACTTTTAAATTATTTTATTTAACAGTAAATAAGGTCCACATGAAATGACCCTCCAGATTCCCCTAAGCCATCCTCATGATAAACTCCTCTGCATTTCCTAAAAATGCTCTTACTTCATTTTACAGAGAGACTTCCTAAGAATGTTTCCACATCTTTTAAAAAGCTTTTATTGAAGTCACTGTCCATAATGGTTTTCAACAACCTAAACATATGTAGCTACTTAAATTCCACTTAGATTTTTTTCATCACAGCTTATTTTATCAGATGATAAGTCTTAACAATGCATCATTTTCCATTTTTCTTTGGCCCCCAGGAATCTCAGAGTTACATTTTATTCTAAGTCCTAGTACCTATTTTCACTCAAAAGTTCTTGGTACATCTATTTATCCATCCCCATTCCTCCCTTATATGGTCCCTTCATCATTATTTGATGGTTCTATTGAAAGTAGAAATTGTTAAAAGTGGTGAAGAAAGCTCCTTTGATATGATCTTATGTAAAAAGCTTTCATTCATTGAACTCCTCTATGCCCTAAAAACTGTGCTGAGGACTTTACATGCTATCTCTCATTAATCCTCATAGCAATAGTGCCAGTGGTATTATTCCTCTGTCATCCAGATGAAGAAAAACAGGCCTCTGAGAGGTTAGGAACTTTTCAAGGTCACAGGGCTCAAACTTATTTTGTCTGACTACAATGGTCATGTTTTTAACCACTATCTTATCCAGTCTCTGCACATTCTGGGTGCTTGAAGGTAATAATCACAAAACATTAGGGACGATGATAGCATCACTACCAAGAGAAGATTCAAAGCTATGTTAATGCGCAGGAGGAAGAAAGATAGTCAAGGGAAGTTGCATCTGAAATACTGAAAGGCCACCTGATAAAGACAGTGAAATGACTGAGGTTTCAGATTTATCATAAGTGCATTCACATGCACTTTTTTGAAGCAGAGATGTTAGAATATGACGAAGAAGGGAGAAGCCAGCAGAGCAGTCAGGAAAAAGCTACACCGTACTGAATCCCTTAATTTAAAAGCAATAAAATCATGCTTTTGATTTTAAGAATCTAGGATCAACCCAAGTGAATCATTTAAAACTTTGACCACCCAAGGTTTTTGAGTAAATTTCAAACAATGCAAAAGGAGAATAAACTGAAATACAATATTTTCTGCTCATGGACATTTGATTTTTGTGCTTTTATCCAAAATTAATGGAATTAAACTTTAAATACAACTCAAGTGTTTATATTCTTACTGTTTGAGGAAGATCCTTCTGCTGGTTTTGTGTGGTGACAAAGGGAAATTTTCAAGAGATCTGGAGTCCACAGATTCTGTGAATTTTATGACCTTGAGGACCTTGTGTCCACCCAAAGCAATGTTGAGGTCTTAGTCCCCAGTACTTCAGGGTGTGATGTTATTTGGAGATAGAAACAGGCAGGTGTAATTAGTTAAGATAAGGTCATACTGGAGTAGCGTGGGTCGCTAGTTCCAACATGAGTGGTGTCTTTGTAAGAAGATGGCCATGTGAAGATACAGAGACACACAGGAGAATGCCATATGATGCCAATGACAGAGATTGGAACCATGCAGCTGTAATCCAAGGAATATGGAAGATTGCAAAGTACTAGAAGCTAGGAAGAAGCAAGGAAGGATTCCCTGACAGGTTTCAGAGCAAACAGTGCTCTGCCAATACCATTATTTTGGACTTCCAGCCACCAGAACTATGAGATAATCAATTTCTTTTATTTTATGCCCCTTAGTTTGTGATATTTTTAAAGGGCAGCCACAAGAAACTGATATGAAAGCTCACTGATACAGTCCATACACATGGGACTTTCAGGGTTCAGGAGAGTTAGAAAAGAGTAGAAAGTAAGTCTGGAGGAAAAAATAAAAAATATCCAACAAAGGGATAATCTGGAAAGCCCTACTCAGCTCTAACTTCTGAGACAGATGCGGCTAGAGCAGACAGGTCCCTGCAATTCAAGAGCTTCTGTACTACTGCTAACATAACCTGGACCTGAGTGCAAGACTTGGCTCATTACTTTCGACTGATAAAGGTCAGTTTTCTTGAAAGATAATGCAAAATTCTAGCCCTTACTCGTTAAGGTTTCTAGCCTTGACTATAAATAGAGTGCATCTTGGCAAATGGCTGAAGTTGGGGCTGTAGATCAAATAGACACTTGATAAAGGCCTTGTCTTCCATCTTGAGACAGTTGGGATATACACTGTGAGCTACTGGGAGCCACTGGTTAATTTTAAGTTTGGGTTGACCTGATACCTACATGATCTTGAACTAGGTTGTTAGCACTAACTTCAGGACTTTCTCTGTTTTACCTCTTCAACTTTTTTTGTACTTTGAGTTGTTTCTCAATTTTACATTTAAATTTCAATTATAAAAATAACAAGTTCACTGTTAGAATATGTCTAAAGCTTTTCATAAGAAAAGAAAAATATCAACTACAGCTAGCCACTGTCAGGATTTCTGTGTGCTTTCTTCTAATTTTATATTTTATTGGATAGATACCATTGTATTGTATGGTTCTGTTTTCCTATTAATGGCTATTTATATAATTTTAAAGCTTTCATTATTTAAAAAAATGCTTCAGTGCACATTCACACATAAAGCTTTGATTGCGAAGTTTTTGTTTTTGTTTTTTACTTTCCATAGATTTCCAGTAGCTGACTTGGGTTAAAGCATATGAATATGAATATATTTTTCAGCAAATGACAGAGATTCAGAATTACTAACTTTTAAATGAGACTCTACTGGCTCTTATGACTGGACAGTCTAGGGATTGGTCTAGAGTTATGGCTGCATCCAGAGTTTGTGATGTGTGTGTAGGTGTGTGTATGTGTATATGTGTGTGTTTGCAGTTTTTTCCTCAAAGAAAGTTTTCAAGTGAATATACTGTAAATATTTTTTTCTTTTTTAAAAATATTTTTCCATATATGACTTGCTTTTTTATTTTCTTAATGGTCTTTCAAAGACCAGATAGTTTTAGTTTTGATAAGCCCAGTTTATTTTTTATTATTATTTTTTTTTAGTTCATGCTTTTGGTGTCCTAAGAAATCTTTGCCTACTGTAATGTTCAAGTTGCAAAGTCTTTCACCTATGATTTAGTCTAGAAAATGATACTTTTTACACACACACACACATATATATATATCTATGACAAATTTGAGGTTAATTTTTTGTGTATGTTGTGAGGCGAAAGTTCCGATTTATTTCATCTGTCCATGTGAATATCCATATATTCTTGGTGACAAGACTAACCATCTTCCTCACTAAATTACCCTGGCATCTTTGTCAAAAATCAGCCATTAAATAGGCTTTAGTGTAAAGGTCTTATACACACATCCTTAAATTTATTTCTCAGTAGTTCATGGTTTTTGATACCATTGTTAAGTGGTATTTTCTTCAAATTTATTTTCCAGTTCCCCTCCCTCCCTTTCCCTCTCCCAGTCCCTTTCTTCCCTCCACCTTACATCTCTGCCTGTCTATGATTCTTTTATTTTCTTTCTTCTTCTTGGCCATATTGACTTTGACTTCTGCCACAAACAGGTTGTCTCCAAGATGAAATATGGCCACTGACAATCCTAAACCTAATCCTTTAAAGCTCCAAGGAAAAAGGAAAAAGTTCTTCCCTGTTAGCTCTATCAAGAAAAACCCAAATAAGTCTATCCTGAGTGACTGAGGTAACAGATGTTAAGAACTTGGGAAGAGTTTGCCATAGAAATCTCTTCCTAATATTGACAGAGGGTGCTAGGAAGACAAAAAGCATAGTTAACCAGGTTCTCTACAATAATTATGACATCTATTATCAAATTACTTTCCAGAAAAGTTGTGCTGGTTTGCCCTTCCATAAACACTGTATATTCTCTTTCATTTTTCATAATCTATGCTGGTGTTTATTTTCACCACCAAATCTCTAAATTTTATAATACTTACCAACTATGCTGTCCTCCTCTTATTTGCTTAACCTACAATCTCCTTGGGCTTCACAGTGGGGAAAAATTTTAATCCATTTCCTATGGAACTGAAAGCATCTGCTAAAATCCCATCTATCTAAATAAATTTATTTAAGCCTCTAGCTGTTAACAAAGGGGAAGTACCTATCAACTTTGAATTGCAGTATTAGTATGTTAAACATGTTAGCAGCTCTTAAACTTGAAAGTAAATGATTAATAGGGTCATGTCTCACAGTCAAAATAAACTAGAAGACCAATAATATCATTTGGCCCTTTCCATTGCTTCTTCATACCTCTAGAAAAGAAGAGACATATCCCACAACTTAGGCTTTCCTGTGTAATGCATTATTTAATTTACTGGTGGAACAGGGAGTGGCATAGGTTTTCCAACATATCAATTTCTTTAAAATCACTTGAGTTCTGATATACAACACTTAGAAGAACTAACTGAACAATTGGGTCATGAGATCCTCAAAGAGTTAATATACTTCCCTAAACTACAGTTGGAATCATTAGCTTTGAATAGTACAATTTACAGCCCACATTCCATCTTAAAGAAAGCTTGAAAATTACTTTATACAATGGATCGTCATAGGAAGGGTTGATAAAGAGGCCAAACCATGTCTTGCAAATAACCAGTACATTTATGTATGACCCAGAAACCTGGTAATATAGATACATAGATACATGCATCTCTGTGACTCAGAGACCCTATAACATAGATACATGTAATCTTCATTCATAAAGTGGCTTTATTTTTACTAGTAATAATTTAGAATATTATTAAGGTTTTAACATTTCCATCTTCATTACTAGGACCCATCTTAAAGAATTTTCCTTATCATGGAGAAATTAATAGATAAAATTCTTTGACCTTGCTGCTTCTTGCCCCATTGCCTAGAACCCTGAATTCTCAATGTATTACTACTGTTTGTACTAAAAAAAAAATTGGGGGATGGTATTATTACACCTGTAAATTAGTTCAGCTCTAACGTGGAGAGAAGAGGGGATAGAGCCTGATTCTAAATTATACATTTTAAAAATTACATTAATTATCCATCCAATGAAATGGGTTTTTTTTTTCATAAAATGCTCAGGAGCTACAATTTTACATATGACCAAGGAGTTAGAGTATTTTCCAAAAGGTTTCCATCAATTGCTGTGTGTTGTTCCCTAATCCCAGTTGCTTAGAGAGTAAGCAAAGTTGAAGAATAGGCCACTTAAATGCTCCTGAATCACAGAAGCAGCACGCTCATTCCATATCTGCTTTTTATGAACCAAATATCAAGAACAGCCCAGACTCATCTTCAGCCCATTTATTTGTGTATTTGTCATGCCTATGAAATTACAAAGTATTTTTCATAGTTTTGTTTTACAAAAAAAAAAAAATTACCAGTCATTATTATAATCTACTTTTCATCCTATAGTTTACTAATATTTTAAATTCCTTTTACTCTTCTTGTAATCATCTATCTCAAAATAACTTCCTTACTGCCAAAGGACCAGAATAATTGAAGAATCTCCTTGCTTACTATTTTCATTAATTGAAATGTGCACCTCTACTTGGTCCCTAACTTTCACATGCATGTCTCTCTTCTTCAAGCTGGCTCCCCACTCCTTCCAGAAATTATTACTTTAAAATTATAGGAAACAATCTAAATGCTTTTAAGACTATTACTGGTCCAGGAATATTATGAAAACATTAAAGAGAAATGTTAAAGTGGGACAAAATGGAGACCATTGCATATAATTAATTCTCATTTAGAGGATATTACATATGCATAAATCATGTACAGAAGAACGCTTAAGGACCTGCCCAGAGTTTAACTACTGTGCGGGGAGGGGGTGGTGACTGGACATCTCCATTGAGGTAGAGTGGTTGAGAGATGACAGGACTTCTAATTTCATTTTAGGATCTCGGGATTCTTGATGCCTGATTTCACAGAAGAAAATTGCTTTTCACTGTTTGGTTTTTCAGTGCACTACCTCTGCCACGTCACCATTAGGGAAAACAGACTTGTATTTATTGTTCCAAAGACTTCTAAGCGAAAATTAATTTTCCCCAATGTTTGGTGGAAGGGAAGTCTAAAAATGTCTCTTTGTCCTTTTAAATCTTTTGTATCTTTTTGTATCTTTTGTTACTTCCATTCATACTCACATCTGTTTATAATAATGTAAAACTTGCATAAAACAAAATAATAAGTGAGAATAACTGCACAGATTGCATAAAAATTAGCAATTTTTGAATGTTTGGGGTTGAGCTTTTTTTTAAAGATTCTTTTAAGTGGTCTTAAAATATTACTTTAATTTATCCATTAAATTCAACAGAATTCAAATAAAGAATTTACAGCTGTTAAAATCATCCATTTGACACTAATGTTTTATCATTACTATTTAGCAGACACTTTTTATAACCAAAACTAGGTTTTGTTATGTACAATTGCCAAAAAAATTTAATATTCTGAAAAGAATATTAAAAACATAAATATGCATACTAAACAGCTATTATTTGAATCAGACTATGAAGATCAGACTTATCTTTGCATTTGCTAACCTCTTTTTTTTTTTATTCTGATGAAATAGCTCTATTATACCAATGACCAGAATAGAAATTCTTCTGGATTTCATTTTGTTTAGCTTTTGGACATGATTGTGCATTTTTAATATATTTAAATGTTGTTATCTCCTGGAGCAGAATTTTTTCCTTTAGGTTTATTTTTTGCAAGAGTTTCGGACTTCTCTAAATGGGTTATGGCATAGTCTTGTTGGAAGTTTTATGTTCTCTTGCTCTTCTTCTGTGTTTTTTTTTTCCTCCCTAGCACTTACAACAATCTGAAATACTGTTCATTTTACTTATTTAGCTTTTTTTATGGTCTGTTTCATGAACTAGAATGTTAATTCCAAGAAGATTTCTGTTTGTTTTGTTTACTGTTGTAGCCACAGAATCTGTAATAATTCCTAGCGGATAGCAGGTGTTTCAAAAAAATTTTTTTGAATAAACAGAAGGTTATACAGGACCTGTATGACAAAACCAGTTGAAGGCAAACAGCTACCTCTTATAAATAGGGCATATGTTCTCCAGTTTATCATCAATGTCACATTCCTATTACCTGGCCCACTTTATTGATTTATGTTCTTAACTTTTGAGATTGTAACTTTGGAATCATGCTTCTAACTTACTCTCCAACCTATCATAAATGAACTACCTCGCTTAATAATCCATTTGAAAGGTATTATTATAATAGTTTATATTATCAGTTGAGACTAACCTCCCCTTTCCATCACCCATTTTAAAAAAGTCACATATCAATCCATGGAAGGTTTATGGAACACTGGTATGTCCCACCATACCCCAGGGGTAAATCACGGCATGTGATACACGTACGTTAAGCCTGAGTGATATATTGGGTAAGAGATCCACACAGACTATGCATATCTCCACTTCATAAATTATTTCAAGTTTGCAAAAACCTATTTTGTTCTATTTCACCAAATAACAGTTCTGGGTATTGATCAATTACATATGACTCGTAACTTTATTTAAGCTTTTCTAGTCTATATGAGCTGAACTCAAACTGTATTTTCCAAGCTAGCAGAGAGCCAGAAGACTTAATCAAGAGCAGTGGATAAGTCTTCCTTTAGATCAGCACCTTCTCACCTACACAGAATGTTGTTGTTTTGAAGACACTGGTTAAGGAACCAGAATTGGGCACATTGTATCAGTTGGATAGATGCCATAATAATATTGCATAACAAATCACCCCAAATTTCAATGGCAAATGACAAAGAGAATTTATTTCTTGCTTGCATATCTTTGTGTCAGCTGCAGTTTGCATAATCTAGGCTAGGGGCAGTAGGGCTCAGGTCAAAGCTACAGAATGGGTCCAGGTCTGCCCCACATGTCTCTCATCTTTCTTGGACCACAACTATTTAGGCATGATATTCTCAGAGCAAAAGGTAGGAGTTCCTGTTTGCAATTATACTGCTCTTTTTATGGTCTCTATCTTGACCAAGTCATCAGACAACACCAAATTCTCCAAAAAGAAGCAGGAATGTATACTTCACCTAACGCAAGCCAGAGCAAGGGCTTGCAGATACAATGCTATTTGAGGGAGTGAAAACTTTAGACCAATAAATCAATGTAATATACCAACTATTATATAAAAGTAGACAGAGACCTGATGTATCTATATTATTAGACCTCAGTGTGCATGGTCTGATGAAATAAAATTCTGGTGGTGCCCTTAATACGGCAAATATGAGCGATCGATATTGGATACGAAGACTGTGGTAAATCACTTTACCTTCTGGACATTAAGTTCTAGGAACTCAGACGGTAGAACTGAAGCTCTACGAAGCACAGGCATCTCAAAATCCTGACACAGCAATAACCACAGAACCTGAGGAGTCACTTTGTCTCCAAAGATGTGGGCAGAAGCCACCTTTTTGCAATTGCTCTAATGGAATTACAATTAACCACAAGCTTGTTGTGGAATAAGGCTCCACTGGGTATTACAAGTTTGGCTTAATGAATACAATTCGATAGTGTACAGCATAGTCTCGTTGTCTCTCTGGCAAGGTATTTAAATGGTGATTTCACGAAATATTACTTTTGACCAAATCACATCGGACATGTCGTTATTTTATAGTTTGTCTTTCTCTAAATAGATTAAAATATATTGAAGATCACTTTTTCAGCCAAATGTGCTATATAGTTTTGATAAAGCCTTTTTATTATTTGACAATCTGCCCACTAAACCTAGCTTCCTCTGCAAAGAACTGTCTGCTGAAGAAGAAATTCACATGTTTATGTTGATAAATTCAAAGGGAACACACTATGTTCTTGGTCCCAAATTGTAAGATGATTCCAGGACAAACAAAGAATTGCCAGTGGAAACTCTGGATATTGGTATTTGAAGTGTTGTGAGGAAGCTGGAAATTTTTGCGAAATAAAAACATACAGTAATTTAAAATTACACACATTCACGAACAGACCTTTGCCAAACTGGCTGCTTAGAGACTGTTTTTTTCCACCCAAATAGTTTAATGGCTTTTAAGTATTAGTTGAAAATATTTACCACCAAGTTCAAGGAATGTCCCAGAATTGATTAAATTGGGTTGGAAAACACTCTGAGTTTTTTTTAAAAAATGATTCATTATGAGGAAAAAACAATGTTTTCTTGTCAGTAACAATAAAATCTGAGACAAGCTGTGGCTTCTTTTCAGTTGCCTAAAAAATGTCATTGACCTGAATAAAATTATAAATAATTTCTAAATTATGAACTAAGAAGAATTAATAAATGAGAGAGATTTAGGGCTTTAGCTATAAAAGATGAGAAGAATTAAGAGACCCAACTCGAAAAGTTGTGAAAAAGTGCTGAAACTTCAAATCCCTCAAAATATTTATTGAACAGAAGAGATTAACTAGCAACAAATTGAAAGAAAAAAAAATCCCTTGGCTTAAACCACTAAATAGGAGAGGGGGCATAAAATATGCAGAACCTGACCATTCCCTTTGTTTAAAAACAATAACATAATTTTTAAAAAAATCCTCGAAGCTAGCTCTCTTGATTTTCAACTGAAATAGCTCAACATCAGCTGGACTAGTAGATCTAATTATGTGCTGTAACATAGGCCACTTGGTGTACAGCTTTTTTTTTTTTTTTTTTTTTTTGCTAAAAAACTCCCCAGCCCCCTCAAGAATGTTTTTCATTAGAGTTAGCAAATAAAGAAATTTTAGTTCTTTATTTTATGACCACTGGCATCGGTGGTTACAATTTAAATAACTACCGTATCTTAGCAACTCTAATCTTAACAAAATAAATACAGCAAGGAGCAAACAGGCTCCATGCCACACTAGTGTCTCATCAACATCCAAAAAAGGGAAAGGGGGAAATAAACGGAGGATGACTCTCATCGCGCTGGTACTCTGGGCTTGGCAGCTTTCCCTATGGCCAAAAACATTACATTTCTTTCCATTTGCACAGCAGGGGCACCTGCAATGATATATTTTAGGAAAAGATTTACTTAGACTTACAGGGGTAAGCACGAAAGAGGTAGAGAAAAGGATGATTAACCAAAATAGAAAGATGAGGTGGGAAATTGAAATTTAATTCATTTCTTCTCCCTTTTCTTCTGGGACATGGTTTTCACAGCAATGACAGCATCTGGTAGTTGTCTCCTACAATGCCTCTAAACCAATGCTCATACTTGGACAGCATGATAAGTTCCTTCCCTTAGACACTAAAGCCTCAAGTAGCAACAAATCATGACTAAAATAAGAAAGAAGGCATTCAATAAATCTTGAGTGAATGAATGAATGAATCCAGTTCTGTCCTTTCAAACTGGTTAGGAAACATCAGAGACACGAAGCTCGAAACCACTTCCTACTCCTGGATAGATTACTTAAGTGTGCCTGGTGTAGAATTAAATCCTTATTAACTTGGTCCAAACACACACATCAGTGTGAAGTCAACCTGATGCTATGCATTTTAAAGGGAAGAACGGGAACTTTGTGCTTTGATGGGCTTGAAGACGGACCTCCACACCATGATTTCCTAGTTCTGTGAACTTATAACAGTACATTTAATATTTCAGAGAGTCAATTTCTTCATAGCCAAATGCGATAAAACTCCATAGGAAAGAAAGATGGCTGTAATCCTGTCCACTGGAACAATGAATGTAAAGCTACCTAGTCCATTTCCTTATAAGTTGATCTATCATCAAAAAAGCTAATTCACTTTCCTTCCCTTGATTTCCTTTCATTGGAGTCATACAGGCCACCATCAGCAAACACATCACATATGGTGGCCACTCAATACAATCCTGTTTTATATTAACCAGGTTTATCACCACTCTCCAGAATGTTCAGCTGTTGAATTCTTTGGTTCATTAACTTTTGAATTTGTTATATCCTGTCCATCTCTAATTACAAATTGACACTTTGTTTAAGCTTTCATTACCTCTTGCCTGGACTATTGATGTAAGAGTCCAAACGTTGCTCTTCTAACCTAATCTTGCCCCTTCCAATCTGCTGCCAGCATTCTCTTTCTAAATTTGACCCTATATTTTCCTACTTTAAATTCTCCTTATGATGCTTAAGGTCTCCAAGTTCTGAGTTATCCATATTTCTCAAGTCCTATTTCCTGGAATTCTTTCTACCCTGAACCTTACTCTCCAGTCAAATGATTTTGCTTCTAATGCAGTTTCATGACTCAACACTGGTAATTTTTGTACCCTCTACATAAACTGTGATTTGTTTTTTATTTTTATTTTTTGTACTTTTTTTTGGCCAGTTGATAAATTCTTTCTGAACCAAACTCAAGCATTACCTCCCCAGTGAAGACACTTCTGGAATTGCATTATAAGGTTGATAACATTCTACTTGAGACTTTGTCTTCACAATATCCTATGTCTTTATAGCACTTTGTTACAATGCACTGCAATCATTTACTTCTTTGTGTGTCTCTCTCATTAGACCATGAGTCAAAAAGTTCTGCAGTCATGGGGCACCTAGCTGGCTCAATTGGTAGAGCATATGACTCTTTATCTTGGAGTTGTGAGTTTGAGCCCCATGTTGGGTGTAGAGGTTACTTAAAAAATAAATAAAAATCAAAATTAAGAAAAACAATAAAAAAGAGTCCTGAGGTCAGAGATATGGTTTAGTACTCCCATTGCCCAGCAAAGTGCCTAAATATAGGAGATGCTTGATAACTGTTAGTCTATCTCTACTATTAGCCTCCTCCCTACCTTTTAAGTAATAAAAAGATGGTTAAATTGGCTTGTTTGGACTTTTATTTTGATCATATTAACTGAAATTCTACTTTATTAATGTAATGTCTAATTAAAAAAAAGGAATAAGCTTCTTTTCACCACACACACACATACACACAGATATTTATACTTAAAAAACCACAAATTTGATGTTATTTTTGTGCTTGATGAACACTTCTGGTTCCTGCTTTCTTGATAACCAAAATCCTATTTTGCGTGTTTGTAACCTTGAGTCTTCTTTAAGGCTCTATCACACTCTGCTTCTTGTTACACTCACTCCACACCTCTCTCACTTTATATTTCCTTGGGAAATGTCCATAGCATGTATACAATAAAGCCAAAATCAATAATAACAAGGAGGAGGAGGATGAAAAGACTTCTGTTTGCTATTAAAGCATCATAGAATTCCAAGTTTCAAAAGAGATGTAATTTTATGTATCACAATTTTAATACAATGGAGCTGCAGCTTGGGTCTGTGTTTCAAAAGTTGGCTCAGTACCTAAGAAAAAAATTCTATATATTTTAAGTCCTGTAAGAAAATTCTTAACTTCTTCATATAGTAGATAATATACATTACATAATAAAGAATATGTATGAAGTGCTCAAGAGTATAGATCAATTTCTCAAGTTTAATGTTTCTGTAATATACCTTTCCTGGTGGGGTTAAAAAAATTCTTCACTAATTCTCCCCATCTCCAGGAGAATGACCCTTAACCATCCAGATTTAATTTAAGAAATACTGCCAGAGAAATACTGCCTATACCTCACCACTAAAATGATATGACATTTCACCTTGTGTATGCTGAAGAATATTTCAAAATAGAAATTAAAACATAGAAAATTATCAGTATGTGTGAAAAAGGAGGAAAAGGAGACAAGGTTAGAAGAAAGGAGAGAAAATAAATTCAATGGTCAGAGAATAAATTCACTGAGGCACTATGGCTTGAGCTCCTACCACCTGCTTGGCACCATACCTGGTTCTCAGGCAAATAATTTAAAAAAAAAAATTCTTTATCCTTCATAGGCAGTCAGGAAGACAGGTACCCACCAATTATTATGATATAACTTAAGCATTATATTGTTCGAAAATATTCTCCCCAGGACCTATCCTCACAAACTTTTAGCCCAGTCATGTCTAAATCTAATATTATGAATCACTATTCTGTAAGGAAGAAAAGACTTTTATAAGATTTTAAGTTGGTAAGTTTGTTTAAGAATAACAAAAAGATAGCGGCGCCTGGGTGGCACAGCGGTTAGGCGTCTGCCTTCGGCTCAGGGCGTGATCCTGGCGTTATGGGATCGAGCCCCGTCGGGCTCCTCTGCTGTGAGCCTGCTTCTTCCTCTCCCACTCCCCCTGCTGTGTTCCCTCTCTCGCTGGCTGTCTCTATCTCTGTCGAATAAATAAATAAATAAAATCTTAAAAAAAAAAAAAAAAGATAAAATGCTACTTTTTTTTTTTTTCTCTAAAAACTTTGTTTACCCCAACTGTAAACTACTTTCTAAACAGTACACAAAGCCTTGCTTTTATAGTTAGGATTGCCAGATTAAATAGAGAATACCTCATTAAATTTAAATTTCAGATAAATAACACATCATTTTCTAACATTAAGTATGTTCTACATATTGCATGGGACATACTTCTACTAAAACTTATGGATTGTTTATCTGAAATTCAAAGTTAACTGAACATTCTATATTTTT
The DNA here is from genome assembly GCF_002007445.2 of Ailuropoda melanoleuca. NCBI lineage: Eukaryota > Metazoa > Chordata > Mammalia > Carnivora > Ursidae > Ailuropoda > Ailuropoda melanoleuca. The sequence continues at coordinate 36,358,038 of NC_048221.1, read as the reverse complement.
ATTTGCTAAACCTGGCAACCCTATTTTTAGGGGTGCCTGTCCAATCTTTAGACTCTTCATTCTGAGTTTACTGTGTGTGGTTTTAATGGATACAATGGATCCCACAGTGACTGAGATACAAAGCAGGCTACTCGACCTTGTGTTTACAACAGCACTGTTTTTCAAGTATGCAGACTCAGACAACTATGTTCCCAGCTTACTTTCCTAGACTGCTTCTGGTTTATCCCACAGGTAACGAAGCGCGACCTTTATCCTTTTCTTCCTCCTGAAGAAAATAGAAATTTTCTAAAGGAGGAAAAATTTCAAAAATTAAAAACGACTATGAACTATTCTAGAATCCTAAGGCTGTCAATACTTTATGCTTTTAAATAGTTGCCATGGTTCACCCCAGAAGCATCTGCATATTTCTGTGGGTTTTTTCATGGTGTGTAGTGAACTTTGATATCTTCAGGGAATAAAAGAACTCTCTGTCTATCTACACATATATATTTAACAATGCAAGTTATTGTTATATAAATGTAGGCTGTTGTCAATTTCAGTTCCCTGCCATATCAAAAGAACAAAGCAGGCAGGAAGAGCAAAAGGATGATCTAATATGCCTACGCTAATAACAAAGCCAGGGTCCTAAATTGGCAATGGCAGCCCTCTCTGTGGAGATTGTTTTTAACACCAGCAGTAGACATTTAAAAAAATTGGATGGTGACAGGAAGAGTACATTTTAAATTGTCAACCTTCATGATGTCCTTTTGAAGAATAGCAATTACATAACTCAGGGAGCTTTATTTTGCATTTGAAAAATATATATATATATAAAGCAGTTTGCAGTGTTATGCAAGACTCCATATTCAGAATTCTTTGTAGAAATCAAAGTTACTTATTCTTTACTGTAATCATTTGTCCTTTTATTACCCGATTGTTAGTTAAGGTTGAAATCAATATTGAGTATTAGTACAGAACGAAAACTGTTTTCTATTTCAGTTACTAACAAATTCACTTAAAGAGGCTATCAACCATATGGTATTTCTTAATCATAGTTGAGGTCCAGTTTGTAATTTCCTAAAGGTCACCCACCTTTCTTCTTCTCTATGTCATTAAAAGAGTCTGCTAATAATATTGTAATATTTTGTTCAAGTTTTAAGTTGCTTCCTCTTAAGCAGTGAGAGGAAAATGTTATGCAAAAGTAATTTTATATCACCAAAATGTCATTTGGTCTTTTTTTTTTCCTAATTCTCTTCTTATTTTGAAATAATTTTAGAAAAAAAAAACTCTTATAAAAATACAGACCTAATGCCAAGAGAAACGCATTGCAAGTACCCTAAATAGTTAATGTATTTTCTAAATGAATGATTTAAAATAGCTATTAAAGGAGAGGAAATGAGCTTAGGTTTCTAGTAATGACTTCTCCTCTTCAAAATGAAATCTGTAAATCCCTGATTGCAATTCCAAATCCCCAAAGGACCAGCAGTTCTGGGACCAGGGCTCACTGGCTTTATGTCTAATAGCACCAGATAAGTAGCATGATTTTTATATATGTAATTTGGGAGAATATTCGGAATTTATAGACCTGGAAACAATTTATGAATGAATTTCTTTTTTAAAGTACATTATTCTAAAAATCAACTTTTCTACCCAAATGGTAATCAGAGAACATAGGAATGTGAGAGGCATGGATATATACGTACAGAGACATATGTATGTGTATTTATATATGCATGCACACACATGCACAAAATATAAGTAGCATCTTATTCATAAGAGCATAATGATTCAGGCTGTGATTGTTAATAAAAATGCATTTCTAACCATCAACTTTGAGTCTATTATTCTAAGTTAATTGCATTTGCCCTAAAGAGACTTGCAGCTGGCTGCCAGCCTGTTTGTGTCAGTTTCATTTTATTCATCAGTCAATCTTGTCTTTTTACATCCCATATATTGATCAAATAGGTTTGTTAGCATACCTCTCCAGCTTTCACAGCATTTAAAAAAATAAAGAGTAATCTTGATATTACTATCAGATGAGTTTGAATACTTCATTCGTTTCCATGTTATCTTAATTGCTATTTCAGGAGCACATAGATGCCCTTTTGACAGGCCCGTGAGATTGCCATGAAATTTTAACAGATGTAACACTCAAGGAAGCACTGAGAAAAGTTAAATGAAAGTTGAATGGATAAGTCGACACTGCAGTGGTCAGTGGCACCCCAGCTTTTCAGGGGGACAGAAGGTGCTCATCATGGTAAACGTTAATTCTCTACTGGAGTGCATCACAGAGTAGAAAGCATCTTGTTAAAATTCGTCCTCCAAAGAGGTGTGTTATTAGGTGGTGAAGTGGATTAAAGAAATAAATGGGCACCATGTTCCCATTTGAGCCAAAGAAAACCAGGGGGGGAAATGGAAGAGCAGGGAGGTTAGGGTAGAAAAGTAGTTAAGGTGGAAAATCTGAGAAAAATTAGAATCTTCCTTATGTGAGTCAAGTTGCATAGAAGAGAGATAAAAGGCATCACGGGGTGAGGAGATAATTAGCAGATCAGAAGCAAAGCAGTTAAAAGGTGACCCTTACCTCCTCTGTTACTCAGTCTAAGAAACTATAGACAATTATTACAGTATTTTCTCCAGGGATGTGTGATACAGTTCCTCCACATATCCTCCAAGATACAAAGCTCTCTCAGCATTGTCATTGCATTGCTTGAGTTCAGTGCTTTTTATGGAAATTCCTTTACATCATGCCAGCCTTGTCTTTCAACCTTGCTTTAGATCAATGATTCTCCAATGGGGTGATTTCACACCCCCTCCCCCAGGGGACATTAGGAATACTTGGAGACACTGGGGGAAGGTGTTCCTGGGCTCTGGTAGGTAGAGGCCAGCAATGCTGCTCCACAGCCCACGGGGCAGTCCCCCACAACAAAGAATTATCCAGCATCAAGTGACAATAGCCCTGAAGTTAAGAAACCCTGCTTTAGAGGGATGACTGAAATGCACTTCAAGCTAAAAAACAAAACTACATCACAGTTCAGCAGCAGTGCAGTGAGTAGGATTTAAGCAACTCTGAGATGCAGAGCTCAGTACAGCCGCTGCACAGGAAATTTCACACTTGCCTATTAAATAATACAATTCATTACCTAGACCCCAGGAATAGTGGAGCAAAATACAACCCCAATTTTGAGGAGAACAAAGAAAAATGAAAATCGTTGCTTGATAGGAGACATTTCAAAGACCTCCAAGACAAACCAACTGAAAAATCCCCAATAAAAAGACTCAGCAAGAAAATTGTGTCACAGCCCCTAATCCTCAACGGCCCTTAACAAGATGCTCATGAGCCAAAGACTCGTGTCTGCAGAAGACAAAAGACATAGAAAGCAATGTAGTCTGCAGAAGGGTTGTCATTAAGAGGCAGGAGAAAGATAAAACAGATTCCTCAACCTTACAATTAGAACTCCTAAAAATAATAACCACAAACATGCTAAAAACCATGTCACGATAACTGTTTTATCTTTCTGCTCCCGGGCAAATTAATATTGAGGTGAGGCCCGGGGCAAGGTTTTTAAAACCTTTATTTTTGATGGATGCTTTTTACCCCACCTGACTAGACACCCCAGCCACCAAACCACTCCCTGGCACAGATGGCCAAGACATTTGCTTTTTCAAATACTCCATATTTCCACAGCCACCCACCAGACAAAAATTAGATTACCAATGCTTGTGTAAACTTTCCAAGCTCTGACACAATAAGATTCCAGGAAATGTACATGCACAGCTAAAAGCAGCATTATACATAATGCACTGTAATTCCAACAGACAAGTTGCTATCTTCGATAGATATACACATTTTCCATGCCAAACACATGAACGTCAATACATTTTTCTCAAGTTAAAATGGAAACCATTTAACAGATATAATGGGCACAATGAATTTCATTTTGCATTACTAATGCACCAGCAGTGAAGGAGGGAAGCTCTGACAAGGATTGCAATGAGACCAAGAAAAACAGGAAACAACTTAGAAGCTGTCATTGCTGTCCAAGTTATTGCCCCAAAGCGTGGTCATGGAACCCAAGGGATACTGAAATTTCATATCCTCAAAACTCTAATTCCACATAAACAAATTTTCTGTTTATGGGGGGGGGGAGTAAAACGTAAACATTGATACAAAAAGAGCAAGAGAGTGTCCCCAGGTATTTTTCCCACCGTTCCTGAAGAGATGTTACCCTCTCTTCAGGAGTATAAAGGAGAAACATAGCCCCCAACACTCTTTCTTCATCACTGTTAGAAAAATGGCAAAAACAAGAATACATATCATTGGCTCTTACCCTTCTTTCAATTCTTACTGGTATCTTACCTTAGTCAGTCATTGCACACTGAAGGATTTTTTTTTTTTTTGGTGCCATCTACTTGATTTAGGTAATAAAGCTCTAAAGCCCATAATAAATGTTACCATGCCATTTAGAATGAAGGTTTTGAGCACCAGGTTATTGGAATCAGGCAAACTTCAGTTCTAAGCCCATTGCCACTACTTATGAACTGAGTAAGCTGGGCAAATGACTTTGGCAAAATTTGTTTTTCCATCTGTAAAATGGGTACGTGATCCCCACATTGATAGTTTTTAGCAAGGCTTAAATGGGGTCATGTGCATAAAGCATTTGGTATCTTAATGTCCAGCAGCAGCAGGGAAGTGATTAAATATCCTGGTCCTTCCTGGGTTCAAATCCCAGCCACCACAGCTTCCTGGCTCTGGGAACTTCGATATGTTAGTTAGCCCCGCTAAATCTCAATTTCCTCATCTCTGAAATGAGGACGATAATAATAATAATTACTTAGAGGATTGTTATAGGGACTGAAATAATAAATATAAAGGGCTTTGTAATCCCTAATACATTTTCGTCATATTCATTCTTTCTATCATATTCACAAAGAGGATATAAACCTCTTTCGTATTAGGCTCTGCAATAACGGGGGGAAGTATCTCCCAATGCGAATGTACATACAGAGAAAGACTTGGAAAGAAACCAATTGGATGAAGAGCATGGGCCTTTCTTCATTATATTTATCATGAGTTCCAGCAGTGATTTGCCTTGCTTGGGTTTTATTTTTGCCTTCAGAAAACAAAAACACATCTCTCCACAAGTTTTAAAAGTGGAGTATGACAGTATTCAGGAATATCGGACCGAGCAATATTTCCAAAACATCCCCACTCCCAGCAACTGAGGACTTTTTCCGCTAATGTGGCATGTGGTACCTCACCTAGTGACAGCAGTCAATACCCTGACAGTCAGTCCCGTGGCTAAAAACGTCAGGACAGCAAATTGGTTTCAAAGTGTAAAAAATGGTGGACACACAAAAAAATGAAGAACATCTTTGGCTGTGAAAGGTCAAGATGAGTTAGTAAGCTATTAACTTGGCTCATTTTTCAAACTTTTATGAGAAATATTCAGTGTTTCCAAACTGCTTATCAAGATCCTAATTCTGTCATCTTCCAGGCCTATATTACTGAAATTTTTAGAACACCACTTAATATCTTAATTGTTAAATTACAGTGAGGCGCCCTGGAGGATGAAAATAACTCAAACTTCTAGCTTATTTCCATCTTCCCATGCAGAATAAACTTTTCAAAATGAGGGGCTTCTGAGGTGCACCGTGTTTAGCCAGATGAAAGATAAACCAGATTGGTATGACAGTCAGCAATAGAAAGACAAACAAATTAAGTACTTATAATTAAAGCTTGAGGAATGAAAGAATTCACACTTTCTTAGAGCTATTATTTCAGACAGTCTGGTGTCAGAATTAAAAGCCAACCAGTGCATCTGTTTATATTGCCAAGGATTTTCACAGTAAGAAGGGCTAGGAAACACATATTTTTTAATTAGGGTCCAAATTCCAAAGAACACCAAAAAAATAGTATGTCAAAAATATATGTTCTTGTGATTTGTATTGTTCAATGTCTAAACAAAGACAAAAAATTATGTTCCTTCCTTCTCCTTCACAAACACAAGTGAAAGAATAAAAAAAAAAAAAAAGTAATTCTGTTGCTTTGGCCACAGACTCCTTTTTCTGTTATCCTGCTTGCTTCTGGCTTAGCTACTGCTTTTCTTTCCCAGGATGAAATAATATAGGAAAAGCCGATTAAGGAAGGCTTCATTCACACAGAAGGTTCACCAGGATGGCTGCGTTACCAAGTCTTAAAAGCTGAATTACAATGGCCACTTAAAATGACCATTTTACACTTTAAAGTAGGTCTTTTATTTTAAAAAATTGAGTTAGCTCTTGACTTACATTGAGCTTTGAATTAAAATAAAGTCCTCTTTAAAATCTGTGCTGATGCATAGCGCACTGTAGTACTCAAATCTATCACTAGCCTCTTTTTACCTCTCGCCCGCAAAATTGGCAGTATTTCAAATATCACTCTTTCGGTCAACTGGGGGGAAAATCAAAATAAAAAGTAGTGTTCTGTACACAAAAGTGAATAGACTTCATTCCCTCATCTATTTATTCAACAAATACTTACTGATCATCTACTATTTGCCATACCCCGGGCTCACTGTTGGGAAATACCAAGTTGAACAAGACAGGACGACACCTAGCAAATCATCGACTGACCCCATCTCTAATGGGAGAAGTACAGCATTCTAGGGAAGCATTTACCAGTAGAAAGTTGCTGACATAGACTTGAGAGATGATTGGCCCTTATCTTTTACTTGATGGAAGAGGAAACCAAGATTTAGAAAGATTGAGCCACATAATCACAGTGCCCTGTAGTGGAAAGATCACAGGACTAGAACTCATGTCCCCAATTTCAAATCTTGTACTCTTTCTACAGCTACATACTTCACCCCCTAAAATGACTGCTATTTCCCCAAAACAATAATACGAAGCCATGAATGTCAAGACAGTTGACTAAAAGTTGGAAATGTGCTTTAAGAACAGAGAACAGAGTCAACATCCATCATAATTTTATGGCCTTCCCGATGGTGGAAAAGGACAGTTAGGGGTCAGACCCAACTGGATTCTAATCTTAAATCTATTAAACTTAACCAGTGAGGGGACATTGGGCAAGACTGGAACTCTGGAAATCATTTGGATCTTTAAAAAAAAATTTCGAATCAGGATAACAATGTTTACATGAAAGGGGAAAATTTCATGAAATAGTGGAATTGAGTAGGTAGTCAAGATACATAAGCTTCCGTCCCCTCTTCTCACTGTTGTAAATTGAATAAAACTGATAAAAGACCAGGTCAGCAGAAACCACATTTCAGTTTCTTGATTTCTAACCAGTCATTTTAGCATAAGATCCAGCCTCCAATTTTAAGCCATTTTTGTAGATCATTTTTGGCATACCTTCACAAAATTAAACATTTCCATTCTGTGAACATTTTGGGAGTTAGAAAGCAGAGACTAAACAATTAAATTTAGAGAATTTCATCACCATACATCCTCTAAAAAGAGATGGGAAGAAAATAGAGTCAGAAGAAATATTTAAAATTAATTAAACCTTCTATATCGTTTTCTGAGTCTTTCTCCATTATAAGGCATACAAATTCAAACAGCTTAGGTAGAGGGAATTTGGAGACTCGCTTAACTTATCTGGGATGTCCAGGAGTAGACCAGCTTCAGGAGTAAGTAAATCAAGAGATCCAAATGATGAATTAAGTGTCCTGTCTATACCTTTTTTTCCCTCAGCCGTTTGGCCCTGATTTAGGCTTTCCTCTCAGACTTTTTACGCATGGCGGGAAAGTGGGCTTCTGTCAGTCACAAGCCTACGTTATCTTTCCACCTCACTAAAGAGCAGAGAACCCTCTACTTCCGGCACGCTTATCTCAAGTCACAGGGGACATCCTCATTGGTACAACTTGACTCTGGTAACCATCGCACAACAAACTGCTGTGGCTGGTCAGTGGAGAACGTGGGTTCCCATGTCACTGTGCACAGAGCAGAGTGGGCAAGGCCATTCCACTCAAGCTATAGGCAGTAAGTCATCCACCAAAAAGTGGGGTTCTCTTTGCTGAAAAAAAAGGGGGAAAGGATTTTGGAAATGCAAAAACAAAGCAAAACGACAACAAACAAAACAGTGGATATCCATGTGAATAATCCTTTTTAATTTCTTTTCCTTTAGGATTATCCAGCTCCACTCAAAATCCTCTTGGAGACCCTGGTAGGTTCATCCCTATTTCTCTATAACAGCTGCCTGTACTGACTGGTGGGCACTTTTGATACAACATAATAAGGGAAGAACTCCATCGTTGTCCACGTCCACAGTACAGCTGATAAAGCACTGGCATTGCAAATCATAAAATATCTGCGTTAGTCAAGGCACGCTGAGATATGTTTTTGCCTTGAAGGTGCTTATAGCCTATCTCTGTATACATGTTGGATCACAAAAAGTTAAAAATCATGTATTTGTTTATGCGATACGTGCATTCAGAATCTACCATACATAGGACGCTATGTCGAGCCTTGTGGGAGTATAAAAACCTCAGTATCTGTCTTCGAGATTGGGGAATCTCTTAACGATATCACTTTAAACTGGAGTTAGCATAGAGGACTCCCTGTGTAAGTTCACGTTTGAACTGGGTTTTGGAGGGTCAGCAGAAGTTTCACTGCAAGGCACGGCAAGAATAGCCTGCACAAAGAGGCCAACAGAGAAAAGCGTGAAATGTGTTTTCTCATTCAGTTAAAAGGTTACGCATCTGAGAGGGATGGGAAATAAACAGCAAGGTAGCTTTTAAGGACTCATCAGGAAAATCTGTGTAAATAGGGTGCTTCCGTATGAGGCAATACTCTGCAGTAGGTCTCAAGCAAAAGGCAGATCTAAGTGGGCACTTCTCCAAGACATATTAATAAGGGGGAAATTCCAGCTTCACATTAATAAATACAGTAATGTGCACTTACATAAAGTAAAAATCAAACATGCATGTGTTCAGTATGTAGGTAAAATGCCTGTAAAAGAGTTATCCCGAACTGATAATAGGAATCATCTCCGTAAAGAATAGTAAGAATGAAGCAAACATCAGTGGTGGAGTGGGGATTTTGCTTTTAATTTTACACTTCCGTGTTACTTTTTTTAAAAATAATAAAAATGTATCTACTTGTTACTAGCATAATTAATATTGTTTCCATAAAAGAAAGTTTTCTATTAAAACAACAGTCAAATTGCTAGCAGGCTAAGGAGTCTGGTCTCTTAAAAATTAACAGTATTATTGTTTCTGGTTTCAATGGGGCAGGTAGCTAATAACTTGAGGTACAAATTAGGATGAATAATATTTTGCAGGTAGAATTCTTTGGAGGTTATTACAAATACATGACACATATATTTTATATGTGTATATGTATATATAAATTAAATATACAGGTTAGGCATATATTTTTATATAGGAGGCTATCCTAAATGTACACGTATAATAAAGAAATAAAGATATATAATTGTAAATATATAATGAATCTATATGAATGAATAATGAGAGAAGGAAAGAAGACTTGTTCTTCTCTAAACATAGGGATTTAAGGTACCAAGAGATGTCTTGAGGATGTTCTTTTGGGTGTTATCTTAAAGATAGGAAATCTGGATCTGGGGTCATAATGAACTGAGTCTGATTTCAGTTTAGATTTGGTGGTGATCTACATGAAGACGGCTGGAAAAAATGGATGAGGTCCAAAGATCCTGAGGGATTAAATGAGATCAGCAAGGGAAGGGTGAAGGAAACTGAAACCAACGCTTTGGGCAAGAACATCCATTAGGAGAAGGGGAACAATGCATTCGCTCACTCATTCACAACTAATAGTTTTCGAGGACCCCAAGCTCAACACTGCTGGTTTTGAGGACCAGAAAAATAGGAGGGAAAAAAATGGCATGGAGACTGTCCATAGGGAGCTTATAGCCACTGGAATGCAAATACTCACTAACATTAAAGGAGTGCTTACTGTCTTTACAGAGGCATTAATCATAACATCAACCTTTAGAACAACACTATTATCACCTCCTTTCTATGGATGAAGAAATGGGCACTTTGTCTTAAGTCTTAACAGCTATAAAATACCAGGGACTTGATCTGAACCCTAAATTTGTCCTCCACCACAACACAAGTGGAACACCACTTCCAAAAAAGTGGTCCGTCAAGCATCATATGAGAAACATCAGAATAAGAGAAGAACCAGAATTCTGTTAAAGACAACAGGGATGGAGTCATGGGCCTGACTAACCATGTATCAAAGAGGAGGAAAACTGATTAAAGATCATTGATTTGGCAGTGAGAAAGTCATGTATTCACTTGTTTATACATTCAGCATCCAGCATCACATGAGCTTTGAAAGATGAGTTTCATTTAAATGGGGATGGAAGTCTATTGTGAGGGATTAAGGAATGAGTGAATAATGAAATAGTAGGTGTTAAGGACTTCTCTGAGGAAATGGATGGAAAAATTAATGCAAGAAGGATTTGGGGCTATGGTACATGTAAGCATACATGCAAAGGGAGGAAGGAGGCAGTACGGTGCAACTCAAAGTACAGGGTAAGGGGACAATGGTGGACAAAGATAAGTCTTGTGTATGGTGAGGACATGGGGATGCAATTCCCTGATACATGTGTTCCACTTTAAAAGGAAGAGGGCCTCTTCTCCTCTGATAGGGTATAGAAAATGTAGAGGAAGAGACAGATATTGCAGTTAAATACAATCATAGCAAACTGTACCAATAACATTGTATACTTTTGTGGGCGGATGGTTTCAATTTTTTAATATTTTTATTTTTATGTTTATTTTTTATTTAAGGATAAGTGCCATACGACACTGTATCAGTTTCAGATGTGCAACACAGTGATTCTATATTTATATCCATTACAAAAGGGTCACCAAATAAGTCTAGTTACCATCTGTCAGCATACAAAACTGTTACAATATTTTTTACTATATTCCCTATGCTGTACATCTCATTCTCAGGTCTTACTTGCTTTATCACTGGAAAATTGTACCTCTTAACCCCTTTCACCGATTTTGTCCATCCTGTTACCTCCTCCCCTCTGGCATCAGTTTGTTCTCTGGATCCATGGCCTGTTTCTGTTTTTTGATTGTTGGTTTGGTTTGGTTTGTAAATTCCACATATAATTAAAATCATACGGTGTTTGTCTTTCTCTGACTTATTTCATATAACACAATGCCTTCTAGGTCCATCCATGTTGTTCCAAATGGCAAAATTTCATCTTCTTTATGACCAAGTAATATCCCAGTGTGTATGTATGTCTCCACGTTGAGTATATACACCACGTCTTCTTTATCCATTCATCTACTGATGGATATTTAGGTTGCTTCCACATCTTGGCTATTGTCAATAACGCTGTGATGAACACAGGGGAGCACATGTCTTTTCAAACTAGTGTTTTCATGTTCATTGGATAAATACATACAAAAGAAGTGCTGGATTGTATAACTGTTCTACTTTTAATTTTTTAAGGAACATCCATACTGTTTTCCTGTATGGCTGTACCAATTTATATTCTTGGTAGCAGTGCACAAGGGTTCCCTTCCCTCCACATCCTTGCCAACATTTATTATTTTGTGGGTTTTTTTTTTTTTATATTAGCCATTCCGACAGATGTGAAGTGGTATCTCGTTGCAGTTTTGCTGCATTTCCTTGATGGTTAGTGACTTGGAGCATCTTTTCAGCTCCCTATTGGCCATCTGTAAGTCTTCTTTGGAAAAAATGTCTGTTCAGCTCCTCTGTCCATTTTTAAATTGGATTGTTTGTTCTTTTGATATTGAGTTACAGGAGTTCTTTATATATTTTGGGTGTTAACCCTTCGTTGGGTATATCATTTGCAAATGTCCCCTTCTATTCAGTAGGTTGCCTTTTCATTTTGTTAATGGCTTTCTTTGCTGTGCAAAAGCTTTTTAGCTTGACATAGACCCACTGCTTTCCTCCTGCTTTTCTTGTCCTTGCATTGGGAGACAGATCCAAAAAATGTCACCCAGATTGATTTCAAAGAGCTTACTGCCTACGTTTTTTTCTAGGAAACTTCATAGTTCCAGGACTTAGATGTGAATCTTTAACAGATTTTAGTTTATTTTTGTACATAAGGTAAAAAAGTGGTTCAGTTTCATTCATTTGCATGTAGCTCTCCAGTTTTCCCAGTACCACATACTGAGGAAACTCTCTCTTCCCCCTTTGCCTCCTTTGTTGTAAATGAATTGATTATGTAAGTATGGGTTTATTTCTGGGCTCTCTTCTGTTCCATTGATCGATGTGTCTGTTTTCATGCCCACACCATACTGTTTTGATTATAATTGCTCTGTAGTATAGTTTGAAATGAAGGAGCATAATTCCCCAGCTTTGTTCTTTCTCAAGATTGCTTTGGCCATTTGGGGTCTCTTGTGATTCCATACAAATTTTAGGATTACTGGTTCTAGTTCTGTGAAAAAGAAATCAATATTTTGATAAGGATTGCATTGAATGTGTAGACTGCTTTGGATAGTATGGACATTTTACAATATCAATTCTTCCAATCCATGAGCATGGAATAGCTTTCCATTTATTTGTGTCATCCTTAATTTCTTTCACCAATATCTTATAATTTTCATAGTATAGGTCTTTTACCTCCTTGGTTCAATTTATTCCTAGGTATTTAATTCTCTCTGATGTAATTATAAATGGAATTGTTTTCTTAATTTCTGATAGTTTGTTAATAGTGATAGAAACACAATAGATTTCTGTGTATTGATTTTATATTCTGCAACTTCACTGAATTTGTTAGTTCTAATGGTTTTTTGGTGGATTCTTTAGGGTTTTTTTAATATATCATGTAATCTGCAAATTATGACAGTTTTACTTCTTCTTTTCCAATCTGGATGCCTTTCATTTGTTTTGTTTTTTTTTCTAATCACTGTGATTAGGACTTTCAATACTATGCCAAATAGAAGTGGTGAGAGTGAGCCTTTTTGTCCTGTTCCTGAACTCAGGAAAAGCTTTCAGCTTTTCACCATTGTGTGTAATGTTAGCTGTGGGTTTGTCTTATATGGCCTTTATTATGTTGAGGTACATTCTTCCTACACCCACTTTGCTGAGAATTTTTATCAAAAATTATGTTGAATTTTGCCCAATGCTTTTTTTTTTTTGGCATCTGTTGAGATGATCATATGACTTTTACCCTTTGTCTTGTTAATGTGGTGTATCAGGTTGGTTGACTTGCAGATATTCAACCATCTTTGCATCTCTGAAATAAATCCCACCTGATCATGGTGCATGATGTTTCCAATAAATTGTTCAATTTGGTATGCTAATATTTTATTGGGGATTTTTGCATCTATGCTCACCAGGAATATAGATCTATAGTTTTCTTTTTTTGTAGTGCCCCATCTGGTTTTGGTACCAGGGTAATGTTGACCTTGTAAAATAAGTTTGGAAGTGTTCCTTCCTCTTCAGTTTTTTGGAATAGTTTGAGAAGGATAGGTATTAACTCCTCCTCTTCTTGAAATATTTGGTAGAATTCACCCGTGAAGACTTCTGGTTCTGAACTTTTGTTTGTTGGGAGGTTTTTTTACTATTATTATTACTGATGTAATTCAAGGTTGTCCAGTTTGTTGTCATATGATTGTAATAGTCTCATAATCACTCTTTTTATTTCTATTGTATCAGAAGTCTGTTCAGTTGTAACTTTTTCTTTTTCATTTCCAATTTTATTTATTTGGGTCCTCTTTATTTCTTCATGAGTCTGCCTAAAGGTTTATCAATTTTTTTTATCTTTTCAAAGAATCAGATTTAGTTTCATTGAGCTTTTCTACTGTTTTTTAGTTTCTATTTCATTTATTTCTTCTCTGATCTTTATTATTTCCTTCCTTCTACTAACTTTGGTATTTCTTCTTCTTTTTCTAGTTCCTTTAGGTAGAAGGTTAGGTTGTTTGAGATTTTTCTTGTTTCTTAAGGTAGGCTTTATTGCTATTAATTTCCCTCTAAGAACAGCTTTTGCTATATCCCATGGATTTTTGGAACATTGCATTGTCACTTTCATTTGTCTCAAGGTATTTTTTTTTTATTTCCTCTTTGATTTCTTTGTTGATCCACTGATTGTTTGGTCTAACACGTGACCTATCCTGGAGAATGTTTCACATGCACTTGAAAAGAACGTGCATTTCAATGGTTTTGGATGAAACGAGCATTCTCTTTATATCTATTAAGTTCATCTGATCTAATGTGTCATTTAAGGCCAATATTTCCTTATTACTTTTCTGTCTGATCCATCCATTCATGTAAGTGGGGTATTAAATTCCCTTATTAGTATTTTGTTATTGTCCGTTTCTCTCTGTCTATTGATATTTGCTTTATATATTTAGGTGCTCCTATGTTGGGTGCATAAATATTTATTAGGGCTATATCCTTTTGTTGGATTGACCCCTTTACGGGTACTCATTATGTAATGCCCTTTCTCGTCTTTTGTTACAGCCTTTATTTTAAAGTCTTTTTTTGTCTGATAAAAGAATTGCTATCCCAGCTTTCTTTTCATATCCATTTGCATGGAATATTTTCTCATGCCTTCACTTTCAGTCTGTGTGTGTCTTTCAATCTGAAGTGAGTTCCTTGTAGGCTTCATATAGATGGGTCTTGTTTTTGTTTTTTATCCATTCGGTCACTCTAGGTCTTTGATTAAAGCATTTAGTCTATTTACATTTAAAGTAAGTACTGATAGGTATGTCTTTATTGCCATTTTTCTCAACTGTTTTCTGGTTGTCTGTGTAGTTCATTTCCGTTTCTTTGTTCTTCTCTCTCTTTTTTTTTTCCTTGTGATTTGATAACTTTCTTTAATGTTATGCTTAGATTCCCTTCTCTTTATTTTTTTATGTATCTATTATAGGTGTTTTTTTGTGTGTGGTTACCATGAGATTTATATATAACAACCTATGTATATAACAATCTATTTTAACTTAGTGTTCACTTAAGTTTGAATACATTCTAAAAGCACTACATTTTTACTGCCTCCTCCCACATTTTATGTTTTTGATGTTATATGTTAAATCTTTTTATTTTGTGTATCCCTTAACTAATTATTGTAGATATAGTTGATTTAAACCACCTTTGTCTTTTAACTGTTATACTAGCTGTAAAGTGGTTGATCCATTATCTTTACTGTAAGTTTGGCTTTACCAGTGTGATTTTTTTTTTCTTTCATAAGTGTTCTTGTTACTAATCAGTGTTCTTTCTTTTCACTCAAAGAAGTGCCTTTAATATTTCTTATAAAAACAGTTTAGTGGTGAAAAATTCCTTTAGCTTTTGCTTGTCTGGGAAACTCTTGACCTACACTTCAATTCTGAATTTTAAACTTACCAGATAGGGTATTCTTGGTTGGAAGTTTTTTCCTTTCAGCACTTTGAATATACATGCCACACCCTTGTGGTCTGCAAAGTTCTGCTGCAAAATCAACCGACAGTCTTATGGGGGTTCCCTTAAGTGTAACTAATTGCTTTCCTCTTGCCACTTTTATGATTCTCTCTTTAGCTTTAATTTTTGACATTTTAATTAGGACATGTCTGTATATGGATCTTTTGGGGCTCATCTTATTTGGGACTTCCTGTTCTTTCTGGACCTGGATGTCTCTTTCCTTTCTTGAGTTAGAGAAATTTTCACCTATTATGTCTTCAAATAATTGTTCTGTCCCCGTCTCAATCTCTCTTTTTTCGTTCCGGGACCACTATAATGCAAACATTAGTATGCTTAATGTTGTCCCACAGGTCCCTTAAACCATCCTCATTTTTAAAAATTCTTTTTTTCCTATTTTCTGTTCTGTTTAGATGATTTCCACTACATTTCCTCCAGGTCACTGATCCATTCCTCTGAATCATCTAGTTTGGTGTTTATTTTATTATTTTATTTTATTTTATTTTATTTTATTTTATCTTTTATAATAATTTTTTATTATGTTATGTTAGTCACCATACAGTATATCCTTAGTTTTTGATGTAGTGTTCCATGATTCGTTATTTGCCTACAACACCCAGTATTGCATGGTGCACAGGGTGTTACACGCAAATAGTTTGGTGTTTATTACCTCTAGTGTATTTTTCATTTCTGTTATTGTATTCCACAGCTCTGATTGGTACTCTCTTACATTTTCTATTTTTTTGTTGAAGGTCTCACTGTGTTTATACATTCTTCACCTGAGTTCAGTAAGCTTTTTTAGGATCAATATTTTAAACTCTTCATTGGGTAGAGTTTTGTTTAGCTCTTTTCCTGAGGTTTTGTCTTGTTTTTTCATTTGGGACATATTCCTCTGTTCTCTCATTTTGCCTAACTCTGTGTTTGTTTTTATGTATTAGGTAGTTTAGCTATATCTCCCAGCCTTGAAGGAGTGACCTTATGTAGGAGATGTCCTGTGGAGCCCAGAAGCACAATCCCTGAGCCATCAGAGCCAGGTGCTCCAGGGGTGTCCACTGTGTGGGTGGCATGTGCCCTCCTGTTGTGGCAAGACTGTGACTGTTGCAGGAACATTGGCCTGCTGTCTGCAAGGCCTGGCCACAACTGCTGGGGCCACAGTGGTGAGCAGCATTACTATCCAAGTAGCTGTGAGGACAGCTGAAGTGCAGTTTGCACAGGGCTCTCAGAGGGGCATGGCCCCTGGCATTCACGGTTTAAAGAGAGGATTCCAAAATGGCACCCACTAGTGCCAGGATCAGCACAGCAGAACAAGATAGCAAAAATGGCTGCCTCCGCATCTCAGTCCCTGAGGAGAGGCCCAGCTACCTCCTGCCTCTTCAGTAGGTGCACCAAGATTAGCAAGTGGGTCTCCTTCATCTATGGTCTATGGACTTTTCAATCTGGTGTTTTGTGCTGGTTTCCAGGGTGAGTGAGTCTTCACAAACCCTTTAAAAGCAGTTTTTCTTTACCTACAGTTCTATAGTTTTCCTGGATGTATTCCCTGTTGGTTTTCAAAACCAGATGTTTTGGGGGGCTCATCTCTCTTGGGTAGGATCTAACAGTTAGGGTGCCTGATGTGGAGCTCAAATCTCTTGCTCCCCAGGAAATCTTTGAGACCCCTCCTACCCATAGAAAACTGTTCTTGGGGTGTGGCTTTTCTTTTTTTTTTCCTCGAGACCATGTCTCTGCCTCTTCTACCCATCTCAGTGCTGTCCCTTCTTGTGCAGGCTCTGTTTGTCAAGCTCCTAAATCCCCTTCAGAGGGAATTATTCCATATGAGGCTGTAGATATGTTGTGTCCACAGAAAGAGCTGAGCTCAGGATCTTCCTACACTGCCATCTTGCACTCTCTCTATATGTCCACTTTTGAATAGTGGTTCTCAACCATGACTATACATTAGAACCATCTTGGCAGCTGTCACAAATTTTGACGTCCACAGTGCATTCCAGACCAATAAATCAGAAAAATCTTGAAGTTTCTTTGGGCTGAGGATATCTAAGGCATGTTTTAAAGAGAAGCTGGCAGGATTTAACTAGGTGAGAAGAGGGAGGCATTACATATGACAGTGACTTGGGCAAAATTTTAAAAACTAGGAACCAATGAAGATATTAATTCATTTAAAACAAAGGAAGTAAGGAAGAAGTAGGGAAGACAGTAGAAACAGTAGTATGTGTGCAGATCACATAAAATCATTATAAATTTCTAAATTACTGCAAGGTAGACATAGCTGCATCCCATTACTTATGATGATAAGCTGTATTAAGCACAGAGATCTTATCACTACTAGTCACTTTTGTATTTCCAAACCACTATCAGCATCCCTGGCATATAGTAGATGTTCAATAACCATTAGTCGAATAAATACATTTAATAAGTAAACAAACGTATAACTCAGACATCAGCCCAGGAATCTCTTCAAGGGTCTAGAATCCTTGAGAAAAGCAGAATTTCCTCCTACCCCATCCCAAATTGCTCATTGCAAGCATTTTTCCACACTTCACTCATCTATCTGGGTCCTCAGCTGGCTTTACTGGATATGATTTCAATCTCTTTGTTCTTCATGTCATCAACAATAGATTGTATCTAATAGATTTGTACTAATGTATGACAAAAGTGAAAAAACAATGGGATGAGGGCTTTGTGATCAAAGTACTAGCTAGGAAGCAATTTTAGAATGATCTTAGATAGCCATGTTGTTAACGATGTCACTTGACCATTCTCTTTGGCCATTATGCCATTCTGAGATCTTGCCTCCTGCCATGTTACTGCACTCCTATTTCTCTCAAACTTCACCAGTACCACCCAAACCACAAATTCCAGCTTTTTCTTCCATAGGGCAATTTAACTAGGACTATCTCCTATACCATGGCTAGGGGAAACTCACTTTTAGTATCCAACTTTCTCAGAAATTATTCTGCCAAACCAAAGTTCAGCAATTAACCCCATCTCTCTTAAGGCCTCAAACTTTTATAGCCAACTATGATTTTAAATGGCAATTTTTTTTCTTCTCTTTATACAAAAGAATGAACCACCTAGGGAAGACAAGCAGAAAATCTCCAACCCATTAACAAGTGAGGACCCATGAGGGAATAAACATTCATTATCAGTAGTTCACAAAACAATTTGTATTCACATTACTGTGAAGAATAACCCTTCCCTTCCTTGCTAAGGAGTCACAAAATGAATGTCTTTGTCTTAGAATGTCATCACTATATCCAGTCACATGAGTGGTTGTGTGACTACAGTGGGCACTCAACACATGCGCACTAATCTTGAGGATAAAGGGTAAAGATGAGATACTCTCTGAGATTTTATACCTTATAATAATAGTGGTAATAATAGCTACTTTGTATGTCCAAAGTCATTTAAAAGCATTAACATTTCACATGGCGCACATCCTCAGAAAGCAGATCAATATTTATTCTTCCAAGTGTGTCGAGTATACAGTTGGGGCATCTCGAGGTGAAATCGTCACCCTGACAGTGTCAGCCTCAGAACTTGGAAATCACATCCCCCAGTTCATTATGTCAGAATAATAAAGTGACCCTGGCCAGTTGAACATATTCATTAACAGTTAGGGGGAAGCAGGGCGGAAGGAGCAGACAATAGGCTTTGGAAGCATCCAGCGCTAACTAGCCTTCGAGAAAACAGGACTATTATTTGGCATCACATCAGTTTGGGAAGGGAAAAAGCCATGAACACACACACACACACACACACACACACACATCACACATCACAGCAGGCCTGTTTAGTCCTTCCAGATGAGAATTTATTTTTGTGACTCTTGGTCCAAGTAATCTCATTGCCACTAATTGGGAAGGGTAAGAGAGAGTAGAAGGGATTACCTTTTGCCCCATCTTCTTTCTCTCTCTCTCTCTCTCTCATTAGTGTGTGTTTAGCTGATTAAGCAAATCAACCTTAATTAGTAACTAACTAGGAAAGAACTCTGCAAGGTTTAGTTAAACAGCATCAAAACCCACAGCCTGTTCTCAGAGCCCATTAAGAAGTAATCATCCAGCGCAACTAACAAGTCACTCAGACCAGACTTTTGTAATTTGGCTCTTTTGTTCTGTCAGTTTGAAGGGCGCCGTGCATGTGATGCAATTTAGAAGGGAGCTCTTTTAGAGCTTTCACTCAGGAAGGCGTCGGGAGCTCTGGGGGTAGAGCTTAGCTCAGAAAAAAGGGAAAGAATTCAAGTTTGCGTTGACAGCTTGATCCCAGAGAGAGATGACTGGCTGCTTGTCGAGCAGGTCCTCTGGGTGTGGATGAGGCAGGGGCAGGAGTCTTAGTCTTAAGTGAACGTGTGCCGCCAATGTTAAAGGCACAATTACCTTCCCGTGCACCACTCACTGTTTGCTACTGCTGTTTCCTTCCATAAGACCTCTTTTCCATTGCCAAGTGGAGGCTGTCAGGCACTAATATTTTTCATGCACGATACACATACTAAAATGCCCTTGTGTGTTTTTAATAGATTTACAGGGGATAACAATAGGGCTGTTTTGTCACGAAAGGTAACAATGTGTTTGTTACAAATGCAGAGCCATGGCCCGTGTTGATGTGCGTCACAGCTGCTAGTCCCTTCTGAGGGTCAATCCAGTTCCTGTGAGCAGGAAAAAGTAGCGCAAGGAATCCAGTTGAAGGTCTTTTTATTCAAACAGAAGTTCACTGTTTGAATAAAGAGCTTCGTTGGTTGAGACCCTCTTCTCCCACCTGGGAGGAGGATAACACAAGCACGGTGTGGCGGGCATACAGAATCCTCGTATTTGAACATATCTTTGGCCCTTGTGTTCATCATGGAACGTTGTCTTCAAACTCAAGGAGGATGAACGGATGGGATAAATGGTTCCATAGAGTAAACTGTAGACGAGGTATCCATCAAAAAAACGAGAATCCTTGGCTAATAATTTACGGCTTGCTATTATCACAGCTCAATTTTGTTTTTGTTAAGTGAAACCACATATGAAACAGTAAATAAAAAATAAGTGACTTCTATCAGCCAATTCCAAGAGATATTTCTGTTGTTATTCAAGCAGCCATTTGGATAGACTTAAAAAGTGTGTGTATATAGAAGATTCATTTATTATTTGCCTAATTATAAAATGAGCTGGTGGAGGTTTTGAGAACCAAATAAAGTTCTAGTGGGGTCAAAAATAAGGGCTCGATACCAGTCTATACCCAAATACATATTTTTATGAAAGGACATACTGGTGAAAAGAATTGCTGTTATTATACTCAGGGTAAAATGGATCTTCTACATTATTTTACAGAATAAAGGGAATTTTGCTGGTTGTTACTCAACTGTGTTTACCTTCTTGTATGAAATAATACGAGACATTTGTTTTTTGACATATAGTATCATATCTACCAATGGGAAACAATACACTGTTAAGTGGGCAGCTCTCATGTCTAACGGCATGGATTCAAATCCTGGCCACACTATTGTTAGTTCTATGATCTCAAGTAAATGTCTCCAACTCTTGAGCCCCAATCTCTCAATCATTATAGTGGGGATGGCAGTAATAGTACCTACCTCATAGCATTTCTTATAGGATAAAATAATATAAAATATATACTCTATTCAAGTCCTAGAATTCAATATATAGTAAATACTTTAAAAATTATTATTCTATCATAAATACTGAAAATATTCATTACTTAATTCACATATGAGTTGTATTGCATTATTAGCCAGATTTATTAAAAGTAGTGGCTGTAAAAAAACAAACATGACATTTCAGTGGCCTAACTTAATAAAAGTTCATCCCAAGCCACTCAAAGCTCAATGCAGGTAGACATTTTTGAGTTGCTTCCCACCATGTGGTGACTCAGGGATCCAGGCTTTTTTATCTTTTGGCTCTGCTATCCCCAGAGGCTCCTCAGTTTTCTACTGCATTCCTTTTTATCTTTAAATTCAATTAGCCAATATATAATACATCATTAGTTGCAGATGTAGTGTTCAATAACTTATCAGTTGCTTATAACACCCAGTGCTCATCACGTCAGGTGTCCTTCTCAATGTCCATCAGCCAATGACCCCCCCCCACTACTGCATTCTTTGCTTATAAGTGTCCATTAAATAAAGAATAAAATGTGGAGAATCATATGACATAGTTTAGAGGACAAACTTGCAAGTGTGGCACATCATTTTTGCCCACATTGTTTCTGCCAGAACCATTTGCAGGACACCCCCCTGATGCAAAAAGGCCACTGGAAAATGTTGTTTAACTGTGTGTCTGGAAAGAAGTACATGCAACCCAGTATGCATCCAAGTCAGGGCATGTCACCACCGTAAATCTTTATGAGCTAAAGATGGTGTAATTGAGAGTATTTTCCTTAGCCACATTTGAAGCATGGGGTACACCAATATATGTAAAGAAGGAACTTTCTGAATAGATAATGTTCCTACATATATAGGGACTAGCACTGTTGGCCACAAAATACTCTTATACACTCACCTTATTTGGCGGTCTCTGGTTTTTCTTCTCCTTCACTGCTTCTTCTTCTAAAACGTGTACCAGGATGCTGGTAACAGAAAAAAAAATTTTTTTTTACCAAAAGTTTCATGCAAAAGAAAATGTGCATTCTTCCTATCCTCTAGATTTATATCTTATCTTCTCTGGGAAGACCTTTTTTTTTTAAAGATTTTTTTATTTATTGGACAGAGATAGAGACAGCCAGCGAGAGAGGGAACACAAGCAGGGGGAGTGGGAGAGGAAGAAGCAGGCTCATAGCAGAGGAGCCTGATGTGGGGCTCGATCCCGGAACGCCAGGATCACGCCCTGAGCTGAAGGCAGACGCTTAACCGCTGTGCCACCCAGGCGCCCCGTGGGAAGACCTTTTAACATGGAGGCTGTGAGCATCCCTCCCTGGTACCCCATAACATCTGACATAGCATTTTGTACATGGGATTCTCAGCGTCACTTTACTGGACTTGGGTATTGGAAGCTATCTGAAGACTGACTTAGGTTTTTATTGGAGTTTTTCCTCATCTACCACAGTGTCTGCCATATAGTAGACAATACCACTTACCAAATGATGAAGGAATTTGGGGATATAACCCAGCTACACATTTTTGTCAGTAAAGGAAACCATAATACAAATAAAACCTGAATACTGTCTATCAAAGAATAGATGATTCATGAAAAAACATCAGTGGGAAGAATACACATTTTTCTTTATTAAAGTATAAAACTCTCTGGTTTTTTGTTTTTAATTTTCAACATTTAGCACCATACTTGTAAAAAGTAAAAAAATTTAACTATTTTATCAGGATCCAGTCATTGGCTTGGGAAATATTTACCTTTCCTATGTGTGTTCACATATTTTAGCTAGAAGACAAGGACATAACAACTGAGAGCAAGTGTCCCAGGGATTCTTCTCCCAGAATGTTTGTGCTATCATTAAAAAACCGAGACCATCTCTAACTCTCTATTAGTGAGACATTATTTTTTTGGCAACCTAACATTTGCCATAAGACAAATGGTTCCTTTTGAGGGATAGGAATGAATACTTAAACTGCAGATAGTTTACTTTTCAAATTAAACTTTCATCAGAGACCAATTATTTTGTCAAGGTTTTTTCCATTTACAGTGAAACACAACATGATATGGCATTAGGTTTCTTCAGTATTTTTACATTACTGTAATATTTTAGACCTTGTTATAGATAGTCACCTTTGAAAAATGTCTTGCTTCATATCAAAACTTCTAAAACTTAGGGGCACTAAAGACTACTGCTAGCACCTTATCCAGTCCCAAATAATGAAATATTTGGCACATATTATTCTAGTAATAGTGGCAACCTATTCAAATTGAGATTAAAGTTTCTCCTTTGCATAAAATCGATATTGCTCACTAGGTACTATCATAATACTACCATATTATCAATATTACCCATTACAGTACATGCACAAAGAATGTTACTATTTACCTATAACACCTACTTTATCAGAGGCAGTGCACTGTATAGTTAAAAGCTCATCTTCTTTTCTGAAACCAGGCTTCCTGGTTTAAATCCCAACTGTACCTTTCACTATCTGTAATTTGAATTCACAACTTCTGCTATCTCTCTGTGCCTCAGCCTCTTCATATGTGAAATGTGGATAGTAATAATGTTTAGTCCATAGGGTTAGGGTAAGGATTTAGACCAGCTTCTCCATAGAAATCCTTATGGAATATTGGCACATCAGCAGCCTCTAGAAACATTTAGCTATTATTACCTATTGAGTGAATAATACATGTTCAACTTTTCTATGTTCTTATTTCTGTTTTTCCCCATCCTTTTTTTAAATTATTTTTTAATAATATTTATTATTTTATGTTAGTCACCATACAGTACATCCCCAGTTCTTGATGCAATGTTCCATGATTCATTACTTGCATATAACACCCCAGTGCACCATGCAATATGTGCCCTCCTTAATACCCATCACCGGCCTATCCCAGTCTCCCACCGCCCTCCCCTCTGAAGCCCTCAGTTTGTTTCCCAGAGTCCACAGTCTCTCATTGTTCTTCCCCATCCTAAATTAATCTGTCTTCTATCCTTACTTGTCTATTGAAATTGTTCTAACAAACATTGCCGAATTGCCAAATTCAGTGGTTTGTTTTCCATCTGGAAATATTACTGCCTTCTTTGTAGCGCGTGGTCCTTTTAACCAGACTCTTTTTCTTAAAATGTTCTCATCTCTTGAGCCAGGAGAAGAGGTATGGGAAGACTCAGAGAGACTGATATCACAGTGGCTCAGAGAAAAACAGTGTAAGGAGAAGGCAGAAACTGGTTTACATGTTAATTTGAAAGAGAACAGTCAAATAACAAAGCCTAGAATCTTGGACTCCAGTCTACCTTCCCCATAATCCATCCTTCATATTGGCCTTTCTGAGACAAAGATATGATCTTGTTTTATTCCTACTTAAAAAGTTAATTTCAGGCTCTTCAATAGGAGTTAAAGGAATTTGGACATAGTTTGGGGGCTGGGAGGAATGAATCACCTGTATCATATGTCTGAATATAGTGCATTTTTCCAAGAGAGGATCCATATATTTCCTTGGGGTCCATCTCCACCTAGATCAAGAACCACTGCCCCAATGGCTAAAGTCTAAAATCCATAAGAAAAGATAAAAATCTTCACCTTAACTCTCACCAGTCCTTCTCTCTCCTCCCCTCATCCCCTCCACGGTCTACCATGCTCTACTAAACACCGGTTTTCACACTTCCCAGTTTTAGAAACTTTTTCTATTTCATGGAATGTCCCGGCTTTTAATTGCCAACTGGCAACTGAATACTAATTCTTTAAGACTCAGTGAAAATTTCATCTCCTCTTTGATACTTGTCTGCATGACATCCAACATAATGGCAAATTCCTGAATTTTGCACCCACAGAACTGTGTGCATACTTCTAGTATCTGTTTATTGTATGCTCCTCAAGTTGTCTGAATGCCTGTCGCCCCACTGAATAATGAAGTCTGAAGGCAGGGCCAGGTCTTATTCATCTCTGTGTATCTACCGACACTTAGCCTATTGCCAGGTACTTTATAAAGAGCCTATAAATGTTTCCTAAGTGAATGAGCGAATTCCTGGCTGCTGTCATGCTTCCAATTCATCTGTTATGTGAGGTACTGTACGGTCTTCACTTAAATAAATGTTGGCTAATCCACATAGCTACCATAGCTTTCCATATAGAGATGAATTCAGGAGTAAAGTGCTATGCTTCACACCACTTTGAAATTGTTTTAAACCATGTCAATATCACATCAATAACCAGCTTGGTAGTTGGTGAAGGAACTATGGTTTGATGCCATGCTTTTTAAGTGCAAGGACGCCAGCACTCTTTCCCGCAGCCTCATCTGTCAAAACGGGGCTCGTTGTGATGTTACTTCAACAACAGCCCCACCATATATGCTTGAATTGTTAGAGAGCAATAGTGCAGGACAAGTCACGTACATAGCTAGAGGGGGAGAAACTGAGTCAGAAGCAAGTGACCATATTTTTAAAGACATAATCTAAAGTACTTTTGTTCTTAACACTAAAATATACTTTCACTCCATTGTTTCATCTTTGTGGATTTAAAAAACATCAAACCTCTTTTGATCCGGAGGAGACAGAAAATTTTCTTCTGAGGGTGTATGAAGAAGTTAGAATTAGGGATGCTGCTGGCATCTCCACACAGAGGGAAAGATTTTGAAGCAAGGAGAACATAAACAGTACACACTAACTCTTGACACACCATTGCTTTCTTAAACTAGAATAATAAAAATTTGCAAATGAACAAAAGAGTGGGAGGTAGATATCTGATTTACAATGTTTTTGAGATAAAGAACACTATAAAAAAAGATCAATGTGAATAATAAAGCATTGTTAACTGAGTCATGACATTTCTATTCTAGTGACAATTGAACAGCAGAACTGCAAATGAGCACCTTGTGCCACTTTCAAAGTGGGAAGAAGACATATAATTATAATTCTTACACTGACGAGAATTCGAGAAAATCTGAGGAAAAGTTTATTGAAAAACATATTGACATATCAGTATTATAAATTACTTTCCCTTATTAAACCAAAAAAAAAATTCTTTTGTTGGCTAGCTCATTCTGGCACAAAAGGTGTTTCATGAAAAGACATTCCTGCCTTAAAAATCCTTCTCTTACATTGAAAACTATCTACCATATATTTATTCCGTAACTTTTTCAACATGCAAGCTATATCAGAGAAATATATTTTCAAACAGTTTTAACCTCCATTGTCTTGAGCTCATGTATCAACATTGTCATGTCACTTACCGAAAATCCTCACGGAAACCTTGTATTTAGTCAAAACCCATGAATCTATTTTAACACCCTTTGCGAAAGTAAAAGAAGATATAATATTATGTTTTCACTTAACATACATTTTCATCCATCTCCTTTCTCTGTTGGATGGCTCACGGGGGGAAAAAACTGCAAAAATTACAGGGACATTATCAACTGTAGTGTTTTAATAGAGAACAGAAT
The DNA here is from genome assembly GCF_002007445.2 of Ailuropoda melanoleuca. NCBI lineage: Eukaryota > Metazoa > Chordata > Mammalia > Carnivora > Ursidae > Ailuropoda > Ailuropoda melanoleuca. Next base: position 36,331,669 of record NC_048221.1, on the reverse strand, counting down.
GGAAAATGGCATTTTGCTGAGTGAACTTCTAAATGAATTAAAAAAAAAAAAAAACCCAGAAGGGTGAATTTTCTCCTGATGTTTAACCCCACAGAAGTCTCAGAGGGTAGACTCCCAAGGGTTGAAGGAAGCTCTCTAACTGACCCCATTACTGCCTCTGGCACTCAGGAAGGCGAAGGGGCAGTTGTAAAGTCAGACACAAAGTGAGCGTTGCGGAAATTATAGTGTGGCATTAAATGTATCCTCTGCAGGGTGCTTCCCTATCTTCAGAGAACACACTCATTAAGTGCTGCCAACAAGAAAACTAAGCGTTTTTCTTTACAAAGAAGAGCCACCTTTTATGGAACATCTGGAGCTCATCCAAAGGGCTTCCAGAATAGGTGCGAGAACATAATGAAGCAAAACGGCTCAGCCACTGAGGTTTTCCCATCAGCTGCAGCGTGGAGTCATGGCTACACAGGAACTGGGGTTACTCATCTGTCATTATAATGTGCTTGGAAGACCCAAGAAGAATGCAGTGTGTCTCATCTATGTAACGTCCTCAGAGGGCACTTGGAATCAGTCTGCAAAAGGGCTACTTACAAACTTAGAGGAAAATATATTTTGGCTACTTATTATCGTTTACTAATCCAGTTTTATCCACACTTCCTTATTTCCCCTCTGCCTATTAGCGATAAAGATACACTGGGGATTTGGTTTTTACATTAGCCTGGTGTTTTCTACAATGTCTGTTGTGATAAACAATAAAGATTAAGACATGCGGGAAATATATAGACTATAAATATCGCATTCTTGCATACATCCAATGCTGATAGCCTATCAGTTTATACTCGAAGAAAGAAAACCACAAGAGTAGGCAGGGAAAAGGAGAGAGCAAAAGTCAGATTGACTAAGAGTATCAGAGAAAGCGCACAATAAAAGAGGAAAAAAGATTAGGTCTAAAAGAGTAATAACAAAAACAAATTCATCCATGGGGGGAAAAAAGCCACTGAAAGAACCCCAAAGCAGCCCAATATTCGTTTGTATGTGAATTAAGCTGAATGCATGCATGCAAGCTTGTGGTTGACGTGGTTCTGTTCTGTGGTGCTCTTAAACTTGGCTAATACACAGTGGAAAAAGAAATTTCTTAGACTTAAGTTTTGGAGACGAATCTGGGACAGGGCACCAGCCTTTCCAATTCGTTATGACAAGTCCAGAGTACAAGAACTTGTCAGTAGGGTCCTCATGTTTCTAGGAAAAGAAAACTTCAATCTTTCTGAATCGAGGCGCTACAATTAGTTTCCTTGAAATTGACAAAGTTTGCTTAGAAAGGGAAAGGGACTCATTTTGATTCTAACTAAAACTTCTTAATCATATGTGGGGCCAAATTACTGGACTCAAGTGTTTATATCCACGCTTTGCACTTATCTCAGTGGATATTAAGGCATCTGTGCAGAGATAGATGGTAGGAAGAGTTTGAGCGAACTGGGTTTGAGTCCTGGCTGTGTGACCTTGGGTACAAGGTCAGTTTCAGTTGCTTTGTGGCTCATAACAGATGCCCAATAAATGAAAACTGGAGCCAAAAGCCTTGCTTTCACATATTAACATCCTGCTGCAAATAGACTAATACAGAATAACGAGAATAACCTGAAGCAGGTGGCAGACGTGTGGCCATAAGACATGGCAAGTTTTCCATCACTCTCTGTTGAACAGAATGTACTTGAAATTAAAGTCTGCCCCTCCTGGGAGTATAACACAGCAATCAGTGTTTTAACACGCACTCCAGGTGATTCCGATGAATGCTAAAGTTTCAGAATCACTGCCCAGGTATTATAAGACAAGATCTAGGTGGGCTCATGCCAACACACTGCATAAACTGTTTACATAGTCCAGCTGGACTCAACAAGCTGATCACCTGCAAAGGTGTTCCTCTCAAAGCAACCTTGACAATAGCAAATGTACTTTCTTTAAAACATCAGCAGTATCTTCTGACTTATGGAACTCTCTTAGAGAAAAAAACAAAACAAAACTCTCCTTTAGTCTGGCACAATCATTGAATTGGACTCACCTCGTATATTTATACTTGTTTGTATCACCAAGGGACAACTTCAAACAAAGTATGGCTGGCTCATTTCGGGTTTAAATATTCCATTAGCTAAGTAGTAAGTAAGTTCATGTAACCCAGGAGGCCCTATGGTTCCATTTTAAGTATTATTCCTTTAGAATTTCTGTTACTGTTTTCAACCTTTTGAGCTTCTGCAAATGTATTTGGCATTCAATTAAAGTGAGATTAATCCAAAGCAGATGTAGCAGTAGGAGAGTGCGGCTTTGTTGAAAGTCTAGCCATCCAAAACGCTAAATTATAAGCACATAGACACAAATAAATCCATAAATATCAATTATTTAAAATTATTTAAAATGCATAGTCTTATATAACTCATTTGACAAAAATACAAATGCTAATGAGCTCTGAACAATGAACTATAATGACTAGTTTTACCTTTAGGGCAACATAAAAGCATTTCAGAAGCTGAAGACCTGGAATTTCAAAGAGTCCTCGTCTCCGGTTGCCAAGAATTCCAATTTTACCCAAACCTCCAAGACTATTGCTGTGACTGTACTCCTACCTTACTTAGATCTTAGACTTCCAGAGAAAGAAACCAGCAGAACCTCTTTGCCCTGTCAGCCTGAGGGGAAGCATGTGAAACATAAAAGCACCTAGAGAAACCTAAAGCATAAAGGGTGGGTGTGGTTAATATTCTTATTTACTAAACTGGTTGAGCCAGAGCACTCCCTTACTAGACCTACAGGGTGTCAGCCAGGCTCCAGAGTGGTGGTTTTTTTTTTTTTTTTTCTTCTATGACAACCTAATTGATCCAGCTTCTTAAAGGGGCAATCAGGTGATGAATCCACCCAACTGATAGGATGAGGACCAACCCTCAACCTCTAATTGAGCCATGCCCTGTAAATATGGAAGATGGCCTTAACAATGATAGCTTGACATAATCATATACATCAGAGTCCCAGAGAGTGGGATAACAGCCAAATACTCTTATTTCCCATCACACAATTTCACTGTCCTTTCCCCCCTTCATTTGAACCTTGCTTCACTGGGGAATTCTGACCAGCCATTAGTCATTAAGCAGAATTACACTGACACAAAAATCAGGTGACAGATGGCATAGAAGGGTTGCCTGTGGGCAATCTCCCTGTTGACATGTTTGGCTCCTTCAAATACACCATAAAGGCACAATTATGTCTCACTCACCTTTGTATCCCCCACATGTACCACAGTGGTTAAGAAGAAAAACTATAGCTACCAAACACCTAAATTCAAATTCTTACGCCGATCTTTACTAGCTTAGGAATACAACCGTGAATAAGGCACAGCCCCCTTCCTCACTAGGAAAACTGAACTTGTAATAACTTCCTCATTGGGTTATTGTGAGGATTAAATGAGAATCCATTCAAAGCTTCTCATAGTGTGAAGCAAATGTTAACTATCATTACTTTTATTATTATAGCAGGTGCTAAATGAATGAATGAATGGATGAATTGGTGTGTGGGAAATGAAACTGACTGACATCTATAGTTCATTCCACATCTGGAATTCTGTAATTCTATTTAGTTTCCAAAGAGCTCCATCTCTGAAAACTTCTTATCTGAAAATATTGCACCAGCGCTGGTTATTATCGTGCCTGATTCGGAGGCAATGTAATATACGAAAGTGCACAGGACTAGAAGCCAGAGAACCATATTTAAGCATTCGATTACCTGCCATTTAGTAAGCTGACACACACCTACATTCATTTGGCGTCTATGCCAAGCACTGTGTTAAGCTCAGGGACACCAAGGCATAGGCCCCTTCCCTCAATAGTGGGGAAGATACACTTATCACAGAATGTCATGGAAGCACAGAAACGACCTTCTTCTTCACAGATTAGGGAAGGCTGAGATGTCCACAAGGGCAGAAATGGGTTTCATTCGTCCTTGTACTTCCAGGACCTAGAAGGATTTGGTTGACAAATTGTTGTTGAATAAAGTACCATTTCCTCGGAGTCTTGAATAATGCTCAGGAGTTCAGCAAGGTGAGACAAGAAAGGAACTCTAGGTAGAAAGAATGACCTTGTAAAGGGCATTCACAAAATTGGGAGGTGTGAATGTACACGTGTGGGAAGGGTGCTGTCGGGAGGAAGGAATCACAGAGAAATGAGACAGTGGCTATGAAAGCAACGTGAATTGAAAGCATACAGCTGTCTTGCTGCTGTGCTGATCTCTGCCCTGATTCTGACCTCATGGCATCCACATAGCTCAGAGATGGGTCCCTCATTGACCAGCTCCAGCGTCCTGTCCAAAACGCCTTCATTCTCTCTTCCTCCTTTCTTTATGAAAATATTTTAGAAATTCACTTAAGAACAAAAATATACAATACTTGCCTTCATCATTCTTTTTGTTAAAAAAGGAAATATTTCTAGCACTTTCCAAAAAATAAAATTACCTGTGTCTACACACTGACCACTCTACCCACTAATGTTTCCATTTGACTGTCTTCATTCCTAATCCGCATCATCAAGATAGTACGTTTCGCACTCATTTTAAAGATCCTCATTTTTAATTTTCATTTGTAAAAGGACTATGTCTTCAAAGAAGCAATATATCCTTCTGAGCTTTTATGACAGCCCTTTGCACTGAAATGCTCATTTCTGAAAACTTGAAAGATTCAGAAAATTGGAAAATTCATGCTCATTTGGAAAACTCAGAAAACACTTCCGTGAGGGGAGGTTTGTTGGAGAATCATTCTTACGTGTAATTTTCAGGTTACTGCCACAATCAAGAATAAAAATTAATCATGCAGAGGTTTCCTTACTCTATAGCCAGATATCATCCTAAAAGGAGACCAAACACTTCCACACACTTCCTGGTTTCTGGCTTTGTAGCCTCCAATGAAAGTTGGTTTTGAACACTGAAATTCACCCCAACTGTCATTGTAATTCCTGGGGACGATCTGTCATCTTTCCTTACCTCAGTTTCTCAAATCTTGAGCTCCTGATTTTGTTTTTGCTGTCTCACAAAGTGAAAATATGACTCTAAATAGTTTTTTCAAGAAAGTTTTCATTGCTTTTCTCTGGGATAGGACATTTTCTTCTGACAGTGCATGATGAGAATGCCTTATTGGGCTTTCACACAGAAAAGTCGAATGGATTGAGGATAAAATTATCAAGGCATAATTTTATTCCCTCAAAATTGAGAAAATGTTGTACGGCTGTTTTCTGGCACTTAGTCTTATGCAAGAAGGATTAGGGGACAACCTCAAGACAGTTCTTTCTACAGTTTTGCTTATCTGCATGTTTGAAAAAGATCTTTATTTTTGTAATTCAAAATATTTTCTAGGATTGTAGGTCTCATTTTTCTTAGTTTTAAGCAATGAGGTACACACTCAAAAATTGTTTCTACTTAGAACATACATCTCAGGATTATCTTTGAACAAGCTTATGTTTAAATTGCTTTGGTTTCTTCTTTGGAAAACTAGTTTATTAAGTGACAGCTGTGTGCTCTGACCCATGTATCTAGCATCATTTTTGCTATCATACCTTGAATCCTGTGTTTTTTTATTTTTGAACCATGGGAAAGTTGTTCATTTTTGCTCTCCACATTACTCCTGATATTTTCCCGTGTCAGTTCTGAGTTTCGCTGCTCCTACAGCAGATCTTAATTCTCTAAGTACAATTTTGACTTTTTCAGAATCTTTCATTTCACCATGTACCTTTGCATCTATCCTGTAGACTTTTCAACTCAATTTGCCTCTTGAAATTATCTTCTCTTTTCTTCACAGAGCTCTTCATGCAACATAATGAGAACCTTAAATAGTTTTTGAAAGTTTTCTTCTGTTTCTTGTGACAAATCCTATCTGGATTGGTTAGAGTGACAAAGAATTATAGCTCTCTGCTCAGGCCACAAAGCATACCTCTTCAAAAGCCATGGCAACCCAGTTTTTTGGTTTCCTGAGCCAGACACAGAGAAATAAAGGCTGTTCATTTCCCTCTCATAAGTGCCAGACTGATTGAATTCTTCAGTTCAATTCCAATGGGTTGGTATGTGATGTAAATATTCCCCAGGTCAGTATAAGATGTATTTTGTGGATGTGAGCATTTTTTTTCTATATTGTCATAAGTATTTTAGAAGGAAGGTGGCAGAAGGTGTATCAAAGCTTGCTAAAAAGATATTTTAAACTGGAAACCTTGATTACAATGACTATTTGGCCTCTGGAAATGATTTTTAAACCTATCATTATGAATAAATTGGACACTTTTTCTAAAGGAGACTTTTTTCCCTTCAAATGGCCCAAACACTTCATAGAATTGTCCTGTTATTTTTAAGACCTGAAATTTTAACCTAACTTTGTGCTAGCTTGTTTTAACACTCTCAGATCTATTCACGACAGTCTACCTTAACATGCTTGAATGTTGAATATTTTATGCTTGGACAAGGAGCAAACTGTAGGTCTTCCGCCAAGCACAGTCAATGCACTTGAGTATGGGTTACCAAAAACGCTGGAGATTTTTTTTTTTCTATTTATTGTTATAGCTCAAATCCTTGTGTCTCTGGTAGGCTTTAAGTGACATAAATATGCATTTCCATCTGCACATCCTTGTCAGGAATAGTTCTGCTGGGAGGTGTTATGCCACCCAAGTACTTCCAGAATAGAGTCTGTTAATCCTGTTACCACTATAGAAACTCAGAGGAAAAGTCTACTCAGGCCACTACTGCAGCTGCTGTGGCTGTAAATGTTCCAGCAACCACACCCTGGGTACCAAAAGGAAGCATAAGAAAATTGATTTTCCTTCAGGTGGAGGGGGATAGAGAGAGAGCTGACCTTGTCTATTACTTAGAGTAGTGGTCTCCAAAGTTTTTGTTGTAAACTTTTATTAGTAAAAAAAATGGGGGGGAATAGCAAGCCCTATATATATGTATATACATATATATATATATACACACACACACACACACGCACACACATATACACACACATACACGGGCACACACACACACAATGGACACATATACTGCCATATTAACTGCTATATACATTATGAAATACGCAAAAAGAGCTATTATACAGGGAGTTTTAAAAAGTCAACGTAAACAGATGCTCTAACCCCATTGGATAGCTTTGCAATTCTGCTAGGTCTATATATGCTACTTTAAAGACCACAGGGTTAACTTCTACCAGGTGATTCCACCAGGAAAATAAATCTTATCCCCCGAATTTGATCCATAGATTGCCTAATACACTGGGCATACACTGTAGGCAAAAGGAGTTGTGAATAAACAGGTCATTTGCTTCCCCTGGTTACTTCTTGCCCTTCCTTCCAGTGTGGCTTGACTTCTGGTCTCTCCAGGGTCTCTGTGTAGGTCATATCTCTATTCTTCATTTACCCAGGTGTATCATGGGTGGATACTAATTGGTCAAGGCCTCAAAAAACAGGGAGCCTCCAAAGTCTGTTAACTGATGTGTCACCTCAGAGCCCTTGTGACACGAAGGCAAGAACCAGCTAAATAAACCAAATTCAACTGTCAATCATCCAACAAACATTGTTCAATAAGAGTTCCTTGATCTATAACCACAAAACGAGTGTCTTGACCTACCTAATCCTGCAATGCAGACCTCAGAATTGCCCGTGAGTCTAGGTGTAGAACAAAGATTCCCCAGAAAGGCAGTGAATGTGAAAACAAACCTTCCACCTCTCATGATAGCAAAAGACTATCTTTTTGGATGTAGACAATTTGGAAAATTGACTCAAAGTTCTTTTGAACTGATAACAATAAATTATTTTACTGGTAAAACNGAATGCCTTATTGGGCTTTCACACAGAAAAGTCGAATGGATTGAGGATAAAATTATCAAGGCATAATTTTATTCCCTCAAAATTGAGAAAATGTTGTACGGCTGTTTTCTGGCACTTAGTCTTATGCAAGAAGGATTAGGGGACAACCTCAAGACAGTTCTTTCTACAGTTTTGCTTATCTGCATGTTTGAAAAAGATCTTTATTTTTGTAATTCAAAATATTTTCTAGGATTGTAGGTCTCATTTTTCTTAGTTTTAAGCAATGAGGTACACACTCAAAAATTGTTTCTACTTAGAACATACATCTCAGGATTATCTTTGAACAAGCTTATGTTTAAATTGCTTTGGTTTCTTCTTTGGAAAACTAGTTTATTAAGTGACAGCTGTGTGCTCTGACCCATGTATCTAGCATCATTTTTGCTATCATACCTTGAATCCTGTGTTTTTTTATTTTTGAACCATGGGAAAGTTGTTCATTTTTGCTCTCCACATTACTCCTGATATTTTCTGCCGTGTCAGTTCTGAGTTTCGCTGCTCCTACAGCAGATCTTAATTCTCTAAGTACAATTTTGACTTTTTCAGAATCTTTCATTTCACCATGTACCTTTGCATCTATCCTGTAGACTTTTCAACTCAATTTGCCTCTTGAGATTATCTTCTCTTTTCTTCACAGAGCTCTTCATGCAACATAATGAGAACCTTAAATAGTTTTTGAAAGTTTTCTTCTGTTTCTTGTGACAAATCCTATCTGGATTGGTTAGAGTGACAAAGAATTATAGCTCTCTGCTCAGGCCACAAAGCATACCTCTTCAAAAGCCATGGCAACCCAGTTTTTTGGTTTCCTGAGCCAGGAACAGAGAAATAAAGGCTGTTCATTTCCCTCTCATAAGTGCCAGACTGATTGAATTCTTCAGTTCAATTCTAATGGGTTGATATGTGATGTAAATATTCCCCAGGTCAGTATAAGATGTATTTTGTGGATGTGAGCATTTTTTTTCTATATTGTCATAAGTATTTTAGAAGGAAGGTGGCAGAAGGTGTATCAAAGCTTGCTAAAAAGATATTTTAAACTGGAAACCTTGATTACAATGACTATTTGGCCTCTGGAAATGATTTTTAAACCTATCATTATGAATAAATTGGACACTTTTTCTAAAGGAGACTTTTTTCCCTTCAAATGGCCCAAACACTTCATAGAATTGTCCTGTTATTTTTAAGACCTGAAATTTTAACCTAACTTTGTGCTAGCTTGTTTTAACACTCTCAGATCTATTCACGACAGTCTACCTTAACATGCTTGAATGTTGAATATTTTATGCTTGGACAAGGAGCAAACTGTAGGTCTTCCGCCAAGCACAGTCAATGCACTTGAGTATGGGTTACCAAAAACGCTGGAGATTTTTTTTTTTCTATTTATTGTTATAGCTCAAATCCTTGTGTCTCTGGTAGGCTTTAAGTGACATAAATATGCATTTCCATCTGCACATCCTTGTCAGGAATAGTTCTGCTGGGAGGTGTTATGCCACCCAAGTACTTCCAGAATAGAGTCTGTTAATCCTGTTACCACTATAGAAACTCAGAGGAAAAGTCTACTCAGGCCACTACTGCAGCTGCTGTGGCTGTAAATGTTCCAGCAACCACACCCTGGGTACCAAAAGGAAGCATAAGAAAATTGATTTTCCTTCAGGTGGAGGGGGATAGAGAGAGAGCTGACCTTGTCTATTACTTAGAGTAGTGGTCTCCAAAGTTTTTGTTGTAAACTTTTATTAGTAAAAAAAATGGGGGGGAATAGCAAGCCCTATATATATGTATATACATATATATATATATACACACACACACACACACGCACACACATATACACACACATACACGGGCACACACACACACAATGGACACATATACTGCCATATTAACTGCTATATACATTATGAAATACGCAAAAAGAGCTATTATACAGGGAGTTTTAAAAAGTCAACGTAAACAGATGCTCTAACCCCATTGGATAGCTTTGCAATTCTGCTAGGTCTATATATGCTACTTTAAAGACCACAGGGTTAACTTCTACCAGGTGATTCCACCAGGAAAATAAATCTTATCCCCCCAATTTGATCCATAGATTTCCTAATACACTGGGCATACACTGTAGGCAAAAGGAGTTGTGAATAAACAGGTCATTTGCTTCCCCTGGTTACTTCTTGCCCTTCCTTCCAGTGTGGCTTGACTTCTGGTCTCTCCAGGGTCTCTGTGTAGGTCATATCTCTATTCTTCATTTACCCAGGTGTATCATGGGTGGATACTAATTGGTCAAGGCCTCAAAAAACAGGGAGCCTCCAAAGTCTGTTAACTGATGTGTCACCTCAGAGCCCTTGTGACACGAAGGCAAGAACCAGCTAAATAAACCAAATTCAACTGTCAATCATCCAATGAACATTGTTCAATAAGAGTTCCTTGATCTATAACCACAAAACGAGTGTCTTGACCTACCTAATCCTGCAATGCAGACCTCAGAATTGCCCGTGAGTCTAGGTGTAGAACAAAGATTCCCCAGAAAGGCAGTGAATGTGAAAACAAACCTTCTATCTCTCATGATAGCAAAAGACTATCTTTTTGGATGTAGACAATTTGGAAAATTGACTCAAAGTTCTTTTCGAACTGATAACAATAAATTATTTTACTGGTAAAACCTGGAATTGGCCTGAGAACAGCAAACTTCTTCCAATCACTGTTGGTGTAAGTATAAATTGACACAATCTTTCTGGAAGGCAACAATTAGTACATTATATTCAGACCTTTAGAAATCTGACCATTGATGCAATAAGTCATTCAACCTATATAAACAAATAGATATATGAAAAGATTCATGAAGATAATAGTTTAAGAGTATTTAAAGGAGCAAAAATAGGAAACAATCTATTTTTTATTGAATGGGGAAATTGTTAAATAATTTATGATAAACCATGCAAGAAATGCTATGCATTCTTTGACTCCTTATTTATTAAGTACCAACTATGTCCCAAGTCCTCTTCTAGGATATAGCAATTAATTAATACAGACAAAGCGCTCGTAAAGGTGATTTTTTACTCAAGGGTAGAAGAGACTTAAACTCCATAAGTGAATCAACGAACACATAAACGAAACATTTTCAGAATACTGGAAAGCACTATGAGGACAATGAGACCTAGAACGGGCTGGTGGTGAGAGCCTGCGACTGCTTCATGTATGGATTTCTCAGCCTCGGCACTACTGACATTTGAAACCATAGTGTTTACATTTTATTTGGGCAGAGTGGGGGAGAAGGAGTTCTCGTGCCTTGAACGAAGTTCAGCAGCATCCCCTGGGCTACTCACCCTACTAAACGCACTCACCCCAGTCACGACAATAAATCATGTCTCCAGCCATTGCCAAAATCTGCCCCCGTTGAGAAACATTGCTTTAGATTTAGTGTAAGAGAAGGCCTCTCCCAGGAGGTGACATTGTGAGCTGAGACCTGTGGGTGTTTTTAAATAATCTTTAGGATATAGAGAAATGCTCCTGATATAATGCTAACATATATGAATATATTCAATAAAATCCTGATACTGTTTTTCTTTTTAAATCTCTATCTAGAAAACAATATAGCATCATGGCTAGAAGCATGGACTTGGAGCCAGATGGCTAAGTTAAAGTCTCAGCTTCATCTCTTACTAGTTGTGTGACCTTGAGTAAGTTACTTCACACCCTGGTACTTAAGTGTCCCCAGTGAAAAAATGGGGATGAAACAAGTAGCACCTATCATAGAGTTGCTGGAGTATTAAATGAGTTCATATATGCAAAGTTCCTAAAAGAGTGAGTGACACATCTTGGAAGCACTGTATATAATATATATGATATATTAAAGTGAGTGACACATCTTTTAAGTAGTAGATATATGATATTTATATTAGAATATATTAAAATTAGTGTATGAATATATTTTTCTATGCTGATTTTAAGATATATAGTATACACATATTACAGATCTGACATATATATAGATATATATACACCAAATATTTCCATTATCTTTTTGTGAAACAAATACAAGAATGTGTTAATAATGGCAGAATTATTGGGGATTTTATTTTCTTTGTGCCTTTTTATATTCTTCACAGTTTTACAGATATAAATGCAAATGTTGCCTTCAAATCAAAATAAAAATTAATATGTATTTTAGCACAAAAGAGAATTTTTAGACTTTCATCAGGATTAACTGGCATATCGAGAGTGGGGGAGGAAGACCGATGGAAGATGTGCTCAGAAAACCTGTCCCAGGGAAAATGAGTCAATTGTCAACTGAAAGCTGAGACACCCCACATTCAATCTGTCAGTCAGTTCATCAGTCATCTGAAATTTATTTAACACTTGCTTTCTGCCAGACACTGTGCTAGGTGCCGGGAAATCAAAGATGAATGGAGCATGCATTTCCTCAAGGAGCTCACAACAGGAAGGGGAAGAGAAATACATCCACAATTAGCCACAGTACCAAAAAAAAAAAAAAAAAAAGGATATCAACCCAGACCTCTGGGGTCTCCCAATGGGAACAGGAGGAGTGGGGGGCATTGCATGTAGCTTCACATAGACAATGACACTTGCATTGGGCTCTGAAGGATATGGAAAATGCAGTCATTGGTTGGAGTTCTGGTTTTGAGCACACACACACACAGTGCGTCCCTTAATCAACAACTAGCGAGGTCAATTAACCTGGAGAGAGAAACGTCAGAAGGGACACAGGAGATATATTTCAGAAAAATATTTTGATCTCCTGCCTGGTTTCATAATGTGATTTACGGAGGCAAAGTTTGACTGTCACAGGAATTACAAGACCTAAGTGCGAGTACTAGCTCTGCCCCTTACCAGCAGGGTAATCTTGGGCAAAGCACTAAAATCTCTGACCTTCCATCCATTTCCTCATTCATCTAATAGTGATAATAATACTTTGCAAAACTGTTGTGAGCCTCAAATGAGATAATGCAAGAAAGGGACTTTAAGTGGCATTCGCTTCGTTGGGATGAATAAATTGTGATGGTTTTAACATAATAGAGAATATTTTGAATAATTATAGCTTAATTTTTAACATTTATCTTTAAATACTGACAATAAAAAAGCAACCGTATATGTAATACCAATTAGGCATGAGTTTATAGCCTGACTGGCTTCACTGAGTTTTTTAAAGCTCTAAACCTATTACTAATCCAAGTGCATCAAGCTATAAAAACTGCTAACCAATTTTTTTTTTCCTGAGATAATATCACCTTTATTTCTTGAGACACTTTATACAAACATTAAGCTGAAGGTAACTGCATACAAATGAATTGGAGACTCATAATTGCAAACTGTTCTCACGTCTGAAGAGCCAACCACCTCCTAGGACAGAATGTTTCCTTGTTACAAGCTTAGGATCTAACATAAAAGTATATCACTTAGCCTGCGTCTGTCTACAGGTGCCAAGTGTGCTACAGGGGAACAGAAAACAGGTAATGATCTAGAAGCGTTAGGCCAAAAACCCCACTTCAGTCCCAAAAGTTTGAAGATGCTTTGCAGGTGTGGAGGAAGCTTGGCGAGGGGGCCGTGCTCAACCTTATTCTCTCAGTTCTTTTCTCCTCTTTAATCCTTTTCACCTTGAACACTCACTCCTATTATATTGGGACAAATAATATTCTTTTGCTTTTACTCTCTTTAAAAAAAAATAAAAGATTTACTAATGCTGATTGAAAAGGCTTAAAACGTCCCCTTGTCATGGCCCTCGATAAACATTTCATCTCATGTTTTTTGCGGCAGGGTTTTAGTTGAAGCACCACAGAAGACAAAACAATGGTATATAAAATTACTGCTTTAACTTGGAAGTCTTTAAAGGACATCTTCTCACCAGAGCTGGCATTTGAAAATTACAAAAAAAAAAAAAATGAACAATATCTTTACCTCGTTTTTTCTACTCCCCTCTAAAAAAGAGGTTTAATAAACCCAATATTTTATTTTGTCCAATTTCATAAGATAGAGCAATGGAACATGCCATGAGTAACTTATTTCCATGCATTTCAAAAAGGTGAGAATATTTGCACCCCTTAGTTTGAACAAATTATCCCCCACTCAGTTTCCAAAAAAGAAAATGTGTTGTTAAGTACCAATCACCTTTCAATATGCATGTTAGTATTGAGAAGTCCTCATCTTCCTAGTTTTGTTCTGTCTCTAACCGTAAGTATCAGGTCCCAAAATTGTACTCAATATAAGAAAGTGCTCCACACCTCTAGAAGCTGGGAATCTAGCTCTTTCTCATAATTTTCAGCAAGTTCCGTCATGTCTAATGCTCTTCAATTTTGTGTTCTTGTCTACCAAGCTATGGAAAACACAGCGCATATATTCTAGTATTAACAACAAAAATCATTTCTGACATTTGTATGAACTTTATAAACTTTACATAGAAAGGGGGAAAACCCTTTTTTCTTCTTCTTCAGCGTTACTTCAATTAACTACATTTACTAACCGTAATTATTTGTTGATGGTTTGGGAGCTTATACCTTGAAATGTCACCTGCCTATTCAATCTGATTTCAACCCCGGATAATTACAGTATGAAATTCTAAGTTAGAGGATAGTTTAAATTCAAGGGAAAATATAATTTATCATGATAGCTTCAGAAATGGCCCATACTTTTGAAATACACACTGACTTCAAACATTTTGGTCCAGAATTAAAATCACCTTGTGTTTTTTTTTTAAGATTTTATTTTATTTTTATTTGAGAGAGAGAGAGAGAGAGAACACACAGGGAGAGGGAGTGGGAGAAGCAGACTCCCCACTGAGCAAGGAGCCTGATGTGGGGCTCAATCCCAGGACCCTGAGATCATGACCCGAGCCGAAGGCAGACGCTTAACCGACTGAGCCACTCAGGTGCCCCCAAATCACCCTGTTTTAAACAGTTATCTGACAACGTTGGCGAAGGCTTCTGGAGTTTACTACTTACAAGAAAAACTTAACACCTTTTTTCTATTTTGCAATAGAGTGCATAGATTAATTCAGAACAAGAAAATGGGAAAATAGTCTGGTAATAATGAGCTATTAACATTTGGTGTGTACATATGTGTGTGTGTATGTTTTGTTTTTAATGAGTAATATGATCAGAAGAATATTACTCAAAATATCATTTCGATTATAGTGTACAAGATATCTTGGGGAGGGTTGCCACCATAATTAAGACCAATGATGACAAAAATAGTACAGACTTAACAGAGAGGATTCATCTCGAGTAACCGGTTCTGATGGGACTGAAAAATCTGAAATGCGCTTGTAAGATATTTAAAAGAAAAAATAAATGAGAACTGGTAAATATTTGGATGGAAGGATGGTGAATTCAAAGAATATTTTGAAGCGCTGGGAATTTGTTAAAAATGACAATACAATGAAAAGAAATTGAATGTGGTTTTTCAGGGATATCCAGAGTTACCCAGTTTGGAGAGAAGAATAGGGCCTAGTAGAAAGAGATATACTACTTGTAAAGATCAGCTGATAACTCAAGTAAAATGTCCAGTAGTCAGTGACAAGTGTGTGACTACAATTCGTGATAACTGTAGGCCTCTTGAGGACCAAGACCATTTGCTATTCTTCTTTGAATCTCTCAGCACCCAGTTCGGGGCCAGACATAGAGTTTAACACTCAGTAAATGTGACCCAGCTGGCTGATGAACTGCACAGAGTTTCGGGGCCCAGCTTCACAAAGAAAACAATTAAATTGTGAGTGTGGACAAATATGACCTTCAAGGGTATGGTACAAAGAAAGGAACTAAGAGGACAAAGATAGGAATAAAGGAATAAATATGTTGAAGGACCTGGGAGGGAAAAAAGAAACCAATAACAGAGACAGGGCAGGTCAGGGAATTAAACTGAGAGAGAAAGGAAGGGAAAGGAAGGGAAGGGAAGGAAAAGAAAAGGAAGGGAAGGTTAGGGAAGGTTAGGGAAGGGAAGGTTAGGGAAGAGAAGGGAAGGTAGGAGACTGGGAGGGGAAGAGAGAGGTAAGGGGGAGGGGAGAGGAAAACAAGAATAGAATGGGGACAGTCAGGAAGAAGAGATGCTACTTATTCACAATTGGAATGCATACATATAAATATACTTTATATATATGCACTCAAATAGAGAATGGATACAAAAATTATAGTCACATTTAGTGAGCAAAAATGAAAATCATTAAAATGTTTCCTTAATAACTTAAAGTAAATAAATTAATAGCTCCTGTCACATTGATTCATCTATTGCACGTGGGCACTCAATAAATGTTAATTGAATTAAATTAATAACATTTGCTCAATGGCAATAAAAAATTAATTAACTGTCTGTCTTTTCTGTTACTTAAGTTTATGCCCATTGGTTCTGCAATTACTCCTAGCCCAAACATGAATTTTCTATTTCACTGACTTAAGATACACTTTAATTTTTTTCCCTAAGAAATAGAGTTGAGCTTCTAATTTTTGTCCTAATTTTGGTATTTTTTTTTTGTTAAAAAATTATTTTCTCTAAGTTAATGTCAAGAACTATGTATAACATCCCAAATATAGTTTCACGAGTTCCTTATTTAATTCCAAAATCGTTTTCTCTGCAGGAGATGTGATACCACTTTTTATACGTTTCTCCTTTTAGCCTCTGCTACTTTATAATACTTGGGATACAATGTCAAATAACACCGCACGAGAGGAATCCGGGGAAATTTATTGTTAGCTTTCCATCTATAAAACATGGAAGATGTCAGTAACGTTCACCCAAAAATTGTGACTCACTTCAGATGTCTGAATTCTGGGTTGAACAGACTGGGGTCTGAAATGCGTGTATGTCAGATGATTTTCTAATGAGCAACAGATAGTTCCCACTGGGGAATGAAAAAAAAAATAAAAATATAAACAGAGATAGAGAATTAAAATAACTTTATGAATGGCAGTTTAACTTCTCCACAAAATTCTCTCAGTACAAACCCAGTGGCTCCAAATGGTTGCTTAATGTAGCATACCACTTAGATTCAAAATGCTATACTTAAAATTGTCGCAAAATTAAAAAGAGAATCATATACCACTTGGCTGTATACAGTATTCTCCGCATGTTCTTCCATTCCAGTAACCTCTATCCAACATTTTTTTTGTTACTGAATTACTTTGTGCAAAAGCAATTTAAATTACATGCAGCCTGACTACGTGTGATAATTCGAACTGATTGTTAATTAATTCCGTAAGTAAATAGCTGCCGTAATCTCTACACTCATCAAGGTTGCGTTATCTACCAGCTCCTTCCGGGCTGCTCTCTAATGTACAGTATAAAAGCAGCTGTCACTGCAGATGCAGGATTTCCTGGGTGTGCAAAAGGTAGTCCTGCTTTGCAGAGACCGTTCAGAGAGAGAAGCATCTGGAAAGCAAAGTAATCTGCGAGGCTAGATTTTGGGTCTTTGACACATCATGCATGGGATTTAGGGGTCAGCAGGGTTTGCTGATATGCAGTCTCAGCAGCTACGAAACGAGATAAAAGCGAAGAACAAATCAGGGACGATGTTGTATCCTAGAGAGACAAGGATGAGAGCGGACCTTTGGGAAGACACCAGGCCTGGATTCAAATCCTAGTTCTGTCATTTGCTAATGAGGACTCCTGGGGCAACTTATCTTAATCAACTCTCTAAGCGTTGGTTACACTCCCTCCTCTGTTAACAGGGAATACAGGTCACTCCCTTCTGTTCAGGGAGGTTGACAGTATCTGCCTCCTGGAGCCTTTGTGATGCTTCAGGTAAATAAGGTTTGTAAGCGCTAACGTGGAACCTGACATAAAAGGCATGCAACGGTGCATGTGAGTGTGTGTATAAAGCGGTGGTTTGAATTTCCACCTAGGTGACTTTGCCCTGGAGGGGAAATTTGGCAATACCTGCAGACGGTTTTGTTCGCCACAACCTAGGACCATGGGTGCTACTGGCATCCAGTAGGTAGAGGACAGGGACGCTGTTAAACATCCTATGATCTCCCCATGACAATTCTCTGTCTCCAAATATCAATACTGCTCCAAGGGTTCTAAGGCATAATCGGAATGGCTATCTTTTTGTAATGTTAGCTAATTGCCGGACACTTTGATATCCCAGAAAAATAAATTATTATTTTTATATCATCATCATTACAACGTTAATCTGGTGAATCTTTCTGGGATTAGAAGAAGCTAAGAGTTTCCCAATCGGTTGAGCTAATTCCATCTATCTATTATTACGTTAATTGCTATTAATGATCAATGTTTTCATGGACCCTAATTTCCTTCAGTCCAGTTTAGAGTGAATCAAACCACAACCAAGAGATTTAAAGCCAGCAACATAAGAGGTAGGAAATAAAAAGCAAATTTGTTGAAAGCCAAGGCTGTTTGGAGGCTGAGAAAGAAACAGGACAATTGCATATGCCAGACTGACAGCTCCCACGGCAGTCAGGAGCCCTTGGAGCTTCATGTAGGGAGCGTCAAAAATCCCCCAGGGGTTGTGAGCTGATCTGCTGAGGGTAGGAGGGGTTGCCTGAGCTTGAAAAAATTCCAAAGTTTTAAAAGATTTCCCAAGTTATTTTACTCATTAGACAAGTCTGGGAACCACTGACCCAGGCGACAGGACCCAGTAGAGATTTCCATCTGCCTGAAAAAAAGAAGCAGCTTTGGAAAAGGTGATGAGAATGGATGCTGGCAAGAATATACTTCTTGCACTGAGCTGCTGTAAGCATGATAAAACCCAGGTTGTGAGTTGTCGTGTTTATCCCAGTCACTCAATAAGCGTTATTGGATCAACCGGGCATTGGGCTAGCCACAGAACGCAAGTCTCCAGAACGCATCTTCACCATCTCCCAGTGGGGCCACCAAATGACCTGGACTGCTGCTGGTTTAGGGCTTACGGTGTCCCTAGGTACTGGCTGGTCTGCTTGTTTGAGAATACCTTCTGTTAACTCTTTCTCCATCTTTGGATTCTGTGTAATGGGTATAGGTAAGTTATGACCCAGACTGGTTATGAGCCACACTAACACGATTTCATGGTATGGTGCTCTGTCATACACTCCTCAATATTGTGACTTAGCTATTTCTTTGCTGATTTTTTGATGCTTGTCGAAGCTGGGGAC
The DNA here is from genome assembly GCF_002007445.2 of Ailuropoda melanoleuca. Classification (NCBI taxonomy): domain Eukaryota; kingdom Metazoa; phylum Chordata; class Mammalia; order Carnivora; family Ursidae; genus Ailuropoda; species Ailuropoda melanoleuca. The sequence goes on along the minus strand of NC_048221.1, from coordinate 36,312,723 downwards.
TACGCCGGTCTTAAGTGCCAAGGTAGCCCCCGTGCCCAGCCCAGTGCTTCTTAAATAGCAGACCCCCATATGATTATGTGAAAATGAATGAATGAATGAACGAATGAATGAATGAATGAATGAATATGGGAGCTTTAAAATACATGAGCCACCTAGGCCTTCTTGGTCTTTTCTATGCCTCTCCAAACTAGAATCTCAAGGGTCAAGGACTTTGTCAGGGGTTCCCTTCCAGGTGGTTATATGGAAATGAAATATATTCCAAAAAGCACACCCCCAAAAGCCATATAGACACTCACCTGACTAGGAGTCTAACAAATGTCAGGACAGGGGAAGGGATGGCAACCGAGAGTGTCTGAGGATAGAGACAGGTATGAGCGGATAGACGGTTCATTTATAACCACTTCTCTTATACAGAAGAGGAAACTGAGGTTTGTAGAACCAAAGAAATAAAGCAATTTGATTGGGATCACATACATTATTGAGCAGCACTGTCTAGCATCTAAGACCCTTTTACTGCTTCTGGGATCCAGAAAACACTTTGACCATAAGCTGACAACAAACTGAGATCTCGTTGATCCAAGTGAATGATATCTTTGATTCTCTCCACCCAGTACTTTAAAAAAAAAAAAAAAACCCACAGTAGAAATAAGTGCTACAAATTACTGTGATAGAGAAACTTGTACTGTGTATAAAATTTTATAATTATTGCACTTTTCTATTCTAACTTATAGTTTTGTTCAAAGTGATTCGGTTCAATGATGCCTCATTCTTAAATAAGACCTTATTCTCACAAAAGTCTCGAGTGTGAAACTTTCTGCAAATATCCATTCTGAGATCACTAGGTCATGTCAACTATAGTGGGTTTGTGTATGTGTGTTTTCTTTTTTCATCTAGATACGCAACTCACAAATGAAAAGCATGCAGACGAGAAACCCATTAATGCTATCATTATAAATTCAGTATCCGAATTCAATATCACAGATGGACCAGCCAAGGAAACCCCCAGTGAGAAAAAACTGTCAGAATCCAGCACATCACTGTCCTCCCTCGAAGAATGCCAAACGAAATTTTCCTACCTCCAAACTGATACTTCAGTTCATCAGAGAGACACTGATGGTATGTTTCTCAGAATCAACCCATCTCTAAATAAAGCTCCCCAACCCCCAGCCCCTGTAAAATCATCACATATGCTGTTAGAAAAAAAAGAGCCTTTATGAATATTAAACAGGAAGACTTCGATTTGAAAACCCTGGTGAATGACACATGTCAAGGTCACTCTGCAATTATGAGGTGCTTGGCAGATTGTTTGCTCTCAAAGCTGGAAATCAGAGGCAAAGTGTTTTAAATAGCTGGAGTGAGGTATAATCATTCTTGCTACGGAGCTATGAAGGGGATAAAGAAAAACGGCAAACTTTTCTCAAATCGGAGACTATTTCAGCCCGTGACGCTAGGCTGAGAGGAGAAGAAGGCACAGTAGAATGGTATTAAAATGCTGGAAATGTATAAATGCGGACTGTAAAAAATATCAAGATGCGTACATCAGCAACCACAGTTCATTCCTCTAGGTGATATCACTTCCTGGGCATTCTGATCAGTGCCAAGCTATACCCAACCACCCCTGTGTATGACTATAAAAGGCACATTCCTTTTGCAAAGCCAATTTCAAATTGATTTGGTGTGAAATGGTCATCACAGTCAGGTTCAAAGTCATGCTCTCCACACCAAGACATATGTAATTTTACTCAGGTTGCCTTTGCGGTGCCCTTTATAGGAGACACAAACCATTCAAGAATTGTGTAGTGTTCCATAGCTGCACTTGCATTTAAAGAAAGCTTACAGTTTCTCAAAAGAAAATATAAGAGGGTATAGTTTCTAGTCTATATTTAAATTAATATTTACTTTTTGAAAATAAGGAAAAAATAAATAAATGGACTTTGTGTAACAGGAGCTTAAGAATCACATCAGTTTAATTCCTGGCTCTGAAATTTATTAACCATATAAACCTGGATAAGTTTTTTTTAACATCTCTGAATCTCAGTCTTTCAGTTATATAATGGAGCCAGGGTGTTTTGAAGACCACATGAAATAACAGGTATAAAGGATCCAGTACAGAACCTGGCACACAATAGATATTTAATTTTTACTTTCATTATGGTTACGGTTTTAGAAAGCAAGGGGAGAAACTTCTAACATGTGTTCCTTATGATCTTGTGCAAACATTGTCATGGCTGCTTTAGACCAGAAGCTACAGACACAACCGCTTGCAGGTGCCAGGAGATGACGTGAATGATGAGTTAGACTGGCAGTGAGCAACAGGGATTGGTGAGGACTGGGGCAAAGTGAAGAGCACTGCCACTACTCAGCTCCAGCTAATTGGGGCCAGAAGGAAATAGAAGCTCAGAGTTGCCAGCTCCAGACTTTTATGTGAAATCACCAAATTTTTTTTAGGTGTTGGCAATAATTCTATTTCTTTTATGAAGCCCCAGACACTCCCAACAATGCCTAGCTTGGGGCCAACTTTGGCCAGTGGACTGCCAGGTTACAACCTCAAATTCAAGATGAAGCCCACATTTCTGTCTTTGCTGGAGTTTGATGCCAATCGAGAAAAGATGCAATACAGGAGAGTTCTCTGAGACACTAGAAAGCACTGTGACACTAGAGCATTTTGTGGGTTGACTCAGGGATACATGTCATGGATCTTGGTTGTAATGACCCCCAAAGAAAGAACTGCCATTGGACCTATCCACATAGTACAACACAGTACCCTCCAGAACCACTCTGGTTTGTCCTAGCAGGGATTCTGGGGAAAGGAGAAGGGCTGGTACAGCTAACATGATACCTGAACCCTTGTATTCTCAGGGAAAAGCCAAAGGACCGCTCCATTAAAATGACCGCTGGTACTCAGGAACCCCATGCAGGAAAGGCAACACTTACTGTTTTTTTTTGTTTTTTTTTTCAAAAGAGCAAAGGAGAGTCACAGGGACAGTTGACTTAGACCATTCTTCTTAAGCCCTGGCTGAAAGGCCGGTACAACCCGGGAAATCATGATTTTAGGCTGACAACATAGGTAAAAGCCCACTGTTCCCTTCACATGGTGAAAATCCCCACACTGAGGGAAGAATTTTTGGTACCTGGATAAAAGAGAGAGCAAAATATCCCAACTAAGGCCCACGAGTGTCAATAAGAAGCTCTCATTTTCTCAAACAGCAAACATCAAGGATATCAAGAGTTAAGTCAGAGAATTTTTATAGTAATTAATTTAAGGATGCAGAAATTGAGAGCTGGGGTCATTGTTCGTACTGAGATAAATACAGAAACATCTTTCAGGAACAGCAGGGGAAACAGAAGGGAAAAGAGAAGATTGCATCCACTTTCATGTAGTTCGTGGTTAATTTATTTTCAAATGTATAAATGAGTGCATAGGAATGGATGCTTAATTGCTAATATCTATTATTTATATACATTGCCCCACTTAAAACAGAATGGAAAAGCCTCACACATGCAGATTTTGTAAAATGTGTTACATCCATTAGCACAGTTCATGGTGTGTGCTCTGATGGGAATTTAAAAGGATCTTTACTGCACATCACACACTATGTGCTGCAACATTACTTTATTATTAAATTGGGACTCATCCTGTGTGGTCCCTTTCCCGAATAAAATGGAAAAAGTCCAGAGCACTGTCTGTGTCTCTGCTCTGTTGCTACATTCTGATTGCAAAGGCATCCCTGTGGGTAATAAAATCAAGGATACACACAAGACTTGAAAACAGGCTCTTTAAAAGGAAGCCAGAGAATATACCTAATTGATGTATAATTTTGAATTTGAGACGTCTCATCCAGGTGGAAGAGGAAAATCATAAATACAAGATACCTCCAAAGAATAGTCTTAATTACACCATGGACTACTGAATAAAATGATTACATTTTCTACACTGTAAATTTCATACAATTAAATGCAGTAGTGTCACCTTTTAAAATGTTTCAATTTTATAATTATTTCAGTTCATTTGCTCAGAAAAAAACATAAGCACAAATTTACTAAGTATCACCCAAATCTAGTCATCCTCGTTCTAAAGAACTGACTTGAACGTTAGTTGTGCTTGTCTGAACTTAAATAGATCTTGACATATTTAAGTAGCTATTAAAATTGATAACATCAGGGATGATACCCCAGCTAGAGAAAGGCATTCAGTCACACTTTATTTATTCCTATTCTACATTACAGACTTAAAAAAAAAAAAAAAAAAAAAAGAACTCAGTGTTGGAGGAGTGGGAGCCAATTTTTATACTTTTTGACCAAAAACTTGGAGTAATTAGTCAGAGTCGCTGTGTAGGGAATTTCATGATTATGCTGAATCTGCCAGGACAGCACATTAACCATGAACATATTAGGATGCTGGGTTTGGGCCAGGTTTATTTCCCTTTTTGTTTGGAGGGGAGGGGTAGGGAAATTGTTGTTTATCTGGGTCACTTGTGGAGGAACCACATTCTTGCTACTTTGGATAGTGATTCCCAAATGAGCAGGTGGTATGTTTCCAGAGCTGAGGAAAGCTGTAAGAACTCCAGTGGACAGCTAAATCTGCCTCTGTCCCTCCCTCCTCTTATTCCCAGGCATCAGGGTAACAAGACCGAAAGCTGGGAGGGCAAAGCCAGGGAGTATGGGACCGTGACCGTGAGGCTGACCCCAGGTACTCTGGTAGAATCTCCTTGCATTGTTACCTTTTCCACTCTAATTAAACACGATCCTTTCTAATGAGACAGATTCTCCCTCTTAATTAGCCAATCCCCAGCTGTACATTTAGCACCTCTGGAGGCTGCATTAATCCTTCAGTATCATTAGGGTATCGCTTAGCACATTACAGCCTCGATGTCCTAAAGGTACCCTAGGGCTGTGAAAAGGAAATGAAACAACCTAGGCGGGTTTTTGTCATGGCTTCTTGCTCACAGTCAAATACCACATTTGGCTGCTCGGCCTTGGCTCCCTCTTGAACCTTCTCTGGTCCAGGCTTAGCAAGGCAAGAGGAGGGAGAGAGAGATGGGCATTGTGAGAGCCGTGATGAGAGCCCAGGCAGGATGCCAGGAGGGTCAAGAAAGGGACCTCAACATGCAGAGACCTCCTTATAACGCTATTAGGAGAGGTGAAAAGCCCAGTAAGGGAACAGTGAAGCCACCCAGACCTTAGCAACCATGCTCTCCCACCTCTTCCCTTGGCCTCTCCAGCCACTAGTAGATGATTAGTCCTGGCCTTCACTCGTGGGCCACTAGTAACTAACCATTACTAGACAGACCACCAGCAAGTGGCATTAACAAGAGCCGCAGAAAGAAAGATGTTCAGAAAGAGGTAACACCAAGGGGAAGATACAGGTACTTCGGAGACACCACTCAAAGCAGAGAGAGAGAAGGGGAGAAACACCCCTGGCATTCCCTTCTTCCCACCCTCCATTTCCTGCCACTGCTTGCCACCGGCTGAAGCTAGCAGGAAGCCATTGACAGAACCTGGAGGATAGACATTAGCAATTTGAGGAACAGAGAACAGAGCAAGGAGAGGAAAGGGAACAGGCCTTCCATGAGCCAGCCATGTCCTACGCCATGCTGGATCATGGCAGACGAAGCGTGAGCCTTCTAAAGGGCAGGCCAGCTAAAGGATACAAAGCTCTGGAGGGGACAGTTTCAGTTAAATCATGGTTCCTCCATTTTCTGTGCTTCTTAAATTCCCTGAGCCACAGTTCCCTCATCTCTGAAGGAACAGTGATAGTACTCAACTCAGGCTTATTTCAGGACCTACATGAGCTGCCTACAACGTGCCCAGGACGGCTCGTCTGCTTCCAATGTAACACTAGCTAAGAGAGCACAGACTTTGCATTCAGAAAGATTGAGATTTGAACCACCCCCCGCCCCCGCCCCAACCACCTTACGGCTGAAAGATTCATGACGGTCAGGGACAATCCCTGAACCTTAGTCCTTTCACCTATAAAATGAGGACCACTTTATTCATCTCCCATCATTCATTTTTTTATTCATTCACTCAACAACAGATACAGCTGTCTTGTAACTCAGGTTCTCGAGAGGGGGACACTCATCAATAAATTAATTAGTTTCATATCATCCTATGGTCAGTACCATGAAGAAAAAATAGAATGCTAGGAAAGTTTCATGGCACATGGAAGGAAGATGTTTTAAGCTGAAGGCTCAGAGGTTGAGTAGGAATCAGGTCAAGCTGTGAGTGGGGAGTATGGAACACAGGCCAAAGAGAGAGCATGGGCAAAGGCTCTCAGTTGGGGCATCTCAGGATCTGACTGAGCCAGTGTGGCTGGAGCGCAGTGAGTGAGGATGACAGAGGATGGGAAGCCAGAAAAACCCATCACACAAGCTATGGCAAGGATGTGGGACTTTAAGGGGAGAGTGAGCTCTTGCCATCTACAATGAAGAACATCACAGGAGCTGATGAATTTGAGCTGGGTTCGTGTAAAAGCAATGTGTTAGACAGGAGCCTATTGCTGTTGACCTGACAATGGCTGATAGTGGCTGGAACTAAGATGGTGGCCCTAGAGGTGGGTAGAGGCTTCTGGTTTTCCCATACCGACTTGAGACAGAACAAGTGGAACTCAGCAAGGAAGTGGGTGGAGGACGGTGGTATGATGGGGAAAAAGGGAAATGACAAGAATGAGTCCCAGCTTTCTGCTGATTTCATCTGAGTGTGCAGGAGCCATTCACAAGAGAAAGTCAGAGGAAGGACAGATGTGTGGAATGGGGCAAGAGAGAGATCTGGGTGCAATTTGACCTCTGTAAGTGGGAGATGTCTTGAAGACATTGCCGAAGAGACACAAAGTAGGCAGACAGATGCATAGAGTACTTTTTTGGATGGGCTGAGAGCAAGGGTGCTAATCACGGGCTATGACTTTGGGTATCGTGTTTATTAAACATGAAAGCCCCAAGATATACTGCAGCCAAAGGAAAACACACCCATTCAGGAATAGCGGAAGCCCAACTCTCTTTTCAAACAGTTGCAAATTTCCCCCTGAACTGCTTATGTTACTTTTGTGCAAACAAAAATTGCCCATATGCAAAACAGTGTTGCCTGCCTGTGTAGAATTATGTAACATGCCTTTTAGGAAAAGTTTTCAATGCCCTTGAAAGTTCGGAAAAATCTGTTTTCAATTCACCAATGTTGCCGTGTTTTTTTGGGCAAGAGGTTTTGCCTTTTATAACCAAATAAAAAGGACTGACTGCTACACAGAAAGGAAAAAAAAAAAAAAAAACAGAACTCTTCTCTTCTCGAATGCAAACTAGAGAGGTAGAAGAAAGCAAATGGCAGTTTGGCCAAAGGATTAGGCCAAACAGTTCTGTGTCTGTGCGTGTGTGTGTATGTAAATAAAATCTACAGTGAACATCAGAAACAGAGCCCTCCGGAATCTGCCAGCTTGAGAAAACGCTGGCAAGAAGAATTAAACCAAAGATTATACACCCTCAGGAAAGGACAAGTCCATTTCACAGAGAGGTATTTCACACTTTGAGAGGAACCACCAGCTCCCACCCTAACTTGCCAGCAAACCAAACTTTTAGCCTCACATCTCCATCTACAAAGGATGTGACCCCACTGGATCATGTTCATATGATCATAGCCTGGGTCAGTCTCTTGAGTCCCCAGCCTGAGGCACAGGGAGCATTTGGAATATTTTCTACTGAGAACTTCTTCGCCGGAGGCTGCTAGCGTAGCCTTCTTGGCATTAGTAAAATTTGATGAGGTTTTATGCTCCATATCTTTGACCACCAACACGCCCTCTTCAGAAATGCATACGTGAAATAGAGTCTAGGTACTGTGCTAACTAACTCCTGAATTTTTGTGGGTGGTGTGTGGTGACTTATATGGGTGAGTTGGCTAAATGCTAGAAGCTGGCTCTAAGTGAATAAAAAAATACACCCTGTCTGGCAAAGAGATGAATACATACACCCTAGAGGTATTATGGGCTATGCTGCCTACACCAGAAATACTTAGTAATGGCCACAGCACCTGCAACAATATACGGCAATTAAAGTCATCATAAAAGTCACGGTGACGTTCTTTACTAGCGTCTTATTGGGAAGGAAAAAAAGGAGGGTGTGAGGCAGGGATGGAGGGCGGGACGGAGGCAGGAAGGAAGATTTTTGTTTGCCTATATGCAAGCACTTTAGATCTTCATAGAAAGATTCTAAAGAAATCTTCAAAATATTTGTTCCCTTTTAGAGCAAGTGTCCATGTTCTCCCTCCTCTGAAAGCTTAACAAATAGATGAGCAATAAAAGTAAAAAAAGTTTTCTGGAAACTTGTTGGAAGTAAATGAACAGGGCTCTAAGAATACTCAGAAGCCTTTAGCAGATGACTCCAGGAGCAAAATCTCTCCTGCAGGCTTGTGTAGTCTCAGCCAACTGAAATCTGAAAACCAAAAGTTATTAACGTTAACATTCTTGGTGAAAAATAATAAATCCCTATGAAAATCTAACTTTAATTGATCGATAAACCCATCAGGAGGAGTAGTTTTTTCTCCAATTCATGCCAGACTGTTACTTTCAACCATCAACATCTTCAGGATACTGACTTTAATTAATTAGATGTTGTCTCATGTAAACGCTTATCTATCCGTTTATCAAATGCTCACGTTTTTGAGACTCTTTTAACTAAAAAAGAAAAAAGTTATAATTTTAACAAGAGAACTGCTACATCTTCTAACTAATTCCCTTTATGGAAACAAAAAATATAATAATCTATAACCCATCACAGCTGTTTGGCTAGAATTACCAATTACCTTCAATACCTTAGAGATACTTTTCAGATTTTCACAAGTCTGCATAGTAAATTTTTAAACCAATTTTCTTAAAGAGGATTGAGAAGGTTTCTCCTCTTTTAGGCATATGATGATGTATTCCATTTAGCATGAATATAAAATCAAGGCCTCACGTTAACTGGAGGACAAAGGGCACAGGGATTAAAAATAAAACACAACTAACATCAAAACTACGATTATTTGAAAGTCATTTATATTAGGTTTTGAAACGTGCTTTCTGCTTCCATGTGAATATGGGTGTTGCAGATTTCTGGGAATCCACACCATACAAATGACAAACCTTGTGACAAGAAGCCGGAAGTTTGTACAGTCTCTCCTGGTCCCCAACCCTAATTGCTCCCGAAAGCTCTCTGCACTTGGGGAGCACCTGCTATTTTTCAGACAGTTGCAAGGTTTCCAAACAGGTAGCTAATTGTGAGGCTTCCCAGCACCTCTCCAGGCAAAGTAAATAAAGGGGTTTAGAAAAGTGACAGCACTTTAAATAACCAGATTATGTGGAATCAATAGAAATGCTCAGGAAGTTAATAAAGCAATTACTTAAGTAGAGCGAGTCCTGCATGGGGGGTGGGGAAGCTTGAGAGAATAATGGTGTACATCACCCCTATATGGACCATTAAGAGTTGGTTATAAAGTTATCAAGCACACATGCCTGTCCTTCAGAGATGCCCCCATATGGACCGCTAATCATTTTTTTCTTCTTCTTCTTTAAACAGAGGAGTGTGCCTCCCTTATCCTCACCTGTCTGTTTTGCCAGTTTTGGGACTGTCTCCTGATGCTCCCGGATACATGCGAAACGGTGTGTACCAACCTGTGCTGCCCCCCTCACAGGTATCACCACACCTCGGATGAAAGCCATGCTCGGAACGATTGCAATGGCAACTGTGACATGGACTGCAGCCTCTTTGAATCCTGCCACGAGACCAGCGAGTGTCTGGAGCTGGCCATGGAGATTTCAGAAATCTGTTACCGCTAGCACAGCGAAGTTAACCACATTCTGGCAGTCCCTTTGGCCCCACAAGGAAATTCCTTGACAATAAGACTGGGATTTCTATGTGCCGAAATGTAAGGACCGTACACATTTCTTGGATGCTATAGACCATTTTATCCTGCACCTGTCTGGCAAAGCTAGTACTGTCAACTCTATGGTCTTCTTCCAAATTTCATAACTGCATGGCTTACTGAAAAAGAAGGTCTTGGTCACATGTGATGAGCAAATCCTGAATACCTCTTAAATGCCACGGGTACAAGGTGTTTCTTGACTGTGAAAGAGCATGCTAAACCCCTCTGTGTTACTGCATTCATTGGCTTGCATCATGGATTCAACTTCATTCACAAATTCAGGACAAATTAGTGCATTCTTTTAGAATTGACACACATTAGCTCGTCTTTCTAATGGACTCATGCATAAACATTATGCATTGTTGGTTATTATTAATAATGTATTGTATAACATTTTATAATTAAAAATTTATTTATACAGTCTCCTAAAATTCACTTATATGCACAGTTTAGGTAGGAAAGGGAATTAAATGAATTAGAAACCATGTTCCTGTAATTACAACAGATGTCTCTAAGACATCTCCAGTGAATTTTGAATATGATGTACTTCCAGAGAGTACTGTAATTCTAGACCATATTATTATACGTCTATGACTATGTCATAACAGGCCATGCATGCTCTTAATTTGTTACAGAAACGCTCTTCTTTATTCCACTGAGCATCAATGGGAATTATATAAAAGTTTCAAGAAAATGACCCCAATAATCAATTCTTCATTTTCCTCATTTCTGTTTGTCAGGTACAATAAGCAACAGGATATTAAAACAGAATCATGTCATTTCACTAAACTATCACTTATATAGGAATCCGAAAGAAATCCATGGTTAAGTACTTACTCAGCACCTAGTTTTCTAATAAAGCATGTGCTTCAGAAATCATATTTTTTCTTTTCGATAATTACAGTAATTCATAATTATGCTGAGTACCTCCTCATACTTACAAAAAAAAATTTTTAGAGATGTGGTATCAACTTGGAAAGTGATTTTCAACTCTACTTTCAGTAGGCATGGCATTGCTCATTAATGTGTCCTTATATATTCCCATGGAGATGTCTCAATATATTCACTGAATATACATATATATGTATATGTGTATATATATATATATATACATATATATATATATACATATATTCAGACAAAGAACACAAAAGTGAAGTAAAGAGTAGAGGGAACTTTCTGTAATCTAGTCAAACAACAAAAAGTTCCAAAATAATCTGCTTTTGCCCAATTTAGGTAATTTCAGGCAAAAGCAACATTTGTTTTGTTTCTGTAGTAAACTAGCACATTTTGCTACTCCGCAAAAAAATTCCTCCAAATATTGAAAACTATTAATCTTTTAAAAATGTCTTTAAGCTGCCTGTAGAAAGGTATTTAACCACTCCTGTCTTGTCCTGACAGCGCAGGGCATGAACAGTTAATGCGGCTTCGTTCCTCTTTGACAATCACCTTATCCACAAAGCCCAGAGCATGACAGTGCCCTACACGGCCTAGGAAACACTTCGGTCTCTCTGCTTTTCAGGGGTTCGAGGACAGCTCTATGCTCTATGCATAGAACCTACAGCTCATTTGTGGGGGAAAGAAATTGATTCTTAGAACAGGAAGGGAACCTAGGACTGTTCCAATTCAATATTCTCATTCTCCATAGGAGAAAATGGAGGCCCCAAGAGCTAACTTATCCAAGACCACACTGTGAGTTAATGGAACAGTTAAGAACTCCAACTGGTGGCCTAATTTTCTAACTACACTGCACGACTTAATAGTTCTGCACTTCTGAGCCCAGCTGGGACCCACTGGTACAGCTGCTCCAATGGTTCAGATATTAAAATACCACCAGACCGGCTCATAAACAGCTGTTACCTTGTACCTCCTTAGCGTTTCCTCTATGCCCCCAGGCACCCTGGCCCCTCTCCAAGCACCCATCCCACCTTCCATGGTCCAGCCCCTAAAAGAACACACGGAGCTGCACGGTCTCTGGGATCCTGTCCCAGTAAGATGGTACCCGGTGTCACTGATCAGGCCATGCCGCATTCGTGTTAAATAGTTTGACCATCATCACTTATTCTTTCCAGTCTACGTACCCTTAAATTGTGCAAAGATTATGCATTTCAAATGTGAATCGAATGCTTGTCAATTAGAGACATAAAAATTGCCAGGTCTGATTTTATAATGTGGTCAGAATACTACAAGATTTTTCTGCAGTCTCTCCACGGTTAGTTAACTTGTTCCTCACTTTCAGAATTCACCATGCTATAACAGAAAGGGTCGGTTATACAAAGTATGAAATTTCTTTTCTTTATAACCAATAATAAAACATCATCCTTTTTGCAAACATGAATGGCTCCTTCAATTGAATTCTTACAATAAAACATACGCAGCTGGGAAAATGCACTTGCAGAGGTAAGACAGATGAAAAAGGAATGTGGTTATTGATTAAATACAGGTATCAGAATCAGAGAAGGCTCAGATTTTTTTTTCTATGATGACTAAGGCCTGTGATTACAAATAAAGACAATGTTATTCTTTAGAATGGGCTTCTTAGGGAACAGAGTATTCCTATTTAAGGAAGCACATTAGATAAAAAAGATTTGAAAACAGACCACATTTATAGGGAATGGAGAACAGAGATTTCTTTTCCCCCCAGCACTGTAACAAGATAGTTACATTGTCTTTGCTTTGCTCAATGGATTTTTATAAAACCATTGCTTCTCTAAAAGCCTACAAAATATGGAAAGCAAGGAAGAAACAAAGTTACATTTAACTTGCTAATGAAATTTTCTCACTACAGAAGCTGATAGGCCTACAAAATTAATTATCGAGGCTGGACAAAGTTAATAATGAAGCAAAAGTCGTTTCAGTTTTTTCCAAGGAAGTAAGAAAACGTTCAGGCAGGGGCACTTTACAAACAGGAAACACCACATGAAGGCATATCAGCATGTTTTTCAAAAATAAATGTGTAGGTGGAAATGTCTGAAGGACAGAATTCATTATCCAACGTCTCCAAATTCCTCCCTCTACAACACGGAGCTAAGGAGTAATATGTACATTGAAGTAACATAGATTGACTATAAGACCTTTGCCCATCACATGGGGAGTTCACCCAGCCACACAAACTGATGACCTCCGATAAAATTTAAGTACTTGGTTTAATAGTTTGCTGGGAGTTCTCTGAAGAAGTGATCTGAGCTAAAACCTAAAGAGTTGCCATACATAGCCTCACGTGATCTGTGTGGACAGGCAAAGTCAAACAATATGATTATCTAGTAATTATATCAACATGGGACTAAAATTGTGTTGTTGGGCTCCTCTGCATAGGCCTAGATAGCCCCCAACATCACTGCGAAGGAGCCCAAAGTGTGGGGAGAAGGGGAAGAATGAAGACAGAGGAAGGACCCGCATCATTTTTTTTGGATATACAGTTGACTCTAGAACGACGCAAGGGTTAGGGGCCCTGAACCCCTGTCCAGTCAAAAAACCTCATATAATTTCTGATTCCCCCAACACTTAACTACTAATAGCTTACTGTTGATCGGAAGCCTCACTGATAACATCAACAGTTGATTAATACATATTTTATGTATGGATGACGTACAGTCTTCTTATAGTGAAGTAAGCTAGAGAAGGGAAAATGTGACTAAGACAATCATAAGGAAAAGAAAAATACATTTACAGTACTGCACTATATTTTTACAGTACGGCCCTGTATTTGTTGAAAAAAAAATCCATATAGGCGTGAATCTGCACAGTTCAAACCTGTGTTGTTCAAGAAGCAGCTGTAAGTGCCACCTTCTGGTCTACCATCTTGACATGCTTCACAGTCCTGCTTGTGCCACCATCTCTAAAGCAGGGCTCTCCATTAGGGGTGGTTGTCCCCCGTCCCCCACCAAGAGACATTTGGCAATGTCTGGAGATGTATTCGGTTGTCACGATGGAAGCAGGGGCAATGCTACCAGCATTCAGTGGGTAGGAGCTAGAAATGGTACTAAACGTTCCACAACACACAGGACACCTCCCACAACAAAGAAAGAGCTCTGTAAGCCTTCCTATCAGTCTCAGTGAACCATCACCAAATAGACAGTAAAACATGGCTGGAAATAGAATTGCCAGTGAACCCGGAGGATGCCCCGTTCCCTTCAAATTTCAGATAAACAACAAATAATGCTTTAGTACAAGCATGTCCCAGATATGGCATGTGACACACTTATACTACAGAAACGATTCCTCACTTATCTGAAATTCAAATTTAGCTGGTTGTCCTATATTTCTATTTGCTAAGTCTAGCAGCCCTAGTTCAAAAGACTCCACGTTTTGAAAGGGCTCTCTAGAAGAAATGATCTTCCAGCTCCCACCGTGTCTCTGCGAGAGGAGTTGTTTATCTCTTTGGTCAGAGGCCAGGACATTCATCGGACCCCATTTTACAATGTGGTATAATTTAGGTCAGGGAGCTTGGCTTAAAGATCAGCTCCAAAGAAGGACACTCATTTACCCTTCTGCCCCAGGCTTACGCTATGACCTTTGTCTAAACTGACCTCATCTTATTCTCTCTGCTTCCCATTTCTGAGAAGGGACCTCAGCCGAGGGCTATTTGGATTCAAGGTGTAGAAAGCAGTAGTCTTCACTTACACCTTGATAACTAAACCACATATTCTGGTTCAGTCTTGGCCAGAAAGATCCTTCTTAACTGATGTCTGCACACCTATAAGGGGATATTTTTTCCCTATCTATTTTTCTTTCTGTATTGCTTGCTCTGTCAGAACTCTGTGGGGAAAAGGGGTGAGTGAGTGTTTCTTGGCCTGGACCACAATACCATCTACTAACATATGAACTTCACTGTGCACTCTTAGTGTATATTTCGGGGTTGACCAGAGAACCTGAACACGTTCCCTTTACTACATTATTCCTATTTATTTTACAGATGAGAAAAATACCCAATAGAAAATATTTGATTAAGTGCTTTATGTACATTACCACAGTTCTCTAAACAGCTCTTAAAATAGATTCTGTTATTAATCCCATTTTCCTAGGGGAAATAGAGACTTAAGGAAATTAAATAATGTGTCTGAGGTCACACACCAAGTAAGCAATAGTCACGAGGTTTGAACTCAGATCTATTCATTCCAAAGCCCCGTTTTCAATCACTATGCCTAAAAGTTGTACAAATGAAGAATGATCAAACCAAGATAAAGTTCACGTATTCACTTCTAAAGCAAAATCAATCAGAAAAATATAATGACTAGATGCAAAGAAAACCATTCGCTGATGTAAATGTTTTAAAAGTTGTTATCCTGTGCAGTGATTAGAATTTGGAACATCTTCAAAATGCTTTTAAGATATGTCCCCAATAAGTAATAAATGCAAAGTCAATGTATTGCAATTTAATCTTTATGTCAGTAGCTTCGCCCCATTCATCTACAGTTATGAAGGCTTACCTTTTAGTGTTCCATTTTAGCCAAGCAACTTTGATCTCTCCCTCAAAAATCCATCCTGCACACAGCACCCAGGCCAACCCTCATCAGCATTCCACAAGGGGTGCCCGGAGCATGAACGTTTTTAATCAGTCAACAACACTACAGTCAACCAAATGCATTCTGATACTTAGACCTTTTATCTCAAAAGCTTCGCAGAAACCAAGGTCACGGTAACCTCTTTTATGGTTTATTGTTCCTCAAATGTACTTAGAGTGAATTTACAAAGCCACAACTTATTGTGTGGGTGCAGAGCTTTCACTAGGTTCAGCCCTCTCTAACATCTACTTTGTTTCCTCTTTCAGCGCTTTCTGCCTGTGGGTCCTTATTTAATATCAAGTTCCCGTAAATTTTGTAAAAATAAAACAAGAATATTGAACAAGATTTTCCCAGTAGCTCTTCAGAAAGCTGCATTAACATCTCAAATCAGTGCCGAATAGTTTTGCAATACCGGGGCAGATCCCCTCAATGGGGGAGGAAGATGAGAAGGTGGGACCGTGCCAGTGTCGTCACTCTGCCATTGTGACAATCAGGTCATTGCCAATGTGGGCATGTCAGGAAACCACCTTGCTCAGGAGGTGAGTTTGTGGAACCCCTGGGAAGTGAGGAGGGAAGGTGGTTCTAAATGTTGCAGAAGAGCCTCAACAGATCCACAGGTTCCATGAAATTCATTCTTTTTTTGATGATTCTCACTCGAAGCAATAATATGCATAAATTTATAGTTTTGATCTATAAGTGACANGGGTACACAAGCAGGGGGAGTGGGAGAGGAAGAAGCAGGCTCATAGCGGAGGAGCCTGATGTGGGGCTCGATCCCATAACGCCGGGATCACGCCCTGAGCCTAAGGCAAACGCTCAACCGCTGTGCCACCCAGGCGCCCCGAAATTCATTCGTTTTTTTGATGATTCTCACTCGAAGCAATAATATGCATAAATTTATAGTTTTGATCTACAAGTGACATTTTTTACAATAATGTATTAGCAATGTGTTAGAAATAATTTCGAGAACAGAAGTACCTGCGTAGCACCCAGACCATCCTGCATGCTACCCATGGTGCTTGTAGAACATGCTGGAACACTAGGTTCAACGAAAGCCAAGAGTGAGACCCATTCAGCGACTGCCTGACTTCAGGTAAGAGCTAGTGCAGGCCTGGACTAAGGGGATGGATAAAAACTGAATCATGGGGGAGGAAAAGAAGAGGCAAGAGCCATGTCTAGAAAGGGCCTCGAAGGCTAGTTTGTGTTTTACTTAGGAGCAGATGGTGAGCCATGGATGAATGGCAGGGGATCCCATGATTAAAGTGGTGTGCGAGGAAGCCTAGCCACACAGCAGCGTATGGGGTGGACTATGGCAAGGGGAGACTGAAGACTGACAAAGGAGCACTTACAGGAAGGCATGGGGTGATGAAGGCCTGAAATAGGACGGTGACAGGGAAAACTGGAGGGAAGAGATGGATGGGAAAGAAATTAGAAAAGGACCATTAGTCCTTTCTCAAACTCTTCTTATTTTAAGACTCAAATATTCCCTACTGTCTATCACATATATGAGTCATGAAGCCATTATTTTCATTAGGGAAGGAACGGGTTGGGGAGGGGGGAGATCTATTCCAAGTGGAAAGTCAAGGTATATTTTTAGCTACATTAAGCCAGCCTTCTGCTGCTCTGCACACTGATGTAATTCCAACATAAAACATAATCTATAATATTCCCGGGGAACAAATCCAATTCTGGGTCATATAAATTTTCATATAAGTCCATCACAATTCATTCCCAAAACATCTCATTCTCTTTGAAAGCTGGAACTGCAGCAAGTGATCAAAAAGAGTAGTTTAAAATTGCTCTGGAATTTCCAGAGACGTTAAATCTAACCTGCCTACGGTGTAGGACCAATCCCCCAAACTTTAAATCAGAGGTAAAGCATTTTATGTTTTAAAAGATATATTCCTCAAAGTTTATCACAGTGTATTAAAGTCAAATGTGAGTTATTGCTTACCAAATCTGGAGCTGATGTCTCCTCTTGATTACCCTAGGTAGGCGAGAATAAGTATCTTCCAACCAACATATTTTTTACCTTTTCATCTGCCTCTTGCTATTTACAATAGAGTGAAAAATAATAGCCAATGAGTGACTTTGCAGGGTTGGACGAAGTGCAAATCCCATCTGACTCAAGCCTAAATTGTATTCCAGGCCCCTGGCAAGTTCTGCTGCATGGAGAAGAGTTATGGAAACTGACTTCTCAATAACTGGATTGGTCCTGGAGGAATAATCAGTGAAAAGTCATCTGATGAACTTTCAGTCCATTTGCACTGGCTTAGAACCCAGTGTCTATATTATTGGTCATGCCTGCAATGTGCTTCTTTCTACCCTTGCTGGGGCTCTCTGCATGAGGGAGGTAGCTGGGCCATAAGCAGGATGCCTTGTGAAACCCTAGAGTGAGCAGAAATTTTATAACTAATGTCATTATACAGGGAAAATTCCCCCCAATTCTTCTGATTTTTATCTGTTGTAAACATAACAACTGTCCATAATTCAAGATTCCTCCTAGGAGTTGAGAGAAGTAGGAGAACAGAGGGCATCCTTTGCTTTAAAGCTGTCTTAGAAGGGTCAGACTTCTCTGTGGGTGTGGCCGAGTACCACCTCGGCAGTCCAAATCAGAAGAACACCCCGAGGTTCACAGTTTCAAGCGCCCTCCCTTCTGGTCTTTGGGGTGTTTGGGCTGTTAGGAGGCTCCTGCTCCAGAACTCTCCATTAGAATCCACAAAAGACTTCATGTTAGCCTGTATTACCAGGGAAGAAGGTTGAGGTCTATCAGCAGACTTGAGGTCAACTCCTGCCTCCCCCGTTGACTAGCTAAATACATTGAATTAGTAACTAAACCTCTTTGAGCCTCAGGCTCCTCATCGATAAAATGTGGTTCATAGCACTATCCCATGGGTCATTGCGAGGAATCACAAAGACAATTCAGCAAAGCTTTTAGTGCTGGTTTAGTACATCCAGTACACTGGCTAAATTTCAGCTACAGTTATTGTTAGCATCACTACCCAGGTCATTTGTTTTCCTATTAAAGGAGAGATGTCTACATGTTTATTTCTTCCATACCCTACATCATACCAAGTTTTTGAGACCTACCCCTTTTTTAGGACACACTTTTCATTATTCTCTGGTTCCTCTCCCAGGAAATGAGCACTCCGCTACCCGTATCTCTTTATTTTTCTTTTCTCTTGTGATATCGTATCCTATTCTCCAAAATTAGGATAATACTTATTATAGCAGGTAATCTTAATAACCACGAACAGGTGCCATGGCCCGTAGGAATGGCCTCTCATGCATTATATCACTAAATCTTCCCAACAACCCCCCCCCAAGGAGGGTGTTATGATCCCCACAGTACTGATGGGGAAAGTCAGACTTGCAGCATTTACATACTTTTCAAATGCCAAGGAAACACAATGGCAGAGGAGAGATTTGAATGTAGTTTATCTGATTGCAAAGCCCATGTTCCTAACCACTTAAGCTGTGAGGCAACAATGCCTGGAGGCCAGGCTGGCCAATTTGACACTTTGAGGATTTAAAAAGGTAGGGCAGTGGGAGTGCCTGCCCCCCTCCTTACCTGGTGACAGGGACTTCAATGTGACCCCATAGAGTGCTTAACACATGCCCTTGTGTTATGCAGCAGAGGTGGACTGCACTGTTTCCCAGCCAGGAAGTCAGAGGGGTGAGCTGCTTTGCAGCTGAGTGAGGGAGAGTGGCCTCCCCCAGGGAAAGCACCACTTTCCAGGGTGAGCCCAAGCAAGGCGTGGTAGAGGTTAAGCCAGACGCGGTGTCCACAAAAACCAGGGCATATTTAGAACTCTCCCTCAGCCCAAGGGGGCCAACTAATATAATCAATTTGCCAATCCCTTACCAGTTAGGCACTCCCGTGAATGGCCCCATTCCTTTGGCAGCTGCCTTGGGCACTGTTCAGAGTACACGGGACACATTATTATTGCATTAACCAAGTCTCTGTACCTCAAGGGCAATCCAACAACCTTGGCAATGCTCCATCCCACAGAGGTACAATGGTGGCCACTTTGGCGATGCGCCCACTTTGCCATATCTCACGAAGGGTCAGCCGTGAGGGCTCACTCCTGGGCTCGGGCATCACCTTTCTGATCACCAGGGAGAATCACTGGCTCATGAGCCAGGTGTGGAAAGCTATGAGGACTGCCTCAGGCTCTTGCAGGTGAACCCAAATGTCCTGACACACATTCTGACCCCAGAAGGGCCACCCATGATCACACGCCCCTCCGTTTCCCACTGCTGACGTGAGGGTCAGTCCTTGCAAAATAGGCCAACTGTGCAAAGGCGGGCTGGCCAGGGCTAATGAGTGATCACCAGCCAAACCGCTCCGAGTTCAGCCCACTGGCTGCTGTGGTGTGTTCCTTCCTGAGAGACTCTCGCTGGAGGAGTACGGGGCACACCCCTAGGAGCCAGTGTTCTTGAGGGATGTAGAAGGTTTCTGTCCCCTTCCAGAGCTGAGACCAAAAATCCTGGGGGTCTTCTTTTTTGTTCGTGTCTCTGCCACAGGGCCTCGACCGATATCTTCCAGAGTCACAGACAGGTGTATCTAACTCAAAGCATAGGCCTGCTTGGGAGAGGCCCAGAGCTCTCATCTGTTTCATTAGCATTTCAGCCTTCTCAAAAGTAGTTTGCTGATCTGACCCCTATCCCACAGGTGTCCTTTCTTTATGGGGGGTGGTGGGTGGGAGGGGCATACGGGATGGAGGCACTGTGCCACGTGGGGAATAAACAATCTACAACATTAAAATCCCCACAAAGACTTGGATTCCTTTCACATCCTTTAGGGTTGGCTAGGCTTGGACTGTATTGACCACAGTTTCTGAAACAATGCATGTCTTACCCAGCCAAAGACTCCCCAAAACTTTATGAGGCTGCCTGGGCCTGGAGTTTTCTGTGGGTTTACTGCTCATCCTCTCCTTCAAAGACGTTCCAGCCAAGACCACTGAACGCCCTGCAACAGAGGCAAGTCTTCCCATGTGAACACTGCATCACCAGTGTAATGGGCCCATTTCACTGATGTGAAGAAAGAGAACGGGTACCAAGGCTTGGGCTCCCATCCCGTGTAATTCATTCCTCTTCAGTGCAGTGGTACGATCGTAGTTAGCAGAAAACTAGTTCTCAGAGGCTTCTCCATGAATCTCCTTGAAGAGGAAGCATTTCCGCAGGAACGCTTTTGCAAAAGCATCAGAATGAAACAAGAGCTATCTGATGAGAGTTTCTAATAACGCAATCGACCAGGGAATTTGGTTATTTCTGGGACGTACACTTAAACATTAACTAATTAATAAATTCATTATGGCTGATAACATACCAGGACATGTCAGATTTTTAGGAAATTCATATAACTTCTAGAACACATATTAACCATTTCCATACAAATATTTCCTAAGCAAAGGTTAGCATCACCTACTTGACAAGGCTTCCCATTTAACGTAACATATCAAATCAGCTCTGATGAGTTCAATATCTCCGTTTTATAGGGGGAAAAATAAATCTTTTGAGATGTTCTGGGAGACCTCTGGAAATCCCAGTGTTCGTTCAAAGGCAGCAAGACTTCACTTAGAATTTGATTTGGGGGAAGTTTGTAAAAAAATATCAAAAGGTTTTGTGTGCCTGGGTGGCTCAGCGGGTTCAGGGTCTGCCTTTGGCTCAGGTCACGACCCCAGGGTCCTCCAGGGTCCTGGGATGGAGTCCCACATCCACCACCCCTGCTCAACAGAAAGCCTGCTTCTCCCTCAGCTCCCCCAGCCCCCACCCTGTCTCGTGTGCACGCTCGCTCTCTCTCTTGCAAAAATAAATAAATAAAATCTTTAAAACACACATCAAAAGGTTTTTAAAACATTTGATTAGATAGGATTATAGGTTATAGGTCACAGTGAAACAATACTTAGTTATCCATTTAGCCAAAAAGACAAAGATTTCAAAGGCAAATACAGAAAGTTACACGGTTGTAAAAAATAACTTAGGTCTTTTAATATAAAAGACTCTGTTTTCTTTACCAATCAAAGGCATGATAAAGACAACATGAAGCATAGGAAATTTTTTTGATAAAACACAGAATCTTTGTTTGCTAGACAGATTACTTAAAACTTTTTACTATCCCATTAAGAACAGACAAGTAGTCCAAGAAAACTTTGTCCTCCTAGCAGATGAAAGAAAATTGTTTTACTTTTACATAAGTATACTATTGATGTTAAAGCCTATTTTTTCTTTAAGTCAGTTAAATCGAGCTATTTTATGAATTTATTTTGGCATTTTCCTCCAGAGGTAGAAAAACATCAAATACACACAGCACATCTCCATAGACAGACAGACACGGAGACCTGGCAGCTTTCATTCTAAACTGCAGCTCTTGATGACTAATGCTGTGGAGGCTGTGAGGGGTCTTGGGGCAAGAGAGTTTCCCTAGCAATCTAGTATTTAAAGTCTCTTCAGGAAAGAGAAGAGAAAAGAGAAGAGAAGAGAGGAGAGGAGAGGAGAGGAGAGGAGAGGAGAGGAGAAGAGAGGAGAAAGAAGAGAAGAGAAGAGAAGAGAAGAGAAGAGAAGAGAAGAGAAGAGAAGAGAAGAGAAGAGAAAAAAAAGAAAAGAAAAGAAAGAAAAGAAGAAAAAAGAGAAGAAAAGAAAGAAGGAAGGAAGGGAAAGAAGGAAAAGAAAAGCTTCTTCAAGCTCCGCCCCTCTTTTTTGCAGTCTTTGTGGCCGGTCTTGGATACCTCCCCAGGTGTGCTGTTTACATTTTAAAGACGAGATAAGATTTACAACATCAAGAGACAGAGAAAGAAAGAAAGGTTTCTCCTAGGGGTTTTTTGGGGTAGAGTCTCCTATTATAAGAAGTCTAGGGTAATTGCTATTTAAAATTTTCCTTCATATCAGGGGTCAGAAGGCATGGGACATCCCCTCTGTTTCCTCCTCAATCACCCCAACATCTTCCTGTTCGTTTTCATCAGTTCCCCGTGGACTCCTCCTCTTAGCACCTTAATCGGGCTTTGTCACAAGCGTTCAGACCTTCATCGCAGGCTGCTTGAACCCTCCTAGCTTTGCGGAACCACACACTAAGATCTCCAACTTATCGTCCTACTCCCCCATGCCAACCGCAGCCCCCGAAGCCAGCAGAGGAGGGACACTCACCCGTCCTTCTCTAACCTTGGCTCTTCTTCCAACTTTCTCCCCAGATCCTCAGCCTCTACTCTGGCATCAGCAGCCAGCCCATGGTGACAGCCATGTTTCCCTTGACCTGGACCACCACAGACCAACAGGTTCCAGCACCCACCCAGCAAATAGTAAAAGTTTCTATCGAAGCTTTAACTGGGTTCAGTCACATACTTCATCCAGATACCTCAACATCACATTATTATCTCAAGGCTGTATTTTGGGGCAGCTTCTGGCAGCAAGGAAGGCAAGTGGAATACACAGTCCAAGGACGGGGACAGAGTGGGGAGCATCTGATTGGCCAGGGTCCAGCTGACACATAGACAGGTGGTCGGGTCCTCTAGATGACCTCCCCCGACAGAAGCTTATGTAATATCTACATATGCTTCAGAGGGAAACTTCAGTCATTGGAAATTTCTAAGCCTTTTAATTATAGGGGAGAAAAAACAGATCAGACACTCATAGCTACAGCTTAGCACCTACATGAAACCTTCAGGAGAATACCCCAGCATGTGAAAGGGGTATTCTGAACCTTTTTGTGACTGCCTGCAGTTGGTTAGACGTGTACTGTACATGAAATTTTAATATGGTCCCTCTTTTTGTGGTAAAATCCAATTAAGTCTTTCTTTAGAATGGGGGCAGAGCCACATTTTGTGGGGACTGATGCTTAAAACTTGGGAGAATCTCTGTAAGAATGAAAAATGCAAAAATACCTTAATTTTGCAATTTTATAAAAAAAAATTAACAGTTTGAAAGGAGCTCAGCACAAGAGAGAACCCCAGAAGCCTAAGTTTCATTAGCTTCAAGGTAAATTGCATCTGTTTGGGATACAATAGAATAAGTTTTTCTTGCACTCTATTGATAGAGAGCTAGACCTCAACGGGCCAAGGAACTTTACAGCTAATCTGAAGGGGTCTCAGCAGGGCATTTGCACATGCTAGCATTCTCCTTTGGTGTAAACAGTCCTGTCTTATAGGAAAAGGGTGCTGCAAACTTGGCCGTCATGCTTTAGAACAGTACAGTGCACATAGTCTCATCTGACAACTTGAGAAGTAAAATTTGCTATGCCAAGAGGTCTCTCAGACTTCACTTCAGCATTCTTCCCAAGGATTCCCCGTAAAGGTGACATAATTGCACGTAGTTATTCCAGCAAGTGCTTACAACTGAATTATTCAGTGGGAGCTGAGACTCCAAATTTCAGTTTTGACTTACCCTACTGTTTTCATTTCTTCTTCAACATCTCTAATTTATGGTTGTCTGAAAATCTAATTAGTTATTAATCCTTAGGAATTATGTGCTGCAAGCATGATAAGAAACCAAAGAGGACTAAAGGAAGGTGAAAGAAGAAGATTTAACTGAAAATTTTATTCATAATGTACTTCTATGTAGGTGGGGGCTTAGCCACAATTACTGTAACGACAATTAAAAAATAAGACCCTTCTTCCCTTCTTTAGCTAAGCAATGGCATCTCAGCACTTCCCTAAGTCTGCTGGGCAGCATAGTAGTTTCAAGAAGATACTTTGTGGAGAAAGCGTCCTAAGATCCAGTGGTATAGTATTACTCCTTCTTGGAGATTCATGGGGCACATTAAAGGCTCTGAGAAGTCCTGCAGCAAAAATACGCTGCACACATACATTAGGCTCAGCATTTTCCAAACATACTAACTAAAGAAACCCGTCTATTAATAAGGGCACACATATCTGAAACACTGATTTAACATTTTGAAAGCATCACAGATGATGCACTTCCTTGGGTATTATAATTCTTTCAGATAGCTGCACAAGACAGTTTTTCAGAGAAAAGCAAATGACCCAGCCCATCTTTGCAACCACACTGCTTCACATCGGCATCCGCACCAACATGGAGGATCCATCTGCTTCAGCTCACAGAACTAAGATTTGGAAATCCTTCCAACATGACATCCAACAGAAGATTTTGATTCTGCCACAGGGGAGTAGTGACACCCTCTCTCTTCTTATTTTTCTCTTTGTTTCATGGCATGCGACTTGCTCTTTCCTTCCGTGTATCCCGTCCCTCTAAATATGTATCTGTGCTCTTATTCTTTTTTTTTTTTTTCTCTTTTAACTGCTCTCCATCTGAAAACCTTGAAAGTGCTCATTTACTGACTGATGTGGCTCCTAAGACTTAAACAGAGTCTTCGGGGGTGCCTCATTCACATAATGTCACCTCACCTTCTTCCAAGATGGCTCTACCTTTTAGTCGCAGTTCTGGCAGGCCAGTGGACACGGGGTAGTGGCTGGCTTTTACAGAAAGCTGCTCCCCAAATAATAAAGAAATCATCACTTCCAAATTAATTAGTTACATCCGAGATGCAGTTGCATATTCATGAATTCCTCCAAAAAAGAACCTCCTTGACCCCCGAGAGGCAGAAACCCCTGCCCCTGGGGTAACAGGATTATCTTTAACTTCATTCCAGGATAACTCATTTTACACGAGCCGCTGAGACTAGAGAAGAGAGTGCAACATTTATTCTGGGAATTACGGAATATTTGGCTCTTCGTGGTTCCTGCGAACTTTTCAAAAAGGACCGTACCGATCCATCCATAATGCACACTCGTATTCATCTTTTCCACTTAAAGAGTCACGTAAATTCTCTCACCGTCACTTCCGTCGCCTGGTACATAGAGATCACACTCAGATCTCATAGTTACAATAACGATGAAATGAAAAAGTTAATGGGAACCCCTTAGGAGAGTGGCTGACATATAGCAAGCTTACAATAAAGAATAGTTATTATTTCAACCCAAAAGCATGAAGAGGACTCCAATGCCTACTTTCCCCCACATTGTGAGAGTAAGAGGGACTTTGTATGCGCCAATTTCAGTTTCAATGAAGTTGGTGGAGTCTTTCTTTTGTAACATTTACATATAGTTACCCCACAAAATCTAATTAGTCATTAGTCCTTTGAAATTATGAGCCATAGCATACTAAGGAACCAAAGAAGGCTACAGAGAGGGAGAAAGACGAATAGTTGGCTATTAAATGTTCATTCATAATGAACTTTCCTGTAGATAGGATCTAAGCCACAGTTGCCCTAAATTAGCAAGAAATTTGCATCACTGAGAACAGTCCTGCCGTTTCCATTACACGGAACCTGTTAGATTTATGTTTGAGTAAAATGGAGCTAAATTGGGCTAAAATCACATTTGGGGGCCTCGCTATAAATTAGCCTGTGAAATCATTGCGATTGAGGTGAAATTTCTAAAAGCTTCATCTTCATTGGGAAAATGAACAGACCAACAATTCCTGAGTGTTAGCTCCACCCCACTCCAATCTGTTACTTTTACGTCCAACGTCAAAGGCAAGCTCTCCTCATTCCAATTGTACCCTGAACACTCTCCCCCATAAAATACGGTTTAAAGGCCAGCTGCAGTGTGGAGCCTTTTCTCGGAGCCTACAGTTTCAAACAAACGACTGGGCAGAAGCCAGGATCTATATGGGCTCACGAAGACTGTAAAACATTTGGTGCCTAGTGGAAAAAGACGCCTGTGAGCTCTGCCAGACGTTTTCAGTTTTCTTGCACCTGTGCCAAATGTTTTTCAGTTCCCCTACCCCTTTCTTTTGAAGGGGGGGGGTGGAGCAAGGAGTGGGGAGATAAGCAAGCTTTCCGAGGGCATATGCCATAGGAATTGAAAAACTTGTTACCACCATTAGACACTCATTTCCTGCCCGGTCCCCTTTCTGAAGGCAAAATGAGGACTTCCAGCCAATCTTGGTACTGACATTCTGAGCGTTTGTGCCTACTTGACATTCATTCATCCTACCCTACATCCCCCTGGATTCTGAAGACCACCTCCCCCCCACCCCGGCCCCCTCCCTGCAGTCTGTCTGAAACCTCTTTCTTGAACTCTCAGTTGAATCACCCCTGCCCATCACAGACACTAAATTGCCAATTATTTCAAGGAAATAATTTGCACGTTGAGACAGTTTGTAACATGCAAAAATATGTGTGGAAGAAAGTATATGTTTCTTAAAGCAAGAACACCCAAAATGTTTTCGGATGAAAGTGTGAAAATGTCTAAACATAGATGACATGATACAGATCATGAGAAAGTCAATTTGAAATTACCCTGGAACCTTGTGATAATGTTTTCAAAAGAAGGAGAATTCAGGGGAAGGGAGGTCCTTTCCGGACCCCGCACAGTAGCATTGAATATAAGGAGTTCCACAATGGTGTGTTTATTCCTCTGCATCATTTCAGTGAATTCAGGAACTCCGAGTTCCCCCCTCCCCCATTTACAGATAAGGAAACTGAGGGTTAAGATTAAGTGTATCAAGTCATACACCTAGGGAGCAGGGCTTGGACTTGATCCTGGGTTTTGTCTCTGAGCTCTCACACACGGATAGGCTGGCCATGAGAAGCCCCTTCAGCTCTTAGAGTTGTTGATGGAAGAAAAATCACACTTAGAGATTCATTCCTTTGGCTTAAATGTGGATCTCTGTTAAGATGTAAATGTTCTCTCAAGACAAAATATACAGCTTCATAAGCCATTTTTCTTATCAGGAGTGAGAAATTAAATCCTTTTCTCTGGGCATGTTTCACCAGATAGAGAGGGCAGATGCATTCCTGGGCTGCTGCAGACAGCAACAAAGCAAGAGGACAGCAGCTGCAGATGGGAAGATGGTGCCAAAGAAAGCTCTTAAAAATGTAAACTAAAACTTGTCACATCCTTGCTTAATACATTCAATATTCACCTATTGTTCCTTGATAAATTCCAAGTTCCTCACCATGACTTACACCATGATCCTTGCACAGAGCTTCTAGCCTTAGCAGAACCAGTCAGTTACCCCAACACGAGCAGCTGTTTTCTACCACAGGCCATTTGCTTTGGCTGTTCGTTCAACTGGCTAACTCTGATGCACACTTCAGATTACAGATTTTGGTCTCTTTCCCCTGAGACCTCAATTAGGAGGCCTCTGCTTCTGTTTCTTAGCACCTTTCTTTTCCTTCATGCCACTTAATTCAATTTCTAACTCCATGAGGGCAGGGACAATATGTCTTATAGTCCCTGGTACGTAGACCCTAGTAAATAGTTCCTAGTACAGAGAACAGATTTCATATCGTGTGAAAGAATGAATGGATACAGGGGAGCACGATCTACTTTGATATTCCTGATTGTTCAGTGTGGAAAAGCTCATCTCAAAGTTCAGCTAAGATCTTAAATGTTTGCTTGATTAGACACTAATGCACTTAAAGGAGATCCCTGCTTATGCGGGTCTATAAAAGAGACTCTGGTCTGTAAAAAGGTCTCAGGTCTTAGATATCAATTTTCTTTTTTTTTTTTAAGACTTATTTATTTATTTGAGAGAGAGAGAGAGAGAGCATGAACAGGAGGGGCAGAGGGAAAGGGAGAGGGAGAGAGGATTGAAAGCGGGCTCCATGCTGAGTGCAGAACCTGACCCAGGGCTGGACTCTTGACCCCAAGATCATGAGCTGCGCCAAAACCAAGAGTCAAATGCTTAACTGACTGAGCCACCCAGGCGCCCCTTCAGTATCTATTTTCTAAGGCCTAGGTGTTCTGTACCTGTATGTAATACCTACATACATACGTATTGGTACTTAGATTTGTGTTATATATACTGCGCATAGATAGTATGTATATTATATAATATATACAGGTAACAATCAACACGATTATTATTTTGTTATTATTGTTACTATTAGAATGGGCCCCACTGGCTTGGGGACTTGCTGTGTACTAGACACTGGCTTAGGCGATTTACATATGTTATTTAAGTTTCATTTAAAATAACATAAAAAGCTATTACTATCTTCATTTTACATATGAAGAATTAGGACCTATCATGATGAAGGTATCTGACTGAGATTTCTTAGAGCCAGGATTAAAAGCTAAGTGTATTCAAAGTCATTTATCTTCAAGGACAACCGACTTCCAGTTCATTATTCCAAAGCAAAATAAATACACAAAACTAAACAACAACAAAAAACCCTCCTCTTCATCCATCACAATTTCCTCTTCTTACNATTTCTTAGAGCCAGGATTAAAAGCTAAGTGTATTCAAAGTCATTTATCTTCAAGGACAACCGACTTCCAGTTCATTATTCCAAAGCAAAATAAATACACAAAACTAAACAACAACAAAAAATCCTCCTCTTCATCCATCAAAATTTCCTCTTCTTACACACACACACCCACACACATCAAGCTCAAGTAAAACAACAAAAATCTCTGATGAGAGAAAAAGAAAACCACCAGGAAAATGAAGACCCCAGGCCTGGTAAAACTGTCTATGGACATCTCGTTGCCACACACATCCCTCCACTCACGATGTCCACTTTGCTTAGGAGTTGAGCCTTTCCCTAAAGACCTGCGAAGCCTGTCATTATGGTCCAGGGCTTCTCACAGAAGCTCACTGGCCCCACGCACAGACAGAACAGAGGGTATTCCAACAGCCAGTGGGCAACGTGAGCTCAGCAAATTCTCGAAGATCATTATTCTCATACACAGGGCAGAGCCCCGCTTGGAAGCAGAANTTGGAAGCAGAGCCCTGGCCTGGGAGGTAAAGATCCTAGCGCCCTTACCCTTCCGCAGACAAGAAGGCCTCGGTCAAATGAGGTATTGGGTGTCGTCAGGGGAGTACTCAGTGTGGTGTCTGAGTGGTCAGTGGAGACAAGATGGCGGTCAAGGGCAGCCGAATGGACAAGAGGCTGGGCTGCTCTTCCCCTGCAGCCACCACGCCTTGGCCTCCGTCTCAGGCACTGTGATCCCATGAATGTCTCCATTTATGTCCATCTAACAGTCACTCAACACACTCCAGAAGCCGTTCATTGAACGCTGTGANACTCCAGAAGCCGTTCATTGAGCGCTGTGCTCCGGGAGATGTTGAAGTGCCTAAAAATTCCACTTCTTAAAAAGAAGAGGAGCAGAGGTTTCAGAAGGCAGAGGGGGAAAGAGGGAAAAGAAGAAATGGAACTCCATGGGTCTAGAATTCTGACAACCCTTCCAGCTTTGAGCTCTCAACTGCAGACTCGTTCAACCCCCCACACCTGCATCTGCCCATCCTTAAAAGGAGCATCATTCCCCGGCTGCCGTCCCCATGAGACTGTTCTGATGTGTGATTCCAGAAGAAAAAAAAAAAAAAACTGAAGTGGAAACTGCTCTATTAGCTGTGAAGTTCTTACTGTTGCTCCATGAGCAACTGAAAAATCTTTTTTCCTAGTGAGGCATCTAATCATTCCTCATGACCCATTAGGGGAAACTTCTAAAGGCCCACCCAATGGTATTTGCAGAGCTCGAAGCCCCCACCCAGCGAAGGCATCCTTCACCGTGCCATGCCCCAGTTGTGAAACTTTAGTCCCTTCTCAATTTAACGTATTTTCTTGGGTTGCAGAGACTCTCCCACTAACAGGCAGAGGGTCCATTAGTGGGAGATTTATGCTAATATCTCAGCAGTGGAAATCAGGAGGCTTGCTATATTCTCATTCGGTCGGAGACAAGTAGCCCGGGGTACGTCCTTTAACAGGATTTCCAGGAAGGATACTGCAGCTTAAGAAATGCTGATTTGCTGGCATTTATGTATTCCAGGAAGAGGGCTGTCTTAAGTGTATCAGAGCCTAGAGCAGAAAATTATTTTAATGCCCCCTCCTCCCTCTACACATCCCTAGCCTAAGAGAAGAGCAGAAAATATCCACTGGTGACTGAAATGCTGGCCCTGGCGAACGGCCTGGAGCCGTTCTGAAGAGCCCTCATAAGACAATAGGACAACCCTTCTGGAGAATGGGGGTGCTATCCACCCCCAGCAACTGCTCCTAAGATGGCCTTGCCAGCATGTGTAACGGCCAACTGGTTCATCTTGCTAACTATAACGCTCAGCATATGGGGAGGGAGTGTTTATAGATATATACATACACCATACATTTCTCACAGCAAGTACATATAGAGGCCACCCAACTGTGTATTTTGCAGACATACAAACACGCACATATATTGTCCATATGTTCAAACAATTTTTAAGCTATATCATGAACAAATAAGGATCTCTTTTACAATAAAAGTTCCTAAAGGTACCGTCGTGGGCACTTCAGAGCAAGGATTTTTAAAATGAACAGAAGCGGGCTTGAATCCCAGCCTTACCTTTCCCAGCGACGGGACCTCTTCTATCCGATGAGAATAATATTGGGACCTTCCTCGCAGGATATCTGTGAGGACTACGTGGGATTATATATGTGAAGCATGAAGCACGTTGTCTAGTGCAAGGTAAATTCGCAACAAAGGTTGGCATTATTAATACTAGATGCCAAACCAGGTTGTGACCAGCAAAATCGTTCCGAACCAAGAGAAGTCAAAACAAATGGCAAGATGCTAGGGAGCGCTCATCCACGGCATTCCACTTACCTCCCCTCCTCTCCTTCTCACCGCACCGCGGCTGCACACCTATCACGGTACCTACCCTACTGTAACTCTCTGCCTTCATTAGACTGTGACCTTCTTGGAGTCAGGAACTGTGTACTTTCCATCTGCATTTCCCCAGCTTCTGGATCATAGATCGGTTCGTGGTAGGTACTCAATAAATACTGATTGAACCAACTGTAATTATTAACAGATAACACAGGCTATGCAGACCGATCTGCAAATGCAAAGTGTCAAATTCGGTCAGTCAGGGAGATGGAAGAATGTGAATCATCACAGTAAAAGCTGATCTCCGAAACAAAGAAGTCCGCACCAGGAAAAAGAGTACAAAAGAAGACACATGCTTTCTTCAGACATTGTCTTTCCCTGAGAATACACAGATGTACGTATTCTTTCTAATCTTTTAGGATAACGCCAAAGGACAAGTGGATATGTGAAAAAGTCCTGCATCGTTTTGCTTGCATAGACTACCTCGTTAACACATAATCAGAATGTTCAGCCTTAGCTCTTAAAGTAAAGAGCTTACAGACCCTTTAAAAAAAAAAAAATTAAAAAAAAAAAAAAACCTGAGTGAGGAATTCCTGTAGATATTCTATTTTGTGTTGTGGTGAATTTGGTGAATTCAAATTCTTACCTGAAATGTGAATCCTTAATGCACGAAGTTATTATGGCTATGCTGAATTTGAGTCTTGGAACAGTGACAGAAAGATTTCTAAATGACATGTGCTCTTGAATGGCAAACTAAAAATTCAACCTAATTACCATGTGCAAAGGTGTTTTGGTGGCCCAAAGTAAAGAGCCACTAGGAATGGTCAGGGCACTCCATTTTAAAAACTAGCTCTCTCCCAGGAGGACCCTGGCCCCAACTTATGTACTACCATCAAAAGGGATTTTTATGCTAAGATTTCCTTGTTATTATGCAATAGTCCTGAGCAGCTTACCATATGAAGTCATTCTAAGCCATTAACACCTCATCAGGAATTCATTATCCAGTCATTTGGCAGAATTTCTAGAGGAGACTGCAGAGGGGAGCAGGGTAAGAGAAAGAATAAATCCAAATCCTTGGATAAGATCTATGAAGTCACACCCAAAGTATTATTTTTTAGCGCCATAGATTTGTGGACCTGGGTCAGCTTACAAATATCCACGTCCCTAAGGTGGACACTATAAATTGTCTACCCAGATGGATTCCTGCCGCCTCGCTCATACAGAGCACGTGATTCATGGGACTCAGGCGAAGCTTTAGGGGCAGAGTCCTAGGAGAATAAACCAATCAAGGTGAGGCAGTACCCTGGTACCTCTGATTGGTCCATGGGTGGTCAGGTGACCTAAACTGAACCTATTAGACTAAAAGGAAAAGGTATTCGTTCTCACTTTCTTTTGGCAGGAGTAAGGGAATGAGGTGTCTTGGTTGCTATTAACAGCCACCTGACGGCCATGATTAAATCAATTCCATACCTATGTTCATATCCCTGACAGAGAAGAGAGAAAAAGAACCAAGACCTCTAATATTGTTAAACTACTGTGTCAATTAAAAAGCAAACCTATTCATCTCTAGACATACTGTTAAGTGAGAGATAATTTTTTAATAAATTTTTATACTTAAGTCAGTTAAATGCCAGCTTTTGTGGTATAAAAGAAAAACTGCATTAAGTGTCCATATTGATTTTAAGATGTAGTTCAATTTGAAAACATTAAAATGTATATGGGAAGGTTGGGGGGGGTGGTACTTATTAGAATTTGGGAAATAAGCTATATTACAAAAATAAGTTAGAATTGGCTTGGTTCATGATTTTGAAATTAGAATGTCCACTTAGGATTTATGATCTATAATTAGAAGTGGTTCCAGTTCAGTGGTTATTCTTTCATAGATGGCTGCCTAAAAAATCTTAGGCCTCGTTGGTATTAATTGAGTAGATAATTGAAAGGATGGAAGATTAACCTTTTCTCGATTTTTCATTTGTAAGTATATGAATACAATAAAACTAGATTCTCCAAGAAAAATAGACTGTTGAGAAGACTTGGAAAAAAAATTCTTTTTAGGTATCATGAAGTACCTCTAATTCACATAATTGTTTTTCTTATAACTGATGTATATTTACCTAAATCCAGAGTTATTAAACAGCTGTCCCCACTTCTAGGATTCTTGATCTCCACATCACATCTCACTTAGTTCCTTTCTTTCCTATGCCTTCACGTGCATTCTATTTTGGCTCAACTCCGAGCTTAAGTTTCAATTGCTTCGTAAAGCAAAGAACACTTCTTTTCCCCCTCTATTCAGCCGCTTAAGCTCTTCCAAAAATATCAACAAATGACTCAATTTACCATTGAGACTCACCTCGAAAGGTGAAATAATGGTTTCCTGGAGTAAATAGTTTCTCTTGTCACCTTGCTCCACACTGTCTTACTAAATACTCTGGTGTAAGAGTGCTTGGTTGGAGCCCGAGAACAAATAACAAATCCATATCATCATCCAAAGATATGCCATTCAGTCAAAACATGGAAGCTACCTCATCACTTAGGGAAAATACGAGAAATTACACCGAATAGGATGCTTCATGAAAAGAATGTTCAACTAATCCAAGAGAGGATGTCATCTGGGGGTTCTCACTCCAAGCACCTCTCCTGGGGAGCTCATTTTTGTTTTGCATTTTTTAATCTTTATTTTATTTTATTTTTTAAAGATTTTATTTATTTGACAGACACAGCCAGCAAGAGAGGGAACACAAGCACGGAGAATGGGAGAGGAAGAAGCAGGCTCATAGCGGAGGAGCCTGATGTGGGGCTCGATCCCATAACCCCGGGATCACTCCCTGAGCCGAAGGCAGACGTTTAACCGCTGTGCCACCCAGGTGCCCCTTAATCTTTATTTTTAACATCAGCCATTTTGATTCCCCAGATACAGAAACGGGGCCCTGATAACACGATATGATAGAGCTCGCTGATGTCTCCATCACTTTAAATGTATAAAATTGTTTCTCATGTTGAAAAGTTAATAAATAGCACCTTTAGGAGAAGATGTTATGAATATTTAAGGGAAAGCAACCCTACTTTTTTAACCATCTTCAGAGAACAAAATTAAATAGGGACACAGTTTTTACCTAGCTAATGTAATTGACAAGATAGTGGAAACAAATGGTGCAGAATTTCAAGAGGTATTAAGTTTTGTCATTTTGGCACATGATCACTGTAATCCATCAACAACTCAAGGAAAAGAGTTTAAAAAAGATTTTGCAAGAACCATCCAGTTTGAGGGGCGCCTGGGTGGCACAGCGGTTAAGTGTCTGCCTTCGGCTCAGGGCGTGATCCCGGCGTTTATGGGATCGAGCCCCACGTCAGGCTCTTCCGCTATGAGCCTGCTTCTTCCTCTCCCACTCCCCCTGCTTGTACTCCCTCTCTCGCCGGCTGACTCTATCTCTGTCGAATAAATAAATAAAATCTTTAAAAAAAATTATATGAATTCTACTATTATTAAAAGTACGTGAAACAGTAAGTAGTGGGGGGATGGGTGTCAAGGATAATATGATGCCCGCACAGGTGACTTACCAGTTAAAATATACACTTGCTTTTTTAGTGAAAGTGGATTTCGTTTTTTACTACTGTGAAAAAGTTGGGCAACTTATACCCCATTTCTTGAAATAGTCAAAATATGAAAAATGGATTTTGAAAAGGCAGGACAAATAGGAGGTATTCAATATGTTTTTTAAGAATTAAGCTGAATTGATCAATGCAGCACCACATCGGCCATGTGACAAAGAGAACAGAGACTATTTTAAAGGGAATTCATGCTGAAAATAAATGGTTGAAGAAACAGTGGCTTGTACTACAATCTATTAAACTCTCAATGCATTAATACAATAGGGTAATAATATCTCCATCAGTCTAAATTTAGGCCGCTTATATTTATCCAAGAAGAAAAATGCAATAGGCTGTTAGCGGTTAAGTATGCGAGCAATAATTTATATATCCTCCTAATCCCTGCGTAATGCTGGATCATCTTATGTAGATGGTTTCAACATCTTCAGTAGGAGAGAACCAAAATGAGATTAATTCATGAGGATGCTATGAGGCACACTTAACTAAGAGAAGACAGTTCTTCGAAAATCAAAGTTCCGATAAAGAAGAAAATAACTGAAGTATAAAACTAATAATTGCCCTAAACCAATGTCTTTTCAAAATAAACAGTAAAATAACCCCTATGGAAATGTATCTCCTTGACAGGATTGCCTTCCTTAAATTAAATACTCAAAAAAAAAAAAAAAACAAAAAAAAGACCAACAACAACAACTACTCAGATTTTGGAAGTGTGCCTAGCTGAAAATTCTGAAATTCCCAGGTTCCCTTTCGGCTGTGATCAGCTATGAGAAATAGTTCTGTTGCATTATTTTTTAGGGAAAATATCGTTATCTTTGTAAAGGGCACATCCTGCACGCATTACCCTTCCCAGTGCCCTTAGCTCTTCCCACTTCGTGGTTAAGCTCCCCTAACTTGAGCTTCCGAATAGCCAAAGCCACCCGTCACCCAAACATGGGTCTGACATCGCACAAGCAATTTGCTATTATGAAATAGAATCTCTTCAAATCACCTGCATATAAGCACTCGTAAGCCAACTAGTGTAATGAACTTTTTACCCCTTTAAATAACCTGAGAAAGCTGGCCGAAGCAGTTTCTTAACAGCACTGAATTTCCAAGGACTTAAAAACGAAGCTTTGTTTTCTCTTTCTCATGGATGCAGGTGGGACCATAAACTTTCTAGCGTGACCCAGGGAACTCCCCATGGCTAACATGAGACTGTCACCTAAAAAGAAAAAGACCACTCGTGAAACAAAGTAACAACTCGGGGAGGAAAATCTGTTTGTGTTCCAATAACTAACGAGCCTATAAGGAATTTAAAAATATTGTACCTGGCCTGTGGTTACGCATTGAATAAAAGCAAAAGATATAAAATATGACACTTAATTGAACAAAGCTTAATAGAAAGTTCTCTGTAATGGGCAGCATTATTTCTAAAGGATCACGTCAGCTGTCCAGATGAAATCCTTGCCGATTCGGTAGTATCTCCTTGTTAGCTTACTTTCCAGAGAAAAAGGATCACATCACTGCTGACTTTTCAAATCGCTTACCTGCACAAACCAAATCACTTCCAATTTAACCTTAAAATACGGAAACTTGCAACCTGAGCTTCTTCAAGGAATGCTCTCTCTCCTCTAACATAGCATGTGTTTTCCTGAAACCCAGGCCAGGGGGCCTGAGGGCAGTTCATTCATTTTTGAATATCCAGTGATTCTTATTTAGATTTTCTGTTTCTTGAAAAGAGTTACAGAAGGTTTAAAGGACAATAGAGCAAATCCCTACATACACGCATGAAAGTTACAGTAGAAGAATTGTCAACAGCTTTTTTTTTTTTTAATGAAGATCATTCGTATTGGAGTAAAAAAACTGGGAGTAAAACTCCTTCAAAAGGCTTTGGCTTTTAAGCTACACCAGTATCTGGTTATTTGGTGCTTTTTCAAGATTATTTCAGCCAAAACTAATACTCAGATTTTCCATTTTCTGCAGTACACGTTTTGAAAGTGTATTTTTATTTATAGCAGTATATACAAAACCTGTAAATGCTTCGAACAGTATGGGTTTGCTATGTCTGAAGACTTTTTTTTTTTAACTTACATTCACAATATCTTCCAGGAGAAATATATGGCAATGAAGTTAAGCTTTAGCTAACCTAGACATAACTCTTAGGTACTCCCAGATTTCCTAGTGATCAATTCTCCACACTTGTCTATCTCTGACACTTTTATATGCAAATTTCACTTTTAAAATTATGATGTTCATAGGGCCTCCTGAGAGAATAGTCTTCTTAATTTGTGAGAAAAAGAATATAGAAGAAAAAAATAGTATGGGGGAAATTTTTTTTAATGTGTATTTTCTGGACAGCAAGAAAGTAGGCAGTTATTTCTGGAACTCTTGCTTTGCATTAAAATATCACAGAGCCAAATTCTGCCCTCCAATGATTTTTCTTAAAGTTACTTGTGTCCATATGTTTCTAGAAGCTGAATTTGCTTCATTGCATTTCAAGGTCTATCTTGCAGTTATTACGCAGGCAGAATGTCTATGAAATTGAATTTTTGTTTGTGTAAGAACAGTGTATTTGAGTATTTCCCGAAGCAAAATGTGGTCAAAGACTGTGGAGAATTAGGGTTAGTGGAAAATAAATTGCAGATCACCAAAACATCTCTTTACTTTGCTAATTTTTCCTACAAGGTTTCTCCGTCCACATGGGAAACTCCAAGAAGACTTGTGAGAACACAGAAAGTAATGTCTAGAGAATTTTTATGTGTGGCTATCTCTGAAAAAAAAAAAAAAGACAATGGCCTTTACAATTTTTTTTTTAATAAAATGTTGTCTCTGTTTAGCTGGTGAAAAAATACAAATGTCTATGTAAAGCACCATAAATGTAAAATAAGGAAAAGGAAAATTGACACTGCAAGGGATTCTGCTTAAAATTGTTATTCTTGAAAGTCTGGTTGCCAATTTAATACCATATGGCCATTAATTGTGCAGTATAACGTAAAATATTATGTGCTTTTCTGTATAATTAATGAATCTTAAGTTGAAGAATTTAAAAGAGACAAAAAATTATTCCACCAGATTCCAGACATTCGGGAACCTCTATATGAAATCACAAATCTTCTTTTAAGGTTTCTGAACATTTGTCATTTTTCCTGTAAAGCTATATTCATCTTCATACCAAAAGTACCTGTTTCACTTTTCAGATAATAAGGGGAAAAAAACTCTCCTACATCTGCACAAAATATGTCTATCCTCATTAGATCCATTTTCTCAATTAAATTCAAGTTTCTCTGTCCAAAAGGCATAAATCTGGGTATTGATTTAACTATAAAATCATGAAACTCCCGGTAGTCTTCTAAAACCATTTTACTTGGATGAGCATATAAGCTTTTAAAATATCAAGTTATTCCAGTATTTAATACACATAACTGCTTCCAGAGGGCTAAAGGCAATAAGGCACAGCTGCTTTTCCATTTGAAAAACTGCAACTAGCCTACTAGCCCGTGTCTTGCTACTTTCTGGGGATTTTTTTAAAGCGTTTGCTTCTATTTTATTCAGCATGAGTTTGATACCTTCTGAACATGAACCATATCACCAGCAGCCAAAATCAATAACCTATCTAATCAAGGCCCTATAAACTAACAACAGACCCTCGGTGCTCTGTTCTTATAAAATGTAGTTCATTCTAAGTCTTTCCTTCCAAACCAGTCTAACTTTAAATTTATTATCCTCTTCTGACAAGGTTAGAGCATTGTCTACTCAGAGTTCTAGAAAGACCCTTTTGGGGAGCAAATCAATTACCTCTTGCACGAAAAAAGAAAAAAAAAGAAAAGACCTCTCTAAACTCTCCTTGAAATCTTTTTATTTAGCTTCAATTTTCTTTTGAGAGCAAGGAATCTTCACCATGAAGACTTTGTGCAACAACCCGCCACTCCTTTTCAAATAAAAGTCATGTGTAAATATTTCATAGACATGTCTCTTGTGTGAATTGCACAATATGAAAAAGAGATGTTACAGAAATATTTCCCTAAATCATACCAAATAAGAAATATAAACATTTTCCTAAATCCATGAAGTTTTGAAGTATAAGCCACAAATTCTCCTTGTATAAAAGCTCGTATGCTTTTTTGATATCCTGCAAGCTGTGGCTGAGTAGCCTTCACTCAATGACTTCATAGCATAATTGATACTTTTGTTTGTTTTAAGCTTCTTCAACTGATGTTTTCCGTCTTAAAACTGAGAAGGATTTTTGCCTTTAAAGATTATTCATAGGTAGCAATATAAGCAAAACCAAAGTTTATCCAACATTTTTTTCTCCTCCAGATCTGTGACATTAAACACATGTGTGCAAAACCACTTTTCATGATAGCAATTTTCCTTCTATATTTTAGTTGTTTAATGAGACTTTCTCCCCAGCTAGATTCTGAGCTCTTTCTGGACAGGGACCTTGATGCCTTCACCTTGTTGCTGTAAGATTTCTCTGGAGTAGAGCGATGCCAGCACAGCCAGGGATACATACACATCTATTGAACTGGATGGAAACCAGCAAACACGGAAAACAGCTGGAGAATTTGAACCAAGTATCGGCAGGGACATTGGTGTGAGTTCCACATGTAACCTATTGCTTCTTGGTAAAATATAACCAACAACCCCTTTAGAATTGTGCCAGAAATTACAGCTCGGTGTAAGCGTAATAAACAAGAAATGTGCTAATAAATTGATGGGCAAGCAGAAATGATATTATCTATTGAGAACCAGCCTAAGGAAGCATAATGTCATAAAGAGGGGCCATAAATAAGTATTGATATGGAAAAGTTTGTGCTGATATTGGCTACCAATGCTAAGTCTAACAGCGTTCTTATCTGCTCTCATTGATCTCACCAGCTTGCCCTTTTTTTTAAGGATCTACTGATAGCCCGTATTTCAAAGAGCTAATCTCTTTTGCCCCTTTGTTTACTGGCTTTGTGTCCATTCTCAGCTTTAGCGCCAAGGCAGGCTTTTATTGAATATTCACTGTGATCCAATTTATAAGCATATGACTCTTCCTGATGGCGCAAGCTCTATGTGCTGGTTTTCTTTAAAAGGTGCCACTTCTGACCCATGATCCATAGGTTACAACTTGTTTTGCCAACACAGGTTATGTAGGGTCCTTATCGGCCACCCCTCTTTCCCTTAATTCCCTTGGGATCAACCACACACTCATTGAAGATAGCAGCTGGAGGAAGGAGGGGATCTGTGACTGAGAAATATTGAAGTTCACGAGTCTGTATGATCATTGAACCTATGCCTTTGAACTCTTCAAGCCTGCTAACTAATGCTTTAATTCAGATACTCAAAGATGGACGAGGAACGCATAAGGAGACCACTCTTTGCCCTTGGATTCAGAATATATGAGTCTTTTGCTGAGCGCATTTTGAGCACAGAAACAATGCTTTATTTTTCATTCCTTAAAACTATTGCTGGGAGAGTGGTTCCCTGTGAGGGTGGCTCTCTGTGATTCAAAACCATCGTCTTTTTCGCATTCGGATGTAATCCAAAATCAATAGCTTTAGCTACTCTCCTTACAAGCCGTTCAAATGATCCTTCAAATGCAGTGATGAGATGACATTAGCACCACCTGCAGTGACCACAGGCTTCTTCCAGCATGAAGTCTATCACTGTAGCCATCTCTAGTGCGGCCCATTACCATGAAAGATTTAACAGCTAGAGTGCCATAATGCAGTCGGTGCTGATGTTCATCTGGCTCTGTGATGCCCATTTGCTCTCCTAACACCCTTTATGCTGGCAAGAAAGCTGATGCATCTCGGTGACCAAATATCCAAAAGATAGAGATCTCGCAGTAAGAGAAATTGCAGAGTTTCCTAAGAGGAAGCTGAAAGGAGCACACTGGCCGTGTTTTTCTCAGTTCAGTTTCTCAGTCACCATGTTCTCATGGGCATGTTGCTAGATTTGTATTGTCCAAAATATATAGCTCGCCATGTCCAAAGGCCGTGAAAATATAGACTCAATTGCACTTTGAAACATATGGCATTAAAGCATGGTCTTTATTTTTCTTAGAATGCTCCACAAAAAGATAGTCTATTAGAAGATGCTTGAATTCTGCTCGTGTTATTTAAAGGCAAAAATCACTGACTACATATTCTGTACCTATTACTACAAGGCAAATAACAAGCCATTTACGTTTCCCTTGATCTGCTTATTTAATATTTTTTGGCTAACTATAATTTAATATGCATGTACATAGAACTGTGCTGTCCAATATGGTAGCCCCTAGGCACATGTGACTACTGAGCACTTGGGAGGCGGATATTCCAAATAGAGATAGGCTATACATGGGATCTACACTGGATTTGAAAAACAAAAAATTTTTAAAAAGAAGAATTTTATGTTGATTACAATAAAATATATTATTAAAATAATTTTACTTTTTTTAACCTCTTTAATATAACTACTAAAAAATTTTAGATTATGTATATAGTTCACATTTGAAGCTTGCCTTATGTTTGTGTTGAACAGCATTTAACTAGAAGAGAGAGCTGGTTTCAGAGGTCAACTAACTCAAATAGTATCAATGAAATGCAATCATTTCTAGCCCCACCCATTGCCAATAGTTTCTTTCCCTGGAGGTGAAGGAAAAGGAAACCTAAGACACTTATTGTATAAAATATGGACCTCAATGATTTAGAATTTACTAAATTTTTGTTTGAGGCAAGTATTCAATGTTGAAGATTCTAAAAGAAAATGGACACTTCTTAAATTGCCCTGGCAGATTTGAACAAGTTTAGAAAGAAGGAAAGTTCCTTATCATGATAACGGGCATCTATGGGAAACCTGCAATGAATAGCCTACTTGCTGCTGAAAGACTGAAGGAGATGCCCTATGATTAGGAACAAGCAGCAAATGCTCTCTTGCCACTTCTTTTCAATGTTGTTCTGCAAGTGCTTGCCAGCACAATCAGTCAAGAAAAAGAAATAAAAGACATCCAGATCAGAAAGAAGTAAAACTCTCTGTATTTGCAGATGCCGTGTCCTGTATGTAAAGAATCTTAAGGAATACACACACACACACACACACACACACACACACACATTAAAACTAAAAAGTAATAGCAAGGTCACAGGATTTAAGGTTAGTATACAAAAATCCACTATATTTCTAAATGCAATGAACAATCCAAAATAAAAGTATACTTTCACAATAACATCACACATAAACAAATAAATAAAATCTTAGGAAGACATTTTATAAAAAAAAGTCCAGTCATACTTGGAAAATTACAAAACATTGCTGAAGAAGATCTAAATGAATGGGAAAACGTTCCATGTTCATGGACTGGAATACTCTATTGTTATAAAAGCAATTATCCCCAAATTGATCTATGGATTCAATGCAATCTCTTTCAAATTTCCATCGGACTCTTTTTGGTTTTGTTTTTCAAAAATCAACAAGCTGATTCTAAAATCTATTGGAAGTGGAAAAGATCTAGAACAGCCAAAGCAATTTTGAAAAAGAACAAAGTTGGAGAACTTTCACTTCCCAATTTCAAAATTTACTAAAAAACCACAGGTATTAAGACAGTGTGGTATTGACATAAATATAGACATAAAGGTCAGTGGAGCAAAGTTGATTTCAGAAATAAATCCCTATATTTATGGTCAATTGATATTCAAAACCCACACTAAGGAAATTCACTAGAGGAATAATACCTTTTAAACAAATGGTACTGGTACAATAAACTATCTATGTTCAAAAAAAAAAAAAAAGGAAGAAAATAGACCCTTACCTCACAACATACACAAAAATTAACTGAAAATGTGTCATAGACTTAAAAGGAATAGCTAAACAACACAAATTTTAGAAGAAAACAGAAAGATCTTCAAGACCTTCAAAGATGTATTATATATGACATTAAAAGATTGATTTACACAAATTCAAGGGCTGTTTGTTCCAGTTCTTTGAAAAATGTCATTGGTATTTTGATTGGTATGGCATTGAAAGTGTAGATTGCTCTGGGTAGCATAGACATCTTAACTGTGTTTATTCTTCCGATCCATGAGCATGGAATGTTTTTCTTTTTGTGTCTTCTCCAATGTCTTTCAACAGTGATCTGTAGTTTCTAGAATATAGATCCTTTACCTCTTTGGTTAAGTTAATTCCAAGATAGTGTATGATTTTTGGTGCTATTGTAAGTGGAATCAATTTCCTAATTTCTCTTCATACAAATTTAAGGACTATTTGTTCCAGTTCTTTGAAAAATGTCCTCGGTATTTTGATCGGGATAGCATTGAAAGTGTAGATTGCTCTGGGTAGTATGGACATTTTAACTATGTTAATTCTTCCAATCCATGAGCATGGAATATTTTTCCATCTTTTTATGTCTTCCTCAATATCTTTCAAAAGTGATCTATAGTTTCTAGCATATAGGTCCTTTACGTCTCTGGTTAAGTTAATTCCAAGGTAACGCATGGTTTTTGGTGTTATTGTAAATGGGATGGATTCCCTAATTTCTCTTTCTTCAGTCTCGTTATTCGTGTATAGAAATGCAACTGATTTCTGGGCATTGATTTTGTATCCTGCCACCTTACTGAATTGTTCTATAACTTCTAATAGTTTGGGAGTGGATTCCTTTGGGTTTTCCATATAGAGTATCATGTCATCTGCGAAGAGAGACAGTTTGACTTCTTCTTTGCTGATTTAAATACCTTTTATTCCCTTTTGCTGTCCGATCACTGCTGCAAGGACTTCTAGTACTATGTTGAATAATAGTGGCGAGAGTGGGCATCCTTGTCGTGTTCCTGATCTTAAGGGAAAGGCTTCCAGCTTTTCCCCATTGAGAATAATGCTTGCAGTAGGCTTTTCATAGATGGCTTTTATGAGATTGAGAAATGTACCCTCTATTCCTACACTCTGAAGGGTTTTAATCAGGAAAGGATGCTGTATTTTGTCAAATGCTTTTTCTGCATCAATTGAGAGGATCATATGGTTCTTGACTCTTTTCTTGTTGATGTGATCTATCACACTGATTGATTTGTGAATGGCCCTGAATCTCCAAGGAAGTGTTCNCCCGAATCTCCAAGGAACTGTTGAAAAGGAAAAACAAAGCTGGGGGCATCACAATGCCGGATTTCGAGCTGTACTACAAAGCTGTGATCACAAAGACAGCATGGTACTGGCACAAAAACAGACACATCGACCAATGGAACAGAATAGAGAACCCAGAAATGGACCCTCGGCTCTTTGGGCAACTAATCTTTGATAAAGCAGGAAAAAACATCCGGTGGAAAAAAGACAGTCTCTTCAATAAATGGTGCTGGGAAAATTGGACAGCTACATGCAAAAGAATGAAACTTGACCACTCTCTCACACCATACACAAAAATAAACTCCAAATGGATGAAAGACCTCAATGTGAGACAGGAATCCATCAA
The DNA here is from genome assembly GCF_002007445.2 of Ailuropoda melanoleuca. Classification (NCBI taxonomy): domain Eukaryota; kingdom Metazoa; phylum Chordata; class Mammalia; order Carnivora; family Ursidae; genus Ailuropoda; species Ailuropoda melanoleuca. Next base: position 36,268,780 of record NC_048221.1, on the reverse strand, counting down.
AATCATAGAGGAGAACATAGGCTGTAACCTCTTTGACAGTGGCCACAGCAACCTTTTTCACGACACATCTCCAAAGGCAAGAGAAACAAAAGATAAAATGAACTTGTGAAAAAAAAAAAAGATAAAAAGCTTCCACACAGCCAAGGAAACAGTCAAAAAAACTAAGAGGCAGCCCACAGAATGGGAAAAGATATTTGCAAATGACACTACAGATAAAAGGCTGGTATCCAAGATCTACAAAGAACTTCTCAAACTCAATACACGAGAAACAAATAATCAAATCAAAAAATGGGCAGAAGATATGAACAGACACTTTTCCAATGAAGACATACAAATGGCTAACAGACACATGAAAAAATGTTCAACATCATTAGCCATCAGGGAAATTCAAATCAAAACCACATTGAGATATCACCTTAGAATGGCATAAATGGACAAGGCAAGAAACAGCAAATGTTGGAGAGGATGTGGAGAAAGGGGAACCCTCTTATACTGTCGGTAGGAATGCAATTGGTACAGCCACTTTGGAAAACAGTGTGGAGGTCCCTCAAAAAGTTAAAAATAGAGCTACCCTATGACCCAGCAATTGCAGTACTGGGTATTTACCCAAACATACAGATGTAGTGAAGAGAAGGGCCATATGCACCCCAATGTTCATAGTAGCATTGTCCACAATAGCTAAATTGTGGAAGGACCCGAGATGCCCTTACATAGACGAATGGATTAAGAAGCTGTGGTCCATATATACAATGGAATATTACTCAGCCATCAGAAAGAACGATTACCCTACATTTGCAGCAACATGGACGGGACTGGAGGAGATTATGCTAAGTGAAATAAGTCAAGCAGAGAAAGACAATTATCATATGGTTTCACTCATTTATGGAACATAAGAAATAGCAGGAAGATCAGTAGGAGAAGGAAGGGAAGAATGAAGGGGGGGTAAACAGAAGGGGGAATGAACCATGAGAGACTATGGACTCTGGGAAACAAACTGAGGGCTTTAGAAGGGAGGGGGGTGGGGGATTGGGCTAGCCCGGTGATGGGTATTAAGGAGGGCACGTATTGCATGGAGCACTGGGTGTTATACACAAATGGTGAATCATGGAACACTACAACAAAAACTAAGGATGTACTGTATGGTGACTAACATATCATAATAAAAAAATTTTTTTTAAAAAGATTGATGTATTAAAAAAATTGATAAACTGGACTTCATCAAAATTCAATATGTTTACACTTCAAAAGACATCATTAAGAACATCAAAAGACAAGCAACAGACTGAGATAAAATATTTGCAAAACTCATACCTGACAGAGTACTTATATTCAGAACATGCGAAGAACTCCTACACCTCAACGATAACACAAACAATCCAATCAAAAATGAGCAAAAGATTTAAAGAGACATCCCACCGAAGAAGGTATACAAGGGAGTCTAATAAGCACATGAAATGATGTTCAACATCATGAGTCATTAGAACAATACAAATAGAAGCCAAACGTAGGTGTGCTTTTACACTCACTGGAAAGGCTATAATAAAAAAGATAGTCAATCATAAATACTGCAAAGATACAGAGAAATTGGAACCCTCAGACATGGCTAGTAAAATGATATAGTCACTTCGGAAAATGGTTTAGAAGTTCCTCGAAATGCTAACATAACCCTATAACCTAGCAATTCCACTAGTAGGCATATAGCCAAGAGAAATGAAAACATATGTCCACACAAAGACGTGGACAGGAGTGTTCTTATTGGCCTTATTCGTAATAGACAAACATTAGAAACAATCTAAGTGCCCAGTGGCTGGTGAATGTCATGCAAAATGTGGTGTATACTCACAGTAAAATACTCCTCAGCAATAAAAAGGCATGAACTATGAATACGCCTCACAACATTGATGAATCTCGAAAACATGCTCCGTGAAAGAAGTCCAACACAAATACTACATATTATTATATAAGTCCATCTATATAAATGCCCAGGAAAGTCATGAAACAGAAAGTAGGTTAGCAGTTGCTAGGAAAGGGAGCAGGGACAGGGGAGGGCTTTACAGTGAATGCGTGTGAAGGATCATATTGAGGTGATAAAGATATTCTAAAGATAAGTGGTTGCCCAACTTGGTAAGTTTACTAAAAAATTCGGGAACGGTACGCATGAAATGGGTGAATTTGAATACGCCAAATAAAGATTTTTTTTTTCCTAAAAACAAACAAACAAACAAAAACTTACAATCTGGCACTTAAGACCCTACAAAGTCTGGTGTCATCACACCCAGAACCAAACAAAAACAACAACAAAAACAAAACAATAAACTATGAGCACAGAAGAGTGTGAACTCTGAAGGCAAACAGATCAGGGTTCAAATCTGATTCCATCATTTACCAGCTGTGTGTCCTGGGTGAGTGATTTTACCTCTCTGAGAGTTACAATCCTTGCCTGTCAATAGGGTTAATAATAGCGTCTCTTCACAAGATCGTCCTGAAAAATGGAAGCTGGGCACTCAAAGCCTTGAGCCAAGCTAAGCAGAGTAAATGCTCGCTGATTGGTAGCTAGAATTCTTAGCTACATTTCCAAATTACTTACAGGCTTTTCCAAAATTCTGGGCTATTTCAGGTAAGCGGTTGCTCCTAGGGATTCCTGATTTGCCATATTGTACTATCATTCTCTTCACCTAAAGATCTCTACCAGTCCTGCTTACCAAAACTGCTCATTCTTCAAGATCCACTCATCCTTTCAGAGCATGCCATTCCAGGAGGGATGCTTCTCTTCTAAACTCTTCTATGAATAACTGTATACACGTCACTCATGTGATTTATAACACATGACACCTTTCCTTGAGTGTATAATTTGCCATCTACCTTTCCTTGAGTGTATAATTTGACGGATGTGTTTTCACAGTCTCCACTGCCTGAGGCCATGGAAGATATCAAACCCCAGAATTCTTGACTAGGGAGCTCAAATGTAACTCTTAGTCCTTCTATAGCACCATTCCAGGGAGCCAGAGTGGTCGGACAGCTATTTACTACCCCTGCATCCAGATTATATCTGTACAGAAATAGATTTACATCGAGAAATGCTCCCTTATTTTGGAATGGATAAATAAAAATGTTTAGGAAAAGGTAAAAGTCTTATAAAATGCATATTAAAAATTTACCCAAGCACCCGATATCTTCTTTGGCTGTGAGACAAAGAAACCCAAGCCCATTTCTCTTTATCCTGCTTTCTAAAGGGTTAAGCACTGAAGCTTAGTAGAAATGAACTCGGTAGGATAGGCAAGAAAATAAATTTCAGTGTGTTAAGTCCCTAATTTGTAAAGAAATTCTGAGCCCTCTCTCTTGAACTCTCTCAATATACTGCAAACACGTAGCAGTGCTTTTGTGAATGAAGCAATGCCTTTGACTGTAGTCACGATTAATCTGCCATATTAACAACTTAGCAACACTCCGTTTCTTAAAATAGAAACATACATTGTGAGAAATGTTTCCTTATTTTACCTCCTATAGTTCTTTCAAATGAAAAAAATCAGACATTTTCCAGGAGTTTAGACATCCAAATTTCAACCAAAAGGCCTGTCTTTATCAAAGGAAATAACTGCTCTCTCTTGCTAAGGTTTGTATTCTTCAACGATTTCTAAATTGCCCCCTTCCTTTTTTAAAATACCTTACAACAGATAACGACCTACATCATTCCCCTTTTTTGTCACTTTCGATGGGATCTTCACTTTTCTGCTTCATTCATTAGTCTTCTATCGAAGTATGAGTTGTTGAAAAATTGGATAAAACTTCACGGTAGCTCTGGTCTGGGAGCAGCATTTTCCTGGCCTCGCGTCAGCATGAGTGTGACCTTAGATGAGAGCCTCAACATATGGGGAGATCAAAACAGCCACCCCATGTATCATGAAGGTATTTTGGGAGAGTAGCTGAGACCACAAGTATGAACATATTTAGTGATTTGGGATCAAACTCAAGCTCATCACCATGCTTGTTACATTTCTTCCTTGGCTCTGAATGGCCAGACCCACCAGAGACAAATCCTCATCTCCCATTTGTCCCTTAAAGTTCAAAGGTATGTTGGTTAGTAAATTTCATCTTTTTTTTTTTAATTCATTAAGTAGAGGAATGGCTTTCACAAATTAAACCTAGATCTTTCTGTTCGGAAGGAGGTAGGCAGTTGGAGCAGAGGTTTATATCGAGTCTTGGCGTCCATACTTAAAGCTCTGAGCAAATCACTCCAACTCTGGTCAGGGTCCCCATCTGTAAAATGGGAGCAAATATCATAGGTTATAAAACCCTTTAGTGCTGCCCAGATGCAAATGCTCATTAAATATTTAGTAAGTCTGTTTCAAAAAGATGCACGTTCAGTATTTGAGGAGCTCTAACACTTATCATCTCTATTACTTATTCCACTGTGTACTTCTCAGAGAGCTCTCCTCTGCCCTCCATCCTTAGCAAGAACTGAATTTTCAAAACAGAGTGGTTTTATAGGAACAGAGGAGGGGACAGGGAGAGTTAGACTGATTTACAAATATACCAAAATTGAAAGCAGATTTCTCAAATCTTGCCTGTTATTACAGCAAAATATGGGAGAGGTGGGTAAAAAGAAAGCTTCATTACTGCCCAAGCCAATTTGACTTGTGCAGAGCTAATTAAACGTGTCTTGAGTATATAAAATATATCATCCCCAGATAACAGCATACTGTTAAGTTCTTCATCTTATTAAGAGCTTGCATTAATGCTTCTTCAACATAAATTTCATACCCAGACAGGTACGATTTGAGACACCTCACAATAGGAATGACCTAAATTAGGGTGATGGAGGCAAAAGATGGATCACCAGTCCCTGTCTCAGTGAGAAGAGGAATGAGGATTCCATCTTCCATTATTGTCCAATTCTAATGCGCTAACATTATTTTCTGAAAAAGCTTACTTCCTCCAGCCTTGGGGCCCCTGGGAGCTCTGCAGAGAGGGAAGGGATTTCACAATCCAGAGGGATAAACCCCAAACCCCAAAGTCATAAAAATCAATGCTGAAGGGCCCTCTGAAATTTCACACTTGACAAATGAGGAATACAAAACCAAGACAGGTGTCAATCTACAGGTATGGACACTGATAGCTAGTATTGCATTCTGGGAGCAAAGAAAGTAAATAGAATATAAGCAAGATCGCCACGAGGACCTACTTGACTATTACAAATAAGAACAAATAAAAATTTAAGAATTAATCAAGGAATTACATCAGTTGACCTGATTGGCCCATGCCTCTCATATTTTCTACTACCTACTTGACTGTCTTAAAACACTCTTCTGGCTCATGAGCCCCTACCCTTTGGATCTAGTGTCTCCAGCACATTATTCCCCTGGCCTATATCTAAATACCCCTTTTTGATGCAAACTTTCCCCCTTTGGGGTGCCCCCTCTCAGCAGGATCAAAGGTGAAGTCAAAGCCAAAAGGAGCACCATGACTCAACATAAGACTCTACAAAATAGCTGGCAGCCCAGAACTTTATCACCTTAACTTGCTTAAAACAAGCTCTGCTTACATAACTCCCTGGAACTTGCATGATCTCCCCACTGCTAAATAAATCAAGGCCAAACTTCTTCAAGGAGACAAATATTCAAGGCCATTCACTCAGGTACCAAGGCTCATTTTCTCTTATTTTCCTACATTCTATTCCACAAGTTCTCAACTTGACTATACACTGGCATCATGTTAGGAGATTTAAAACCCGTGAGTCCTCAGACCCCACCTCAGACCAATCGAATTATAGTCTCTTGTTGAGGAGACGGGAACATGAGAGAGAAAAAGCAGTGACTGAGAGCCCAGCCTCTGGATCTAGACAGCCTGGGCTCAACGCTTGTCTACACTACTTATTTGTTGCACGATCACCGGCACGTTCCTTAAGCTTTTATGCCCCAGATCACTCTCTACAAAATGGGGAAAATCACAGACCACTTTTGTAGGGATATGATAAGAATCAAAAACACGAATACACGCAGAGCAGAGATTATGCCGAGCACACAGAAAGCCAGAAGTAGTGTTGTTATTACTATAGTTAAAGATGTTGGACAGGGATATGTCTATAAGGACGAATATGTTTTCCCTGATTTAAATTTAATTCAATGCTGTTCAAACAGCCCCTGAACCTGCCTTGAAAGAGTCAGTTTCAAGGAGGGTTTTGGTATCACAAAAACATCACTGTTCTCAGTGTTTTCACTGAAAACAAACATCTTGAAAAAAACCACAGGGTGTGTAAAACTTCAAGATATGATGCTAAGTGAAGTAAGCCAGACACAAAAGGACAAATACTGTATGATTCCACTCACATGACATAACCAGAGTGGTCAAATGTGTAGAGACAGAAAGTAAAAATGGGGTTTGCCAGGGGCTGGTGGTGGGGAGGGGAGAAGTGGGGAGTTGCTGTTTATAGTGCAGAGTTTCAACTTGAGAAGATAAAAAAAAACTCTGTAATCGGATGGTGCTGATCCATGCACAACAGTATGAATGTACTTAATGCCACTGAACTCTACGCTTAAAATGGTTCAAATGGTAGATTTCATGTTATGTTATTTAACCACCGTAAAAACATGTTAAGAGTAAAAAAATTCACAGGAATATAGAATGTACATTGCTTTCCTTGATTATAAGATTACCATCAATCTATTAAAAACCCTTTGTATTCTTTTTACTCTTTCGTGTTCCCTGGGCCATTATTTCAATAACTTTTTTTGAAAACTTATGACCTCACTTTTAATAGGTACAATGGGAAATTGACCCAACCACAAAAATATTTCTCAATGATATCCTTTGCAGTGAATTGGAGCTATAGAGAATGCCCTGTGACTTCCAGGGTTTCCCAAACAGAAAATCCTGAGCATTAATGGGTAAATTTTCACTGACACTGTACAGTTTCTGTAGAGTTGACATTTGATTGATGCTGTGACAGCTTTTTTAAACCTTATATACTGTTAGTGCAACCATATTAGAGACTGCTCTTGACTTTGTAAAGTCATTTAAAAAAAAAACAGGGCTAGGGTGAAGATTAAAAATACTTCATTGAAATCCCAAGGGCGCTTACATTGACAGAATAATGGCCCTCATTCTGGGATCATTTCCTTGGAAGGAAATACGTGCATGCGTGCATGCGTGTGTGTGTACATATATATGTGTGTGTGTGTGTGTGTGTGTGTGTGTATATACCCTTTCTAGGGACAATGAGTTGCCCCTGCAACTCCTTCAGATTCATTAAAGGGCCAATGGAATGACGACTTTGCATACATTTACGCACCATGCGAGACACTTCTACTGAAATTCAATTGTGACTGTGAATGCTTCAGACCAGATACAATTTTAACATTTTCTGCTACTGGAGTGAGAAGACCAAATAGCTATTTCAAATTCACATTTCCCTTTTCCAATTGATCGTGGCACTCCCCCTGGAACGCCCCCATGTTACAACAGCTCTAACTTTCCAATTCATTTTCACTGGAAAAGTCTAAACATGAAGCAATCCCTTCTACTCTACCAGTCACTGTGGTTCCCCTAAGGGTATTTTTGTGTTGAAGTAAGTCACTGAGTGGCAGACTGATAGCTTTTTGTCTTCCGAAGCTCATTGACTAAGAAAATAATACACATAACGGCAGCCTATTTCAACAATATCCCAAGGGGACACGAGTCTGTTGCCGCCCACTTTTAGTGATGGGGATAGAGAGGGTTAGGGAATAAAACACCTTGAGGGGGGCTACAGAAGAGAACATACCAATACTCTGGGTTTTGATGGAAAAAGTAAAAAAAAAATCGTAAAAACTGTGCCTCTTCAGAAAATATAGGATAAGGTACCTACTGTCACTTCTGATTAGAAGAGAGTTAGGAAAAAAGATTCCCGGTAATAGATATGTCACTGAATTTGTACATTGCTTTACTAAATGAAAATCCAAAAATGAAAGGGACATCAAAATGACTCTTTGTTATTCAGAGGACACCTGTCCATACTTTCAGACACTATCAATGCTCAATACCATACAGTTGAAATGATGCCTTTACATCCTCCCTCCAAGTGTTTGATACTATTTTTTTCCCTAATGGTATTGCAAACCAAGTGTTCAGGTTCAATTCAGAAACATTAAATTTGAAGGATAAACGTATTTCTGTGTCAGGTGTCATAACTATATCTTATATTTTATAAATATTTTCACTTTCACCTGTATAAAAGCAGCATAATTAGGAAAAAGGTTCAAGGAGCATGGAATTATATTTCTGTTTATGGTTTTATAAACACAGCTCTGCTTTACTTTCAGCTCTATAAACTGCAGCTGTAAAACATCTTTAACACTATTTGTTAATAACCTGACTTCATTTAAAATTGCTTCCTTCCTTCTGTACATGTTTCTTTCTTTTTTTTAAAGACTTATTTATTATTATTTTTTTTTAGAGAGAGAGAGAGCAGGGGGAGGGACAGAGGGAGAGAGAAAGAACAGACTCCCAGCTGAGCGCAGAGCCCAACCAGGGCTCCGTCTCACGACCCCAAGATCACAACCTGAGCTGAAATCAAGAGTTGGAGGCTCAACCAACTGGGCTACCCAGGCGCCCCTATATATATTTCTTTAAAAAAAACCCCAAAACTAATTTATATCTATTTTAGAGAACTAGCAAACTGAAAAATAGTTCATTTATGTCCTCAAACACAAAACTTCTAGGGCTTTGAGTTTAAAATGACAATAACATCAGAAAATAAAACAGTTTAGTGTGTGAAGAAGAAGAAAAAGAGGAGGAGGAGGAGGAAAAGACCATTTATTTAATTAGGCAACGGGATTATAAGCAATTATGTCTTAAATTTCTTTTATTGCAATATTCCATTGTGAAGTACAGCCTAAAAAAAAAACAATACCCAGAATTTATTTGGTATTTTATCATTTCTCAAGTGTTTTAATATTTCTTTATTTCCTTTTTTTAAATTTTTTTTAAAGATTTTATTTATTTATTTAGAGTGAGTGAGTGGGGGGAGGGGCAGAGGGAGAGGGAAAGAATCTCAAGAAGACTCCGAGCTAAACATGGAGCCTGATGTGGGGCTCAATCCCACCATCTCACATCATGAGATCATGACCTGAGCTGAAATCAAGAGTCAGAGGCTTAAATGACTGAGCCACCCAGGTGCTCCAATTTCTTTTTTTTCCAAGGACGCCATCAAGATGAGCAGAGGTTAAGGCCATTAGTCCCATTTTACGAATGGAGACAATGAAGTTCTTAGAAACCGAGACAAAGGAAAAGGTAAACACGTCTGTCCAGCATCTCAACTAGAGGGACAGATATCTATAAATGATCTTAATGGGAATCCTGAACGGACCACAACTCAGAATAATAGGGCATGTCACCCAGGCAACACCTCTAGCATCTAGCTCCTTTCTGCACTTCCAGAACCTGGAGCAGTGAGCAGAGGGACTAGTACCCCAGACATCCCCACCCCTTCTCAGGAGTCTGATCTCCAACTCCTTGGGGGCCCTCCTCCAAGCTTCTGGGTTTGAGAAACTCAATTTATTCCCTCTGTTTCTCTAGCCTCAGGCACGGTAACTGCTTCCTGTAGGTAGCTCTGTGCTACCCCAGTTTCCCCATTTTGATTTTTGAGTCCTCTCAGACCTACTTAACCAGTGCCCTTATGAAATCCTCTCTGTTCAAATACTGAATGCGCATCTGTGTTCCCAACTGGACCCTGGCTAATACAGACACGTTGACCATGAATGAGATGCACTCACTTGTACATTCTGTGACTCCAGTAACACAAAAGTTTACATTTTTAAGTGTCGCCTGGTTTAAGAAGCTAAATACTCATTCACGTTATTCTGGGTTCTCAGAGATTTGCCATGTGTGACCTTCAGTCAGACAGCAGCGAGCACCTGCTTTTCTTTCATGTTCCTCAAGTTCCAGTGCTAGCTTCTCTTCACATGAACATTTTCGAGAAAGAGGCCTACCCATCCCTGAAATGAAAACTTTGGTACTATACAGGTAGTTTACATTCACTCGTGCTCTTTATAATTACCTCCATCCTTGCACGTGTGACTGCCTCCAGAGGTACAAGTCCAACGGTTATATTTCTCTGGAATAGTGAAAAGAATCCCGCTAATCTACTATAACTTTAAGCATAAGGCATTTGAGGCCAATTCAGAAACAAAGCCAAATATGATTCAACTTCTCTAAGCCTCAGCTTGGTTTATATTTTGCAGTGCTTTAACTAACATCCTATTTCTAAAGATTTCAAGAGGTATGTGATATTTAGACAAAAACTAGTTCTAACAAAATAATATTCTAATGAGTTAAGTGTAAATGAATCAGAAACATAAGAACGATATTTCCCTTGAAACACACAGGGATTTAAAAGTTAATGGAAAAAGTGCTGCAACTCACATCTAGAATTTTTATTGAAACCAGGATGTTTGAATAAACATTAGACATTCAACTAACTCAAACTGAAATGGGGTTCACCAATCCTTAATTATAACAGTTTTCAAAATGATGAGGAAACATGTCACATTCAAGTTTCAGACAGAAAGCTTACTTGGCAGACATATTTCTGGTTCAAGAAACCTCTACAGTCATATTATGGCAACCAATTGAGATATTAAAACAGACAGTGAAGTTTTAAACTCAATCTGGCAAGCACCAGAAGAAAATAACTACCAATTGGAAACTTAAAAAATGAGAAAGAGTCAGGAGTATACTGACTAAGTTTTAGAAGGAAGTTAGAACAGGACACATAATTTAGAAAGACTATGTCTTCTTAAATGGGCTAATACTGAGCTAATCACATAAGAATCTGAAGAGTGGTATGTGTTCAGTTTCTCCCTGCTCATTCTGGGGATTGTAATTTCGAGCTGCAAATTGAAAAGGCTTCTAAGTGGGAAACAGACCGGTGATGGAATTTTAATGTCTCTGATGCCTAATGCCTGCATTAAACTAGTAGTGGGCCAACTGGAACTTCTATGACCAGGTGGTCAGCTTGGGACAGCAGAATGTGAATTCATAACAGCTTGAAAATCACCTTTGGGGTTGTCCGGAGCACTGGTTGAAATAAGTCAGAAGGAAAGCTAACTGCACCATGCTTGCAAAACCTTAACACGCATCAGCCAACCTTAGCTTCCATCAGAATCGCCTGGAAGCCTTGTTAAAGTGTACATTACTGGCTGCCACCCCCAGTTTTTGATTCAGGAGCTGTAGCTTGAAGCCCTAGAATCTGCATTTCTAATCATCTCCCAGGTGAAGCTGATTCTTCAGGTTTGGGCCATCCTTAGAGACCACGGAACCACACATGAATCACACATGATGGCTAAGGACCATTCTAAGCCACTATGAATGGAGAAGCCAGTTGGCAAGTGCAAACACCCTAGAAAAGGGCTCCAGGGTTTCCGCTCTAATTTGTTCCCTAACAGACCAGAGCTGCTTGAGAATTTGCCGAAAGAGAAATGGATGAACAATTTCACCACAAAATCAGCATAAATGCTTTTTAAATTAAATATGGCACACCCACAAAAAGGATTTTTAAAACAAACTGAGAGTAATCCCACTTGACCTTCTGTTGTGGGATAATTTTCAGAAATTCAGATTAGTCTGGTAGTCTAGTTTCCGAAATTGATCAATCTCTAAAATAATTGTGATTGCACCTGTTCCTGTGAGAGACAAGCTGATGTACAGCTTAGCCAACCCGCGTTGTTCTTCACCTTGCCACAACAGATTTTTCATCACCCCTCTTGCTCCTGGTGATTTCACAGAATCTCAAATGGATTGACCTCAGAAATCTAACTGAAGACATAGTTTCTACAGGAATCACTTCTCCAAGCTCTCGGGCAAGAGTTTCCATCCTTTTATTGAAGATCTTCAGGAATAGAAAACCAAATACCTCTCATGGCAAAACACTCTTCCTTTCTCAGGGAATGGACATTGTAGATGCCGACACCAGGCTTCTGTATCAATAGGAAATGTGTAACATTTACTCCCAGCAGGCGCACCTGGGTGGCTCAGTCAGTTAAGCATCCCACTCTTTATTTAGGCTCAGGTCATGATCTCAGCCTTCTGGTATCTAGCCCCATGAAGGGCTCTGCGCTCAGCGGGGACTCTACTTGAGAATTCTCTCTCTCTCTCTCTCTCTCCTTCTGCCCCTCTTCCCCTGCTCACATGCACTCGCACGTGCTCTCTCTCTCAAATAAATAAGCCTTAAAAAAAATTTACTCCCAGCGAAGGCCTCCTTCTTACCCCTTGCATCGGATGGATGCCCAGGTCCTTCTGTCGGCTCTACTGCTTTCACATGCGCTACCTTTGTATATGTCTGGGATGGTGTTTCTTGTTTTTTTTTTCTTTTTTTTAAAAGATTTTATTTATTTATTCGACAGAGATAGAGACAGCCAGCGAGAGAGGGAACACAAGCAGGGGTAGAGGGAGAGGAAGAAGCAGGCTCATAGCAGAGGAGCCTGATGTGGGGCTCGATCCCATAACGCCAGGATCATGCCCTGAGCCGAAGGCAGACGCTTAACCGCTGTGCCACCCAGGCGCCCCTGGGATGTTGTTTCTATATCCATTTGGATTTTTTTAAAACTGCAATAATAGTGACTTTTTTGGTGTACACATCTATAAATTTTAACACAAGTACAGATTTGTGTAACCACCACAGGCACCTACCGGAGAGTACCAAAACTACAAAAACTTCCGCATGCCATCCCTTAGTTATCACATCCTTTCCGCACCCCTAAACCCTGGCAACCACCGATCTACTCTTCATCACCAGATGAAGTCTGGTCAAGAATATTATAAATTATTATAAATATTATAAATGGAATCATACAGCCCAGGACCCTTTGAGACTGACTCCTTTCACTCAGCATATGCTTTGAGATTCATGCAAGTTGTCTTGTGTATCAGTTTCTACTTCTAATGGCTGAGGAGTTTTTCACTGTATGGATTCACCAGTTTGTTTTTCCATTTACCTTTTCCATTTACCTTTTCCAATTACCAGTATTTGGATTGTTTCTAGTTTTGGGTGATTATGAACAGATCTACTACAAAACTCATGCATGGTTTGTGTGTGTGTGAATGTAAGTCTTCATTTCTCCAAGGTAAATACACACTAGGGGATAGATTATAGAGTAACTATATACTTAATTTTATAAGAAACCACCAAGCTGTTTCCCAGAGTGGCTCCATCATTTTGCATTCCCATCAGCAGTGTTTGAGACTTTCAGTTGTTCCACATTCTCACCAACACTTGATGAGAGTCAATATGTTTCCTTTTAGTCTTTCTAATGGGAGTATAGGGCTATCTCATCTTGGGGTTAATTTGCATTTTTTTAATAGCTAGTGATACTAAACATTTTTTCGTGTGCTTACTTGCCTTCTGCATATCCTTTTTGGTGAACTGTCCAAGATTTTGCTTTGCTCATTTTAAAATTTCTCACTGTTGATTTTTGAGAACTCTCTATATCAATCGATATATTCCTGTGTTTTCTCCTATTTAGACCACCAATATGGTGGGTTGCATTGGTTGGTTTTTAAAGACTGAAGTCCCAGAATAAACCTCACTTGGTCATGGCATATTAATATTTAAATACTACTAAATTTGGTCAGCTAATATTTTCCAAGGACTTTTTCCTATGTTCATGAAAGATACTTGTCTATGGTTTGGGGGTTTTTTTGTTGTTGTTGTTGGGGTTTTTTTGTTTTTGTTTTTGTTTTTGGTACTGTTTTTGTTTGGTTTTAGTATTAGAGTAATTCCAGTGTCACAAAAGGTGTGGGGAGGTGTTCCTTCCTCTTTTCTCAGAGAGACTGAGCATAATTGTCATTATTTCTTCCTTAAATGTTAGGTGGAATTAGCCAGTGAAATCATTTGGACTTACAGATTTCTTTCTCAGAAGGTTTTAAATTCTGAGTTCAATTTTATTAATGGTAATAGATGATTCAGGTTACCTACTTCATATTGGGTAATACTGGAAATTTGTAGTTTTTTGTTTAGGGGGGTTTGTCAGAGAGAGAGAGGGGGAGAGAGAGAGAGAGAGAGAGAGCACTGGAGAGTGGGGGCAGGGGAGGGACAGAGGGAGAGGGAGAGAAAGAATCTGAAGCAGGTTCCATGCCCAGCACAGAGCCAGATAAAGAGTTCGATCTCATGCCCAACCGACTGAACCACCCAGGTGCCCTGGTAATTTGTAGTTTTTTAAATATGGTTTATTAAGTTGTTGAATTTTTGTATCCTGAATCGTATGTACTATACCCTTACTATTCCTCTAGTATCTGTAGTCATTATTTTTATTCCTGATATTCAGAATTTGTCTTTCCTCTTTTTTCTTCGTCAGTCTTGTTAAAGAATTATTAGTTTTATTGATCTTTAAAAAAAAACAGCTTTAATTGAATTTATTGTTTTTTTATTTTAAATTTCATTTATTTCCTCGCTTTTTATTATTTCCTTCTTCCTGCTTGTTTTAGGTTATTTTCTTCTTCTTTTTCTAGTTTCTTATGGAAGAAGTTTAGATATTTATTTAAGATCTTTCTTCGTTTGGGGGCACAAGGGTGGCTCAGTTGGTTAAACTCTGTGTTTGGCTCAGGTCATGATCCTAGGGTCCTGGGATCAAGCCCTGCTTTGGGCTCCCTGCTCAGTGGGGAGTCTGCTTCTCCTTTTCCCTCTGCTCCTCCCCCCTCTTTGTGCTCTCTCTCTCTTTCTCTCTCTCTCAAATAAATAAAATCTTTTTAAAAAATATCTTTCTTCTTTTTAACATAAGCACTCAATGCTACACATTTTCACTTAAGTACTGCTTTACCTACGACCCTCAAATTGTTATGTTTTTTACTTTTTATAGTTCAACATATATTCCAAATTTCCCTTAAGATTGCCTCTTTGACCCATGGATTATTGAGAAGTATGTTGCCTAATTTCCAAGTTTTTAGAGCTTTTTCTCTTATCTTCCTCTTATTAGTTTCTAGTATAAAACATTATGGTCATAGGATGGTACATGTTCTATTAATACAAAATCATTTTGTATGATTTCAATTATTTTAAATGTGTTAAGGTTTGTTTTATGACCTAGGATAAGATCTCTCTTGGGTAAGTTCAAAGTACTCTTAAAAATAATTTTATTATATATTTTTTTTTGATGCAGGGTTGAGTAAATGCCAGTTGGATTTCAGTTGGTTAATGGTATTATTCAGTTCTTCCACACCCTTGCTGATTTTATGTCTACCAGTTTTTTCAATTACTAAGAGAAGATTATTGGACTCTCCAACCGTAACTATGGATTTTTAAATTACTCTTCCCATTTCTGTTAGTTTTTACTTTATATATTTTGCAGTGCTGTGGTTACACGGACCCAGCGTGTGCAAGCATTTGGTAGGGGATATTGCATAGAGTTTACAATAACCTGACCAGATTTATATGGCTGGGGTAGCATTGCACAAGAAGAAAGAAGAAGGGAGAAAAGCAAAAGGTAATGGGAGAAAAGTGGAGAACAGATTATAAATACACTAATATACCGGTAACAGTTAGTTGGTGGGCAATGGGGAATAACTGGAGACTTTTAAGCAGAAAATAGCATAATCAGGTTGTTCTTTCATAAGTATAACTTGAAGAATAGTGTGGATAAAGTGCACAATCCCTTAGAGTGAAATGTGAACATAAATATAGAAATTGTTAAATTCTATCTGATAGACTTGAAAATCCAAAGATAGAAGGGATGTGATTTCTTAATTTTGGTCAGAGAACCATTAAAAAAGAAATGGACCTTGTATACACCTAGCAGTGCTGAAGTCTACTAAAGTTTTCTCAGTTATAAGTAGAAAGAGTAGAGAGAATTATTTTATATATAACTGTTTGGCATATTCATTACAGATTTAGCATTAAAAGTTTAATGGAAAGGCCAATTTGCCAATTTGCTTCCTGTCCCTGTGAATGGACTTATTAATAAATAATGCATATTGTTTAATGAGAAAAATGATGGTCAAGGTAAAAATATAAAACATTTTAATGGGATGCCTTTACAAAAGGTCATTGCCCTTTCTAAATATTTTTTGATGACTTCTTCCCAGGAAAGCTGTTTTTAAATGCACACACTTAAGCATACAATTAGTCCAAGCAGCCTAAGAATATCTAAGTGCACTTTGATAGGAATCCAAAATTGTCTCCAAAAATTCTTAGCAAGAGGCATAGGGATGGTCCAATACTTACGTAGTTATAAAGGTCTACAAATAAGAATAATAAATAAGTACTTCTCATTTAAAAAAAGGGCATAACAGGCAGTAACCAGGCAGGACAACAGGAAACAGTTGCGACGCCAAAGAAACACTGAAAAGAATTTGAAAAGGAATTATTTACAAAGATGTGGGCAAGGATCTGGGACATCAACAAGGAATGATGAAGCACGTCGAGGCTAGCAACAATGGGGCACTCACTCTTCTGACCTGAATGATGGAAGAGAAAGAGGTGCTTTCCAAAGGATGCCCAAGGGTAGCTATAGTTGAAGAAGAGAATCCATTTTGCACTCTACTCCCCAGCCGGGTATTAATTCATTCTCTTACCGCTTAGACCCTGCCATTGACCAAACCCAACAGAACGTGATCCATAAACGTAAGCTTCCCGGGGTGCAGAACAAAGTAGAAAAGTGTAGAGACTGGATTCGGGGCTAGGGTAGGCAGGCAACTGAAAGCATTAATAGGTACAGGAAATAAAAATGTTCTATGTACATATTATAATTGAAATAATTCCACCTCCACTCCCAATTACACACACACACATATATTCACACATATACTCACTTACTGGGTCTACTCATTAAGAATTTATTTCTAGGTCTCACGTGTACAATTTCTTTCACAAAAATTCAAGCCCTTGATTCTCCCACTGCCATTGAAAGATTAATGTTGCATATTAGAATTCCAAGCCCAGATGTTTCATCACATGGAGAAATTATGTTACCTTCTCATTTAGTGTAAGAACTGTCCTTGCCCTCTGTCCATCACCCTAACTGATGGGGCTTGGCATTGGGACAGCAAATGGACAAGCAACAGGTCTAAAACTCTGAAGTTCTGTAAGTGCATCTGATCATGCAACTCTGAAAGTAGCTAAATGTCTCAATGATTTAAAGTGCTTGAGGCTTTAAGTGGTTCATTCAGAAGGCACACCAAGATAATTCTGAGTCCTTATCTTTTTTTTATCATCACTTGATCACAATCCCTCTAATGAGATGAAGGGCTTCTTCTCAGTGAAATAGGGACTCAAGCATGCTTAAAGCAATTGAATTATGTGTCTTTTGTGCAGGTGCTTCACAGATTTGCTACTTTTTATATCCCTCGGGCTGGGGCAGAAACCCATTGGTCTTGTGCCCTGCTGACATGCTGGGACCTCACGCAGGGCTTGGCATACAGACGGTGCCCAATGGATTTTTTTGAATAAATTAACAAATGAACTAGACAGGCAACATGGCACTAGGAAGAACATTGCACTATGATCCAGGACTTACTCTACATCTTGGCTCTAGCTTTTTAGCTGTGTGGCGTCTTCAGGCAGATCGTTTAACTTTTCGGGGGCTCAGCCTCACAGCCGTAAAATAAAGATAAAAACCCATCTTAGATGGAGTTGCCAAAGCATCATGGAAAATGACATGTTTGAAACTGCTTAGAAACTGCAAGGCATTCTAACATACACACTATTTTTGCTACAAAAATTGGTGGCCAAATTCCAAAAATTAATTCTTGTATCTACTAAAATTAATGGTGTGCATGTCTTTGACTCAGCAACTCCACTTCTGGAAGTCCATACTGTATAGAAATAAATATGTGTAAGGACAGCAATGGTTATAATGACAAAAACAATGGGAAACAACTTGAATGTCTATTGGAAAACTCTCTCTCTCTCTTTCTCTACACACACACACACACACACACACACACAGACATATATTATGGTATATCTACACTACACAACTATACTGTCCAAACAGCAGGCACCAGCCAAATGTGGCTATGGAGCACTTGGAATATGGCTAATTCAAGTCCAGGTGTGCTGTGAGGACAAAGTATACACTGTACATCAAAGACAGCATGAAAAATGAGCATGTAAAATGTCTCATTTATAATTTTTATGCTGATTAAATGCTGAAGTGATATCTTGGATGTGTTGAGTTAATTAAAACATAATATTATTAAAATTAGTTTTTCCTATTTCTTTTTGTTTTTTTGATGTGGTTGATAGAAAATTTATAATTACATTTGTGACTTGCATTGTATTTTTATTAGAAAGCACGCTGTAGATCAGGAGTTGACCAACT
The DNA here is from genome assembly GCF_002007445.2 of Ailuropoda melanoleuca. NCBI lineage: Eukaryota > Metazoa > Chordata > Mammalia > Carnivora > Ursidae > Ailuropoda > Ailuropoda melanoleuca. The sequence continues at coordinate 36,250,493 of NC_048221.1, read as the reverse complement.
CCGTAAAGGGCCCAATAGTAAATATTTTAGGTTTTGACAGCCGTAAAGTTTTTGTTGCAACAACTCAGCTGAGTTGAGGATACATAAACGAATGAGCATGACTATGTCCCAATAAGACTTAATAATTATGGATACTAAAATGTAAGTTTCATAAAATTTTTACATATCAGGAAATAGTTTTCTGTTTTAACTTCCCCCCAACCATTTAAAAATATAAAAATGATGCTTGGTTCAAGGAGTATGTGAAAACAAGTGGCAGGACATTTTAGACCACAAGCCATAGATTGCTTTAAACCATTCAACAGTATTGAAAAGAATGGAGCAGGTCTATATGGACTAGACGCACTTTCTCTAAACTAAAACGGCCTATTGCAGCACAACATGTAGACCAATATTTCATGTTTCTAAAAAAAAATGATTACGCTTATATGTTTACCTAGTGTTCTATGACCAGACCGCTATAGAAGGATACATACCAAACAGTTTGTCCAAACTGTTTACCACTGCACGTAAGATCGGAGGCGGAGAGGGTGACATCTGCCTATATAAGTGTTGCTAATGACTACCGCCATGTATGACTCATAACTAAATTTCTGATAAAAATAATATGTACTTAAATGTCAGAAACCATAAAAGTTCCATCACATATAGAAAAGGCTTCATCATTGAAATGTCGATATAGATGCTTATTTCCTGTGACAAGTTTTCTTTTTTTAAAAATATTTTATTTATTTATTTGACAGACAGAGAGACAGCTAGAGAGAGAGGGAACACAAGCAGGGGGAGTGGGAGAGGAAGAAGCAGGCTCCTAGCGGAGGAGCCTGATGTGAGTCTCGATCCCATAACGCTGGGATCATGCCCTGATCATGCCTAACGACTGCGCCACCCAGGCACCCCACAAGTTTCTTTTTACCACAACCACAACTACAAAAACTGGGGAGAACAATTTAGATGAGAACAAAAAATAATGGTATAAAACATTTTTAAGTACAAGGTATTATCGACCTTCTTTGCATTGCTTTTCCATTTGTACGTATCATTTGGCTCAAATTCTACCCTTTAAATGACTCGTGTGTACTATGACTAGTTATAAACACTTAAACATCATCTGGGTTCTTGTTAAAGGTATAATGGTTGTCCTAAGCTTTTATTTGTTCAGAACATAATTAACCACGTTATTTAGCAGACACCGTCATTTTCAGTTTGTACTCGTTATCTATTGCTCAATAGCAAATTACTCCCCAAATCTCAGAGGCCTAAAGCAGAAATAAAATATACTCTCTCACAATTCTTGTGCATCAAGAATTCGGGAGTAGTTTAGCTGTTGGCTCTGACTCAGTCTCTCCAAAGGCTGCAGACAAGCTATGAGCAAGGGCTGCAATCATTTGAAGGCTTGACTGGGGCCAGAGGATTCATTTCCATGATGGTTCACACAGATGACTATTGGCGGAAGGCCTCACGTCCTTGACACATGGACCCCTCCATAGGTCTGCATAATGATCTCATGGCACGGCAGCTGGCATCCCCCAGAGAGGAGTGACATAAAAGAGAAGAAGATGGAAGCTACAATGCCTCTTATGGCCCAGCCTTCAAAGTCATGCATCCACAATATCCTATTGGTTTACAGGTCAGCTCTCTTCAATGTGGGAAGGGACTACATAAGGGGTGTGGATATCAGGAAGCAAGAATCATAGGACACCACCTTGGAAACTGGCTACCAGCCAGTAGTCAAAAATATTTCGAGATAGCCAGAGGCATGGCCTAAATCTAGCTATTAGCCATGTGTTACAAATGGTAATCTAATTGCATTATTCTAATTTTGTTTGTAGCTGTATTGCAGGGGAAAAAAAATCTTTATGTTATATTGAAAGCATACTTAACTATAACTTGTCAAATATATGACAACCAACAAATCAGTGCTGTTAAAACACTTAGAGAATTCAGGGAATTTTATACAAGCAAATTATCTAACTGCATAATTCACACGCAGACGTGAAAAAATACAAGTAGTAAAGCATTAAATGGAGCAAAATTATATTGTAAAAATTACCTGTTTTAGCTTATTATTTTCCTGACAAAGTGGTATAGCATAAAAAGTACAAGAATTCATCTGGTAAAGAGTTAAGTTACTAACCAGTGTATAGAATGTATTTTTGGAAAAGAGATTCATATGCACAGAAAAAAGACTGGAAGGATATACACTGACATGAACAGTGGTATGCCTGGGTGTTTGCATTGGGCATGATTGTTCTCCTTCTTGCTTGTGTGTTTTTATCTATGATGTTCACAGAGAACATGCATTAATCAATTTTATAATAAGCAAAGACTCATGTAAAAATGCTCATAGTCTGTTTTTCTGGCATGCATTAAGTCATTTCTGTTCCTAAATTGCCTTTTGAATAATTTTATTTGATATCCATAAATCACTCTTAAAAACCAAGAAAAGATAAGTTACCTATTCTAACATTTATCCCTGAGGCCACTAGAAGCTAATTGTGAACCTGTGAAACAAGAAGCAAATTTCATGTACATTACCTTACTGTTATGCTCAATAAGGTCAAAGGTAAAGGTTTTGCCTCTTTCTGGTCCATAAAGTATGGATTGCTATTTTCGAAGTACATCAACACTGGTAATAGCTATTCCCATTAGTCAGTCGTATAATCTTATGAAATATTGACATGATAAAACAATGCAACTGAGAAAAAACCAATAGAGCACACGTTTTATTGACAAATAAATGCACAGGCTTAAATTGTCTCTCACCACCTTTATACCTGATTGACATGCTATCAGAAAAATAAAGATTTAAGCTGGCCAAGATCAATGATTTCAAAATGATTCTTTAGTGCTTCATCAGATAAAAATACAAATTCAATCCAATCATAATTCACATTTGGGTTCATGCCACTTTGACAGTTACATTTTATGGCAAAATGTACTTTAATTTTATATTCAAACCTTTTCCCAGCTTTTCTTAGAGAATTCACTTTTTAATTTATGATACTTCCTTGCTCAATTCAAGCTTCATTCACTTTTAGATACTTTGGAAAGATAAATAACTGACAAACGCTGCCATTCATGAGTAATGTACTGCCCGTAACTTAAGAAAATAAAATAGGTGCACAAAGAGATATATTTGTGTTACAAATAAATATGTATCATATGTAAAAGTAATAACAATGTATTAGAAATATGTCATCAAAATGCTTTCCTATTTTTCTGAGCTTAAATTATATACTGTAATATATTGTTAGGTCACACACATTTTAGGAATGAAATACCTCAGTTGTGGCTTATGCTGAATATAACTATGTTTGAATGTAAAGTGTGCAAGTTAAGCCACATATTTACATCTGATTACAGGCTGCTACTTTCCATATGTACCCATTGATAAATACTTTTTCTTTTCCTTTCTTTTTTTTGCTAAAATATGTCATCACAACATTAATCAACAAAAAACTTGCAAGTGAGGACATCTCCGTGTAGCACTTGAAACTTTTCTGCAGTGTATAGGCCACGGCACAATGAGTGCTCTTTATAACAGTAACACTAACCATTTATTGAGTACTTTCTACATGCCAGGAATACTGCTAAATAGATTCTTCCACGTGTGTTACTATTTCCTTTAATCTTGTAACCTCCTGTCAAGGTGGGAAATATGACTTCCACTTCACCGAGGAAGAAACTCACATCAGTCTGAACCCAAAGCCTGATTTCTTAACGGCTATGCCACGAAAAACTAATTAATGTGTGTATATTGGTGCCCTATATACTTGTTTTTCTCGGTTATTCACAAGTGGGATCATTAATAGGCACATCACTCACCTGATGTCAAGGACTTATATCGAAGTCAGAGACTAGAAGCTTAAAGTAGCCCTTTAGAGGACCTGCCTTGCAGAGCCAACCTTTAAAGAAATTGCAAACATTGCACATCCTCTCCTATTTAGTCTCTAGATCTGATTATAAGCAGAACATTTCAGGCATGGTCAAAAATCACAAATTCTACTACCTTGAGCTCACCAAACCCTGTTCTTCCTTTTAGTGATTGGGATGAAATAAACAATAGAAGGGAATAGTGAACATGAAGGTGACTTCCCCATAGCCATGCTGCCCTAGACAAGGGACTAAGCCAATCATGGTCATGCCGCCTTCCTCCTCCCCACCACTGCCAGTCAGTGAGAGTCTTTGTCCATGAGACATACAGAGAAATCGCACTGGAGCTAGAGGGTCGCGTCTGGGCAAAGTTCCTGCCCCTAAGACAGAACCAAAGGGAGAGATAAAATTTTTCTTTCTTCTAGATACCCTTGTGACTGGATAGAAAACAGACTTCCGAAACATTTTGTTGCCAGACTGAAATAAAGCTATCCTTAAGAATGACTCCATGAAGAGACGAAGAGCCTGAGCTCTTTGATGACATCATTAAACCATTGAGAATACCAGACTTAGAACTTATCTAACCTCTAGGTTCCCTGTTAAGTGAGATAATCTATCTTCTATATTTTTAAAACTAGTTTGAGTCAAGTTTCTGTTACTTACACCCACAAGCACCATACTTTCTATCCATGGTGACCAAATAACGGTCATACACTCGGGCATTCAAGATTCTTCTTAAATGACTAGCGTTCCACTTACTACACCTGAGTAAAAAATTATCCCAAAGCTTAGTGGCATAAAACAGCAAGCTATTGTGCTCACTGATTCTCTGGATCAGGAATCTGTAGGACAGGGCACAGAGGGAAGTGTGTTTCTGTGTTTCATTGCATCTGAGGCCTCTGAGAGAGGCTTGAAAGTCCTTGGAGTCCTCAGAGTCCTTGAAGGCTGAGGGCTGGAGTCATCTAAAGGCTCATTCAGCCAAGTGCCTTATGACTGTGCTGGCTATTGGCTGCAAAGTTGGTTGAAGCTGCTATGTGGAACATCTACACGTGGCCTCCCCACGTGGCCTGAGCTTCCTCAAACCATGGTAGCTGAGTTCCATGGGTGAGCATCCCAAAAGAGAGTGAGGACCAGGCGGAAGCCACATCACCTTTGAAAAGCTTATATCAGGAGTTACCCAGTGTCACTTTCACGGCATTCGACTGCTCGTGGCAGTTACCAAGTTCCACCCAGTTTCAAGCAGAAGGAACAAGGAAATGCCACCATCACATTGGAAGAATGGCACATAGGATGGGATTGGAAAGCAATCTGCTACGGTTTGCCTTCTGGCCACGATCATTCACATCTCTAGCATGTGCAAAACATACACATTTCTCTCCTGAAACCTTCAAGTCTGATTACAAAATCAGGTCAAAGTCAAGGACCTTCACACATGAATCAGGTTCAGGTACAGAAGCAGCTCCTCAAACACACTTTCTTAAATATAGCCCCTTCTGTACATTCCTCTCCATCCTAAGACCTGTGAATCAGAGGAAAGTAATCTAACCTTGACGCATCCAACATGCAATGGTGGAATTGACACAAAGTAACTGCTACAGTTGGTCCCTGCTCATTAAGGTGGGACAGAGGAGACCTGTTTAAGATCCTTAAAAGCCCTGTCATTTGTTTGAAGCACCACCTTAAACCTTTCTTCGTTCTTAATAAAGAGTTTTACAGTCACACTCCTGCATTTGTCTTTATAAAATGTTTTCTTGACATTATCCTGGATTTGATCCCCGGCTGGAAAACATTTCCTAATTTGAGAATCTTAGAGAGTCTGGAATGAGAAACGGTTTTACTTTGAAAATTGGAAAAGCCTGGCTCCTTTATGTTTGCTATAAATTTTACTCAAAAACTGAACAAGTTCATAAGGTACCTTCCCTATTTTCCGCATTCCTACAGGTAACTGTGTTGATAAACTTTCTACCCCCTACACCACTAACAAAAGTCCTTGACTTTCAGCTTCCAGTATCATTTCCCTCATGTTCTTTTAAGAACTCACCAGTAGTCTCTTGGAGGGTATGACTTCTGCTACCCATGTATCCTTCTCAAGGATACCTGCCAATTCTGCTACCCATGTATCCTTCTCAAGGTCCTCCACGAGACCTGCCAGGTCTCCACAAAGAGTATCTTCATGGCCCTTCCAATTTCATCGACCTCTTAGTCCCAAAGCCACGTCCATACACTTGAGATTTTTGTTATGGTACTTCTTCACTTTAATACAAAATATATTCTTGTTATGATGGTTACATATCAAATTACCCCAAAACTTATAGGCATAAAACAATCAGTTAATTGTGCTCACAGAATTATGACAGGGCACAGCCGAGGCNTAAATGCCAGTTGGATTTCAGTTGGTTAATGGTATTATTCAGTTCTTCCACACCCTTGCTGATTTTATGTCTACCAGTTTTTTCAATTACTAAGAGAAGATTATTGGACTCTCCAACCGTAACTATGGATTTTTAAATTACTCTTCCCATTTCTGTTAGTTTTTACTTTATATATTTTGCAGTGCTGTGGTTACACGGACCCAGCGTGTGCAAGCATTTGGTAGGGGATATTGCATAGAGTTTACAATAACCTGACCAGATTTATATGGCTGGGGTAGCATTGCACAAGAAGAAAGAAGAAGGGAGAAAAGCAAAAGGTAATGGGAGAAAAGTGGAGAACAGATTATAAATACACTAATATACCGGTAACAGTTAGTTGGTGGGCAATGGGGAATAACTGGAGACTTTTAAGCAGAAAATAGCATAATCAGGTTGTTCTTTCATAAGTATAACTTGAAGAATAGTGTGGATAAAGTGCACAATCCCTTAGAGTGAAATGTGAACATAAATATAGAAATTGTTAAATTCTATCTGATAGACTTGAAAATCCAAAGATAGAAGGGATGTGATTTCTTAATTTTGGTCAGAGAACCATTAAAAAAGAAATGGACCTTGTATACACCTAGCAGTGCTGAAGTCTACTAAAGTTTTCTCAGTTATAAGTAGAAAGAGTAGAGAGAATTATTTTATATATAACTGTTTGGCATATTCATTACAGATTTAGCATTAAAAGTTTAATGGAAAGGCCAATTTGCCAATTTGCTTCCTGTCCCTGTGAATGGACTTATTAATAAATAATGCATATTGTTTAATGAGAAAAATGATGGTCAAGGTAAAAATATAAAACATTTTAATGGGATGCCTTTACAAAAGGTCATTGCCCTTTCTAAATATTTTTTGATGACTTCTTCCCAGGAAAGCTGTTTTTAAATGCACACACTTAAGCATACAATTAGTCCAAGCAGCCTAAGAATATCTAAGTGCACTTTGATAGGAATCCAAAATTGTCTCCAAAAATTCTTAGCAAGAGGCATAGGGATGGTCCAATACTTACGTAGTTATAAAGGTCTACAAATAAGAATAATAAATAAGTACTTCTCATTTAAAAAAAGGGCATAACAGGCAGTAACCAGGCAGGACAACAGAAAACAGTTGCGACGCCAAAGAAACACTGAAAAGAATTTGAAAAGGAATTATTTACAAAGATGTGGGCAAGGATCTGGGACATCAACAAGGAATGATGAAGCACGTCGAGGCTAGCAACAATGGGGCACTCACTCTTCTGACCTGAATGATGGAAGAGAAAGAGGTGCTTTCCAAAGGATGCCCAAGGGTAGCTATAGTTGAAGAAGAGAATCCATTTTACACTCTACTCCCCAGCCGGGTATTAATTCATTCTCTTACCGCTTAGACCCTGCCATTGACCAAACCCAACAGAACGTGATCCATAAAGGAAAGCTTCCCGGGGTGCAGAACAAGGTAGAAAAGTGTAGAGACTGGATTCGGGGCTAGGGTAGGCAGGCAACTGAAAGCATTAATAGGTACAGGAAATAAAAATGTTCTATGTACATATTATAATTGAAATAATTCCACCTCCACTCCCAATTACACACACACACACATATATTCACACATATACTCACTTACTGGGTCTACTCATTAAGAATTTATTTCTAGGTCTCACGTGTACAATTTCTTTCACAAAAATTCAAGCCCTTGATTCTCCCACTGCCATTGAAAGATTAATGTTGCATATTAGAATTCCAAGCCCAGATGTTTCATCACATGGAGAAATTATGTTACCTTCTCATTTAGTGTAAGAACTGTCCTTGCCCTCTGTCCATCATCCTAACTGACGGGGCTTGGCGTTGGGACAGCAAATGGACAAGCAACAGGTCTAAAACTCTGAAGTTCTGTAAGTGCATCTGATCATGCAACTCTGAAAGTAGCTAAATGTCTCAATGATTTAAAGTGCTTGAGGCTTTAAGTGGTTCATTCAGAAGGCACACCAAGATAATTCTGAGTCCTTATCTTTTTTTTATCATCACTTGATCACAATCCCTCTAATGAGATGAAGGGCTTCTTCTCAGTGAAATAGGGACTCAAGCATGCTTAAAGCAATTGAATTATGTGTCTTTTGTGCAGGTGCTTCACAGATTTGCTACTTTTTATATCCCTCGGGCTGGGGCAGAAACCCATTGGTCTTGTGCCCTGCTGACATGCTGGGACCTCACGCAGGGCTTGGCATACAGACGGTGCCCAATGGATTTTTTTGAATAAATTAACAAATGAACTAGACAGGCAACATGGCACTAGGAAGAACATTGCACTATGATCCAGGACTTACTCTACATCTTGGCTCTAGCTTTTTAGCTGTGTGGCGTCTTCAGGCAGATCGTTTAACTTTTCGGGGGCTCAGCCTCACAGCCGTAAAATAAAGATAAAAACCCATCTTAGATGGAGTTGCCAAAGCATCATGGAAAATGACATGTTTGAAACTGCTTAGAAACTGCAAGGCATTCTAACATACACACTATTTTTGCTACAAAAATTGGTGGCCAAATTCCAAAAATTAATTCTTGTATCTACTAAAATTAATGGTGTGCATGTCTTTGACTCAGCAACTCCACTTCTGGAAGTCCATACTGTATAGAAATAAATATGTGTAAGGACAGCAATGGTTATAATGACAAAAACAATGGGAAACAACTTGAATGTCTATTGGAAAACTCTCTCTCTCTCTTTCTCTACACACACACACACACACACACACACACAGACATATATTATGGTATATCTACACTACACAACTATACTGTCCAAACAGCAGGCACCAGCCAAATGTGGCTATGGAGCACTTGGAATATGGCTAATTCAAGTCCAGGTGTGCTGTGAGGACAAAGTATACACTGTACATCAAAGACAGCATGAAAAATGAGCATGTAAAATGTCTCATTTATAATTTTTATGCTGATTAAATGCTGAAGTGATATCTTGGATGTGTTGAGTTAATTAAAACATAATATTATTAAAATTAGTTTTTCCTATTTCTTTTTGTTTTTTTGATGTGGTTGATAGAAAATTTATAATTACATTTGTGACTTGCATTGTATTTTTATTAGAAAGCACGCTGTAGATCAGGAGTTGACCAACTCCGTAAAGGGCCCCATAGTAAATATTTTAGGTTTTGACAGCCGTAAAGTTTTTGTTGCAACAACTCAGCTGAGTTGAGGATACATAAACGAATGAGCATGACTATGTCCCAATAAGACTTAATAATTATGGATACTAAAATGTAAGTTTCATAAAATTTTTACATATCAGGAAATATTTTTCTGTTTTAACTTCCCCCCAACCATTTAAAAATATAAAAATGATGCTTGGTTCAAGGAGTATGTGAAAACAAGTGGCAGGACATTTTAGACCACAAGCCATAGATTGCTTTAAACCATTCAACAGTATTGAAAAGAATGGAGAAGGTCTATATGGACTAGACGCACTTTCTCTAAACTAAAACGGCCTATTGCAGCACAACATGTAGACCAATATTTCATGTTTCTAAAAAAAAATGATTACGCTTATATGTTTACCTAGTGTTCTATGACCAGACCGCTATAGAAGGATACATACCAAACAGTTTGTCCAAACTGTTTACCACTGCACGTAAGATCGGAGGCGGAGAGGGTGACATCTGCCTATATAAGTGTTGCTAATGACTACCGCCATGTATGACTCATAACTAAATTTCTGATAAAAATAATATGTACTTAAATGTCAGAAACCATAAAAGTTCCATCACATATAGAAAAGGCTTCATCATTGAAATGTCGATATAGATGCTTATTTCCTGTGACAAGTTTTCTTTTTTTAAAAATATTTTATTTATTTATTTGACAGACAGAGAGACAGCTAGAGAGAGAGGGAACACAAGCAGGGGGAGTGGGAGAGGAAGAAGCAGGCTCCTAGCGGAGGAGCCTGATGTGAGTCTCGATCCCATAACGCTGGGATCATGCCCTGATCATGCCTAACGACTGCGCCACCCAGGCACCCCACAAGTTTCTTTTTACCACAACCACAACTACAAAAACTGGGGAGAACAATTTAGATGAGAACAAAAAATAATGGTATAAAACATTTTTAAGTACAAGGTATTATCGACCTTCTTTGCATTGCTTTTCCATTTGTACGTATCATTTGGCTCAAATTCTACCCTTTAAATGACTCGTGTGTACTATGACTAGTTATAAACACTTAAACATCATCTGGGTTCTTGTTAAAGGTATAATGGTTGTCCTAAGCTTTTATTTGTTCAGAACATAATTAACCACGTTATTTAGCAGACACCGTCATTTTCAGTTTGTACTCATTATCTATTGCTCAATAGCAAATTACTCCCCAAATCTCAGAGGCCTAAAGCAGAAATAAAATATACTCTCTCACAATTCTTGTGCATCAAGAATTCGGGAGTAGTTTAGCTGTTGGCTCTGACTCAGTCTCTCCAAAGGCTGCAGACAAGCTATGAGCAAGGGCTGCAATCATTTGAAGGCTTGACTGGGGCCAGAGGATTCATTTCCATGATGGTTCACACAGATGACTATTGGCGGAAGGCCTCACGTCCTTGACACATGGACCCCTCCATAGGTCTGCATAATGATCTCATGGCACGGCAGCTGGCATCCCCCAGAGAGGAGTGACATAAAAGAGAAGAAGATGGAAGCTACAATGCCTCTTATGGCCCAGCCTTCAAAGTCATGCATCCACAATATCCTATTGGTTTACAGGTCAGCTCTCTTCAATGTGGGAAGGGACTACATAAGGGGTGTGGATATCAGGAAGCAAGAATCATAGGACACCACCTTGGAAACTGGCTACCAGCCAGTAGTCAAAAATATTTCGAGATAGCCAGAGGCATGGCCTAAATCTAGCTATTAGCCATGTGTTACAAATGGTAATCTAATTGCATTATTCTAATTTTGTTTGTAGCTGTATTGCAGGGGAAAAAAAATCTTTATGTTATATTGAAAGCATACTTAACTATAACTTGTCAAATATATGACAACCAACAAATCAGTGCTGTTAAAACACTTAGAGAATTCAGGGAATTTTATACAAGCAAATTATCTAACTGCATAATTCACACGCAGACGTGAAAAAATACAAGTAGTAAAGCATTAAATGGAGCAAAATTATATTGTAAAAATTACCTGTTTTAGCTTATTATTTTCCTGACAAAGTGGTATAGCATAAAAAGTACAAGAATTCATCTGGTAAAGAGTTAAGTTACTAACCAGTGTATAGAATGTATTTTTGGAAAAGAGATTCATATGCACAGAAAAAAGACTGGAAGGATATACACTGACATGAACAGTGGTATGCCTGGGTGTTTGCATTGGGCATGATTGTTCTCCTTCTTGCTTGTGTGTTTTTATCTATGATGTTCACAGAGAACATGCATTAATCAATTTTATAATAAGCAAAGACTCATGTAAAAATGCTCATAGTCTGTTTTTCTGGCATGCATTAAGTCATTTCTGTTCCTAAATTGCCTTTTGAATAATTTTATTTGATATCCATAAATCACTCTTAAAAACCAAGAAAAGATAAGTTACCTATTCTAACATTTATCCCTGAGGCCACTAGAAGCTAATTGTGAACCTGTGAAACAAGAAGCAAATTTCATGTACATTACCTTACTGTTATGCTCAATAAGGTCAAAGGTAAAGGTTTTGCCTCTTTCTGGTCCATAAAGTATGGATTGCTATTTTCGAAGTACATCAACACTGGTAATAGCTATTCCCATTAGTCAGTCGTATAATCTTATGAAATATTGACATGATAAAACAATGCAACTGAGAAAAAACCAATAGAGCACACGTTTTATTGACAAATAAATGCACAGGCTTAAATTGTCTCTCACCACCTTTATACCTGATTGACATGCTATCAGAAAAATAAAGATTTAAGCTGGCCAAGATCAATGATTTCAAAATGATTCTTTAGTGCTTCATCAGATAAAAATACAAATTCAATCCAATCATAATTCACATTTGGGTTCATGCCACTTTGACAGTTACATTTTATGGCAAAATGTACTTTAATTTTATATTCAAACCTTTTCCCAGCTTTTCTTAGAGAATTCACTTTTTAATTTATGATACTTCCTTGCTCAATTCAAGCTTCATTCACTTTTAGATACTTTGGAAAGATAAATAACTGACAAACGCTGCCATTCATGAGTAATGTACTGCCCGTAACTTAAGAAAATAAAATAGGTGCACAAAGAGATATATTTGTGTTACAAATAAATATGTATCATATGTAAAAGTAATAACAATGTATTAGAAATATGTCATCAAAATGCTTTCCTATTTTTCTGAGCTTAAATTATATACTGTAATATATTGTTAGGTCACACACATTTTAGGAATGAAATACCTCAGTTGTGGCTTATGCTGAATATAACTATGTTTGAATGTAAAGTGTGCAAGTTAAGCCACATATTTACATCTGATTACAGGCTGCTACTTTCCATATGTACCCATTGAGAAATACTTTTTCTTTTCCTTTCTTTTTTTTGCTAAAATATGTCATCACAACATTAATCAACAAAAAACTTGCAAGTGAGGACATCCGTGTAGCACTTGAAATTTTTCTGCAGTGTATAGGCCACGGCACAATGAGTGCTCTTTATAACAGTAACACTAACCATTTATTGAGTACTTTGTACATGCCAGGAATACTGCCAAATAGATTCTTCCACGTGTGTTACTATTTCCTTTAATCTTGTAACCTCCTGTCAAGGTGGGAAATATGACTTCCACTTCACCGAGGAAGAAACTCACATCAGTCTGAACCCAAAGCCTGATTTCTTAATGGCTATGCCACGAAAAACTAATTAATGTGTGTATATTGGTGCCCTATATACTTGTTTTTCTCGGTTATTCACAAGTGGGATCATTAATAGGCACATCACTCACCTGATGTCAAGGACTTATATCGAAGTCAGAGACTAGAAGCTTAAAGTAGCCCTTTAGAGGACCTGCCTTGCAGAGCCAACCTTTAAAGAAATTGCAAACATTGCACATCCTCTCCTATTTAGTCTCTAGATCTGATTATAAGCAGAACATTTCAGGCATGGTCAAAAATCACAAATTCTACTACCTTGAGCTCACCAAACCCTGTTCTTCCTTTTAGTGATTGGGATGAAATAAACAATAGAAGGGAATAGTGAACATGAAGGTGACTTCCCCATAGCCATGCTGCCCTAGACAAGGGACTAAGCCAATCATGGTCATGCCGCCTTCCTCCTCCCCACCACTGCCAGTCAGTGAGAGTCTTTGTCCATGAGACATACAGAGAAATCGCACTGGAGCTAGAGGGTCGCATCTGGGCAAAGTTCCTGCCCCTAAGACAGAACCAAAGGGAGAGATAAAATTTTTCTTTCTTCTAGATACCCTTGTGACTGGATAGAAAACAGACTTCCGAAACATTTTGTTGCCAGACTGAAATAAAGCTATCCTTAAGAATGACTCCATGAAGAGACGAAGAGCCTGAGCTCTTTGATGACATCATTAAACCATTGAGAATACCAGACTTAGAACTTATCTAACCTCTAGGTTCCCTGTTAAGTGAGATAATCTATCTTCTATATTTTTAAAACTAGTTTGAGTCAAGTTTCTGTTACTTACACCNTTTTTCTATTTATTCGACAGAGATAGAGACAGCCAGTGAGAGAGGGAACACAAGCAGGGGGAATGGGAGAGGAAGAAGCAGGCTCATAGAGGAAGAGCCTGATGTGGGGCTCGATCCCATAACACCGGGATCACGCCCTGAGCCGAAGGCAGACGCTTAACCCGCTGTGCCACCCAGGCGCCCCCANGATAATCTATCTTCTATATTTTTAAAACTAGTTTGAGTCAAGTTTCTGTTACTTACACCCACAAGCACCATACTTTCTATCCATGGTGACCAAATAACGGTCATACACTCGGGCATTCAAGATTCTTCTTAAATGACTAGCGTTCCACTTACTACACCTGAGTAAAAAATTATCCCAAAGCTTAGTGGCATAAAACAGCAAGCTATTGTGCTCACTGATTCTCTGGATCAGGAATCTGTAGGACAGGGCACAGAGGGAAGTGTGTTTCTGTGTTTCATTGCATCTGAGGCCTCTGAGAGAGGCTTGAAAGTCCTTGGAGTCCTCAGAGTCCTTGAAGGCTGAGGGCTGGAGTCATCTAAAGGCTCATTCAGCCAAGTGCCTTATGACTGTGCTGGCTATTGGCTGCAAAGTTGGTTGAAGCTGCTATGTGGAACATCTACACGTGGCCTCCCCACGTGGCCTGAGCTTCCTCAAACCATGGTAGCTGAGTTCCATGGGTGAGCATCCCAAAAGAGAGTGAGGACCAGGCGGAAGCCACATCACCTTTGAAAAGCTTATATCAGGAGTTACCCAGTGTCACTTTCACGGCATTCGACTGCTCGTGGCAGTTACCAAGTTCCACCCAGTTTCAAGCAGAAGGAACAAGGAAATGCCACCATCACATTGGAAGAATGGCACATGGGATGGGATTGGAAAGCAATCTGCTACGGTTTGCCTTCTGGCCACGATCATTCACATCTCTAGCATGTGCAAAACATACACATTTCTCTCCTGAAACCTTCAAGTCTGATTACAAAATCAGGTCAAAGTCAAGGACCTTCACACATGAATCAGGTTCAGGTACAGAAGCAGCTCCTCAAACACACTTTCTTAAATATAGCCCCTTCTGTACATTCCTCTCCATCCTAAGACCTGTGAATCAGAGGAAAGTAATCTAACCTTGACGCATCCAACATGCAATGGTGGAATTGACACAAAGTAACTGCTACAGTTGGTCCCTGCTCATTAAGGTGGGACAGAGGAGACCTGTTTAAGATCCTTAAAAGCCCTGTCATTTGTTTGAAACACCACCTTAAACCTTTCTTCGTTCTTAATAAAGAGTTTTACAGTCACACTCCTGCATTTGTCTTTATAAAATGTTTTCTTGACATTATCCTGGATTTGATCCCCGGCTGGAAAACATTTCCTAATTTGAGAATCTTAGAGAGTCTGGAATGAGAAACGGTTTTACTTTGAAAATTGGAAAAGCCTGGCTCCTTTATGTTTGCTATAAATTTTACTCAAAAACTGAACAAGTTCATAAGGTACCTTCCCTATTTTCCGCATTCCTACAGGTAACTGTGTTGATAAACTTTCTACCCCCTACACCACTAACAAAAGTCCTTGACTTTCAGCTTCCAGTATCATTTCCCTCATGTTCTTTTAAGACCTCACCAGTAGTCTCTTGGAGGGTATGACTTCTGCTACCCATGTATCCTTCTCAAGGATACCTGCCAAGAGACCTGCCAGGTCTCCACAAAGAGTATCTTCATGGCCCTTCCAATTTCATCGACCTCTTAGTCCCAAAGCCATGTCCATACACTTGAGATTTTTGTTATGGTACTCCTTCACTTTAATACAAAATACAAAATACAAAATACAAAATATATTCTTGTTATGATGGCTACATATCAAATTACCCCAAAACTTATAGGCATAAAACAATCATAATTGTGCTCACACAATTATGACAGGGCACAGCCGAGGTGGCTTGTCTTTGTGCCATGATTTCTTGGACATCAGAAGGAAGACTCAAAGGCTAGAAATTGGATCATCTGAAGGCTCAAGGTCTTATCCCTTGAGTAAGAGTTCATCTTGGGCTGTTAGCTGGGACACCAACACATGGCTCTTCCATGCACCTTGGCCATCCTCAAAACATGTCTCTTGCATTCCAAAGCAAGAGTCATGAGAAAGAGTAAGGTTTGGCAGAAGCCACATCACCTTTTATGAATTAGCCTTGGAAATCATTCAATGTCATCTCTGCCATATTTTATTGGTTGAATTACAAAAGCCCACCCAGTTTCAAGGTGAGAGAAAAAGACCTCACCTATTGATGGTACAGTATGTGCATCATATTGTAAAAATAGTATGTATGATAGAGTATATAGATATGGCCATGACAATCTGCTGCAGCAAGCTTGGAGATCTGCTTGATTAGGGATAATTTTACATCTATAGACTATAGTTTATAAACAGTCCCCAAATCGCTGAATCACTGGCTGGATTAAAGACGTGAGTCTGACATCTGTCTGGGTCATGCAGAACAAGATTCTATTCCTTTGTATACCTCAATATTGTTATTTATAAAAGAACTTGTTATTATTTATAAAAGATATTTCTTAAATAAATGATCTCTAAATTCTTTCCAAGTCAAGTATTCTATAACTCATCTATTTTAAGAGATGCACAAATATTTTCCACCAGCTGATATATGTGTCATCTTCGTTACATATTTTTGCTTAAACATCAGTGTTCTCATCTGTGAAATGAATATAACAGTGTTTACCTCTTAAGGTCATTATAAGAATGAGAAGATATAATATATGTAAAAACACTTGAAACAAAACCTGAAATGAGGTAAGTACTCAACATTGCCTATTTTTTAATATTCAGCCACATTTTGAGAACCATGCTAGTCTGACCATTTGGGAAGCATGTAATCCCAAAAAAGGCTACTTTTTTAAAAATATTAACCCAGGTATGTATAACCTCAGCCTCAAATAAGTATGAATAGAAATTATTCTTTTCTGTTATTTTTAATAGAAAATATTTATTGGTACCAGGCCTTATGTTAAAGATTTACATGCATTTGATGCTTACATAAACATTATACAGTAGTTTTTAGAATTGAAAATTACTACCTTTACCTACCCCATGAAATATTACTTTTTAGACTGCTGTAAATTCTCTATATTTTTAATAATTCTCACTTTTCTGAACTACTAGATATACCAGGCAAAATGTTTGAGAGATACTGAGGATTATTAATAGATATCATTAGTAATAAACCATAATGCTAGTTTCTTGCCCCAAATGCCTCTTATCTTGCTCCTATGAAAAGAATTCCTTCATCTGGCCTTCTCTGCTTCATGTCACCCCCAGAGCATAGCCAAGAATTGGTTCCCATTCTTAAAGAGGTGGATAATCTGAAGAGCAATATGAAAGCAAATGAGGGTCTCTACAATAAAAATTTCCTAAAATGAGAGGTACACAGAAAGTCTCCTAATCATATGATATCCTTGTTCCAATCCTTGTCTTTTGAAGAACCAAGCTACTTCTTAAAATAGAAAATGGTTTTAAAAATTAAACTGGTTTCTTTCCCCAGGACTTTTCAGAGCTAATATTTGAGAAACCCCAAGAAGGCTCTGTGAAGCTTGTCCCATACAGATTTAACCTTGACATGCTTTTTTTCTTCCTATTGGACGCTATTCACTGGAATACAATTCAGGGACTGGTGAGATGAACTTATCAGTAATTGACATAATGATGACATAATCAGATGGAGAAATGGTAGTCTTGACTTGAGAAGAGGATAAGAAGAATGAAGGCATGACTTGGTAGACCGTCCTGAATGGGTGGCACACAGAAGCACTCGAGATGTCAGTATCAGCAGGAAGACAAGAAAGCCGGCAAACCAGGAACAGGAAGAAGGAAAACCCTTCCAAATATGTTTATCTCACTTCACACCATTTTCTTTGAGCCTCCAAACTTCTACAGGCCATTTGACTCATTCAAGATGTGAACTCTAACATCCTGGTCCAGGGACTTCCTCCAGGCCAGTCCTGACTAATCTTTATACTCCAGAGTACCAAGGATCATTGATAAAATGTGGGGCAGAGACTAATTCAGGGATGGCAAATAGGTTTCACCCCAGCTTGTCAGTGCTGACCAATTACAGTAGCTTCCATTCCTTTTTGTTAATAATATATATATTTTTTAAGCTATGAAAGCGTGGGGCACCTGGTGGCTCAATGGGTTAAGTGTCTGCCTTTGACTCAGGTCATGATCCCAGGGTCCTGGAATTGAGCCTTGCATCAGGGTCCCTGCTCAGCGGGGAGCCTGCTTCTCCCTCTCCTCCTGCCACTGCCTCTGCTTGTGCGCACGTGCTCTCTTTCTCTCTCTCTCTGTCCAATAAATAAATAAAATATTTAAAAAAAATAAAAATTGTTAAACCTTGTATCTCCTTTGTGATATGAAGGGAAATGGAGCCACTATAAACCATTTAGTTCTGCCCTGGGTTCAGGTGCAGAAAATGGTAATGTATGGCCTTTTTATCTGCCATCCTACACTAGGGGCTCATTGAGTTCTCACAGCTTATGATGCCAGGACAATCTTAAAAAAACAAAACAAAACCATGGACCATTCCTCTCTGCATGCTGTCCTACTGTCATCCCTAGGAAAAGGAACATAGCAAGAGGAGTCTGAAAATTAAAAATAATAATAATGACCATAAAGCTTTGGCTATACACATTTTATTCTTCCTTTCGGAATAAAATAACATATTTTATTTGTGAAGTTTTGAATTAAATACCACCTTCTCATTGACGTAGATGCCTATACTCTTCAATGGAATAGCCTTTGTCATTATTTAAAGCACTTATTCACGTAAGTATGATATAGGCTATCCATCTTTGACAATTCAAAATGTTCCACTTAATTTTACTTGATTAAAATTGTAATTTTTTTTAGCCTTGCTCAGCTTTTCACAATTGATCTTGTCATATAAGGCAGTGAGTCCAAATAACAGAGAAAAAGAGAGATTTTTCAAGTGTTTTTAAATTCAAAAAATTATATGAAACTTCCCTTTGATAGATCATTTTTTATAGTAAAATGCACTTAATGATATGTCTACTATACTTGCTTTTAGGCAAATTTTGTAGAGAATTGGACCCTCAAATTTGGCAGGTACAGTGTTTTAACAGTCTAATCATGAAGGATGCTTCCATGTCAGATAAAAATACTCTCTGCTAACATTAGAAGATTTGGACATTTTTTTTGTATGTGGTATTCCCCAGCACCTATGGGATGGGCTTTTTAAAAATACATGTTCCTTCCCCAAATGGTGAAAATATGTGATTAGTCACACCACTAACTTATAGGTTTATCTGTTAGTTCATTCAGCACATATTTCTAGAATACCTACTCTGAGCCAAACCCTTGGAGAGAGAATTGAAGAGAAATACACTCATTAATTTCATTCATTCATTCAACAAATCTTTATGAGCTAGGCTTTGTGCTAGAGATGTAATGGTGAATAAGACAAGATGCTGTCTGGGGAGACAGGCAATCAAATAATCACAATGATGCATCCCCAAGATGAGAGAAAGTTTGAGAAACCAAAGCCAAGGGGTACCTGGGGGGCTCAGCTGGTTGAGCATCTGCCTCAGGTCATGATCCCAGGGTCCTGGGATAGAGCCCTGCATTGAGCTCCCTGCTCAGTGAGAAGCCTGCTTCTCCCTCTCCCTCTGCCTGCCACTCCCCCTGCTTTTGTTCTCTCTCTCTGTCAAATAAATAAATTAAATATTAAAAAAAAAAGAAGAAGAAATCAAAGCCAAGAGTTTGTGACTTGAGCAGGGCATTCATTTAGTGGATGAATCAGCCTCTGGGGCATGGGGCACCCCAGCCACCCATCCTGCTCAGAGGTCACAATATCGAAAATGGCTCCACTTCCTGCCCTCTCATTGAGTGCCAGGCGCTGGACTGTGCGCTCATTTCATCCTCACAGAGATGATTCCATTTCATTCTGAAAGCATCTCAAAATTATTTTGGAAAGAGAATCTTCAGAGGCCTTCCAAAACCTCCCGGTTTTAATCTTTTTGTTCCTCCCCCTCCTCCCCCCACCCCTGTCCAGCACACGTTCAGATCTCTGAGAACAGATCTCTGCTCCCCCACAAGCCTGGAGGGAGGTGCCTTGGAGGTTTTCAACTCCCTGGCTCAGGTCCCCACCCAGGGGCCATGGGAAGAGTTAATATACCCTGCCACTATCACAGAACACTGGCTTCCAAGCCTGGCCAAATACCAGAAACACTTCCCAGAAAAGCATGATCTTGGTTAGCAGTTCCCAAAGTACAGTCCCCGGTCCACGAGCATCAGCATCTCATAAGAACTCGTGAGAAATGCAGAATCTCGGGCCCCAGCCCAGACCCACTGAATCAGAAAGTCTGGGGATGCAGCCCAGCGATCTATGCACTAACAAGCCCTCTGGGTGAGTGTAAGGCACTAACCATTGATCTTGAAGTTATGGGATGGGTGCCAGGAATAATTTTAAGTACCTCGGGTAATTTGGAAGGCTAAACAGTTTGGGAACCAAAAAGAAGAGCATTCACCACATCTCAAAACACCATTTTGGAATGCCCCAGGGAGGTAAGGTAAATACTGAAAAAAAAAATTGGGGGCGGGGGGGAAACCCTTGGGAATTAAGAAAGGTAGAGAAATTTGGTAGAGGACTCACAAACTGAAGAGTACTGCTATTAATTGCAGCACATTCAAAAGTTACACTAAAAGATTTTTTAAAACAACATTTATTTTCCAAAATAAATTTTGAGATCTAGATTTTTAAGTTATGGATTCTAAAGTCATGACTTTTAAAGGAAAAAAAATTATTACTAACATAATATAATAAAAAATCATTAAAAAAATTATTACTATGAGGGCACCTGGGTGGCACAGTTGGTTAAGCATCCAACTCTTGATTTTGGCTTGGCTGTGAGAACGAGATCACCCAGTGTGGAGCCTGCTTAAGATTCTCTCTCCCTCTCTCCCTTTGCCCCTACCCTCCCCCACCCCCCACCCCTGCTCTCTCTCTCAAAAAAGAAAAAAAAGAATGAAAAAAATTATTACTGTGCTTTAAGTATTTGTAATATGATTATACCTTTGTTGATTGAGCACACCTATGCCCTTTATGTGCTTTAATAATTGAAAATTAATGGAAAAGAGGTACAATCTAGGAAGAACATCACATTCTTGATTGTAGGCTGCTTATAGGGCAGGTGAAAAATAAAATCCTGGATAGGTAAGGCTTTTTATTTCTTAGTGAAAGCAAAGTAAAGGGCCCACGGAGGCACTGTAAGAGGATATACACTTTTGGAATGCAACAGATAATCGTTAAATCCCAGGTCTGTGGAGACCCTGGTCAATGACATGGTCACTCTGAGTCTTTCATGAGATTCATGCCATGTGCCTGGACTGTACCAAGTACTTCACGTGCATAATTGTACTTCCAAAAGGAAAAAAAAATCCACTATGAGCGTGGGACCACTAGAATCCCCACTTCAGATGAGAGAACTAGTTTAGAGAGGGTAAGCCACCTGGCTGACTCAGTTCTGACTGCAAGCAGCCTGTCTCCAGTCCATGTCCCCTCCCTGTCACTATCCTGCCTCCCTCTTGCCTGCCTCCCATGCTACGACAGCACAACATGGTACCAGGAACACTCGGGAAATGTGGGGCTGTTTTGTTGGTTTGCTGTGCACACGGCTTTTGCTTGGAATGGCTTAAGGCTTCCAGAGCCCCTTACAGCTCTGACATATATCACATTTTGAAAAGCTGACATATATCAGATTTTAAAACCAGGCTCAACTACAAAGTAAGCCTAAGAACCTTGAACAAAGTTATTTTTCTCACAATGCGCAGATGCTTTGTTAAAAGATTCAAATGTAAAGTTTCCTTAGAATAAATGTTTATTGTTCTGGCTTCACTTGGTAAGCTAAAAACATACATATGGCATAACCCGGGGCTGGCCTGTTTCAACCCGATTCCCTGAAGGTGGGGACTGGGGAGTGGAGGAGAGGCAGTAGTTCTTTCTAGACATTTTCCCTACTCAGGGCTTAGGGGAGGTATGGCTGGGAGGAGGAGAAAGGAAGCTGCTTTCTACCTGATCCCTGCCTACACTCATCACTAGAGAGCGGCAAGACGGAGTCCGTGTAAGATACTGCTCTCCTGGGGTTTGAATATGCTCATACCAACACAGGTTTAGCCACCCTAGTCAAAAAGATCTTGGAGTCCCATCCCCAGAACCTTTATTTAAGCATGGAAGCATGGCTAACGTTTTAGGTCTCATGTGTGTGCAGGAAGCCCCATTGGCAGAGACCCGAGCAATGGTTCCAGAGTTCTATACGTCAAGCATGTGGCTACCATCATGAACATAGGCTAAGAAGAAATCAGGCTTTTGCAATAACCCAAATATAAAAAGCTGTGTCTGGCTCTTTGGGCCTGGTTGTCTCTGGAAAATGCAAACTCCTCACCCCAGATTTGTTCTCACGAATTTGGAGACTCTCCATACGTTGCCTGACCAACTCGCCTTCTAGAACACGAGTTCTTAAATGCCACGGATGCCTGGGCTCCATCAGGAACTCCTCACTTGTTCTGAGACTTCCATATGAGACATCTTTTGTGACAAGTGTGGGGAAAATGTAGCAAGAGTTAAAAGTGAATCTCTTACCTCTTTGAACTGTTTTCTTCATACTTCGTGTACACAGATACACTTTTGATGTGTTAACTAGAAAATCTGACTAGAGAAGAACAAAGCAGCTGTCACGGGAAGGAAGACACTGACAAAAAAACCACACAGTCCTTTATTGAAGAACTGTCAAGCCCATCCTACAGTGCTGGGGTTGTCTGTGGTATTTATCAGAGACCTAGATCTGATGCAGGAAATTAAAAATAATAATAATAATAAATCTGTCCACTGGACATTTATGAAAGGGATCTAAAATCATATTACATTTAAAATACCCAAAATGTGTATTTTCACAATCCAGATACAAGGTCATTTTTATTAGTTATATAGATATTTGTATATGCATGTGCATGCTTTCCTAATCAAAAAATATCCATGTATATAAAGAGAAGAAAGGGATACATGTACATAAAATGTCTGTGTAAAGATTAAAAGCGTATACTTTTTTTCTCACTGATGGGAATCTTTTAATGCATTTAAATGTTTTTTTTTCAATGTAACTTTCATTTTACTATTACATATAAAATTGAATCCTTTAAATATTTCTGAAATTAGCTTAAACAAGGTGCTTCCAAACAAATGGATTTCTTTATTTCATGTTTCTCTACTGACTCACAATATTTTCCTGAATATCATTCCCAGCTTTAAGGTAATATTCATGCTGTTCTTGACACCATATTTGTTACTTATTGGTTATAAAATGATGTGTCTTATGTGCCATCTGGGCTCATTCCTAACTATTGGACTGCATAGAATTTAATAACTTTTTCTAAGCAAATATACTGTATGTAACAGCATGGAGTTGTTTTGTTTGTTTGTTTGTTTACATAATCCCAATGGCATGAACATGAGGAAAAAAGAAATCTGTTAAAGATTGCACAGGAAAACAATGCTAAACATAACTGGAAATAGCCCATATATTCAAATGAATGTATTCCTTTGTATTTTTCGGTCACAATGCTGATAAGATAGTAGGCTTGGAGGCTTCAAATCTTAGTTGTATCATTCAAGAGCTGGACTACCATAGGTAAGTTAGTTAACTTCCCTGAGACTCAGTTTCTTCATCTGTAAAAGAGGAAGATATCTACCTTACAAGGGATGTCTAGATGGGAATAAAAGAGGGGTCCACAACTAAATAAGTTTGGAAAATGCTGCACTGAACAATTCTTTCTACACTGAACAATATAGAACAGATGACTGAACAGAATGCAGGGCTTCTCAGAGCCTTTCATAGACACTGAGGTATCTTTGTCATCACAAATACAACCCAATCTTCAAAACTCCACAGAATTATTTGACCTGGAACGCTTTTATGATGAGTATTTCTGGAGATCAGTTGTTTCTCAGAAGAGAGTTTGAAAGGGGGATGGGGAGGATTTTAAGGGGCATCTTAAGTCAACAGAAACCCCTCTACGGTACTCTGGGGCTTATATGCATAAAGACGATGTGACAAGAACTAGGGGACTCTCTGCAAATTGAGGTCACTCTTGCTTTAGGTGCAAAGTGATTCTTGTGGCCTGAGTTGACAAGTGGAGTTTCCTGTGTCCATTGGGAAAAAACTCTCCGGAGGACAAATTATTAAGTAATTCGGGATTTTTTTAAATGAAGGATTTGAAATTCCCTTCTAAGTGGTTTGTATGTATTTACGTGAACCAAGCAAGTACCTAAATTTAGATAAGACAAGTACTGGATGGGAGTCTGGTGGCCAGTGGGATTAGTTTTACAGGGTTTTCCAACCAAAATGAACCAAAAGGAAGATTCACAGGCAGGGGAGGGCTGTACCTTGAGACCGTGATGTCTCGTTTATTTTCAAAACACTGCACTGAACAAGGGCTTTATCAGTCTCTCTAATTTAACTTTTCAATCAGTTGAAGGCAGGAAGAATTGATGATTAATTTCTCTCCCTTTTGAAAATTCTGTCCTCTGAAAATTCCAACATTTTCAAAGGATCTGATAAATAATACCAAGTTCATTGGCATTTCAAACAGACAAGACACTTATCTATTTTAAACCATTATGAATGTCATATTTCCATTCAAACTTGGGAAGATCACATTTTCAGCTACCAACCAACTATGGAAAAATCTTGCAGGCAACAATAACCTCTTAATTGAAGATTTCTCTTAAAATTATTTTTATAGAATAATGTGGGTGTTATCCTCCTGAAAAACAAAATTACTTTTAATGAAGCAGTTCAAAATCAGGGCAGGGAAAGAGCAAAGAGTTTCCTTGAGGTTCTGGTGACAGTTTACATAAAAAGATGTTTTATTTTCTCTTTGCAGGGTGTACACCATCATTTTGTCTTATTATTCCTGACATTCAGTTCATCAGATTAGCATCTTTGTGGGAAACAAGAAAGCAATTAAGGTTTTTGCTCTTTATTCTTCGGGAGACAGAGATTTTGCTTTTCCCTCAAAACTCCTAATGATGAGGTAGACCTGGTCAAACACCAAATGCACAGACTTTAAAATGCAATAAAGATAGAGCTTTAATAATTTTCAATTACAGTTATTCTGCAATAATGTTAGCGAATCTCATCTAAAAAGTAAATTATTCATTGAATAGGAAATGGGAAAGCTTGGGGATTGTGTGACTCTCCCATTTAAAGTTTCACTAAGATTCTCCTTGATAAGGTTCTTTTAAAAGATTACATATTTTATACTTTGTTTCTATCCCTTTTCTTCATTCAGGATGCTGTTTCTACTTTTTAATATACTTTTCTAACAAAACACGGTAGTTACAGAGTAGCCATTCAGAGGGATCTATTCAGAATAAGTATTCATTCACTTGCTGCCAGAAATACTGATAATATGATATTTTTTTATTTCGTTTTAAGAATACATTTTTCATTTTAAGCAAATGAAACTTATAACCAAATTTAAAAAAAACTGTCATTGGTTTTCATTAGAAAATTGGCAAGAAAAGTCTTGCATGTTGTCTTTGCATTAGCAAAGCTTGCCTCTCATGTAAATAAATAGATAATTTATTGGAAAGTGCAGACAGAGAATACAGCAAAACTATAGAATCCCAGAAAATACTTCAAATCAAAATAAAATATGACACAATGAAAAAAGGGCAATGCAGACAATTTCCTTTAAAAAAGAGAAGAGTTGCCTTTCTCATAGAACTTGAAACCAAGTCATTCACTTAAGCCCTTTTTTTTCTACTCCCTATGTAGTAATTTCTAATATTTGTGCTCAGATAAATGTTAGTTCTCACCACCTATCTCCTCGCTCTTCTTTCTCTTGCCATGAATTTGGTTACGTTTGTTAATCTTTCTGCCTTCAAATTGAAGAGGGTGTCACAAATTTAACTTCATGATGACGTGTGGGCAAAACTCTTACAGTGGAACTCGGGACCAGAAGACCCTGCATTCAGAATTCTAGAACATGTTCCAGACTTTCCCAGGACTTATGGGCAGCGTTCTTGAGTTCAGTAACACACGAATCTGAAATTTTTATACACCGAATATCACCAGTTTATCTCACAAACCTGAGCTAACATGTTTGAGATGACAATGTTGTGGGATATTTGAAGGCACAAGTCAGATTGAGTGGTTCCCATTGACTATTATTTTAAGTGGGTGGGTCTTCTTTGTTTGTTTCAAATCTTGTTTAAGGAAAGCATTTGTTTATCCACTTCAATGGGCAACTACATTAGGGTGAGATTAAGTGAATTATTTCCAGGGTCTCTAGACATTGTTCCAGCTGGAAAGAGAAATCCCTTAAACTGCCTCCATCTATTAATTTAACTCATTCCATTTTATAAAGCACTTTGGGTTCATTACAATGGCACATACTTTAATGACGAAACGAAAGAAATGGAATCCACATTTTGCCTTAATCAGCATCCCTCAGCACTACCTCTCTAGACTAGATATGGATGCTTAAAGTTCACTAGCTTAATTTAATTTACATACTTAATATATATTTAAGTATGTATTCATACATGAATATCGGAGAAAGGATCTTTTTCATGAAATTATTCATGAAGAATCTTTGTAACATTAACTTTTATTTTACCACTCATTCTGAAAAGCTCTTTACTGAGGATATCTGGGTAGATCTAACACAGCAATTACACACATGGTCCTTAGGGTCCAAGAGATATGGGTTCAGAATCTGTCTTGACCAAATATCAGCAAGCTTTAACTTGCCATCTCTAGACTTTTGTTTCCTTTTTTTTTTTTTTTTAAATGGAGAGATAGTAATAGTAGCTATCTCAGGGGTTATTGAGATGATTCAAGGAGACAAACACATCTGAAGTCCTCACACCAGTACCCAGTATACAGCAAGCCCTTAATGAACATGAGTGAATGAATAGTGAATTACGATAATGAACGACCAGAAATAATAGGCATCTTTTGCAATCTTGTCAAAGTTTGCCTGGGCCAACTGAAATAGTGACCTGGTGCAACTTGAGTCTCCTCCAAATCCAGGCCTCTATATTTGATTCCATCATTTTGTGTGTGATTTGCAATTTATTCTTTACTGCTTTCTCTCTCCCTATCTCTAGGGAAATATTGGCACAAATTTCTCCGATATGACAAGATTATTGTTAGTAACTATAAAAAATGCTCATCAAAAATATGAAAATAAGGCACCACCTAAATGATCAGCCAATGCCAACACTAAAGGAAGCTCTATCTTAAACAGAACTTGCATTGTGATTTAAAACCTCCACTAAAAAATTGACATAATACTTACATAGATACAAGACTTTAAATTATTTGTTAAGATGTGTACATAATTTAATTGCACTTTTCTGAGTGTACATTATTTTAAAACAATAGAATTAGAAAAAAATAATATTTTTCAACAAAAAAATAAAATAAAACCTCCACTAAAATAATTAATATCCATATATATGGTGATACTTTGAACTCCACATTATGCTTGAATAGTCACAGAAATTAAGTGTTCTTCATCTTTACTTGGTCTCTGTCAAAGATGTTTCCTTAAAACTCTCTTCCCAATGTCCTGATTTCTCAAAAATTCTACTTTTCCCTGAACTCATGTCTAGAGATATGAATGAGCACAGACTAAACAGAGTCAGCAAGAAGCACAAAAATATAAGCACTGTTTGTGAAACTCTGTGACCTCTACCCACTTCAGTTCAAATGAGTCTCTTTACAAGTACAGTAAATAGAAAAGTTACTAAAAATGTCTTTGATTCATGTGGTTTGATGCCCATTTGCATAAACAACTTATGTGTGACTTCTTCCCTTTTAATTTTTGTTTATATTTTACACTATTTACGAAGAGGTTTTGTTGGAGAAAAAAAAATTGCCCGATATTTTCTACATGAGGCCAAAAAGAACATTAGCTAAGAATACAGCAACTGGATGTCTCATCAATTCCTCCTGAGAGCCCATTAAGGCAAGAAACAGGGTAATGCACTCGTTGTAATGTTCAACAAAATGTAAAATAAGGTTCGGTTTTAAATATTCTTCTTAGGAACGCATGTAAGTAGACTAGCACACACCAGAGATTTGGGCTCACATGGTCTACAGGCTCCTCAAGGTCCACTCTCCCTTCTCACATGCCCCTCGGGTGGGCATAGCAACAGAGATGAATGAGTTGGCACTCCAGTTCGATCCACTTGTTAATTCCAACCTCACCAGGGAGCCCTGTTGTCTTAGGTCAGGCTGCTGTAACAAAATGCCATACACCGAGTGGCTTAAACAAGACATATTTATTTCTTACAGTTCTGGAATCTAGAAGTCCGAGATCAAGGTACTAGCAGATTCAGATCTGGGTGAGGACCCTCTATCCCGGCTTGCAAATGACTGCCTTCGCAGTACATGCTCACAAAGCGAAGACCTTAGGGACCCTAAGGACACTAATCCCATCATAGGGACTCCACCCTCACTGTCCCACCTAAAGGTTATTCCCCTGTGCAGGCCTCACCTCCAAATACCATCACACTGGGGGTTAGAACTTCAACATAGGAGTCTGAGGGAATACAAACATTCAGCCCATAACACCTGTTCCGGTGTCTCAGTGCGCCGTATCTGACTTTCAAAATCCTAGCAGGGGATCAACTTGGACACGTCACTTTTTATTTATGAATGTGCTAGATCGGATCCCTTAAGGCCAGCTCTCCCTTCATTATTTGAATCAGTGGTGGAGTGAAATGTAAATATAGATGTGTTCAGATAAATATGTAGTGAGATTTGAGTATCTACATTTTCAAAACCACCCAACTTTGCCTCTGTCTATATATGCAGATTTTATATAATTATAAATTTGGTTTGTGAGCAGATATGTGAATATAACCTGGCTTATTGTCTACTCTGGCTTTTAAGAAGTATGCGCATGATCAAAATATCAATAGCCTAATAACATGGAAAAATTGATTTGGGGAAAACAAGGAAAGAAAAGCTTTATGTCATAGCATTATCACAGCTAATTAACACTTTCATGCCTTTTGAATTTCTATCATCAATTATGGTGTGGTTAAACTTCATAATTAAAAAAACTATACCATATGCTGTTATATGTGTCCATTTTGTCCTAAAAGGAGACATATATGTCCTTTCCTACACTTTATCCTCAGCCATCTGTGAAAACGAATCCTGTGGCAAACACGGATCAGCAGTTCCTCAATTTGATCTCATAAAGCATTAAAATACTCGGAATCCTACATGCAGCTATGTTCGACTGCTGTTACTCCTTGTTCATAGAAGTTACTTGATACTGGGGCGCCTGGCTGGTTCAGTCGTTAAGCATCTGCCTTCAGCTCAGGGCGTGATCCCAGCATTCTGGGATCGAGCCCCACGTCAGTCTCCTCCGCTGGGAGCCTGCTTCTTCCTCTCCCACTCCCCCTGCTTGTGTTCCCTCTCTCGCTGGCTGTCTCTATCTCTGTCAAATGAATAAATAAAATCTTAAAAAAATAATAACTTACTCAATACTCCCAAATAGGTCTCTGTGAGTTTTCCCATCTATCACAAGAAAGGCGTTTTAGTGACTTCATTAGGGATCTCAAGAGATTAAAAAGTACCCAAACCCACTATCACAGTAGGTGCCTTTATATTTAAGGTCTATCTTTTGAAAGAGTATATAACTGGAATTATTTATTTATTTATTTACTGGAATTTTTTTGAACCAATGTAAATATCAGACTGTCAAATGGCAAATTTATTCATTTATATTAACTGTGGTTATTAAAATATTTGGATTAATTTCTGCCACTTTATTTCACAAATAGTAACCTATTTGCCATGCCTTCCCTTTGCCTTTCTCATGCTCCTTCCCAACCAAGAAAAAAATATATATATCTTTTTAAACTGGAATTTTTACCGCACTTTCTTCACAATGTATAGAAGCATTTTAGGTGTACCCAAGAGTGCTTGAACTCTGGTCAGTCATGTTTTCTGGTAGAATATGGCAACTCAGCTTGGTTTTTCTCCCTCTACCATATTAGTCTTTTCCCTCCTATCAATATACTTTCAGGTTGACTCACATAATTTCCAATATCTTGGACCACCAGTGTTTCTTCTATCCCACGCTTTCCCTCCTGGGCTTCTGTTTCCCTCTTCCTAAAGCCCATCCTTCTGTGATGGTTTTCACAAGCTTCTTCGAGAGAAGATACTCCTGAATAGTAGACGAGCTGGGTGCCTAACTGTAAGGTGGTAGTTAGTTCTCTCCTCATGTCGCAGATTTTTATTGTCTTCTCACACCTGCTACTACTTGTGAGATTTGTACTCTTTGTGGAACTCCTGCTCCTTGGGAGGAAATCTATCTTTTTTTTTTTTTTTAAAGATTTTATTTATTTATTAGACAGAGATAGAGACAGCCAGCGAGAGAGGGAACACAAGCAGGGGGAGTGGGAGAGGAAGAAGCAGGCTCATAGCAGAAGAGCCTGATGTGGGGCTCCGATCCCATAACGCCGGGATCACGCCCTGAGCTGAAGGCAGACGCTTAACCGCTGTGCCACCCAGGCGCCCCAGGAAATCTATCTTTTCTCTCTAGTTGTGTTTAAGGTTTTCACTTTATCTTTGGTGTTCTACAATTTATTCACAATGTTACTAGATGGTCATTCTGTTTGTTTACCCTGCTTAGGATTCAATATAACTCTTCAATCTGAAGATTTATAGCTTTTATCACTACTTAGAATTAGCAACCATAATATAGTTTTTCTCCTATTCACTATATTATTCCTTCCAGAAAATCCAGTGAGCTTCTTGGATCTTCTTATTCTATCTGGCATATCTTTTAATGTAACTTATTTATTTTCCAATTCTTTATCCTTCAGGACAATGATTGGAATTATTTGTATCTTTACTCTTTCTCCCTCTCTCTTTCTCCCTTTCTCCTCTCTCCTCTTCCCCCATATATCTAATCTGCTATTTGACTTATTCACTGAGGTTTAATTTTATGGCCATATTTTTTTATTTCTGTTACAGAAATTACAGAAATCAAAATTGCCTGTTCTTCCATTGATTCTCTTCCTCCTCACACATGAAGACTTTAATCAATTTAAACCTACTTAAATAACACAATTTTATAATCTCAAGGTCATTTTAGCATCAAACCCTCTGTTTATAGAGCCAGCTGATTCTCCCTAATAATGGAATATGTCCCTGTGTGATCTTTAATTTTTTATTGTGAATACATCTTTAGTTGAGGTTATTTTTCTGTAGGAGTTCTATGTACCATGAGTTATGGAAACAACTCCATGGTACTCCTTATTGGCCTGATAAGTGGTCTGAGCTGGGTATTAAGCTCCCACATCAGTGTTAAGAGATTAGGCTCATGTCTTTAAAGATAATAAATAGACCTGCTATTTTGCTAACCACTCTAGACATGATTTCTTCTGTTCATAAGTCCTTGATACCTAGATATTTCCCTTTCTTTCCTTTTAACTCAGCTATTAATTGTTTTTAAAAACTGTTTTTAAAAACCATTCCTATCAGATAGTGGTTGTTCAATACATAGTTGTTGAACGAATGACTACGTGAAAAAATAAATATAGGGATCTGTCTAGAAATAGGGGAGAGGAAAGATTAAGTTACGACATCCATTTAGAAAGGGCTTGGCGAACCTCTCAAAGAGAGTATAAAATAAGAGTACTGGTTTTAGAACCAGAGATCCCTGAGTTCAAGGGCTAGATCCAACATTCATTAGCTGTGCGACCTTTTCTTTGCCTGTAGTATGGGGACGTTCTTGATAAATGCCTTACAGAACTATTATGAACATTACATGTGGAAAGAACCCAAGAGGACACACACAGTCCTGCTAGTTAGAGTCTGGGTTTCAGGGAAAGAGAAGAGGAATGGAAGCTGTAGGGCATAGATCAAGCTCTTTTCCCTGTATGTCATCCCATTACCATTTATAAATGGACGGGGGAATGGGAATGCAGCCTTAAGCACCTCTGGACCTGCTGTTGGCCTTCTTTAGCAGGATGAATTCAAGGACTCGTTCTAACAAGATCAAAGCAGGCTCTGTGCAGCTAGGACCTCAGGGAATGACTATCTAAGAGAAAAGGGGAACCCTGAGAATGGTCATACGTCTAGTCTGGGTGAATGACTAAAAGGTCAATCAATCAACAGGGCTAATTACTTTGGTGACTCAGGAGGACTTGTGTTAATAATGAGTGTTTATTATTATAGGGGATCTCTTCTGGGTTTCAACAGCAGGTCTCAATAAGTGACACTCTGGCAAATCTGTTTGATAGAAGGGTGGCTCCAGGTGAACTAGGTGGAGAAACCACAAAAATGTAAGGACAAGATCTTACCCCAGAGACACAGAAGCTGGAAAATTCTAGATCATGTGTCATCAGTGGAGGAAATAATGGTCCAAGGGGGCAACAAATGGTTCTAATGGGTTTAAAAATCTCAGATATCATAATGTTTTTGTTGCTCTCCAAAGGGCCACAGAACATAAGCAGATGTACAATATATCTGGAGTATTAAAATATGATAGCAGGGGACGAGTAACAATTAGGAAAAACATAGGTAAACTACACCAGGCTTGATATTGGCTGAGTCCGTCTGTAGCATTAATGTTGCGTCTATAAACTTAGCTTTTCACATTGACCACTCAAGAGGTTACTTCCCTCTTGTCCCTATGCCTGCAATTTACTAGGCTGCCACTAGGGTGCCTTGGTCCTATTAAAGCCCTGTAGTTTGAACAGTCAGACATTCCGTGTGTGTGATTAACAGAGTGAGGGATTAGCATGCTTTTTTTAAAAAATTCTTTATGTATATCTATCCTTTTTTTTTTAAATGAAAAAGAGCTCTTAATTAAAACAGTCTAACATAACAAGCGTTAGTAAACATTAAAGTTTAAAAAACAAGAGGAAAACACATTTAAATCTAAAATGGTACCTCTGGCTGATTTTAGACTAGTGTTAATTACCGTATAAATTAAATTTAAGGATAAATATAATTGTTTCTAATATATTTTTAAAGGCTTTAAATTATATAGTGTGGAGTGAAACTATGACTGAATGAAACTGATGATCCAGGAAGATGTACAAAGTTTATCCCTCCTGTGTCACCTAACACATTGCTGGATGCCTTCCATGTAAGAGGCATAAATTCAAATGCTTCCTAGTTAAAAATTTCCACTACTCTGGTTTTACCTTTTTTTGTAATTTATAAGACAGAGTCACCTCTCAGAGGGCAATACATGGAATCCTCCTTCTCCCCCATCCTCCGTTTCCTGTTAGTTCCTACGACAAACTTATCTTCTTTTAACAATTTCTTTTATAGATTATCAAAAAAAATTTGAAAAGAATTAAAATGTCAATTAACACACACACACAAATAACTCAAATGAACAAGACCGGAGAACTTTCGGAAGGAGAACTGAGAACAAGCAGGTGGGGTAAGGGACAGCTCCCCACTGCTTACTAAATTCAACCCAAACATCTTCCACTGGCTCTTAAGGTCATTTCCAACTTTCTTTTCAAGGTTATTGTCAACCAAATCCCTGAATGAAATCTGCACTTCGGCCAAACTGAAACTATTCCCAATTTATGACACATAAACTCCTTTTCCTGTCATGTCTTTTTTCTGAGTTTCCTTCCCTTTAATCCATTTGCATCTCGGTCCACACCTCACAGCCCCATTTCTACACACCTGATCCTAATGAATGGTTCAAGTGTAGTTCAGATGCTACCTGCTCTGTGAAGCCTCTCTTGGGCTCTGCCATCAGATGTGCTCTCTCTCCCTCTCTCTTGCCTATGAATCTGATTAATCTTTACTTTGGGTCTTTCTTAGATCTGATATCACTTGGAAGAGACTCCATTTTATGGGGATTTTCATGTGTCTATGCTCTATCTCCCCCATCCCACCCCACCCACAATGGAGTTTAAGTATCTCGGTAGCAGATCTGTGCCTTATTCGACATCCTTCCACACAGCCCTCAAGACAACGCATTGCACATAATGGGTGTCCAACACTTACCGGGGATGCTCTCTCTCAGGCTAGGGCTATGTAAGTGAGTTGTGGATGTCATTCAGATTAGAAGTAGTATTTGCAATTCAATGTGAGCTCTTCAGAAAATAGCTCTTATTAGGCAAGGATTTTTGTGAATCATTAACAGGCAACAGCAGTACTAGGGATTAATTTTAATAATATATCTGTTATAAAATTCAAAGGTGATCTTAACCAAAACATGTATATCCCAGACAAGTGCACCTGTTGATAATCCCAGTGGCCAGAGCTGAATTTTAAGACTCCTCCCTGAGTTGGAAAGACATGTGAAGCTTTGCCACTCCAAGTGTGACTCGGAGACCCTCAGCATGGTTAGGAATGCAGAATCTCAGGGTTCTCTCTAGACTTACTGAATCAGAGCCACATTTGAACACATATACACAACAGAAGTTTAGAAGGGCTGGTTTCAATGGACACTGATTAAATTTTTAATGTCCATCTATTTCCATTTATTTGGATATGCATTTATGTTCAACTCTATTAATATCTATAAATGTATTAAATGAGCATTTCATAAAAGCTTGTTCCATGTGTTTCCTTGAATGTAAAGTCAGAAAGTTAATTGCATATAATAGAAACACAAAATGAAAAGGAATTAAAATATCATGTCAAATCACTGTTTCTTATATTTTGCCTTCAGATTTCCAAAAAGCAGCATAGGGAAACTAAGGAATATGGCGGAGCATCAACTACATAGTCGTTTCCCAAATTTCTCTGCTCACGAGAGAGCGGAAAAACACTAAATATCAACATGACAGGGTTGGAAGTGAAGAGGCAGTTTCCCAAGTGGGGCTCATGAAATCCAAATTGTTTGATTCAAGTCTTCAAGGGGAAGAGGAGCTTCATCTAACCTCCGAGGAGAGACCCACAAGACCCCTGAGAAGAGTAGAAATATGGTCTCCCTGCCATGCTGACACCCTTAATTATGGCTTTTGAGCTTTTGATGTTCTGACACATAAATAGCTAAAAATTTGCTTTTTCATTTTGTGCACTTGCAAGTTGGAAATGTCATCAAGTTTCATCAAGATTGAAATGGGGTCCAATTTGCTAAAAATGCCTCATGCATAAGGAAGTTTTGTGCTCTCTTCCACATGGGAGTCAGCCTGCACAATACATTATGCACCTCGTGCTGGAAGGATCTCGACATGCCACTCAAATCCTGAAATGGAGGGAGCAGTCACGGTCTTTGCACTTTCAGGGGGAGGGGTCCCCCTAGCCCTCAAATATTCAATTCCCAAATAAAATGGTTCTGTGTACTCACTACAAAAGGACTGATGTATAAACTATGCCTGTAGCTTCTCCTTGCTCATTATTTCTGAAGCACAGACCTTTATTCTGCCATAGCGCGCCCCCAAACAAAGCAAGGCAGGCTAACGGCAAAAAATAATTGCTATTCCATGTCCCTTCTGCCTTTAACAAAGTATAAAATCAACAACTTTTCTCTTTAACAATGGGAAAGCAAAGTGAATTAGTCAAGGGAAAGACTACCTTCTTATGATTTCACCTTATCTTTATAATTGGGATTATATTTCCCTTGATTCTGTCAAGAATCTCTCCTTGCATAAGATTCTGTACCTAATAACAAACTTTTAAAAGGGCTTGAGTAACTCTCTGGGTGGACGTGTTTTTATTTCTTTCTCCAATGTTGATTTTTCCCCCTACTCCTTTTCCCCTGAATCCATACACCATTACTATTTTAAATACTCATAGTGTGGTTCAAGGCTGTTAGAACCTACATCGGGGGTCTTTGCCACATCACATTCACATGAAAGAGAACAGGATCATGAAGTTGTCAGATGATGTCCCACTGGGACCTCACATCTGAAAAACCAGAGCCTGAAAAGCAATGAGCCTCAGGCTTTCCAACCCACCCACAGAAGAAGATACGCACCCAAGGCCTTGGCATACAGCTTGAATGCACTACCACAACGTAAAAGTTCTGTGGGATCTCTTGTTGTATCCAAATCTCATACCAACTCTAGATTTTGTTCCTTAATCTATCTGTTTATTTTAAAGATGTCAAATGTATTTTTAAGCTCCTTGCCCTACAGTATAACTGTCACTTTTTGAAGTTTTCCCATGCTTCCCAGCACATCTTGACCAAGTTCTTCTTACCGTAGAGTTGCTCAAACCCTCTCCTCTGCATTGAAAGTGAAGGATTCAGGTGATTGTAACAATTCCAAGCTTCCAATTTTACCCAGTACTTTTACTTCTATTAGCATCATCAGAATATTAATAGCCAACATCAATTGAATATCTACTCTATGTGAGGCACTCTCTAAGTCCTCACGCATCACCTCGCTTGACAGTTAAAACACCCCTGTAAGCAAGAATAGTTAGCCCCACTGTACAGAGGTGGAAACTGAGGCCTAGAGAAGTTAAATTACTCAGTATCACAAACAAGAAAAACAGATTTGGGCTGATTACTACAGCGTACCGCCCATTCCTATTTGTTTGTCCCATAACCGGGAAGGACTTCATCAGACTCCACATTCAAATGAGGAAACCGAGCCTCCCAGCTTAACATGACACAGTTAATGAGCAGAACAATCAAGCCAACATCTTCTGACTCTAAGACCATTGGGTTTTCTGTTCTACCTCAGACACTCAGATCATTTGCAGTTCTATATTTCTAGAAATCTATGATACGAATAAAGCTTAAATGAATCAATAGAACACGAGGAGACTTGGAGTCTTTATTTTCATGCAAATAGCCTCAGAAGGAAGGTCAAGACATAAAGATTCAATGACCTTAATTGTAAAAGAATTAGAAATTCCATTAGTAACTATCACAATTTAATAATGCTCAATTTTTTCCAAGAATGGATAATAGTTACAGGAAATTATAGCAACCTCTTAATTTCTAAGACTATTTTTTTTCAAGTGCGTTTTCCTAAAGATTAGATGCCTTTTGAGCTCCCAATAACAAAAAGGTTGAGTAAGAATTTTTGCCATTGAGAAGTTTTCTACCTTCAAAACTGTCTAAAACAGGAGTGGACTATCATGTACAATAGTAAGTTCCCTGTCCCTAGGGGAATTCAGGTAGAAACTAGATGACAACTTGTCAAGGATGTAAGAAAAGAGATTCACAACCTTTTAGGGTGGCGGACTTTTGAGAATGGCATAAAGGCAATGGACATTCTCTCCATAAAAATGAGTAAATGTGCAAAATTTTGCATATCTTGGGGTAAGAAACTTTGCTCTGCCATGTCTATACGGCAGGAAATCATTTGGCTTAGCATGCACCCCATGCATCTAGGTGTGGATAACAACATGTAAATGGGGAAGCTTTTCCATGAGC
The DNA here is from genome assembly GCF_002007445.2 of Ailuropoda melanoleuca. NCBI lineage: Eukaryota > Metazoa > Chordata > Mammalia > Carnivora > Ursidae > Ailuropoda > Ailuropoda melanoleuca. The sequence continues at coordinate 36,213,131 of NC_048221.1, read as the reverse complement.
CGTATCTCATTTCCCTTCTTCACCTGGTTTCCTAATACACGTGGAAATAAGTAGTTGCAGTCTGTCATATTTCACGTACCCTACATGGTAATTTACTTAGCTTTTTTTTTTTCTTTTCAATTTGTTAAATCAAGAGATCTCACATAAAAATTCAGATTTCTGACTTGTGATGGGAAAAACATGAGAGGCTTGGGTACCTGTTGGCCTGCATTCCAGCAGGATACCAGTTTGTAGCAGCTGTGCAAACCAGAGAGCACGCTTTGGATGGGGTGATGCTGCTTGGCCACAGCCACTCATAATTGCAGCCCTCGGCGTGTTCTAACTCCCTAATGCTTCCTATTTCAATATGCTCTTGAGTTTGCAATCCTTGAAACAGAAGAATGATTTTTGGTCAAAGAATTTCCAAGCTGACTCTCCAAATGGCTCGTCTGCTTCTGTTTAACTACAGCCTCTCTCAGTAGAGAGACACACTATACATTAAGAAAGGGGAAAGGTGAGCTTAGGGCCAAATCAAACATAAGAGCAGAGAATTCTATGCCTTTCACAATCAGAGACTAAGAAACAGCAATATATTCATTAATTTTCACTCCATATGCCCATTTTCTCCGGTTGAATACAAAGACTCAGTAAGCATGCATTCAGAAGACCAGGCACAAGATGCAGTCCTCTGAACCAGGAACTGACCTTTCAAGAGCACTGACTATGAGCTTGGGTCTGGTGCTATTCATACCAGAATAGAGAAGGATTTCCCCTCCTTTGCCCAATTCATTGTGTAGAATAAAACTCCCAGCATAATGGTCAAGAAGGGAAGAAGGATCTGGGATAAAGGAAAGGACCTAAATGAGATGCTCCTTCTGAGGTCTTGCCACTCAACCGCAAACTGGGATTCCCAGAAAAAGTCCAGGAATGCCTAAAAAAACAACAGGTGGCCCTCAAGTCTCATAGAACTCACCCTCTAGTACGTACGCATTAAAATTAAAGCACAACGTTAATTGTTCTTACAGCAACTGATGCACAGACATTTCCAGTAGTGGCACGAAGGCTTTGTTACAATTCCTCGGAATAGTAATGCGGGGCCGTTGATTTTAAAGTTGTATTGGTTCTTACCTCATTGTTACTAAGGGCAGAAAAGAGGACAAAAGGATGAGACACCGATCCTACTAACAAAAATTGTAGATCTCATAGACTTAATTCAAATAACACAAAGATGGGGTCCCTAAACAATCTAAAAAATGGCAAGCATTTCCCCTCAATTGAAGGCTCCCTGGACTTGAGTTGTATGTGAACGATGAAGGAAAAGACTTCATTACAGAACATACAGGAGATGCTGAAAATACAACAAAGAGAGAAACCAGTGTATGCAGGTGAGGAATTGATCATTTATCTCTAATACTCTAGAACTGGAACACTGCCACGTCTTCTTGTATTTTAAACCCTCATCACTTGTAAGCAGTATTCAACTTTCCCACATTTTACATTTTGGGTATGATTACAAGAAGGCATTATGGACAACGTCAGGGAATTATAATTTTAGTTTTGTTATTAATTGGTTTTTCAGCTTTATTGAAGCCACATAACCTGTTCTGGTCTGTTTCCTCATCTGTCAAGTGAGGAATTCTATTGCCCCAGGGAAAGCAGAAGGACAAAGGTAACTGGATGTAAAAATGCTTGGACAAGATAAAATACTCTTCGGATGGAGGGTAACACTAAACATAGGAGCCTGCTGCTGTAGAGATCATGTGATCACCTCACCTAAAAACAGAACTCATAGACAAGGAAGTTACGTTTTTTTTTTCTTAATGATGTTGAAAAAGGACACGTTTATTTTATCTTACTTTATAATCGTCTTTTATGATTTTTCATTACAGAACACCCCTAGTGTTTTCTCAGGTAAAATAATCAATATGCCATCTAGAAAATAAGTGATCAGAATACCGGAATATTTGTTTACGGCTTCTATCCTGTCATTTGTTCTTCTAACATTTACAGCTTTAAATATTAGCCCCATCTTATTTATAACAACATCGTATAGCACTACTCATTTATCTATTTAAGAAAGGCAATTTGGAGGTGGGGTGGCCCTGGTGATGGCAATTTGTCATTAACAGCAGTTCTAATTAAATAACCTCATCTACACGTGACTGCACCATCTTGTGCGTTTTCCCCAAGACTACATATCCTCTAAACCATAATAATCCACCAGATCAAAAATTCAGCTGCTTAGGAAAGTGAGAAAATAGTGATTTACATGTTACACTTTAAAAGCTTCATCAAAGCTGTAATAATTTTGTTGGATAAACAATATGATTCTTGAGATTAATAAGAATTTCTAAATATGAACAATATGTACCCTGAGGAGAATATTATCTAACAAGGAACTGATAAATTATGTTGGGCAAATAATCTGCATACTAAAATGTGTGTAATGGAGACAGGAAATTAAATATTGAAATGTGTAAATAATACACAGTTTGGCGTGTTGGGTTTTTTTTTTTTTTTTCCCCCTTAGCTGGGTTAAAGCCTGGCTTCAAAATTATAGATGTCTCAATGCACGTTCTGGTCATTCACACAGTAAAAAGAGTAGAGTAAACAGAGGTGTGTCTCCGATCCAGGTTTACGCTGGGCAGGAAATCGTTAAGTTCTTCAATGAGCTCCATTTGGAATAGATACTTGGGAAAGATTAGGGGGAAATATCTATGGAATTTTTTCTAGGCTTCCAAATATTACATTTAAGGTTTTTGGGGGGTTTTTTTTCCAAGTTTTTTTTTCATCTTTGAAAACTGGATAAAATGCTGCTGGTTCAAAGGACTATGATGATATGGAACCCAGTGGAAATGCTGTGAGATTAAATTAATCAGAATGTTTATATAGGACCTGGATTCTCTAGCTGAGCCCTGGCTGAAAGTTTCTTCAAAAAGCCACCTCACCACCCATTCCTGGTAGGCCTTTCCCCAGAGTTAAACATGTGGATGGCATAACCCATCAGGCACTATTTCTGGGAAAAGAGAAGCTACAAGTCTTCCCAGATCTGTACAGGGGGCTATGCAAGTACAGAGAAGTGGCACAAGGCGGGGGGAAAAAATCTTCCTAAAAGATTGGTTTGTGAAAGAGCAATAAATGTTAGCCAGGCAAAGAGCACGTAACCACACTCCAAACAGAGGGAACAACATAAGCAAGAACTTGTAGAGATGAGACATATTTGCCAAAACATGAGTAGGAGGTGGAAAATTTTTAGAAACAAGACTACAGGCAAAATCAAGGCCAAATTATCCATATTTGCCATGCTAAGAATTTTAGATTTTTAACCTGAAGGCAATAAAAAACAAGTTGGACAAAGATATCAGTAATACTGTCCACACACATAATTAACAAATGATTGGTATCCTGAATATATAAAGAACATTTACAAATCAATAAAAAGACAATCCATGGCTCAGTGGGTTAAGCACCTGCCTTCAGGTGTCCTGGGATTGAGCCTGCATCAGGCTCCCTGCTCAAGGGGTGTCTGCTTCTCCCTCTGCCCCTACGCTACTTGTGCTCTCTCTCTCCAATAAATAAATAAAAATCTTTTTAAAAAATAAAAATAAAATAAAAAATAAAAAGACAATCCAATTGAAAACTGGACAAATATTATGGACAGGCAGTTTCCAGAACATAAAGTCTAAATGACCACAAAATCATTTGTCAAGATTATTAGTTGTGGTAGAAATTAGAAAAGCAGAGATTAAAACCCAATGAGGTATCATTTTTAATCCATCAGATGCAAAAATTTGATAATACCAAGGATAATGGACACATAGAGCAACAGAACTGTCACACACTATTAAGAGTAAAAGGGTTCAATTAGAGAGAAATTTGGCAAACATCAATAAAAGTTCAGGATACCAACATCCTTTAACTCAACAATTCCTCTCTTCATCATACACCTTGGAAATAAGTCTCACATGTATCTATAAACATATGTGTGTAGGAAACTTTATAGGAGTGTTATTTACATTTTTTCAAATATTTGAAACATATTTCAAAAATATGTTTCAAATACTTATATTTGAAAAAATATAAATAACGTCAATGTCTATCAATAGGAAACAGCTCCAAGTATGTCATATTCAGAGTGGGATATTAAGTTGCATGGAAAATGAACTAGAGCCACATATATCAAGGATGAATCTCCTACACATGAAATTGAGCAAAGAAAAGAAAAAGCAAGCTGCAGAAATATATAAATCTTTTCATGTGAGTCGTATGCCAGTTTAAAACATGGCACATAATAATCTATATTGCTGGGAGACACATAACTAGGTAGTGAAATATAAAGAAAGCCATGGGAATCAGGAAGGATAGTTGTCACACTTCAGAGGAGGGTACCTTTGCAGGTAGGTGGCAAAGACCCTGGGACTTTCTGCTTCAACTGGAAACATTTTCTTTCAAAGCAGGGTGGTAGGGATAGGAGCATTCATTACAATGTTCTTTGTACATTTTTATATGTTCAGAACACCTCGAAGTAAAATTTTAAAAATAAAAAGAGAGAGAGAGAGAGCTCACTTAGATAGCAGGAAGGAAAATGGAGTGGGGTGGAGGCCAGCAGGAAGGAGAGGCAAGCTGCAGTGAGAACAGCCTCTACTTGCAGAGATCAGTGCCTTCGAAGAAATGACACAGACTGCTTACTCCCAGGAGGACTGGACAAGACGCTGACTTCGCCTGGCCTTGAATCTCAGAACTGACGCTGTGAGAAACTTATATCCCAAAATATCCACAAATGGGCAAATGTGGCAAATGAGACATACACTTAAAGCTGGAGAGCACAAGACAACTTCGTTCTAGTTCAAAATTAATACCAACTTCCCTGCGGGGGGAAAATAAAGCTAATTTAACCTTCTAACCCCTTGCTCCATATTTATTATGTGTTGATAATAACATGGAGAATGTTGTGAAGATTAATAAATTCATTTCTCCAGCTTTATAGATAAAAATGTGTTCCATAAGTATTTTAAGAACTATGAAATGGCTTGTTTATCCCAGTGTCCCATTCAGCCATTCCTTAAACCTTATCTCCCACTTCTGCATTTTGAGATGAATATGGGGTCTTTGAAATGACGGCTCGTAACCCTTGGGGATTATGCATTTTAAGCACTGGTTCACAATGAGTATGTGACCAGATATATGTCACATAGGAGAAAGTCAAAAATATAATCCCTAAGAGGTTAATGACATAAATTGTATTTGTAGTTTCAATTTGCTGCAACAATTCTGAAGACTTTAGAATAAGTGACTTTGGCCTTAGCGCCCAATGTCTGCCAATACAAAGACATTCTGATTCAGGGTCTATCAGGAAAAAGCTAGGGTTTGGGCTGGAAAACAGCAAATCAAGTCATAAAATTCAACGGAAATAGAGACGATTCTCTTTATAAAGATAATTAAAGAAGTTTCTTTGAGTAGTTTTCCTAGAAGCAGGTAATGGTTTATATCAATTCACCCACACCCCCTTGCATAGCCTCCTTTTGGAAAAAGCTCATACTTAAATAAGGCTGGCTCTCTTTCAAGGGACAGTAGCCCTCATGGCCTAGAAACAAAGTCATGAGAGCCCTCCGAGGCTCACATCTCTCTTGATCTTAGCCTTGTTATTTCCCTACTTGAACAAATAATTCTGGCCATTTTGTGATAATTCCACATTTATTCATTTATTCCACAACTATGTACCAAATGTATGCCTTCACACCTTTCCTTGACCAGCGGCATTAAAGCCAGTGGTTGGGTGGCCTCCCACATTCAAGTTGGGGGTCGGCATTTCCCAAACGTGCTGTATGATGCTAACAGGTGATCGTTTGCCTATCACCGTTCCAGGAGAATCACAAGTCACACTCGTATTTTCAATTCAGAAAAAGTCACAAACTAGACTTACTTTGGTAATCTAATGTTTCTCAAACTCAACAGACCGTGGACATCTGTCGTCGATTCATAATACACTGGAATTACTCAGAACAGGATTCGGTAAACGCTGTTCTATATAAGCACCCTGTGACCTCATTACTAGCACGAGGAGCCACATAGACAGTGACACATTAATTCATCAAATGATGTGGCCCGCAGCTTCTAAGATGACCTCCCATGAGCCACCTCTCCTGGTACTCATGCCCTCGTGCAATCCCCTCCTTCTGAGGCTAGATGGGACTTGTGACTTACTTCTAACCAAAAGATAGAATGTCACCTCCATTGTTAGTCACAGACGTGACGTCTGTCTTGTTAACAGGCTGTCTCCCTTGCTGTTTTATAAAGCAAGCTGCCACGTAGGAGAGGCCTACAAGGCAAGAAACTGGCAGTGGCTTCCCTCCCATAACCAGTAAAAAATGAAGTGCTGCCAATAATCATGTGTGCTTAGAAGTCAACTTGTACAAGCTTCCGATGAGACCTCAGCCTTGGCCGACACCTTAACTTCAGCCTGGGGAGGGACCCTGAAGCAAAGGGTCTAGCTGAGCCATGCCTGGCTTCCTTCCCCATAGAAACCATGAGATAATAAATGTGGGTTATATTAAAGCCTCTAAGTTTTAGGTAATTTGTTACGCGGCAATACACAGCTAATTAAATTAATTAATTATCTTTCATGCATCAGTGCTGTGCTTGAAGATCTATAATATCACCCAGAACTCTCACAGCTAACACTTACAGAGCCTTACCATGTAGAGACACTGAACATTCTAAGCCCTTTGCTCTATATTTTCTCATTTATTCCTCACAAGAACCCCTAGGACCTATCACTGCCCACATGTTATAGGTGAGCAAGGTCAGGAGAAATTGAGTGACAGCCAGCATCTCGTTTCTGGTTATTGGTAAGACCAGACAATGAACCTACTCCTGAACCGTGATGTTATAATCCCACTAACAAATGCAAAATGTGAACTGCGATGAGTACTACAAGGAAAAGTTTTGTGGTCTTGAAAAAGGCTGTTGTTGGGCTGGCTGAGAAAAGGGGCCAAGACACCCAAGATGGCCGACTCTCCCGCCAAGATTTAAACTGACACCCAAGATGGCCGACTCTCCCGCCAAGATAACCGACTCTCCCGCCAAGATTTAAACCAAAACCTAGGTGGAAAACCGAAACCCGTCCTACCGACTTTCCTCACCCCCCCCCAGCAGTACCCAATAAAACCCTGCCACGACTCTCCAAGACAGACTTTCCCCACCCCCAGCGGTACCCAATAAAAACCCTTGCTGCCCTGCCCTGGGTGCGACTTCCCCGACAGCCCCCTCCGGAGTCGTGGAACCTCGCCCGAGGGTGCTTGCAATAAAGCTCATCCTCTGGACCACGTTTGCCTTTGCGGTCTCCATTTCATTCACGGCAAGAGAAACTTTGCAGCTATAAGAGGGGATTTAACCCACCCAGGCGGTAAGAGACACCTGAACTAAATCTGCACAATGAGTAATGAGAGTTTACTAGAGACAAGCAGGAATTCCAGGGAACAAGAATAGCGAAGGCCATGGCCCTGGGGCAGGCAGAAACCACGGGACGCAGAGGGAAGGGAGTAAGGCAGACGTTGGGAGTAGGGCTGAGGCACCGGGGAGAGATTAGATCCAAGACAACATACGGTATTGTGGACCATGTCAGGGAGCTGTGTCTTCATCTTAAGAGCAATGGATGGAATGCCATTGGAGGTATTCAACAGGTGTGAGAGGGAACAGGACGTCCACATGAGCCTACCTGCCCTTGAGACTACCACCGCGGATTCGAAAAGAGAACCAATTGAAAGATGGACGAATAGATGTCTGAGGCTATTAGGTTAGTTCAGGCAGGGAACAATGGCGGCGGCCTCAACCAAGAAGGAGGGGGTGGGGAAGAGATGTTTAGGAGATGAAAATCAACAGAGCTTGGATAAGGGGAAGTGAGGGAGAGTTCAAAGACGGATGACTCATAGGTTTCAGCCGTGCACCACTTGAATTTTCTATAACACGCACCAACTGCAGACTGATGGTTATATGATTTCCAAAGTCAAAGTCAGCGCCTCAGGAAAGTTGGCCCCTGGAGTCAGGTTTGTGGTTTCCCCATATATCACAACATAAAACACAGAAAACGTGCTACAGAAGGTTAGGGGTTGCAAAACATCCCTCAAAGGCACCTAGGGGCTTTGACTGAGGACTTCAATCACTCATTTAAAAATCAAACAGCTTCGGTTTTAGAAAACAGATTTGTTTAATGACTGGGCTAATATAGCTTTGCTCCAGGCATCATTTCAAACACGCTCTGCAGAAATATTTCCAAGTCTCATTTTGCATCGCCAAACGAGAGCACCAAAGAGCTCTGCCCAGCCCGCCCCACCAGACAAGCTGCAAGGAACTCCGCAAACCTCACTCCTTCCTTCCGCTGCTGCCCAGGGCTCCCGTGTGCACCAGACCCCAAGCCCCATCCCTGCATGCAGGCCACAGGACATTCCTGAATATCACTCAGAGAGGAGGCCAGAGTCCACCCCGTAAATAAGAAACTAAGTTTCTTTCATTCTGAAGATGGTGATGGCACAGATCTTGCACAAAGCATGCTATCTTGTTGTCTAGTTGTCCCCAAATAACTAAGCCATCTTCCAAGCCAGGTAAGAAGAGTCACAATCCAAGCCCACGGCAGCCCAAGGTAGAACAGTCCTCTAGAGGCTTATGGCCAGTCCAGAACTTTTCTCCAGCCCCCATTTAGTTTTTGCTGGCCTCGATTTCCTTATCTACACAATGGGTGTAATAACAGCTGTCCCTGAAGTTGTTGTGAGGGTCGAGGGAAGTGATACCCAAATGTTCCACACACTGCCTGAACAGAGTATGTTCTTTATAAATGTTCGTGATTATGATTATACCCTGTCTGGTGATATTCAGGAAAGGAGTGAGAACACGGAAGGTAGAGAAAAGACAGCCCTTGGCTAAAAGAGCTTCACACTCCAGGGGAAGAGACTCAGTAAAAATGAAGGCTTGTAATAGGAGCATCGGCAAAGATATCCTGCCATGCCCCTGACCATTCACGTCCCTTGACCCCTCCCAATGTTCTCACTGTTCTGATCCCCGAGAGAGGCCCCCCGGGGAGCTCTGGCACAAATCTGCAGAAATACATTTGAGGAACACAGATCTGGTGTTATCTGGCACCAGATAACACATCCAGAGACCTTTGTCTAAGAACTTAATAAAGCAAATCACTACACTTGTCTGTCTCAGGTCCCCTTCCAGAAATGAAAGGAGCCACAGTCTGATCTATACGCAAGGGCACATCTGCATTTAGGGAGAATCAGGGGAGTTGCTACGTGAACAGGTCCCTGCAAAGCAAAAGCAATGCCTGTGGTGTGATATGAGACGCCTACTCTGTGCTCAGCAATGCAATAGGTGCTGAACAGGATGCAAAAGGAAACCCTGCAAGATCCAAGGTTAGGGACAAACAGAAAAAAAAAAAAGCTTTCTCTTCGAGTGGGACAGTGACAAGCAGTTTTAAAGCTCAACAGTGCAAAGCGGAATACAGTAAAACGAGAAACGATGTAGTAGAGATGATTGTGTTGCAGGATTCTGGAGCAATGAGAGAACCGTAAGAGGAGAGCATCGTAAAGGACAGAAAACAAGCACTGGCTGGAGAAAGATGATCACATGGAAAGTAAAGGTTGTTGCAGGAGAAAAACAAACCAGGCGATGACCCAGAGGAGGAAAGAAACAGGGCACATTTGGAGGGAAGTGAAGGACATGAAAAATGAACATACAGCTCTGAAGAAGCATCATCTTTGAAAACATCATCAAATCTCTTCTCATTTCATTGCTTAATTTCAAAACAGATATTACTTAGCACATGGGAAAACTGAGGCCAGGAGAGGTTCATCTCCCAAACAAAGCCAACCAGCAGAGTAAGGGACACAGGTCTCAAAGCCACATCTTCCATTTCTTATTTTTATACTCATCCCAGACATTATGGTCTCTGGCTCAATGAAGAAGTAAAAAAGCTAGTCTCTTTACTTCTTCCATGAACTGAAAGAAGACATCCCAAAATGCAGGCGCCAACTGGAGTTCAACTGAAGATCGAATCCAGCATTACTAAGAGAATATTATTCTCCTGATAATCCTGCATGTGCATGGACGTAAGCTATCTCTGAACGCACATCTTCTGACTTTTAGAAAAACACAGTTTAGAGTGTTGAAGGCTGCCCCATCCAGCATCTATGATGTGCTTATCCTCTGAGTCTCTGGTTTCTGGTAACATTACCAAATATTTGCAGGTCACGCCCCACCGTGGACCTTGCCAGCCTTCTCCACTGCATGACAGTCCTACAGAAGGCAACGAACTTACTAGGCCCTACATGTATGCCAGTATTCTTTAATATTGGAAGTGCTTACTTTCAAGAGGTTTTATCCACACATTTGGGGGGTAGTTGTCGAGGCGAACTTCAGGATTTTGTGACACCAGTGAACAACAGGAAGTCAATCCCTATCAATAAATCTCTACTTCAAATCAGCAACATACCATAAAAGTTGACAAAAACCATTCTGCCTTTAGCTGGCGGATGTGCCCAGGTGGTACCCAGCCTCTGGACAGACTTTGCAAAACGAAGGGCATCCCACCACCATAAAATCACTGGTGGCTGGTTTTCATCTAAAGCTCTATGGCTGAGCGCAGAGCGATCCGGGAAATACAAGTGCATTAGTGGGAAAGGCAGCTGTGACCTCTGCCTGAGGGCTTCACACACACAATCATTTAGGGTCCTCATCTCCCAAGTGCCTTAGAAATGGGTGGAAATTATGCAGGCTGGGCCGTGTTGCATCCTCATCAAAAATAGACTTGTACATTTTTCCCCCTGAGGTCACGTGTTAGGTCACCCAACACAAGGAACACTACGCGAAGCCATCCAAAGTGTCGATTCACCCCATTTGTATGTGGTCCGTGATGGATGGATGGGCAGAGATTAAATGAGACCACTTTCTCCGAGGCTAACGTAAGTTACAGTTCCACTTACATGTCAAGCCTAAGCATAATATTAACATATACATTGATCTGGCGTTTTTAGAAGGGTAAAAAAGGATTTCTAATAATATGGCACTGCATACAAAATTTATCTAAGTAAATAATTATTTTTAAACCTAAGATTTAGGCAGCTTTAGCATTCCACATTATGCTAATGCTTGACAATTACTAAGTGTGGGTATCAGCCAGTGGTTTTTTTTTTTTTAAGTTTAATTTAAAGCAATTTGACACGGAAAGGTTATTACTTTAGTTGCCAATAAAAGCTGTACTTTTAACATAAGTGTACAGTAGGCCCTAGGGTATGTGACTATTATCTTTCCTGCAATTATGTGGTGTTCTACATAAATGTTAAAAAAAAACTTAGAAATATCAAAAGTACTAACTTAGATACAATATGAAAGTTGAATAGAGGGAGAACACGGAAAACCCAATTATTTTAGGCACAACATGGGTTGAGGTTTCCTCCTAGAGGTTATACTGGGAACAGCACCAGCTGGCTTTGAATAAATTAATTCAAACTATATCTTAAAAACACACACTTAGCAACCAGAATATCGATTTTATGAACATTCTGTCTTGAGATGCAGTTGTTCAATTTCACAAGCTAAATGCCATTAACAGTAAGAGCAAGTCTCTGAACCAATTAACCTATTTTCTGGAGTTGCTGTGCCACCAAAATAAAAGAACATTTCTCAGATGGTATTTGCCATCCTAAGCTTTCATATGTCCCCAAGAAAAGAAAATAATTTATTGCCAGGAATTGGGTAATCTACACTTTTCTCCCTTCCCTTGATCTTTTAGGAAGATAGGACTTTTACAAAACAAAACAAAATAAGAATATTTTCTTCTTAAAAAGACAGAAGACAGCCCTACGCCAGCTCACCTCCCTTCACCTTTTTACATTTATCTCTGAGGTGCCCATATTTAACTCATGGGGGGAAGTCAAGGAAAAGAGGCTAGAAAAGAATTTAATCAATAGCTCCTGTCAATTTTTCATTATTATGGGATACTCCCTTCCTACCATAGGAAATCACTCAAGAAAAGTAAGGCCAGCAAAGACAGGGACATCCACCCAGCCATCTGCTTAATAGCAACATTTAATCCATCAAAAGAGGCCCAAGTGGGGCCTCCAGGGAGATACAGGGCTGAGGAAGATGGAGTCCCGCACACTGCCCGTGAAGATGGACCCATGGGAGTAAAAGGTGCACCTGACCATCACCTTATCACCCCTCAAAATAACCCAAAGGGACAGGTGGTATTCTTTTTTTTAATTTTTTTTTAAGTAGGCTCCACAGACTTGAGATCAAGACCCTAAGTTCATAGACCTGGGCAGAGATCAAGAGTCGGACGCTTAACAGACTGAGCCACCCAGGCTCCCCAAGGGCAGGTGGTGTTTTGATAGGCATTTCCCATAAGAGTGAGCCAACGTCCCAATGTGACTGGTGGTTGGTCATCCTAGGCCTGTCTGCCTGACCTTAGGACAGTGAAGCATTTGGAAGCACAGGCTTTCTGTGTTTGAATCCCAACTTCATCATTCCCCAGCTGACAAACCTCGGCGAAATGACTGTGCCTCTGTTTGACTTAGTCTCCCTATCCATAAGTTGGGGATGCCTGTGTCTGCCTCAGAAAGTTGTTACAGTATGGTGCTACAGTACACTCTCGGGACCTGCCGCAGGGTGAGCCTGGATTAGTGAGTGCCAATTCGCTTCTTACTACTGCGGCTCACCACATCAGCTCTCTCGAATAGGGAACTTCGTTTCTGGTCTCTTTGAGAAACTCCCAAATAAAGGAGCCTTCCAGGAACAAGGTTGGAATAGAACTCAGATACAGAAAGGCCTACGTTCTCAAAGAAGCCTCGAGAGCAAGCAGTTTGTTTTTTCCAGCATCCTCTTTTATGCCCCACTTCAGTGCAGAGGAGACCTATTTTTAAATTTAGCAACTTCTATTTTGACTCTTTCTTAGCGGCCCGGAGGGTCTGCTTGTCTTTTTTGCTGAGGCACAAACTTGGAACTCCTCAGGAGGTTTGCGAGTGAAAACAAGCGTCTGGCTAGGAAAGGTTCCTGCCTGCCCCACCCAGCCCCGACCTCCCAGTCTCTACCAGCAGTAACTCTCATCGGAAATCTGAAGGGATCGCTTTATTTCCCTAGCATCTCTATTCCGTCGGACAGCGAGAATCATATGTCAGGAAGATGTTCACAGATGTGCGAATACAAAACTACAACGGCACCTTGGAACCGTTTGATATTCACAATGAAAATACTGTAGAGATATCATCACCCACAGTTTCAAGAGAGAGAAAACTGAGGCCCAGCAATTGAACCACAATGGCCCACCTGTACCAAGTACACATCGCATCTGTGGTCTGACCTTCTTCACAGAGCCTCCCAAATTTAACAGAGAAGAGCCAATCTATATGTGAGAACCTTCTCTCATTTTAATCTTCATCATAAGCCTTACCTGTCACCCTAGTTACTCTCTCATTTCCATTACGGATGCACCATAGCAAACACCTGTTATATTCGCCTCCCTCCCCCTGAATGTAATATCATCACAGTGTTCCTTCAAAACCATCCCTCATCAGTTCTCAGTCCATGTGGCTTACTTAGTGGGTCTAACCTGCTCCCAAGATTGGGTGTAGGCACCAATCATGACCAGACCAGAGGGACAGGTTCAGAGACTGGCATGCAACCCAGGCCTGACTCCTATTTGATTCCACTGGAAGGATTGGAAAGGAGGAGCTGTCTTGATCATAGGGTTGCTCCCATTCTAGACTATGAGCCTAGAGCATTTGGAGACCCTAAGGGAAGAGAACCTACCTGCAAATGATGCCATCACAGAGAGGAAAGCAAACAGAAAATAGAGAAGAAAGCAAATTTTTCTATCAACATTCAAGCACCTGGATTCAACCATGCCTGAAGCAATGCTATCTCCTAGATTTTTCAGTTAAGAAAGCCAATTTACATTTTAACTTACATCAAAGTGGGTTGTGTTTCTTGGCCTTCTCCATAATACACTCATCAACAGATGCCTACATCTGTGAACACGCTGCCCTCCTTCTGAGTTATGACCTGCCTTAGTGTGTGCCTGCTATACAGAGAGGGTCTGGAGAGCTGAAGCGCCTGTGATTCTTTATTGATCACTCCTGGCACATTTCTGCCAGTCCTTAGGCAGTTTGGATGATAAATAACAAAGATGATGCCTTGCCCAGCCCATTCCATTTCTTAAATAGGAAAGCCACCTTTCTTTTTTCTCCCATCCTTAACCCTGAGTGGGGAAAGAACTCAGGTGTCATCTCTGCTAGTGAGAACATCAGTAGGCTCTGTGTGGAAGAGATCCACAAGACTACTGAGTCCATCAGGCTACTTCTTCTCAAATTTGGGGTCTATTTTATGCCTATGGGTACATTTAGAGGAAAAGGTCTTAGGTGAAGATCTCCAGGATGGCAGGAATTATACTTCCAAGTTGCACGGTACTGGCTGCTTCTCCTATAAAATACACTTGGATCTACTGGGAAATTTTCTAAGATCTTTTCCCATCGAATTAAATAAACTAATGTTTATTTGCAGATACGATTCTCAGCTGGGAAGTGGTCACCCTGGACAACAACTTATGGTCCAAAGCTAGCAAGCCAAGGTCAGAGGCTGAGAAGTAGCACTTCACCAACTTGGACAAAGTAAGGGACTATCTTTCTACCAGCGGCCACTAGGAACATCTCAAAGAAATAGAACATGGCAGAGATCTAGGCAAGAAAATTTCAGTGTAGTAAACTCTCTGTCTTCCAAAAGAAAGGTTTAAGACCAATTAAGGATGGCCTAAGGCTCAGAAATGGAATCTCTTGGGCTCAGAGAGAGTGGAAGTATGGTGCATGGACTTTTCACACAACTATGGCCTTGAAATCCAAGCTCAACCATGAGCTCTGTAATCTTGGACAAGTTACTTGACTTTTTCTAAGCCTCAATTTTCCTCCTCAGATAAATGGGATTAATAAAGGCCTGTGGGATTGTCATGGGGATGAAATGATTGAGCCCCTGAATGTGTAAAACCCAGAGAACATTGCTTTGCACACAGGAGGTGCTCAACCAACGTGAACTCTGCCATCAGAACTAATTATAATCGACACAAGAACCAATTATATGGAAAGTCTTCTTAAACAAGGACATTTGAAAGAACTCAAGAACAACATAGTCCAGGACTCGGGAGCCTAAATTTATAGAATTATAAGAAGCTGTTTCTAGAAAGGACAGAAAAATCTCATCAGGCCTGAGAAAACTTCCAACCAAAACCTACTTCAGGCTGGAAGTCTGAGCCTCTTTTTCTAGCATCCAACCCAGACAGGGCTGAAAAGAAACCAGGGCAGGGCACCTAGTAAGCTTGATCAGCCAAGACAATAGGTAGCAAGACCTCAACTATGTCAGATTTTGGGCAGGACAACCTCTGTTCCCTGACTTTGTATGATTTTCTTTCACTTCAGTTTCTGAGTAACAAATCCTTTTGAAAACACTCAAAATTGTCTTGGTTTAAATAAGGGAAAAGAATTTTCACACTGGAAGCTTAAGATAAAGGGATTGGTGCACCCACAGAGGATAGCCATGAGTCCACAGAATAGAACGGTCAAGTATAACCACAACATATGGAGATGTGAGAAGCGGAAGGAAAGCTGTGGTCCCAGAGATAGTTTCATGAGGAGATTTTATTTGTCAGTATCAAAGTTTGCTTCCCTCAATGGTTTTCTTAGTGATAACAGATTGACCTCTTGTTGAACTGACCTGCTACATCCCGTAACAATCTCTTGGAAGATTTTTGGAAATAATACAACTGCCGTGATAAATGCTTACTTGAAAAGGGATGCTTTTAAGAAACCTTGAGTCAATTCTTAGACATCCATAAGCAACCTAGAGTTCGGAATGTTGTTTTATGCCTTAAACAGAAGGCCTAGAGCCATAGACCATGTCTGTGGTTTCACGAGGTGACTGGTTTATGGCTTCTTTAAAAGACTAACTCAGTTCAATGTAAGAGAACTTGTCCTACTGCTATGCCAGTCATATTAGTCCTTCCCCTATTTGGGGGGAACTCGATCGAGAAATTAATAGTAACTGTGTTATGACTTTGAAGGGAACTGAGACAACATAAGTCCTTGGGCTTAAATTGGGTCCGTTAACAACGATCATATTATGCTTGTTAAAATTTTAACAATGAGGACTTTACTCTTCAAAATTAGGAAGCGACGTGGAATTTACTTATAAAATGTGGAAAGAGAAGGGCACCTGGGTAGCTCCGTCAATTAAGCGTCTGACTCTCGATCTCATAGTTGGAAAGGGCACCTGCTCCATGGTTTGATTTGAGAGGCATTTGAAGCTATGCCACCTCCAAATATGAACTCTTGATCTCTTTTTTTAGGCATGGTAACTAACCTTCTTCCCTACTCCCTCACTGACTCCTTCCCAGACATCACCCACCCCACTCCCAGCCCATTCTTGAGGTAAGACATTCTATTCTCAAGCACATGCTGTGATAATGCACATATTTTGTCCAGAAGGGATCAATTTGTAACCCATTGCTACAGATCCATTAGTTTATCAATTTAATTATTTGGTTAACTCTGCTATGGTTCAATTTCCATCTGTGAATCAGATTTAATAATTGTACTTAACTCATAGAATTGTTTGTAGATTTAATAAAACAATTCATGTAATATGCTCAGAACTCAGTAAGTGCCCAGTAGATATTAGCTCATTTTGTAGCTGTTGCTACTGTTTGTAAGTGACAAGCTGAGAGTCTCACGGTTGGGGATATAGAATTGAAAAACACAGAAGTAACAAGGAAAGTTCTGTCCTGCATGCAGGGAGCTGCCTAGTGAAGCAACACAACACAGGGGACAGGGGCCAGGGGGAGTGGGGACAGACATGAAGACAGTGGGCCTTGTACCACTCTTCTTTATCCTACTTCTGAACAAATATAACTTCTTTCACCCAAATATATTCCCTGAGAAAGATGGAAAGAAAATAATCTCTTCGAATTTCATTAAATGGTTCATGGGCCACTTTTTTTTCTCCATTCTAAGTAGAACCAGGCTATATGATTTAAACTCTCCTAATGAAAGATTTTCTCAGCTCTGTTAATTAGTATCAGTTGCAATGGTGGTTTCTGTTTCAAATCCATTCTTGTTCTCACTTTATCCTTACATGATTCTAGGAAAGGCTGCAGCAGGCAACAGGTAACCCCTAATAAATACTCTCTAGGCAAAATGGTTTGGGTGAATTCCTGAGGGCCCCACTGAGGTTTGTGTATTGATCCCATACTGAGGAGCCCCACAAAAAGTGAGAAAGAGGCAAATAGCAAACAAGCTGATGGAGAAGTATTGAGGTGGAAGAGTGTGATGGGGAACAGAAATACACTTAAAGAGCCTGTGCTGGTCTATCTCCTAGCAAATATGAAGGTCTGTGATTGGGATTCCAGTTATGCCTGGATTATTGAATTGGCCTAATAGTAGAAAAGATACCTACATAAGTGCATTTCATCTCTTCTCATTCATTCATTCATTCAACCTATACAGCTCCTATTGGGGATGTAGCTTACAATTTCACTGGAAAGACATCAAAATTACTCATACAAGAGGATGGATGGATGGATGGATGGATGGATGGATGGATGGATAGATGGATGGATGGATGGATAGATGGATGGATAGATGGATGGATGGATGGATGGATGGTTGGTTGGATGGATGGTTGGATAGGTAAGTAGGTAGATACTGGGTGATAAATACAAGAAGTTTAAGTAAAGATGAGATGACAGTTCATGATAGGACTGATTTGTTCAGGGAAGAGAGGTTATATTCCAAATGACATTCAGAACCAACATCTGAGGAGTTCGTAGCACTTAGCCAGGTTAGGTTTGGGGAAAGGAGAGCAAAAACAATTCTAGTCTGCTCTGCATCAAAGCACATCTCTTCCTTGATGCCCACAGCACCAAAAAGCAGCCAAGGAAAACCAGTGGGAGGACAGCTCATCATCAAAAGCCCTGCTGCTGTCTTTGGAGGTGGGAGTGGCTAGATTTGGTGGGATGAGGTGGGGCCAGAGAATTCCAGCCCTTCCCTCAGTGGAGAGAAGTCATGGCTGTAGGCAACATAAAATCTGTGGGCAAGAATGACTTTCTAGAGGGGTGCCTGGGTGGCTCAGTCGTTAAGCATCTGCCTTCGGCCCAGGGCATGATCCCAGGGTCCTGGGATCGAGCCCCACATCAGGCTCCCTGCTCCGCTGGGAGCCTGCTTCTCCCTCTCCCACTCCCCCTGCTTGTGTTCTCTCTTGCTGGCTGTCTCTCTCTCTGTCAAATAAATAAATAAAATCTTAAAAAAAAAAAAAAGAATGACTTTCTAGAGTTCTCAGCTTAAACAAGAAGAGAAATGACCCATAGCACTTGCTCAAAGACAGGGAGCTGACATGTAGACTTGAAGCTTTGGAGTAATGATATCCCTCCACAAGTATTTAAGTTACAGTCACATGTGGCTTCGGAATGAAAACCAAATGGCAAATAAAAGGCTTTCGAGACAAACGATTCTGGCAAATACTTGGAATGCTGAGTTCTTTAGTAACAGTGAATGCTTCTTCTTCTAATAAGTCATGTTCCCCTGGGTCATTCCATAGATCAACAACGTCCTTCAGGGTCCTAGACTGGCCAATAGTCAAGGGGAGAGAGATGATTATTTCAGCTCCTTGGGGCACCTGGGTATTTTAGTTGGTGTTTAGTTGGCAGCCAACTCTTGGTTTTGGCTCAGGTCATGATGTCAGGGTCCAGGGATCGAGCCCCGCGCCAAGCTCCATACTCTGCATGGAGTCTGCTTGAGAATTCTCTTTCTCCCTCCGCCCCTCCTCCTACTCATTCTCTCTCTGCTCTTTAAAATGAATAAGTAAATCTTTTTTATTTTTTAAAGATTATTTCAGCTCCCTTTGGGTGCTCACTTGGCCAGCTGTTTCACACATCAATAGTTAGTACCCAAATACACAGACCCAGTCACAGTCTAGCTTTGAATCTGAGCTCCAACACTTGACAGCCAATGTGATTTTGAGCAAGAGAGCTAACCTCTTTGCCTCAGTTTCCACATCTGAGAAATGGAGACAGTGAGAGCACCTTCCTCATAGGGGTGTTAGGAACTGGCAATGATATACAGCAAAGTCAGTATGAAGAGATGTTAGAGCAGAGTTTGCCCTTAGGAGGCGGATTGCTGACCCCCCCCACCCCATGGAGGGTTGTGTTTAATAAATAAGGTTCAGAGAAAATTAGAATGCCCAAGGACGCACAGCTCGGTAAGCGGCCCATTTTTCCTGCTCACTATACTGTTTCCTGTAAGCACTTGTGAGTGTGTGTGAAGTCAAGAAATGGACCGGAACCCACTGTGGTTCTAGGGACTGTTTTAGAAGGCAGACAGAGCGGTAACCAGCAATGATTCCTCCCAAACCACCTTACCCAGAAACTCGTAGCCCAAGACCTGCTTATCCTTCACTTTTATTTAAACACCATTAAGCATCATCTTTGCAGAGATGCTCTCTATCACCGCCCTGCACCCCTTGCCTAGGTTAGCCCCTTCTGATAAATGGTCTTGAAAACACTTGAAAACGTTTGTGCATATTTTAGTGAGGGATTTTTATTTTGATACTGTTTTGTGAATAGCAAACCGATAACCTAATAGACTGAGGTTGCCTGCCCAGAAAGTTAAACTGCCTCAATCCTCTGGAAAGAGTCCAAGTGTCAACATGTTCTGATTTCAGAGTTTAGAATTCTAATTTAATTCTCAGTACATTTTTAAATTAAATTTTAGGCATTTTTTATGTGTTTTCAGCAATTTTAAATTAAATTTTAAGCAAGTGCCCATTACATTATTAACAGATGGAGGCAGCATTGTTCTCATTTAAGCCAGGGCGGGTCTCCTAATTCCCACCTGCCTTGTCCACCCTGGCCCTCCACACTACACCACACCACACCACACCATGACGCAGCCTCTCAGGGAGGCTCTTAGGACCCAGCTAGGGTTCTAAGGAACCCAGTTTGAAAATATAGCCAACACTAGCACAGGTGATACCCTCAAATATCAGCTACCCACTCCTGTGCAGAGATCACAGGCAAACCAGCCTCTCACAGCTTTATACCCTCACAGCAAAGCAATGAGGTGGACCCGTCTCCCTTCGAGTCAACCCATAAAGCCATCTGAGTGTCCCCCTCATCATTTCAGCTACAATCCTCCCCTTAAATTCATTCTTTGCACAACTGGAAAATACCTGGAGTAAATAATGTGTGGTACACATTTGCAATTTTAGATGTGGCATCATTTCTATATCTTTTTTAAAAAAATTTTTTTATTATATTATGTTAGTACCATACAGTACATCCCCGGTTCCGATGTAAAGTTCGATGCTTCATTAGTTGCGTATAACACTCAGCGCACCACGCAATACATGCCCTCCTTACTACCCATCACCAGTCTATCCCTTTCCCCCACCCCCTTCCCCTCTGAGGCCCTCAGTTTGTTTCTCAGAGTCCATAGTCTCATTTCTATATCTTTTCACATAAGTTCTAACTTCAGGGGAAAGACACATGCATATACATTTGCACTTTGTAGAAAAGTACAGGATTTATCCAGCTCAAACGAAAGAAGCTTCTGGCCTCATGGGACCAATGCTCATGAATTTCTTTAAGTGACTTCCTTCATTCATTCACCTTGAAAATCTTTCTTAATCCTAAGCTAACTCCAGAGTCAATACATTTCATTCGTTGTGTCGGTCATGGTAAACATATATCCGCTGGGTGCCTGTCCAGTGCCAGGCTGGCTAGAGACAATGGGCAGGAACAGCGAAGAGCCTGCCTTCATGGAACTTACAACCTTATCAGGGCAAAGATGGTTTCCACTAAACACATCCATTAGAAAAGCATTAGTAATGATGAGAACCATGAAGAAATTAAACAGGATGCTGGGATAGACCACAACAGTACTTACAAATGAGCTTAAATATGGGGGGGGGGGGCAGAACCAACCAATATAGCCATTGAAACCTGCTGAAAGTCTTAGACACAAATATTGCAGACAGTGGAAGTCAACTGTATTCAAACATCCCCCTCAGGAGCTGTGGGCTCTGGGCGATCCTTATACTTGGTAGGAAACACAAGAACCACATTTCCAAAGCCATCAGTTTATATTTTTAAAAGCTGCTCTTCAGGATAATTGTTGCACAATCATTAAGTTGGTTTTACCATGTGTGTAAATAGATTCGTGTAAGTTGTAAGTTACCATATAGATGACAAGTTACAGGGCATGGACGCAATAGAAGGGGAAGAAACAATGCTTCTGGCAAAAGACCGCAGTGGAGTTGGAAGTGCAGAGCTATGGAATTTAGAGTAAAGTTACCTGATTCAGAATGCTGCTGCTAGTAAGCGTTTTAGAGACAAAATTGGTCTTGAGGGAAGTGCCATTTGGATAAGCAAATAGAAGCAGAGGCTTCAAGTCAGGTGGAGAGAATGGTACCCACAGAAGTACAAAAGCTGTATGTCCGATCTGTCTTTCCATCCATGTGCTTGTCCACCCGCCCAGTACTGTTTCCATCACCGTTCTAAACGCTTTCCCTACCTTACCTCCCTCAGTTCTTCCAATAACCAATAGGTCACAAAGGATTCATTATTACCCCATTTGTTTTAGGTTGGGTTCCTGACAAAGCAGAGCCTAAAGCAGGAATCCAGGCAGAGCCCAGACAGAGCAAGGAGAGTGAGGCATCTAAGCCACAAATTTTAGGGGACACTCATTCTTGGGGTTGTGCAACTCGCTTAACCTTGATGGGGAATACTCCCTCACATTTTGTGCTCTAGACGCTTTACTCTGCTCATCCGGATCCAGGGTCAAGCTCTTCAGGACCAAACTTCAGTGGCAGGAGCGAAGCCGCCTAGTGAAGCTGAAAGAGCCAGTGGAGAAGGCGGGCCCAGGCAGAGTCTAGCAGTGATCTGAGTCGTGTTCTGGAGCACAGGAGCTGGGCTTTGCTATTCCCTGTAGCAACAAGACACTGACTGCCCCAGAGGAGGACACAGGTAGCAGCTGTCCTCTGCAGCACCCAGGACCCGCGTGCCCAGCTGGCTACCGGGATCCTGATGGGCCACTAAGTCCATCTGCCACACCATTTTGAAGAAGAACCTAACACTTCCAGAGGCAGCAAATCTTTCATCACTGGGCCTCTGAGAAAGCCCTGGGAGGTAGCATTTGCCCACTTTCCTGGTGTAAATACTCCTAACCAAGGCTGATTTCGAGCTACCAACTTCATCCATGAATGTGGAGTTGGCCGGAGATGCACCCGGTCCATGCCAGCGGACCCCAGCACACCACTGCGGGAAGCTTGAGCAACGTCCCGAGACTCAGCGCGGGAGCAGAAGTTGATCTCAAGCAGCCTGACCCCACAAGTCAGCCATAGCCGCAGGGCCACAGTGCACAAATCAGCAAACTTTTCCTGTGAAGGGCCAGAGAGTAAACGTGTTCTTCTTTGCAGCCTGTTGCCAGTACGCAATTCTGCTCCTGTCATGTGAAAGTAGCCACAGACATTACAGAAAAGAAGGATCTGGCTCTGTTCCAGTAAACCTTTATTGACCCCAAAAAAAAAAAAAACAAAACAAAAAAACAGGCAGTGGGTCAGATTGAGCCCACGGGTTATATTTTTCTAACACCTGTTATAGATGTTATTTAGTTATTTTTATAATAAGTAACGTCTGCTATTTAATTATGGAGCATGGCCAGCACTAGGGTGAGGCAGGAGAGATATCAAGGATACAAACTTTAAGGAGACACTTCTGTGGCCATGAAAGCAAGTGCCTCCTTAAATTTTGTGCCCCAGTTACCTTTCCTGCCTTTCCCTAAGCCTGGCCCTGTGATTGAGGAATGTGACCCAGACTTATAGATGTACTGATCAAGATTCAACTGGTCAAAACTGAACCCTTGAGCACCAAGAAACCTAACACATGGTTTCATGTGAGCTTGCAAAAATGTTGGAAGGGCTAAAGAAACTGGCAAGACGACCAGCCTGTCAAGGGACCGTCTACATCTGTCTCCTTGAAGAATCTAAAGAATGACTCTTGAGGCTGCCTGCGGAACGTCTGAATTCAAGGATACAGAGACACAGGCATGATCCAGGATCCGGGCCACTAGCACTGTCACTTGACCTTCAGGAAGTCAGTGAATGGCAGGAAAACACTGCTGTAAACAGACCCAACACTTCCAGTCTCTTGCCTGCCAGCAGCAACAGCTGAAGCTGCAGGAAAATACCCCTGCCTTGCTTTGACCTTCCAAACAGCATCTGCATGCACCTGTGTGAACCTAATTTTCCTCCAGAACCCTAGCTGCAAGGGAGTCTGGGAATTGTGGATTTTAGCTGCCCAACCCATGGCACTAGAAGGATAAAACTCACGATAAGTGAGAGTTGACCAAATCCACCATAACAGGCATCCTAAGAAACATGTAATTTGACGAAAGCTTAGGAGTACCTGTCCAACAGGCATGAGACTTCTCCATGACAAATCCAATTCCAACCAGAAGTTCCTGCTCGTAAAGGAAACACCAACCCTGCCCCTCCACCACCACAAGCACCTATAATGGGATTGATGACAGGGATCAGAAGTTTATAGGATGATGGCGTAAAATGGGTGGGAAGAATTGCAGCAGGAATAAAAACCTGGGTCAAGGGATACCAGGAGTGGTGGCAGTGAGCAGAAGAAGAAGGAGTAAAGTTAGGAGTCCTTGAAGACAGTAGAAGGCTGGCAATTGCAAAGAGGTGAATGCAAAGGGAAAGCTGGGAAAATGCCTCACATGGGTCATTCATCCTAAGGGAACCATTGCTTTGTGACCACTGTATCTATTACTAATGGAGGAAAACTACCGGCGTCATTCCCTGAGGTCGGAGATGTGTACAATTAAGTAATACTAAGCCTGTTACAAATACAAAGCACACCATTGGGTGCAACTCATAACCATTTTCCCTGAAGAACAAAATTTACAAGTCAATAGAAATGGAGCTAGTGTCTTCCAAAAAACGTTTTTTGCTTTGATATGTGATTCATACAAGTGTATGTTACACATATGTAATTAAGACTTACCATAATGAAATACCTTTGAATCCACCCACGTAACTTAAGAAATGCACTAATGAAGCTGCCTGTGTGTTTCCCCTGGTATTTCTGACTCTTCCTCTTTTATTATCCCAAAGTTTATTTTCATTTCCTTGCTTTAAAAAATATCTAGTTTTATCACACACTTACGCAACCTGAAATAATTCCAGGTTTGCACATTTTATTTCTAATGGATAGAAATTAAGGTTATTGCTCACATACATTTGTCAAAACCTATTTATCAGAATGAGAAAATGAATAGAAGTCTTAGGTCTTCCAAACAGGATGAAGAAAAAAGCAGTATCCTCCAGACCAGCTTCAATCTTATCATTTCAATAAGTTTTCATTTTAAAAAAAATTATTTTAATCACCAAATCTTTTTAGATAGCTAGCCTACTAAAACAGTGGCTAATTTTAACTGTTTTTCATAATGGTGAGCCAGTCGCAGAGTTAATAAAATTAAGCTTCCTTCATTTCTCTCGAAGTGCCCCCACAAAGAAGAGCCGTAATGCACGAAACGCAGCATAAATACGTGGCAGGTTTTCAGACTGCAGCCATCACTGATTTGTCACACCGCCTCTTAACAACATATTTATATTTTGCAAAATGTATAATTTTTTTAGCCCCTGAACAAATATATTTACATAACTGTGTCTAACGAGAAATTACATTTAACTTCTCAGAAATGACAATAACCAAAACCTGAACTGCCAATTCCACTTCATTAGTGTGGTAGAAATGCATTCCAAATGTTAATAAAAATTCCAACATGCTGATAAATTAGAGCTTCTAAGGAGCATGTGACACCTTGGTTAATATATTCAACCTCAATTATATTTCTCTTCAGCACCCTGTTATCTGGAACCTTTGCTGGCAATCAGAGGTGCTGTTTTTCAGCGGCCAATTTTCTAGATAATGTAGCTTATCAACACTGTGGGTAAACTTGCCAATGGAATCAGGCTGCACTGAACCACACACACGCTAATTGCATCCCTTTTTTATGCATATTTACAGACTGTCACTTCAAAGAAATCAGTGGCCCATTGAGGCACCCAGTTAGCTGGAAGAATTGCCTCTTGCAAATGAAAATTAGCAAACAAGCTAGTGATAAATATGAAATGAACAAAGTATAAAAATACTGTTTTGTTCCGCAACTCCCTTGTCATCCCAATTTATACTCCCAAATAGAAGGAGTTTTGAACATAGGATTTGCCTTTTGTTTCAAATGAAGACAGACAGAATTCTTCCTTAAACCCACTAACTAGGTAAAAGCCCTATTAGCTTTCCCCTCTTCTCCCACGCCACCCCCACCCCAAATTTCTATTCACATAAACAGGTTATTAAATCCCGTATTAGATTTGCTTTGGAGTTTGAATAGACAAATGACATGTTAACACTTCAGAAACAATTAACCCTGGGAACTTAATTAAGTTCTTTCTGACTTTAAGGAAGCACATTTCAAAATAATGCTTCTAAACTCTCTGAGTTTGCTCAAAAATAGCAATGCTTTCCCTCTCTAAAGTATTTCTAAGTTCTACTTAACAGCAGAAAGCTTTGCCTGGCTATATATGGATAAAGGTTATGGTGTTATGAGCCTGCTGTAATTGGACTCAGAGTGAGTATTTAAAAAAAAAAAAAGGCAGGTATCAAAAAAATAACAATAATTTTTTTTAAAAAAATTTTTCCCAAAGCCCCAAACACTGGCCATATATAAAATAGAAAACGAATTTATAACCATGTCCTGGGAGATCTGCACAAACAAAAATACTGAGATATGGACTGTGTGCTGGTCTGAAATCCTTTCCCTTGCTCCTTAGAATAACATTTTGAAATCCTTCCCTGCTCCAACAATGTTTTTCAGGCAATATGAGGTTTTGGAAAGCATGTCATTTTAATATAAGCAGGTCATTTTAATATAATTAAAAATAAACCACATACCAATTAAACTATAAATACTTTAAAGTTCTTGTGCCAAACTGAGCAATTTAGAGGGGCAAAGCTCAACAAATAAATGGCACTTAAAGTCTTAGCTTACAGCAAAGATTCAGTGAGACTTTATTTGGTTTGGGGGAGTGCACATCGCTCCTGCCGCACGTCACAGTTTCAACACACTCCTCAATTCTTCTCACTAACGTGGGATACACAATGTCATTTGAGAGTTTTTGTTTTTTTACAGGGCACAAGCAACAATATAAATATTGATACGAAAGCTGGGAAAACACTGCTATTTTAAGAAACACACCACACCTACATGCCGACTGCTCGTTTCTTACACGGGTAGAGTAGGGTTCTTTGGTAAATGAGTGTTCATCTGTGCGCACTAATTTAGACAATTGTTTTACATCACTTTCCAAATTGCAATATAATTGCGTGTGGATATGTCTGTTTCCCTGCCCGGACTGGGAACTCCTTGAAGACAGGAATCAGGCGTTCTGGAAAGGTGAATAAGACACAGACCCCACCATTTAGGAGTTCGTGGTGTATGGGGATGGGGGGGGTGGGGAAAGACGCTCACTTCTGCAGCTCTCCTGTACCAGGACGAAGAACAAAGAGCTACGGGCTCCAAAGAAGAGACCAGTTTATTCTGCCCAGGGGGATTGGGAAAGAAATCACACAAGTGATGACACTGGCATCAGATCTCACAAGATCAGTAATGTTTCAATCCGGCAGGGAAAGATATTTCAGGCACACTGACCCATGCAAGCAAAACAGGCAACAGGAGATTAAATGGACCATTGGTGGAAGAAAGATTTTTGGTGATGCTTAAAGCTGAGCCTGGGGGAGGGTGGAGGGACAGGAGCACCCACACAACATATAAACAGAGAGAAAGAGATGTAAATTCTATGTATGAATATGTCACCTTTACCTTGTATTTACTTTTGCTCTGCAGAAGACAAAATGTAGGGAAGGCTGTATCAGCCTTTCTGCAATAGAAAAGGGCTTATGAAGTCTGGCCAGAAGATACCTGATTAAGGAAAACTTTATAACAATTTTAATGTTTAAAGTTTGCCTCTATTGCTATCAAATTTCGTAAAGACATACTCACATGGCAACTCTCTAGGGGTTGTCTATAACACTGTCTATAACACAGTAAGGCTGATGTCAGAAGACACAAGAAAATCTTATCACCTTACTCTGTACGGACACACGGAGGAGTGCACTATGTCTCAATCACTCTTGAATCGGAGTCAATACTAACAAATTTCTTTGCCAAAGGGGCTAATTGAAATGTGGTTCAATCTTACTCCTCAAAATGTTTGGAGGAAAAGATAGCAATTGTATTTAATGTGGCAGAGATTTTAAAGGTTTATCTAAAAACCTAGTTTATTGAAATGGTTTTTAATTTTAACATTCAAAAACCCTGCTTTTGTGAATGGGCAAAAAAAAAATTACAAGAGATAAGGAGTTATATAATAGCAAAGCTAGTCAGTTGTTTTTCAGAGAAAATTTTTCAATTGATTAATATATCATTCACTATACCTTACCTATTTTATAGTACAGACATTGCTTCTAGAACATAAATGGCAAAATAATGATAGTAATAATTAATAATCATAATATGCCAGCAGCTAATAATTTTAGCACACTCACTGTGTCAGGAACTGAGCCAGGGACTTCACTTACAGTATGCAGTCTAACCATTAGAACATTCCTGCGAACTAAGTATTTTTAAGCCTTTTTTTTTTCAATAAAATAAGAAACTGAGGTAATTTCTCTCGGCCAAGATTGCTCGGTGGTTAACGGCAGAGCCAGGATTCCAATCTGGGTCACCCTCCCAAGCCTATGGCTGTAACCACTGCAATCTGCCACCTCTTTCTTTTTAAAAATGAGCTTGCCTGAATTTTGTTTGGAAAAGAAATCTCGAGAGGGAAAGCAAAGAACAAAGAGTGGAGAAAAGGAAGAGAGGAAAAGAAGGAGAGCTGGGAAGCAAGGAGGGGAAAGTCAGCAAAAGCAAGAACCCCATGCTTCTGGGAGCTTCCCATTCTCCACACACTCTTTTTTTTTTTTTTTAAAGATTTTATTTATTTATTTTACAGAGATAGAGACAGCCAGCGAGAGAGGGAACACAAGCAGGGGGAGTGGGAGAGGAAGAAGCAGGCTACCAGCGGAGGAGCCTGAATGTGGGGCTCGATCCCAGAACGCTGGGATCACGCCCTGAGCTGAAGGCAGACGCTTAATGACTGAGCCACCCAGGCGCCCCTCCACACTCTCTTATTACGGGTTCCCTGGTTTATTTCTCTGACAGATTATAAGCCCCATGAGGGCAGGAACTCTTATTTGTCTTGACCACCACTTTATCCCTCTGGCTAGATAGAACTGGCCAATAATGGGCGCTCCATAAATAAATGAATGAAATACAACCATCTATTTCTTTTGTCTTTGTGACTTGAACATTTCACTTTTTTAAAAAAAAATTTTTGAAGGATTTTATTTATTTGAGAGAGAGAGGGAGAATGAGCATGAAAGAGAGAGAGAGAACCAGTGGGAGCAGAGGGAGAGGGAGAAGCAGACTCACTCCTGAGCAGGGAGCCAGATGTGGGGCTCCATCCCAGGACCCTGGGATCATGACCTGAGCCAAAGGCAGACGCTTAACTGACTGAGCCACTCAGGTGTCCCAACATTTCACTTTTCAACTAGCTGTTCCCTTGTTCTACACGGCCTCAAAAATAAATGTGTCGACGCCAAAGACCGCAAGGGTAGAACCATTCCATTACACTGTCCCTGTGCATTTGCAGTCACAAACTGTTCGGGTCTCCATAACGGCATAATGCTGTTGCCCTCAGTGCGGGCCTCCTAAGTCTGGCCACTAGAGTCCTGGGGCTCTGGTGCTCTCCTCATTTTTTTTTTCCATCTCCGACTAGGCACTGGGCACATTTAAAGCGAAGAGTAGAGTTCCTCTGCCTCCTTTAACTTTTGAAAATGAAATTCCCTGTGAGGCAGTTTGAGGACAATACCAAAACCAGAAATCCTACCACTTTCAACATTCCACAGAGGTGAAAGATCCTTTTAACCATTTTTGGAAACCAAAAAAATTTCTATGTGACCCACCTAAGCATATTTTCAATGGGCCGCTGCCCCATTTCATAGTATCAATCAAGAAATCATAGGTTTTACTATGTCAACATTTGCTCTAAATTCTCATTTGTAAAAATACGTCTTTATTTCGTAAGTGAAACCACCCCAGCAGTTAAAAATCTGTGTCAAGTATGTGAGCGTGTTCTGGTTTATTTTGCTCGTACTTCATCAGACACCTGTTTTGCACTGCAATCTTCACTAAGAGGTTTTATTTTTTACTTTGGTGATCTATTTGTTTTCCTTTTCTCTCTTTTCCCAAGCCTTTTGCTTCTTGGATTAAACTTGCAATTTTTTAACTCTATTCTTGGATCCCTCCCCCTTCTCTCACTGGTCAGAAGGAGAGTTTTTCTTTGTGTTAGAATTATTCATGGGACCCACGCAACGAAGGCTGGGCACAAAATAAACTCCAGCTCAGAAAAAAAGAAAAAGAAAAAAAGTGTTGTTTGAAGAGGATGGCTGTGGAAAGTTCACCGAGCTCAGGGCGGAATAAACAGAAGTGGAACTAACTTGGGAGCAAGACTATTCTCAGAGCAAGCAGGCAAGCTGGTGGCCAGAGTGAGAAAGAACCTTCCGAATGTCTATTTTGTTTTCATTTCAGGACGTAAGAACACCCTGGTCTTTGCTGATTGTTTTGATCTGGGTGGTACATCTGGAGTTTTGCTAACCCCCCCCCCCCAAATCTGGGACAACTTGAATAAAATGGGAAAATTCAAAGAGTTTGCTTAATATTTAAAGAAAACAACACGGGGGAGAGAGAAAGAGGAGGAAGGAGAGGAGATATCTTTGAAAGTTTCAAGAAATTAGGTAAAATGTAATTTGTTTGGAATATTTTTGACACAAGTCACCCTATAATTGCCATTTCTGCAAGGTGTCTCAATTACAGTAGTACAATGTAGCAGTTTAAATGCCTATACATTTGTCTGAAGAAGGGGGAAAAAAGCTACAACATTGTCTATTAAGTGTCAAAAAGACTTTTCCTTAACCATAGAGAGCTTGGACAGAACTCAGGAAATACTTCAGCTGGAAAAGAAAGGTTAAAAGCTACCCTTCAAGCTATTGGAAAACCTATTATCAAATGTTAAAACCTTAAAAAAAAATCCATGAGTGTCCTTAGCACGATTACATATCTTTGTTTAGCAAAGGTTGATCAGCGTTGATGACCAAAGACAAACTTACAATAAATGCAATCTAACTGCTAATTAGGAATCACGATGCTTACACTAAAAAACTCGAGGAGAACAGGTATCTGATTACGTATGTTCTCTCAATGCTGGAACCACATTTACTTACAGAAAACGCAGTTCATGTTTCTCTTTATCACTTCTCTGAGTCATAATGTCAACACTTTGGACGCTGCTAGCTGTCACTGTGTGTGAGAACCTAAGGAGGAAAAAAAAAAAAACCAGCATAACTTTCCTACAGAAGAAAAACAGGGTGGAAAAATGTACATGGTATATATGCGTATGCACACAACCTTTCACTTAATTCTCTCGGTTCACAGGACATAATGAGAATTAATTAGCACATTCCTAAACCATTAGCCCCAATTCCCTAATGTGTGCATCTATGCAGAACTGAAGATTTTGTAAAGAAAGGGACAGAAACCAGAAAGCTGGGGTCAAAAGCAGATGTACAGATGTACGTATAAATGGATGGTCTGTGATTGTGTCTCTTTGTGATGCATAATTACAAATGATTTTAATTCAACCCCTTCACGATGAGCTTTCCTTTTTCCCCCCTCTGTTCTAAATACAGTAACTACAAGCCCCCCAAATTCATCTCTTACAGACTTTGAAGATTTAAAAATTTCTCCAAAATGCCACATGTCAGTCAAAAAAGAAAATGATTGGCTTTTAAAATTATAATTTAAAACACATTGACTAGAAGGTATGTTTTCGTTAAAATTTAACCCTTCTTTAAGCTCAAGCGTCTGGGGCTTTGAGGAACATACTGTAAGCTTGGGTTTTTACCTCCATATCCTTCTGAGAAAAAAGTGCTACAAAATAAAAAGCACAGAATTACAATGAACAGTAGCCTGTGTTAATACAATGTATGTCCTTCAAAATTCACCTCAATTCGGTACTGGCTGCTGATTCATTTGAAATACACAGAAAAACCAAGAGCTCGGCACTTCCATCTGCAAATGTTTAGAAATTAAATCTAACAGGTAAGTTTTAAGTCATACAGGTATGGGAACCTAATTTTTTTGATGGAATCATTTTATATTCTCTGAAGGGAGTTGCTTCCAATGAAGTGTAACTTTTTTGTACCACAAATAATAATTTTGCACCATCGAAATGTTCCATTAAAACGTGAATTATTTTAAGAGAGTAGGATATTTGGCAAAGTAAATTCCTACCATAATAATGCCATCCAACAAAACGACTGATCGTTCAAAACATTTGACCTTCCTTTTTCTTCATGCCAGCATTAAAAAGAACTACCTCTTGGTACTTACACAAATCTACACATGTGGTAAAATTTCATTAAACTGTACAAAACAATAGTGTGCATCTAAAAACTGATGAAATCCACATAAGGTCTGTACTTTGGTTAATAGTATTTTGGGAAAGTCGATTTCCCGCTAATGACACATATAATGATTATATAAAATGTTACCATTGGGGGAAGCTGGGTTAAGGGTATAGGGTACCTCTCTTCAGTTTTTACAACTTCTTATACATCTACAGTTATTTCAAAATAAAAAGTAGAAAAAAGGACCTCTATATGAGTTTTATAAGTCTGAATTCCCAGACATCGTGTTGCATTTTCACAATGCAAGGAATTGAATAGATTCTCACTAAAATTCAGATCTACAAATTTTAAGAGAAATTTCTGGAAGGTTCAGAAATAGATCCTTTAATCTATTTAGATCAGAGGGAAGTGTGATGCAAGTATTATCATCCTCAAATTCCTGATCAAGACTGTCTCTAACTTTCTCTGATTGTCTTATAGTTTCTTTACCCCACTCTCTATACTTACCCACTGTTCCAGGCAGAAATAACATCTCCCACATAGTGTAGAGCAGTAAAGGTACTAGGTTGAGCGCCTACATTCAAATCACTGCTCAGATACTACCTGCACAACCTCAGTTAAGTCACTTATCCTCTGAGAGCCTCAGTTTGCTAATCTGTAAAATGGAGCTAACAGTATCTACTGCAGAGGGATGTTGTGATGATTAAGTGAAGCAAGGGGTTCAAAGCCCTTAACATGGGGCCTGGTTTTGGGGGAGCTCGCTATCAACATCAGCTGTGTGCTTCCTACATAGCAGGGGACTGAAGTGTAAGGTAGATGGGAGCCCGAACCACACAGAGCTTCCTGTAAATGGCAGCCCCTCTTGTAAACGACAGGGTCTAACCTCTGTCTGAGCTAGAAACTCCCTTGTCCATGAAAAGGAATAATGATGCAGTGCCTGGCATAGAGTAAGTGCCCAGAGCCAGACTATTTCATCAGGGTTGCATTTACCACATTTTAAGTATTGCTTGTAACTCTGCCCGTTTCCCTGCACCATGAGATCCTGAAAGGCAGATGCACGTACTACTCGATCTCTCTGTCCTCCCACCCAGTGTTGCAACAAAGGAGATGCTCCTTTCGTGTTGGTTAAATTGTAATTTTTCAAAAGCTAATGACTGAAAAATAAAACATTAAGACTCAAAATGTGAACCACATCACAAAGGACCAGGGGACCAACTAGTGGGGTTACCAGAAATGTCCCTTTTTTTTGGTGATGTTAACCTCCTTCAAGTTTTCAGGCACTGAATTTATAAAGGTAACCCTACTGGAGTGCCTGGGTGGCTCAGTCATTAAATGCCTGCCTTCGGCTCAGGATGTGATCCCAGAGTCCTGGGATCGAGCCCTGCATCGGGCTCCCTGCTCTGCTGGGAGCCTGCTTCTTCCTCTCCCACTCCCCCTGCTTGTGTTCCCTCTCTCGCTGTCTGTCTCTCTCTCTCTGTCAAATAAATAAATAAAATCTTAAAAAAAAATAAAAATAAAAAATAATAAAAGTAACCCTCCAGGAGAGTTGTTAAGTTCTGGGTTCCTAAAGACGGCAGGCACTCTCTGGCAACCCTTCCTCTGAATACTCAAGTCCTGGAGTGAACGATCAGGTACAAATTATGCCTTCGAAGGATACCACAAATAAATGGTAATGCCTTCCCTGTCTTTATGAAGATATTCCCACATGCTTTTGGTGAATAATACCCTTGAACATGTAATAAATGCCCACAGCAATAGCCGTGGATGCCACAGTGTTCCTTAACATTTCTTCCTGCGCTCTTGCGTCCACACCGTGGAGGAGTCTTGCCATAATCCTAAAGTCGTTTAGAGGAGGGGAGGAGGGTACTCAGAATAGTAGCTTTTCTGTCGCAAGTCCTTATTGACTGTGACTTGAGAAACCCTCATACAGATAAATCTAACCCCACAATAATTCAATATTTTTTTCTCCAAAACAAAACCATTAGCATTTTATTAGAAGAAATATTTCATCCCTCTGTCCCTCTCTCTCACTCTCTTGAAACATACCACAGATGTAGCACTCTGTGTGGGTTGTTAGAAAGTCAAAGAATATAATTTCTTGATTAATTGCCATACACAGGACCCAAGTTATGCACAATTTTGGTAGTTAACCCCACCACCTCCCATAAGCAGTTACTGCAAAACGTTCCAAATAAGCACATTTCTGATAAATCACTTGGAGCTGTTTAAGTGGATTGGACCTTAAGTTATTCCTTGGGATAGATCATGTCATTTTCAATGTGCACGAGCTGCAGGAGAGAAATTCCACTGTAACCCTCTGCCACGGTACCTTCGTTTCCTTTGCAGGCATCGGAGAGTCTCAGTCAATATTTCTTATCTTATTTTTAAATATCTTGTGGCCTCAGAAGTGGTTGGTGATTCAGAAATTACATCAAGAGTCTAAAGATAGACTACGGGCTTATGACTTCAATAAATGCAGCCGTTCTGTAACAGGAAAAGAAAATGCCTGTTGGTTTTGAGACTACTGGGAATCAAAGAGGGATTCTTAGTTGGGCCAGTTAGAGTCAATCTCTCCAAAAGCAAGTTACCTCCTCTCTTCAACCATCCATCTACTTCAGTGGGTGCATGAATATAAATCACAAGGATCCCTAGATAGTGATAGAGTGCTGACGGCTGAGCTAGGGAGACATTTCCATAGACTTTTCTCCCCGCACCACAAATTGTTTGGTGACAGTCTCCATATTGGTTATTTCACCAATGGAGTAACTGATTTGCCCAAGACAATAGGGCTGACAGCAGCCGAGGCAGAGGGGAGAGTTCAGGTCTCACATGTATCTGGGGGAGGCTCCTTTATGCCATTCTACCTCAACGAGTTACACATCCCATATTTTTCTAAGGCAATCTCTAGCATGGAAATTCTTTACAGGTGACCCCATATTCCTCAGTTCTGTTCCTCCTTTTCCAGTACAAGCACAACTGTAAAAAGGATCTCATCTCATCTCATTTCAAACGGGTTTAGTTCACCAATATATAAATGACAAGTGACTGGCCCTTCCCCTCATGGCCAATTCAGACCCTCAGACACCTCCTTCATTTTCCTAAGTGTTTATCTTCTTTAATGCAGAGAGGTGTTTCCCTAAAGTGAGTTTATTTGGGACTTATCCAAATAACCCTCCCTTCTTCAGTTCCCAAAGTGGGAGGATATAAGAATTCTGTTAGAAAGGATAACCAATTCAATGTGACTTTCTAGTAAAGAAAACACAACATCCATTGTTACTCTTTTCTGAATCTCACAACCATGTAACTTAGGGCCAATATATATTCTTTTAAAATGAAGACAAATGTATTTATTTTTAATAACCTTTTTCGTTTCTATTATTTAAACATCCCATTGCAAGCATAGACCACTTTTATAATTCAAATGTTCTTTAAAATAAATCTGATAAGATACTGTATATACACATTTTTCTTTTAAGATAGAAAATAACACAAGGAAGTCTCCCGGAGGTCTGTGCCAAGTGTTGTTTGCTTTATAATGTACTTATTTATTTTTTCAGTTTTTTGCTTTTGAAGTTTCCCAGATCATCCTAGCTAATCTTATTATTAGACTACAATCCATTCAATAATTGACTACCAAAAAGTGTTTTACTGAATACGTAAAATGAGAATGAAAGAAGAAAAAACATGAACAAAAATGTCCTCTAAGTTTTCCTACACATATCCTATAATTTTCCAGTTGGCTTAACCACTCAACATATTTAAATAACCAACCAACATATTTATTTAACATTCGGCAGATGGACATGATAGGAACATCATGATTTTCAGATGTACTTTTATAACTGCAAGGTTTGCTTCATGCCAGGATCACAACAGGTTCTTAAGGTAAAGCCGCCCCTACCTGCTGTTTCTTCAATGTCGGAGTTACTCTCAATCTAAACATGTCCACTCAGATTAATTTAAATCCCTGACATTACAGTGGAAATCAAATCATTCTCTTCAATCTATTTTTTACCAGCAGCATCAAAGAGACTATTTTACATGTTAATAGTAATCTGATGTGGTTGTATAAATCTGATATAAATATGATACTCTGTTTGGAAATGATGCTAATTTAGTTTAAAATGGAGATTACATTTCAACTTGTAAAAGAGCAGGATGGAATATTAGCATTCATGGCTGTTATATAATTTCCCTTTACACTACACAAGTGTTACTCAAAATCTTTTCTGAGCCTCTTTGTCCAAAGATTTCCCATTCTTCCTATAAGAAAAAGGACTTCTCTATTTAACTGTAAGTTAAACAGGTGGTAGAGACCCTTGAAAAAAGATTAACAACAACATTATAAATGCATTTTTGAAGAAACATTTAAAGTTACAATGTAATAAACTGAACAGAATGTCATAAGAATGTCAAACTGGGCACAGTAAAAATAAATGTTATTCCCAAGGAAAATAAAAAGTCTGCATATTTATGTAACATTCAGCAGATGGACGTGATATTAATATAGGGTTTTCAGTTGTACTTTTATAGCTACTAGATTTTCTTGCCTAACTTGGCAACCCGAGGCACCATTTGAGTTTTGGATTTGGACAATACTGCAACAGATGTCCAGACCAATAAAATAAATTCCTTAAGGGCTATGCTTAATTTGTGTAATTGATCAATTTTGGTTGCATAGGCCTCAGCTCACCAGCATGTAACTGCCTTCCACAAAAGCTTTGCAGTTGGGATTTCATTCCATATGTTACGAGGGTTTATGGACTCTCGTTGACAACGCTGCTGGTAGAATAGGGGCTGTGGTGACACCTGTTGGCAATCAGCGGTGTAAAACCACCACCGATTCAGTGGACGGTTGGGGGGCAGTGTTTCTCAGCCTCAGCGCTATTGACATTGACATTCGGGGCCAAGTCTGTGCTGTGGGGGTTGTCCGGAATCTTAGCAGCATCCCGGCCGGGTGCCCCCCGCCAGGTGCCAGCAGCACCCTCACTGCAAACCCCGCGTGTGACAACCAAAAATGTCTCTCGGCAATCTCCAATGCCCCCTAGGGGACAACACCGTCCCAGCTGAGAACCGTTCCACTACAGTGGATTCTTCTGGAAGAGCCGCACGTTGGAACAGCATATTTCACATAGTTTTTTTCAAAACAAAACACAAGACACCTTCCCCCCCCCCCGAAGTCTCTCGATCTAATCACAGGTTGACGGACAACTCACAGAAACTTTGGCTTGACAGAGGGTATCAACGACGCATGCGCGGGAGCCCCGCTCGATCACCACACTCGAGCGGTGGTAATTAAGACGTGAATCTGAAACCTAACTCACCATGTTCATCACTCACCTATTAAACTTGCCAGAGTTGCTATGTTAATTATCTCCCCGTATCCTTGATTTAGCATAATACGGCCTGCAGCCTGTGACAGAAATTAAAGGAAAGACCAGTGACCTCTTTTGTGATTGTGCTAATAACTACATGATCATAAATTAGTTTTCAATTTTCAGAAGACTTTGCATGGTAAAAAAAAAAAAAAAGGAACAAGTACATGATACACAAACTTGATGGAAGATGGTTGATCAGCGCCAACTTTGAATCTTCCTTTTTTTTTTTTTAATGAGTTTCCAATCCGTGTCGCCAAGAAATGGAAGCAAACTGCAATGTTCTTTACCTGGCTCCGTGCAGGATGGAAAATAATAAGGAGGAGACCGGGTCAGTGGGTGTTTAACGGCAGATATTTCAGCAGTAAAGCCGACTCACACGACCTTGTCAAGGGTGGAGAAAACTTTGACACACGCCCACCACACACACACACACACACACACACACACACACACAAAAGCTTTTCCCGGTCACACGCACTGGCTTGAAGGAGTCATGCTAATATCAGAATAAAGAACGTGCAAAGTTAAATGACTCATCCAAGAGTAAAGAAGTGCCATGACTTCTTGGCATGTTTCGTGCCTTTCTTACATCTGTTCCTGCCTCTGACAGCTTTCTTCTCTTGGCTGGCAAAACACAAATAAGAATGTACAGGAAGCACGGCCCCACTCTGATGTACAATAATATTTAGCTAATTAGAGGAATCCTCCAGCTCATTATGCTAGGCAGGAAGAGGAAGAAACTACATGAAAGCATGACACTTGCTCAGCCCTAGGATGGTGTCAACCCTGAACTGGCATCACTTTCTTCTCTTTCTTTATAGACTGGGTTGGATTGCAATTTCAGCCCTTTAAAATCAGTTTTGACTGTCAGAGGGAACGATCCCTTGAACACAGCACCATCTTCTGGCCAAACGCTGTACTACAGGATCTTAATTAAAGTGTCAAGTCCCAATTTTCTGAGAATGACTGCTGGATTAGTACTTGGTCTGTTTTATTATTTCTGTTTAAAGACAGCACAATAGATAGATAAGAAACACAAAACAGTTTCCTTCTAATTAAATGGAAAGGCAGTGGGACTCTGTTTTAAAGCAGTTTTGTGCTTCACAGCCTCAAATGATTTTTTAGCCTATAGATATTCATGGAAAGCCGTGACATATTTGGCAGTTCGAATATGCTGATTGTGGAGGGGCGCAAAAAGGTAGAAAATCTGGTGCTGGCCTGCCGATAGCTGTAGCCTCGTCATATGATTAGGAACTGTAAAATGGGTGAATTCGAATAGCCCAGACAAGAAGTGTAGTAGGACTTACAGGAAAGACCTGAGGACTGACCTTGCTGGAAAAGATTTATGGCAGATGCGTGGGTCTCGAATCATGAAGAAAAACGACCATGTTGCTACGAGTGACACTTGAACTATGCCAGGCACAGTGCTAAGCCCCTCACAAATACTACCTGAGTTAATCCTCAGAACCACCTCGACGACGGTGTGGAAGAGGTGAAGACTCAAGCTCGGGTTAGCCCCACACCATGGCCCGTGCTCTGAACAACGCGGCTGCGCTGTCTCCTGTGATAAGGATTAGACTTCCCAGAAAGAAGGGCAGGGGGTTTCTGGAGGAATGCAATACATTTAGCAAAAAGGTAGAGGCAGGGGTGTGCGGTGGCAGCTCCAACATGTCCCTGTAGGAAGGATTTAGGATGGAAATCTGGGGGCGGGGTTTGGCGGGGGGAGAAGGGAAGGGGTAGTTCAGGGACTTATTTGTTTGAAGCCGTGTTCGCAGAGCAGACGTACAGATTCCGGTCAGATAAAGAGTTGCTGGTGGGGATTCTGGAAAGAGCAAACTGTCCAGGGCGACCACAGCCGCTGCCACTGAGGAAAAGTGCTACACGCTCGAGGGAAGGGTGAGGGAGCCCGTGTGGAGGTAAATAGCTAAGTGGTTCAGAGGGCAGTCATAGGAGACTGGGTTTGAAAAGAAGGTTGGAAAGAGACAAACACGTTTGCACAGTTCGAAAGAATCTGGGGCTTCCGAAGAAATGAATAATAAGCCGTAGACTCATCCACTCATATAACCATTCACTCATTGAACAAAACGATTGAGCTAAAGGGCAAAGGATCCTGAGAGGTGGTAGGACCTCGTGAGCATTCTGCCAGTTCAGGGAGACTCGTGTCTATACAAGGCAGAAGAAAGGCAGCCTGGAGAGAGGGACGGGAGATATTACAGACAGAAGCACAGTGAAGGCTGCAGGTGGGAAGGACGCGGTAATGGACAAAGGTAGAGGGAGCTGGTTTCCAGAAAGGCTTCTTACGAAGACAAGTAAATAATGCAATCAGCATGAAAACCAAGGACTGCGAACTCAGAATTCGGACAGGGAAAGTAAATGCTTGAGGAGGGGCCATCCAGGTGAGATCAGGGAGCACTGGGGGGAGGCAGCCTGGAGACATCATGCCATCTCAAGGGGGCATCTGAGCCTCAGCTTAGACTACTGCCATGCAAAAATGAGAACCCGGAATGGCCAGATGCTCTGATATTTCAGGACAAGCTAAAAAGATGGGTTGCTATATGCAGTCTCTCGATGTGTATGTTGTTGGAAATTTAAAAGAATTTTAAAACATGAGGCGGGCCAAACAAAACACATCTGTAGTCCAGATGGGGCCTGCAGGTTGCCAGTTTAGGACCTCTGGCTCGGAAGAAAGACGTTAGCAGGGTCCCCAGACCAGGTCACGGCTCTGAGCTCCTGACTTTCAGTTGCACCAGCTCCGGGGATGCAACTCGAGGGCCTACGAGGGTCTCAACCACAACCTGAGCCAACTCAAATTCATTTCCTCCCCCCAGGCCCTTCTTCCTGCTGTGCCTATGTCTCTTGAAGGCCAGGGTCAACTTGCAAGTTCTCATCTTTGGCAGGGCCTTGCCTCTTTTCCTTCCCCAACATTTCATAAGCCACATTGTCAAGTCATGGCCTTTACAGCATCTTGGCATGTGTCTTTATCTCTTTCCTACCTTCCCTGGCCTCTTTTCTAGGTTAAGCTCTCCCTACTTCTAGTTGAGACTCTTGAGATCATTTCCCACCTCCGCATGCCCCCCTGTTGTTCTCATGCTACACATGTCACCGGACACGTCTTTCTAAAATACGCTTCTTTTTTGCCACCCACTTCAGGCTCCTCCCAGGAACTGGAAATGATGTTCCTCACTGCTCATTAAAATAAGTACAATCAACTTGAGCTGACTCGCCATCCATAACTCTTCAGGGTAAGACGTGTTTCACCCAACACTACTAACCGAAATGCCTTTCCATATCTGGATATATCCTAAGCTTTGGCCAGTGGGAACTGCCCGATTTCCCAAATTCAGCTCAAGTTTTCATATATCTCGGTTAGAGTTTCTCAACATCTGCATGGTTGACATTTGGGTCCAGATCATTCTCTCTTTTGGGGGGCAAGAGTGGGTGGGGACTGTCCTGTGCATTGCAGGATTTTTAGTAACCTCCCTGGCCCCATCCCACCAGGTGCCGGGTGCCAGGAGCACCTCCCCTGAGCTGTGCCTTCCAGGTAAGATGTGATGAGAACAATTGAGCCCTCATAATATTTTTCACAGGATAACCTTCAAATTAACTTGAACTCTCTACATATTCACAGTAAGGAACAGAAAAGTTTGCTCAGAAATAACCAGAGTGGCAAAGGAATGATGGCCGCTGATGAAAAGTTATTATGTCTGAATTATACTGCCAATAACCAGAGTTAGTACATCTCTTGACTTTTTTATCTCTTATCAAAGCAAAGAGCACCCCACCCTGGGGAGGTTTTGCTCCCCCATCCCCAGTTCCCATGCTAAGACAAATTCCCTTGCTTTGGGCTCTCACAGTACAGACTATCATAATTGTTTGTTTAATGTTGGTTTCTCCTCTAGGTTGTACAATCCATGAGGGCACAGACCTACGTGTCATTGTCACAGCTGTATCCCCAACTTCTAGAACAGTGCCTGGCATAGAGAGGGCACTGAGTGAGCATTCTGGCAATGAATGTTAAACCTTGCAATAGTAGAGGGATATGCCCCGCAGCTAGTTCTCCACAATTCCCAGTTCCCTTATTCCTTCCAGACACAGCTCAAAATCAATGAGCTCCATGAAGACATCTCCAACTAATGCCAACTGACAGTGGTCTTTCTTTTCCTAGAAATCTATGCAGCATTTCACAGCGTCTTCTTACTCAGTTTTCTAGAGAGCCGATCTTTATCACCAAAGACATTCAAGATCTCCAAGAGTGTCTGTATCTTCAAGTTTTTTTTACTATACCCTTAACGATGAATACACAGGTGACAGTTCTCAATATTTGCAGGTGAAATAGATAAATGATGGTATTATTCACTAAAACAGCCGAAAAGCCCTCCATAACCAAATTGAACCTTAGAAACTAAATTTTGAATTTATGATCTCTGTCTAAAATGCTTACCTAATGTTCTCTCCCGGTATTTTAAAATTAAATTTCTATTGATTCAAGCTCAATTATTATTTATTTGTACAATAAACATGTCACTTTACAAATAATACATACAAAACCCTTCTAGTCAGCACACATTTTTTATCATCCCACAAGTTCGTGAGCTGGTAGAGTCACTTCTTTGTTAGGAAAAAATAGAGACCTGGGAGTTTAACACAGATCGATTATCCTCCCTGGTTTCCTCAATCCATAAAATGGGTGCATTAATATCTGCCTGCTGGCCAGGATAGCTCCCGCAGGCTTAGGATTTGGAGTGCTACAAACAAGATGCAAATCTGTATTCTATCTCATGACAGCTGCGTGTTCTTAGGTAATTATTTTCTCTCTTTGTCTCGGTTTCTTTAAATGTAAAATGGGGTTAAAACTAGAAACCTACCTAGCGTAAGACCTATATGATGTTGTCGACAGTCGCCAGTAGGTAGCAAGTGCTCAATGAATACAGGTCCTCTCATCACAAAGAAACAAATGAGACAGTGTAATTAGAAAAGAACTTTGGGGGCACCTGGGTGGCACAGCGGTTAAGCTTCTGCCTTCAGCTCAGGGCGTGATCCCGGCGTTATGGGATCGAGCCCCACATCGGGCTCCTCCGCTATGAGCCTGCTTCTTCCTCTCACTCCCCCTGCTTGTGTTCCCTCTCTCTCTGGCTGTCTCTATCTCTGTCGAATAAATAAATAAAATCTTTAAAAAAAAAAAAGGAAAAAAAGGAAAAGAACTTTGGACAAAAATATTTCCTAGGGATGGCCCATGTCGTGATTATTGAAACGTTATGTGATAACAGTATCAATGACCTCATCTCATCCATTTAAACAAAATTCTTGCTTCTCTATTTTGCAGCCACAAAGTCAGCACGGGGTTTTTATGGATTGAGCGTAGAACTGGGCCAGGACATGCATTATACTTCAAAGTGTATAAACCTGTAATTGTCCCCATAGCGCTCTGAATTTTTAGGGGACTTTTTCCTTCAATCTGGTGATTCTGTCTGGACTATCCAAATCTGTTGTGAGTTAGTTGGAACTTTTACTGTACGAAAACTGAGGCAAGCTCGAACTGTAGGTTCAAAATAAAGTCAAGCAGAAATGCAGCTCTGGCTATGAAATTCAGTGTCCATCCTACCCCAGGATGGCAGGACCCTTTTGCAGTTCCCACGCTGCATTGAGAGAACTGAACTGGACTTCTCTGCACTCCTCGACTCTCTAGAGGCTGAACGAAATACAAGTAAATTCAGAGTTTTGATGGCATTTTTCTCAAAAGGGAAAAAAAAAGGAGGAGTTATTTTGACCAATTCAGATCCAAGATCTTTATTTAATATGTATATTTTATTCATTCAACAAATACTTACCTTCAACGGAAATATCAAATAAATGTCTCCAATTTCCCTCTCACTTTGGCTCTGAGGGCCTGGATCTTGTGTGACCTTGAACAAGATTTTACTCTCAGATTTTCCATCAATAAAGCAGAGATAATGACAGTATTTGCCCACTGCATGGGGGAATTGTAAAACTTAATTAATTGAAATCTTGGATGAAAGTGCTAGCAACACCAACATTCTGCATTACTTCCTGACCTGTATAGGAATGAGTGTTAATTTAAAAAGACAAATTCTCCAATTTATACCATGATCGTAGGGTGGAATTTTACATACATACATACACACTCACACACACGCACACACACACCCACGTGCTCATCCATATACATATGTATATGCATATGTATAGCTTGGCATTTATACGAATGTGCGATTTCAGCAGCAAATCAGCCAAAGGAAAAATTAGCTACAGTTTTTTCCAAGGGAAATAATTTTCTGTTCATGTTCTGTTATTTTCAAAAGACTCTAATGCTGTTATTTCAAAACTAAATGTCCTCAAACAAGGCAAAGACAATTCTTCATTGAATTATGCTTACAGATGCCAAATTTTCAGTGTTGTGTTAAAGTCCTACAAGAATAATCCAAAATTTTTAAGAATGTATATGGAAACATTCTTTCAAAATGAATTAAAAATATTCCACCCTTTTAGGATCAGATAACCTTAAAAACATAAATAAACATTCAATGAGAGAGGGAAGGGAGGAGGGAAGATAGAAAAGGAGGGTGTATTTAAGGAACTCACTGTCATCAGGCTCCTCCCCAATAAAAAATTAAAAATCACCCATAAAATTTATTCTGCATTCTTGCTTGACTCAAATTGGGCAGAGTCATTTTGCAACAAAATAATAGGAAGGAAGAGCTCTGATGTAATCTAGTAGGAGTATCAAGAAACAATAATTTTTTCGCTTTGTGC
Organism: Ailuropoda melanoleuca; assembly: GCF_002007445.2. Lineage (NCBI taxonomy): Eukaryota > Metazoa > Chordata > Mammalia > Carnivora > Ursidae > Ailuropoda > Ailuropoda melanoleuca. The sequence goes on along the minus strand of NC_048221.1, from coordinate 36,169,337 downwards.
AGGTCTCTCGCTATCATGTACATAAATTCCGGCCTGCCTTTTTTTGGGGACACAAATAGATAAGGCATTTCTTACAGATCTATGTTTTCTCTGGAAAAGCTACTTTCGTAGCTGGTCAGTTGACTACATGCCATAATAGTTTTTAACTAGTTTGTGTTTATAGATAAGGCTTTTATTCAATTTAGCACCAGTTACCTTTGGCCTCAAAATATGGCCTTTTGTCATTGGAAAAGTATATGCAACTGATAAGGATTGAACCCTGCCTGGTACTCACAGTGGGAAGCATATATGGATAAGGACTGTTCATCTCCTAACATGAATGAGCATCTTTTGTTAATTCCAAGAACACTGTATCTTAACACCTAATAAAAGTGTTGGATGTGAACTAGAAACATTTTTATGGATAGGCTATGAATTTTAATATTGCTAACTTAATTTTATTTCATCACTTCCTACCTAGATAGTATATTTCCATTAACATGTTCGATGAAGGGAGAGGGAGACCATATGTAAAATATCAAAGGGGGCTTGAAAAGAGGAAAAGAGGGAAAAGCTCTCTCTAAATAAGCATATTCAAAAAGAAAACAAGCATAGAAAATATGAAAGGTGCTATAACTGTTGATGAACAGATACAGATTTTAAGAAGCTACTGGGTGCTTTTCATGGTTGAAATCCAGTTTTTCCTCTATCTTCCTCATTAATTTAGGGCAGAGATTTTTGTCTGTTTTGTTTCCTACCAGATCCTCACAGCCTATTATGCCTGATACGTAATTGGTGCTCAATAAACCTTTGTTGGATAAAAAAAAAAACAATGAAAGAGAGCTTGGTGAGACAGATCTTAAAATTAAAGACTGGTAAAAAGCAAAAGAAATTCCAAGGAGCCCTTTGTCTGTCACCTTGAGGTTTGCTTAAGAAGGAGAAGAGGAAAGAAAATGAGGGAACAAAATTAGCCAATAAATGGATCTCTGGTCAGCCCGTATAGAACGTGAGAGTAAGAACACAGAAATTGCCCAAAGGATAATTGGGTTATTACTCTCCTTTTCCACAAGAGTAAGACCTCTCCGCAAGAAAGAAGTGGAGTTGAAGCAGTTGAAAAGTAAGAGGGAAAAAATTTGCCCCAGAGTAAGAAGCTCAGTAAACATGTCTGAATAAATGAAAGGCTGTCTATGCTTCAGGCACTGGGCTGCCACTGGGATGGCAAACCACAATTGTCCTCAAAGAGTCACAGTCCAAACAGGGAAGAATAAATGGGTAGATTTGTGTCCTGAAAGAAAGGAAGGAAAAAGGGTGACAAAATTAAAAGGGAAATAAATCTCTCCTTTTTCCAATACGTAACAAAATTTTTTCACAAAATCCCACGCACCTTTTAAAAAGCACAACGGATCAAAAGAGAGAAGTCTCTGAAAAGCACATTGATAAATTTGAGAACTGTTATATGAGGAGAGAAAAATGAAGAACTGAAAATCTTCTGGAACGATGAAAGTTCAAGGGAATATGATTAGAGGCCTAAAAATTTACAAATAGGGTGCCTGGGTGACTCAGTCGATTAAGGGTCTGCCTTAGGCTCCGATTAGGATTCCAGGGTCCTTGGAATCAAGTCCCACACCAAGCTCCCTGCTCAGCAGAGAGCCTGCTTCTCCTTCTCCCTCTTCCTCTGCCCCTCCCCACCACTCGTGCATTCTCTCTTTCTCAAATAAATAAATAAAGAAATAAAATCTTTTAAAAAATTTACAAATAAGTGGGATGACCACGCACTTGCTCAAAGAAGTTCAAGAACTCTGGAATGAGGGACAGCTCACATACCATTAGAGTAGTATGTTTGTGACAAAGTTTTAAAAATGTTATAACCGAATATAGTACAGAGTGAAAACATAAATAGATTGGGACATGTATGAAACATTCCTGGGTCAGAGACAACTCTAGCAGGTCAACTTCTGAGGTCAAATCTGGCCTATGGCCGTGTTTTTTAATTTTTTTAACTCTTTACTGTGGAGACTTCAAACATACACAAATTTAAATATACATATATTCATCCATCATCCAGCCTTAATAATTATCAGCTCATGGTCAATGTTGCTTTATTTACACCTTTTGTTTCATTTATATCCACTTTTCCACTTTAATCCCTGGACCATTTTCTTTTTTAAAAAGATTGTATTTCTTTATTTGAGAGAGCGCACCAGAGAGAGCACAAAAGAGACCATGAGCAGGGGGAGGCACAGGAGGGGAGGCAGACTCCCTGCTGAGCGGGGAGCCCAGTGCAGGACTCGATCCCAGGACCCTGGGATCACAACCTGAGGTGAAGGGGCACGCTTAACTGGCTGAACCATCCAGGCGCCCCTCCCTGGACCATTTTGAAGCAGATCTTACACAAGGCATCATCTATCTAGAAGGACATTTTTAAAACATAACTATAATACCCATATCAAATTAAGCAAAAATGTAAATAATCTCTTAACACCATCAAATATCCAGTCAAATTTAAAAATTCCTTGATAGCTATGCAGTAGAATATTTTAAAATTAGGAACTTTTTGTCACTTTTGGAAATAGAGATAGTTCAACCCAAAGTCTAGATTTCTGACTTTTCTCTTCATGAAAATACCTAGTCATTCTGCGTGCACATTCCAAAATAGAAACACTGAGCAGGAACAGAGTAGCTAATCCCCCTTTTACACAGATCTTGCATGTTCCAGATACGGCCCAATTGTCCTGCCCACCACTCATTCCACCCGTCTACACTATCTACTTGGCTTTTGGACACAACTGAGTCTGCAATCCTAAATCTAAGCTTACAGAAATTTTGGGTGATTGGAACCTGTCCTTTAGTTTTGGGGTTTACTGATGACATAAGTGATGACCACAGCCAAGCCTTACACTAAGGCGCAGATCGAACAGAAAGTCATGACCCTGAAGACAAATGGTCAGATTTGAAGGTCAGCCCAAGGGCAGAATGAGAGAAGATGTAAAGTCAACAGACAAGGAAGCCAAGAGGGGGATGGAGGAGTTATGAGGCACAGATTGATTTGATTAGTTGAAGAATTATTTGGAGAACCAAATTATGTGCTGGGCTCTCTTCTTCGCAATGCATTCCAAGATCCAGAGATGGGTAATGTTGCTTTTAAAGGAGTTATGCCAAGTCCAACACTACATAAAGCCTTCCCCTCCTCCCTATTCATTTGTCAGTTTTGAAATGTGAGAATGCAGCCACAGTGGGTTAAATTAAATGTATAGTCACAGGGGTGAGGTATTAATGCTCTTAAAATTGAAACTAAAATTAAAATCTGAAATGAGATTTCTTACACTCACCTCTATCTGCGCGTTGACTCCTTTTCAGATATGCCGGAATGCTCAACACTCAGTGTAAGAAAATAAAATGGTGTGTATTTGACAACCAGATGCTAGTCAAAATTAAATGAGCTTAATTTTAAGACAGGCAGAAGAGAAGACATGCAATTTGCTTGCGATGCACACAGTAAATTAAAAACTAAAAAAGGCAATGAGTGTGAAATATTAAATATTTACTTCTCAGGGTATTTTTGTGCACTCTGATATTAATGGGTAATAATAATTACTGTGCCTTATCCAAGACACACCTAGACTGAGAAATTAAATTCCCAGCATATGGGGATGGGCACCAGTCGATGCACATGCTTAATTCCCATTATGTTAATAGAACCAGAGGAAATGCACCAATGAAAGAAAGAGAGAGAAGGAGAACCCCAGAAACTTAATGTAAGGGGAACTCTGGAAGGGTCTGTTTCCCTTGGAAGTCGGTGAATTAATTCCATTAAAATTTCTCAAAATAAATATGCATCCAGGACAGAGAAGCAGAGTCCTAAAGGATTTCATAGAAAAGAACTCACAAAACTGACACCGGTCAGTCTCCCTGCGTGCGGAAAAACCTCAAAGTGGCTTGGGACTCTGTGGGGGAGTTCAGTCCAGGAAATCAGCATCCATGGGAGACCCCACCAGTGTTTGCATTTTTAATGGGGAGATGCCTGGCCTTTCTGCTCTTCTCTTTATTTGCCAATTCCAACCCCCCATTAAATTGTCCACACAACCACAGTGCATTGCACACCAGTCCCTGGGGCAAATGCAACCCAGAGCCGCACCTACATGTCACACATAGAAAAAGCTATGGGCCCCCAGCCAGTGATTAATGTAATTAAGGAATCCAGAGCTGTGGTCCAACTTCTGTTATTGAACCACTTGGATAGGATTAACCTAGCCCTCAGCATTTGTATCTATAAAGAAGGAAGGTAATAATCCCTTTTCAGCTCCTTCATGAAATCGAAGGACTCCAAAATGATGGCGCATGTGTGAAAGTAGGGGCAATCTGCAAAGCACTCTAGAAGACCAAGGACCATAAGAGCCTAACACTGTATGTTCTGCTTTACGGAGCTGGTGATTTTTTTTTTTTTTTTTTTTTTTTGTCTTTTGACCTTTTTTCTAAAATTAGAGTAATATACATCAACATAAAAAAATTAAATAAGATAAGCAGACAGAAGGGGGGATATCATTCATGTTCCCACCACCCCAAAATGACATCCATTAACACCGTGCATATGTATCAATTTAAGCCAGTGCTCCTCCAATGGTGGGGGAGCCCAATTTTGCCCTCTCCCCCCAGGGGACATTTGGCAAACCCTGGAGACGTTATTGAGTGTTGGAAATTCCCGAGGAGAGAGATAAAGCATCTAGTAAGTAGTGGCCGGAGATGCTGCTAGGTATCCTACAGGGCACAAGGCAGCCTCTACAATAAAGACTGGTTCAACCCAAAATGTTAGTAGTGCCAAGAATGAGAAATCCTGACCGAGGATACATGCATGTACGTAGCCTCACAGGTAACATTAATGCTAGAATCATTCTAAAATGTCTTTCACCAAATTATGCAAGGTGGAAAGGCGTTCCCAGATTCCCAGAATTTATCCGATGTTGGTACTATTATAACAACAGAAAGGCAATGTAATGAAATTTGTTACTGAAATTATAAAATAAGGGGCACCTGGGGGGCTCAGTTGGTTAGGTGTCTGCCTTTGGCTCAGGTCGTGATCTCAGGGTCCTGGGATCGAGCCCTGCATTGGGCTCCCTGCTCAGTGGGGAGTCTGCTTCTCCTTCGGCCCCTCCCTCCCCCCGCTTGTGCTCTCTCTCTCTCTCTCATATAAATAAATAAAATCTTAAAAAGAAAGAAATTATAAGATGTTTCTTCATACACAATTAACGGAGGCAGGATTTATGATAACATTACACCATTTATCATTTACTCTCCCAACTGCTTCTATAACTGCAGGAAGCTGGTGGGATAACAGGAGAGGAAGTGGTGAGATGGGTTTTATTCAAGCAGATTTAGGGGTGCCTTTTTGTCATGTACTCCTACAAAATATTGTTTCTTGACTCTGTAATGGAGTCACACCGATATTAGGTTGGCCATCAAGAACACATAAGAGAGTAGGCTTGCTATGGGGACATCGTGAAAGTAGGAATATTCTTACAGGTAATAATTTTTTTGCTTTTCTTAGAAATAACTAGTTATAGAGTTCAGAAAATAAATAGGTTATATATTTTTAACTCTCTTCAATAAAAGTAAATATTACTTTTTACAGAGCTAAGAAATCAAACATTAAAATGCCACCAAAACTAATTTAATAATTACATTAATAGAAATGGAAAGAGGTCAACTGGGAGAGATACTCTACAATTTTTTTAATCTAAAGAATATTGTATAAAAAGATACCGATTAACTGGAATCATTACTATAATCTACTGCCTTATTTTTCATTTAGCAATATACAGATCTTTATATGTCCACATATATAACTCTGAACAACTCCGTAAACAACATAAGAACGTATGATTGTAAGGGTGCTTATAATGTACTTAATTGCCTACTATAAATATTTATATTCTTTTGTTTTAATTAAACAATGCTACTCTGAACATCTTCATGGTTAAACCCTTGTGTATATTTTGAATTACGTTGTTAACTTGGTAGAAGATAAGAAAAAGTCCAAGTATCTGATCCAGATAGCCAAATTGTCCTCCAAAAGATTTTATTAAAAAGGTAAAATTCAAGTTCACCTTTATACTTGCTCTTTTGCCTTCTCTAACTATTTTACTCTGTTCCTGAAAGTAGTGTTCACTGCCATTCGGATGAGCATGACTGTTTTTAGGGATGCGCTCTGCTCCATGGGACAAGAGATAAGCCACAGCCTATCCAAAGCTACCTAAACTGAACTGACTTCCAGGTTTTGATTCAACCAGATTTGATTACCGATCACTGAATTATTCAGGTAAAAGTTCACAGACACAGACCCATAGCAAATCTGATTCAGCCATGAGAGGAAGCCTAACTCTCAGCTTATTGTTCCTTCAAACCAACCTTCCAACCTTATCCAACCATCAGGCATCCTCTTTCTGATCGGTTCTCAGCAAACACTCCTGAAGACACACATTATTTGAAATTTCAGGACTTCCTTTTGTTGTACTTATTGTCAAGCATTTGGTCTTCACTTTTCTTCCGAGACCTGTCCTACCTTCAGTAGAGCAGTTGGCCAGTAGAGGTTGGCCAACTCCATCGCAAGGTCTTGGGAGGAAATTCAAAAATAACTACACCTTTCTTTTAAAAGTCATTACAGCAAACTATGTTTGTGCCTGGGCATGTGTGCCATCTACATAAAATACTTGGAGTCAAGTGGAAATGATTCCCCAAATGTGAAGAGGGTTCCATGCTTCGAAAATACAGACCATGCGGCTACGGTGCTGCAGTTCTCCCCTCTGGCCACTAGGGTGCCGTTTGCTGCTTTGTAAAGGAATTGGTGAGATGGGGCCTTCCAAGGAAGTATAATACCAACTTCCAAGTGTGAATTTATTCTTTCCTGCCTTGCTAGCAATTTTTACTTTTCCAGCTTGGCACATAGAATCTTGCAAGTCTCCCTGGAAGGTGACTCATATTTAAATATGAATGGGGCAGCTGGCTTCTGTTATCTTAAAGGGTTACATTATGTCATTGCGCATTTTTAACTGGGGTAAAAACAAACTGTGCTCTTTGCACACATCAATTCCAGTAATATATATTTGTATAAGATCACAGGGACTTATAAACTGTCTGAAATTTTTCCAGCCTTAACAATTAAGACCAATGCACTATGTTTCTTCATAATTCAGCAGCAACCACCAAAATAAGCCCTTTGTTACCTGTCATGCTGTTTCGTAGTTCTTTAAAAAACAACAATAATACTAATAGTGCTAATGATAATGGCAATGACAAGAGCAGTGATAATAAATGTTCACTCGTGTTGGCATTTACCATATACCAGGCACCCTGCCAACTGCTTTGTATGTAGTCTTCTCCATAATTGGAAGAAAAAGAGGCATGTTTATTGTTCCCATTTTTCAGATGAGGGCTCCAAGGGCTTCACGAGGAAAAGGTCTAAACATGAGAAAATGGCAGAGACAGGGTTTGAAAGTAGGCTGTGTTTGTTTTTTGTTTTTTTGTTTTTTTGGGTGTTTTTTTTTTTAGGATTTCATTTATTTATTTGAGAGAGAGAGAGAGTGTGTGCGCTGACAGAGGGAGGGGCCGAGGGGGAGGGACGATCAGACTTCATGCTGAGCATGGAGCCTGATGGGGGCTTGACCCCACGACCCTGAGATCATGACCTGAGCCAAAATCAAGGGTCAGAGGCTTTACTGACGGAGCCACCCAGGTGACCCTAAATGTAGGCAGTTTTAACTCCAGAGACCATACGTTTAACTATTATGATATAAGTTCACTGGCTTTTTAAAGGTTTTATTTATTTATTTGACAGCGAGAGAGGGAACACAAGCAGGGGGAGTGGGAGAGGAAGAAGCAGGCTCCCAGCAGAGCAGGGAGCCCGATGCGGGGCTCGATCCCAGGACTCTGGGATCATATCCTGAGCTGAAGGCAGACATTTAATGACTGAGCCACCCAGGCGCCCCCAGTAAATAATATTCTGAGGCTCTAGTAAGCAAGTCTTGAATTTTCCTCAAGACTTAACTTCCTTTGGGAGACCTCTCCTGGCCACCCGAGGCTAGATGAGATGTCCTGAACTTTCCTGAGCTCCGCAAGCACAGACCCCTGTAGACCAGGGAGTACGCTCCATCTAACAATGGGTTCCTAGTCACTCCCTGCCCCCACTGAGGACCGGGCGCTCCCTGAGGGCACAAACTCAATCTCCTCAAACAGCACCCAGGACTCGGTAGGCATTTAGAGTTTGATCAAATAATGAACATATGAGCAAATGCATCCTGTTTTCTCTAGCAGCAGCAATGTAAAATCTCAGGGTATATTCCTCTTCCATTTTCACATCACCCTCCACCACGAGGTTTCCCTCACTAGAAAGTTGTCCCGAATCCTGCCTGCTTCTGAGGCATGACAGACCCAGAGTCATCCACCTGGGTTAGAGTTCTGGCCTGTCCCCTGCATGATGGACATCTAGGGCTTCACCCTCTTGCCTCCACTCCCTTAGCCACGAAACGGGTTCTGTAACAGCACCTAATCCACACTGCAGGCTGTGATGTGGGTTAAACGTCATAATGCGATTGAGCAAAACCTTAGTAAAGGGTAAGTGTTCGTAGGAATCGCCATCGTAGGACTAGGTGTGGGTGTAGGAGCAAGAGTGTTAGAAGTAGTAATATCCCCTGAAATGCTGAGCATGAGGCATCAGGGAGGAAAGATTAGGGAGGGAAGATTAGGACACAGCCTCACCTTTTTTTTTAACGTTTATCTGCTATTTGGTGCTTTCCCTGTAAAGGGTATAACTTCCTCATCAAAAATAGTACCACATTTTCTTTAGGTACTAAATAATCATTTTAAAAATTACAAAAGAGGGGCATCTGGGTGGCGTAGTTGGTTAGGCACCTGACTCTTGATTTTAACTCAGGTCATGATTTCGGGGTCATGGGATGGAGCCCCACATCAGGCTCCGTGCTGGGCGTGCAGCCTGCTTAAGATTCTTTCTCTCTCTCCCTCTGCCCTTCCCCACCTGCTTGCTCTCTCTCTCTAAGAAAAATTAAAAAGTAATAAATGAACATTCAAAAATAAAAATTTTTTTAAATTACAAAAGAATAATTCTCATGTGCCAAGGACTCTGCTAAGCATTTATGTGCATTATGTAATTTAATCTTTCAAGTGAAGTCCTACTAACCTCAGGCACAGATGAAAAAATAGAGATTCAGAGAGGTTCAGTTATCTGCCCAGGACCACACAGCCGATAAGTTGCAGCATCAGGATATGAACTTTCTGTTTATTTGTCTAACAGCCTCTCCCTCCCACTAGACTGAAAGTACTATGAAGCAAGAGACAACATCTGTTCTCTTCAATATTGTCTTCACAGCCCATCACATGGTGAGTCATCAGTAATAGAAAACTTTGGACTGTGTGGAAAAATGAACGAGTAAATGGATGAATAAATCCAGAGCCTAAACTCTTAACCAATTAACCCTCGTAATTATCTGAGATGAATGATATTTTTGAATAACACATCGCAGACAAAATTAGAAGCTGCCTGAGCAATTTTATAACAACAATAACAATGAGACCTGCTGTTTATTGAGGGTCTGCTATGTTGTTCCTGTCCTAAAAAGCCTTATAAAGATATATTTAATCCTTCCCTGATCCATAAGGTAGATATTATTATAATAATTTACAAATACATTATGTCAGCCAGTGATGCAAGATTTGAATGCGGGTCTTACGGTCCCAAACCCAACACTTTTCCACCTGACATCTCCCTCTCTGAAGTAGGAATAAAGGCAGCTGTGTGCTCTGTTTACTTTCAAACACGAGGTTCATGCCAACCAATCCTCAGGAGTTACAAGAAGCTTCACGACTCTGTTGACTGTGGTCAAGAAGAATCATCCACAGGCCAGATTACGTTTGCTGCCCCGTGTGCGCAGAGCTTCGTCTTGTCCCCTCCCAGTATTTTCCACAGGACTGAAGGAATCCTCTGCGTCATGGACCTTCTGCTGGCTATTTCCTTCAGGGAACACGTGTACAGGTTTGCACTATGACCTTTGAGTGTGAACGGTGACTTCATTCCAACACGTGATATTGGGTTGTAAGTTGAGTGCATCCCCACACCTCTGGCAAAACATGACACCAAGCTCAGTAAAGTCCTGTAAAACCTCCTGTCTCTGCTAGTGACCAGTCCTGAAGTGCCCTCCCACTTCAGCTAAATGCTCCAAACAATGAGAATCAACCAACCTTTTAGTCACTTACTCAACCAACACTTGCTGAGTGCCTACGTGTATCATACAGGGCCATTTTTGTAAAGGGCACAAAAGAGGCACCAAAGAAAATAAATGGCAGCCACTGCTGTTGCTGTTGACTTTCGTCCTCTTTCTGCTCCTGGACACAGAATAATCACCCCCAAAGATGTCTACATCCTACCCTGTGAACATGTTACCTTACCTTGCAAAAGGGACTTGGCAGATGGGAAGGACTTTGAGATGGGGGGATGAGCCCGGATGATGTGGCTAGGCCCAGCCTCGGCGTGTGAGTCCCTAACCAGAGCCTTCTCCCGCTCCGGGGAGAGACAGAGAGAGATGTGACCATGGACGGAAGAAGGGTCCCAGGGATGTAACATGGCTGGCTTTGACAAGGGGGGAAGGGGGCCACGAGCCACAGAATGTGGACAGCTTCTAGAAGCTGCAAAAGACAATGAAACAAACAACATCCTAGAGCCTTCAAAAAGGACACAGTCCTGCCACCACCTTGATTTGGGCTCAGCGAGAACTAGAATGGTAAGATAATCAATTTGCACTGTTTATTTGCGGTTATGTGTTACAACAGCCGTAGGAAACCAACACAGCTGCAACCAGAAGAGAAACAGTTCTCTGAGATTTCCAAATAGTAGGAAAACTGATTTTTTTAAAGAAAGTATTTCAAGGGTAAATATCAAATTTTATGCCTAAAAATTGGAAAGTACAAGAATGCAATGAATAATTAAATAAATATTAGTGTTGGATACAGTTGGTTCCAGCTGCAAAAATACCTATGGCTCGTATCACATTGCAAATCTTCCAGAATCAATATGCAACATTAGTGGATTAAAACGAGCTCCCTCACGAGTTGGGGGAGACGGCCACTCCGTATAACCAGTCAGCAGAACCCCACACTGTTCGCCAACAAGAGCGGCGTCAATCACGTGATTTTCATTGTTTAACTTCAAATATTTTCATTGGTCACAGTCACCTGTAAATTTGCTCTTTCATAAAAATGTTGTTTCTACTCTGATCGTTTCATCCACTGGGAGGGGAAAGGGAAAAAAAAAAAAAGATTGGATCTGTGCCAAAGAAGAAAAAAATTAATTTTCTTGTGGCGGAAGCTCTTGTTAAAATGAAACATCTTTCCCATGAAACGGATGCTAACACAACACAACGGAATACTAATAAAGTCCTTTCATAATATTTTTCCTAAAGATTACTTGCATTTTAAGAATTGCCTTTTATATTGCCCCCAAGTGATGCTTAAAAAGATAAATCGCTTCTGAACAAGAGTTACTTTTTCCTTGCATTTCTGGTTAACTTACAGATGCTTTTGTGAAGTTATCTTTAGTCAAGGAAACTTACCAAAAGCAAAGATCATTTCTAGTTAAAAAGAATCATTTGTATGATTTAGAGAAGAGCTAATAAAGCCCCCGATTTTCCCAAGACAGCACGCGGGCATGGCAGGACCGTGTTTGTGCTTAACAACTGGGAAAAAAGTACTCGTGTTTAATATTTCACAAACAATATATTCATTTTATGCACATTTAATACACGCACTTTTAAATCCAAGCTTTTAAATATTCACTAGTCACCTAATAATGAAAATTGAATGCATCATGCTTTTGGGCCTTGGGGGTGGAGGGGGTGTATAAATTTTTAAGAAAATGTGTAGCTCCTCTCCCCTCCCTTAAGAAAAAGGAGGGTGGATAAAGAAAATGTTGATGGTGTCGGGATATTGGTGAGAGCGGGTGTGTGTGCTATTGAATGGGCCTCTGGTGAATTGGAGGCTTTTAAAAGAGATTGATTCTCTTAACTAATTATTTCAAACATGCTTTTAAAGGTATTAATTACTTGTGGAAAAGATTCTCCATCTGCTTCTAAATTGTTTCTTTGGGTGATTCTTTGCCTGCAAAAATGTCTGGGGTAAAAGTGAACATTCTGTCACCGTAATTTTAAATAACGTATTTAAAGGATACATTTAAATGTTATCTTTAAAATTATATAAGCTATATTTCAATGTCATTAGAATTATCAAGACATATTTAAAATGATATAAAATATTTAAAATTTTTGTCATATATGTAAAAGTAATTTATTCATGTGTAAAATCATGACATGTATTCATGTATTATATACATATATAAATATACGTAAAATCATCTGTATGCAGATATAAGTGTATGTAAATATATTTATATCCATATATAAATGTATGTAAATGCTAGGTTGAACGTCTCTTGAAGGATCTTCAGTTTTGTTTTATTTGTACACGTGTGTGTATGTCACATAATTCTATGAAAAATTCTATTTAGTTTATCTTGCAGAATTGTGTAAAAGATACTTAGACACTAATCAGCATCTTCTCTACCTTCAGCACTGTCTTTAGTGCTGCAGAGTTGTTTATTCCATGAATTTTCAGTTTGATCTGCCGGAAGCATTTGAATCTGCATCAAAAAAGGCATCTTTGGTTGGCCTGAAACATTTCAAATGCATCAAATCTAGTATCACAGGGGTAGACATCCCTGTAATCAAGTCATCGGAATATTACACACAATTCCATACTGCCTTGTGACTTAATTGTTGAGTGTTAGCAGCCTGGGGCATTCAGGTTCACATGAAAAAAATGTTTGCAACCCCTCAGGCATAGAATATTCTCACTGTGCAGAAGGAACAATTTCCAGTGACAAGAAGCCATTTCGCCAATTTGCTGTCCAGAACTCAGACTCGTGAGTCACAGACAGCAGAAGAAAGAAACTTAATACTTTTGGCATTAATGAGTAGGGTAAGGATTGGTCATTTTAAATGCTCCTTAGTAATGCCATAAAGTAACAAAATAACACTTAAAAAAAACCCCGCAGGCACCTTAATGTTTGACCAACTTCTTTATTCTAACCCAGCATCTGCCAGAATTTGTAGGAAGATCTTCCTGATGCCAAGATTTCTATATCTTTTTCCACATAAACATTTGAAACAGAAAAGAATACCTAAAAAAAAGTAGCCATATCAATTTGGTTCACTTCTGTTAGATTTTTAATAATACTACCTCTGTACACTGTCACCCCATCTAGAGTTTTAAAACTTTATCGCTACTGTGAAAGACGTAGATAAAAGAAACCCAGAAGGTAAAAAATTGACATCAAAAATGCATCTTTGGTTCCCCCAAAATACACTGTAAGACATTGAATGAATACGTAATTGTTAAAACCAACACAAAGGACTGAAACCTTTCTCTCGATGTTCCCAACAGGATAATATAATGTAACAGTTTATAAACACAAGCCAGGAATGAACATTAAAAACTACCCCAGGTCAGAAATGAGACCACTTTATAATTAGAGAAAAAACTACCAGTCCCCAGTGGAGATTAAGAAGGGGATGGTTTCTGAAAATGTACATAAGAGGGACAAAAATAAACAACGTCCACAGTCTGGTGGCACAATTCTGTTCCCTTGTGATGGAAACACAAAAAGGAGTCTCTAACAAGCTCCAAAAATATGTGTATGTGTATTTTAAGTAAAATTTAGCTTTCCAGACAACTACGTTTTTCTGCTGGAAATAATGAACTGACATAAAAATGATATAAGGATGTGTGTAAAAAGGACATTTAAGAGAAACAGGTTGAAGAGCTTCATAAATTTACCAAAGATTAAATTAAAGCTGGATGTGTAAGATGCAGTGATAAAACAATTGGGGGCTGCTCCTTCTTTTAAGCAAGGATGGTTTGGGCTTTATCAGAAACCAGGCTTGCATAACTAATCAGTGGCATGACCAGCCCAGGCTCTGAGATGGGAGTCCCAGGCAGCTCCTTGCAATGCATATATGCTCAAAACTCATTACGTTTGATATGCCTTGTTCTTGACCTAAATGCAATAGAAATTCTTCCTTGGGGTCCATGATATACATGAAAAAGTACAACTTCTTTTTAAAACACCATTAGAATATTTTATTGTGTGTGGACATACACTCTTGTTACTCCTAAATGCTATTCTATTGAGTATAGTTTATATTCACTGGCAAAGCGAAATCTCCGGGGAAGCCAGAGAGGGAATGCAATTTCTAGTAATAACAGCTCACAACAGTGAATACTACCCACTTATCCCCACAATTTCCAGCTATTTTGGACTCCTTTCTGAATTAACCTTTCATATCAAAAGGAGCAATTCTGCACACTAGAGACTCCGGCACAATTTCATGCATAATTTATTCACTCAGTTCAACATTAAACGCACAGTCCTTGACTTTGTCAAGGTGGATTCTGTTGGCAGACTTCACAAGCAGCAAAACAGGAGAAATGAGATCTACAGCTCAACCTCTTCACCTATTCTGTCTGGCGAGAGATGGTGGGTGGGGGCTCAGGGAAGAGAAAAATAAGGCGAGATCTGAGCACGGCGCGGTGTCATCTACAGAATCCCTGGCAAGCACACGGTATTTTCACATCGGCAGTCTCTGAAAGGTTGTTGTGTTTTTTGGTTTGCTTTTGTTTTTTAAGTCCAAAACAACTGAAATAAGCTTGAATTCTGTTTCACCAACGAAAGGTCTGGGGCAATTTGTTACCTTCCTGACAATTCCACCATTCACGGGGAAAAACAATACTTTTATCTTGGGTTGCTTGGGAGGGGCGGATGGAAGAAATTACTCGAAGCTGTTATTCACAGACACCCACCCATTAGCTTGAGGTCATATTAGAAGGGCTCATTTCAGAAATTTCAATAACGCAGACTTTCCGATGAGATCCCAAATCCCAGCTTTGCACTCCCAAATTGGCCTTCAAGAACGTAGACTTTCATTTTCTCTCCTAAACTACCCATTTGAACCCTCAAATGAGGGATGAGTGCAACCAATTGTAAAAACGGAACCCGGATACACCGTGAAACTGTTCGTCTGCCTTTTCGGAGTCGGCTGAAGCTTAAAGTAGACAGGAAATCCATTTTCCCTCTTTGAAAGGCCACCTTATTCAGAGCCATTCAATCCCATACCTGAGCCCAACCACTGTCCAGGTAGAAACCCGTGGACGGTTCTCTGTCGCAGTCTCCTGGATTACAGACGATTCTGCTCACTGTGCGACAGAGGGATTTTTCCTGTTCATGATTGCTCTATGAATACTTAATATATGCCAGTAACTTCATTAAGCCTTCACAATCATTATGGAATTGATTCTGTCCAACGGCACCCTGAGACAGTTCCTCACATCACAGGCTGCGGACCAAGAAGCAGAGACTCGGAGGCCTTCGTGGGTACGCGGACCCTTGCAGGCCTCGCTCTCCCTGGAAAGGCAAACCATGAAACTACAGCAAGAATTCAATTTTAACACCGAAACAGATTCGAAGTGATTTCCCGAAATCCACTAGATGAAGTGAATTGGTCCCTCACTTTAGCACTTGCTCATTAAAATATTACCTTCCAGAAGCCATGCCCCCTTTCCAAACCTGTGAATAATATGAAGGCCAGGAGTATGCCATGAGATGCCTCTTGGAAATACGACAAAACACTGGGAATTTTCACACAGGACACCTTGGCAAACGCTTTAAATCTAAACTTTCTCTGCCCGCTGCCCCCACAGTCTAGTTAGAAGAAGCCCGAAGCCTGTAAATCGGAGCCTTTCCAAAACTGAGCCTCGTTTTTATAATTTGCCTTTAAATTTACTGCAAGACCATGAAAATTAAATGCCTCTGGTCCCATCAAAGGAGCTCGCTGAGAGTTCAGCCATGCTCCTCAGCTAACAGTCAGCAGCCTTTTTATTGTCTCAAGACTCTGGATTTGGACCAAACCATTGAAATCTGTGAAAACTCAGAGGTGAAGCAGGTTTTCCGTTTATGAGCTTTTCAGCCCAGAGATTCCCATCCTAATGACGGCATAACACAATGACCTCCCAAACTGGAGTTTAGAGGCGTCATTTTGCTCTCACTTCCATTGATCTGCACCCCCCCCCAAGTCACTGTGCAAGTTGAGGTGATTGGCAAGCAGTGGGAATACACAAGGCTGCCTTGGGTTCAAAAATGCATGGCAATGGCTGGAATCCTTGACATTCCCACCCCTGCCCTCCCTTGCTGCAACTATTCCCGAGGGCCACGAGCCCCAGAGCAGGAGCCTATAATTTCAGGTCCCTGAAGCAAGCTCTCATGCTTCCCGAGTGCCAGTCAAGTCACAAAGCTTCTAGAATTCTATGTGTCCGAAGCCAAACATTATGTCAGGGCTCTACTTCCTGATAGAGACTTGGAACAGTATCAGTTTCTTGGCTTCCTAGCCCAGTGACCTTGGGCTTGTGTCTTTTCTACAACTCAGTTTCCATGTGAGGAAACAAGATGAATAATCTCTCCTTTAAGGAACGATTGTGAGAGTGTAACCTGGTAGCATTTTTTTTTTTGAGAGAGAGAGAGAAAAAGAGAGAGCGAGCGAGAGAGAGAGAGCAGGGAGTGGGGAGCAACAGAGGGAGAGGGAGAGAGAGAATCTTAAGGAGACTCTGAGCCCATCGTGGACTCGGAGATCATGACCTGAGCCAAAGTCAGGAGTCGGACGCTTAACCGACTGAGCCACTCAGGCGCCCCTAACCTGGTAACATTTTTAAGTTGCTTAACCTACTGCCTGGCGCGGAGGAGCTCAGTATTCACAGGTGACATTTATTGGCTTTTCCCATGTGACACCAGCTTTAATTTTAATCTTCACGACACAGAGGTTATTTGCAATATTTGTCATATAGATATGGAATCCAAACCCAGAAATTAAGTGACATGGGTAAATATTGCTCAGCAGATAAGCAAAGAGTTGGCATTTGAACATTTCTCTCTCTTCAAATCCCAAAAGTTGACAGTGCCATACCGTGCTACCAGACCAATAAATGCTCCTAAAAGGAGCTCTGCAAGCACTCACAGAGTATTGAGGAGGGATCTGTGAAGGGCCATAAACTTAACTTGCAGCTAAATAAATTTAATTTGCTATTTATTCCCACATCATTCTCCAAGCACTCCATAAAAGGGCCGTCCAAATTGGTGCTCCATCAAGACCCCCTTTCCCCACGGGAGCATCCAGCCACCAGCTGCTGCTTAGGCCTGTGACCTTTGCAGAGACCTTGCCCTTGACAGATGGGAGCCACATCCTCTGAGACAGAGACCTCCAGGAGGTGTGTTAGTCAACATTCTTCAGGGAAACAGAACAAATAGAATGTGTCTATGGAATGAATTTATTATAAGGAATTGGCTCACACGGTTATGGAGGCTAACAAGTCTAAATCCGCAATGCGGACCTAGGATCTCTGATGGTGCTGTTTCAGCCTGAAAGAAGCCTGGCAGGCAGAGATCCAGGAGAGGCAATGGTGCAGATGAAGTCTAGAGGCAATCTGCTGGAGAATGTTCTCTTGCTTGGGAGACTAGACATTTTTTGTTGTATTCAGTCCTTCAACTGCTTGTGCATGGCCCATCCACATTATGAAGAGCAATCTACTTGGCTCAACATTCATGGATTAAGACATTAATCTCACCCGAAAACATTCTCCAAGTGGACACATAAAAATTAGCCATCACAGGAGGCTACCCCAGCCCTCCCCATCCAGATAGCCAGTGACTGATTAATACAGGATTCAAAGGGCTCAGGCAGAATGACTTTATGGACCAGAAGGAAACTAGACTTCACATAAGATCATCTCCCTGCTTGGCCTTTCTGCTTCCCTATTCAGCTTCCATCTCTCTCTCTCTCTGTCTCTCTCTCTCTCTTATTCTCTTTCTCTCCATAGCAAATAGATTAGTGTTACTTTCTAAGTCCTATTCTCCGACCTTTTTTTCTCATCTCTAAGAGCCCCAACATGGAATGTCATGTTCATATAACCAAATGCCTTAACATGGCATTCAAATCCCTCCACACTTTTGAACTCAACAACTTTGTTAAATTCACCTGACAACTCATCCCTCCACATCAGGGAGGTATCTTAGTCAGTTTGGGCTGCTGTAACAAAAGTAACATAGATGTGTGGGTTGAACAGCACTGATGTCTCACAGTTTGGGAGGTGGAGAAGAGGGAGATCGAGGCAGCAGCAAGACTGTGTCGGTCGGGTGAGAGCCCAGTTTCTGGGTTGTCAATGGCCATCTGCTGGCTGCGTTCCCACAGGTGAACAGGGCAAGAGAGCCATCTGGGAGCTCTTCTGTAAGGCCACTAGCCCCATTCATGCTCCACCCGCATGAGCTAATCACCTCCCAAAGGCCCCACTTCCTGATTCCGTCACACTAGGGACTAGCTCTCTACCTATGGAGGCACCATCACCCGCCTGACCCACCAAGCTCAAACACCAGATGACAACTTTGGCTTCCGTCTCCTCAGCCCTCCATGTCATCACCAAGGGTCTGCTGCTTCCACATTTCTCCATGATGTCCTCTCACCTCTTCCCCTTTCATACTTGAAGCCCCCTCATTCATCCTCACTCCCCTGGACTGTGACAGTCCTCCTAATTCCCGGCTTCCTGTCTCTCACTTCTGAGCATGGCATCCCCCCTGAGCATGTCACCTGCCCTCACTGACAGAGACAGTTCTGAATCCTTTTCATGCTCATAAGGCTTTTCTTGACTGATCCCAACAACCTCTATGGCCCCTCCGTACTTCCCAGATCCCTTAGTCCCACATACTCTGACCTCCCCACTATTCCCCGTCTTAACGGGCCTCCCAGAACCACTCCCAGTCCTCCGTGACTTGACAGCAGCTGTTCCATCCACGTGGAAGGCTCCTTGGCCCTTGGCCCCCACACAACCCCAGCTAACTCCCACCCACATCATTCATCTCCCAGCTCAACAGCCACACTCTGTCTTCGGGTTCTTCCAGAAGCAGAGCCTGAAGCCAGCACTTGAGCACAAGTGGTTTGTTTGGAAGTCATCACAGGGAGACAGAGGGCAAAGTGGGAAGATTGAGAAAGAGAAGGAGCCGTGAAGAAAGCTGCAGTGTCAAGGCTGTTGCTGTAGGCAACGTCAGGATATCTGAAAACCATGCAGAATGTTTCTTAGAATTTGTTCCTTTAAAGGTGGTGCGATTGGGAATCTGTCTGTTGGCTTTCATTTCCCTGGTCTGCCGGGAAGGTTGCCCCTGGGGGCATGAACTGCCTGGGCAGTTCTGCACTCCACTTCCTGGTCCTGATGCAACAGAGAAAGCTCTCGGCCAGAAGAGCTGAGAGGCACCACTCACACCATCAGTGGATCAGAGCTCGCCTCTGCCTGGCAACTGAATCGGAAGTGAGCAAAGAGGAGGTGACACACGGCCCCCAGAAACACCTGCTACTCATGCTTTGCAAAGCTTTACCGCTACCCCTCCAAAGACTGTTCTCCCGAAGCCCTCGGGGCTTCGTCTTCTGCTACCACTTACTCGAGCTTATTGTGATTGTCTCTTTATTGTTCTCTCTGTGTCTCTCTCTCTCTCAACCCTGAGCTCCAAGAGGGCATGTCCTGCTAGTCGGAGCCATTGGTCTCTACTTGAATTCCTCAAATGCCAGTTAAATGAATCAATCAATAAAGATTTTCTGAAGCCACTCTATCTTACTGAATGTCTGATTACACAGAGTTTGAATACAGAAAAAAAGATAAAAGTACCAATTCATTAACAGAAGCTGAAGATCTGCTCCCCCACCCCCCCATCAAATATACAGTCACATACTTTAGACTCAGCTCAAATGCCATAGTAAAGTTCTGTTCTTCTTGTCCTTTGTCATTTTAAAAATAATAAGTGACAGAGACAGAGGGAGCAAAATCCTCCAGGCTGCAAGAAGGTAAAATGTATACATACGTATTGGGAAAATCAATATTCAATACATCTTTATTATATTTAAAAAAATTTTTTGTTACTATAAACTCAATCGATAAAAAGTGAGCTTTAAGATAATTGAAGTGGCTATATATTTTTTTCTATTCCAACCTTATTCAAATTAATTTGCAGGCTTTTTTTCTCTACACTTCTTTTCCTGTTTGCTTGATGTCCCCTGACATAAATTCAATACAAAGACGGGTGGTTGTTCAGAGGGGCGGCCTGCAAATGTTAATTGGCTGATCACAATAACGGTCTCATCCTAATTCCAGGCAGCACGGCACCTCCCTAAAAGAATCATGTTCCCAAATTTCTATAAATTTAAAATAGAATTTCAGTGCCCTTGACTGAGTATGCCAGTTGGCATTATTTTTCCATTTTATAAAACATGTGGCTGGGGGAAAAATGTGCACTGCACACAAAAATGTGCAATACACAATTCACAAATAATCTGGAAAGTTAGCGCAAAACTATTGCGTAGCTGTTGCCTTTTGGTAAAGTGAGGCATGCCATTCAATAGCTATTTATTGGGCACATACCTTGCGCGGGCATTGTGCTCATGGTCGCATTTCTTATTAAGCACGCAGAGCCATTCTGCCATCTCAGACTCCAAAAGCCTACAGTGTTTTAATGTGTTATCATCGGACTCTCGTGGAAAGTCAAGTTGGTTCCATTTAGCAAAGCTAAGGATATCCCACTAACTATGCATACGCCTAAAGTAAGAATTTTCCCTCTTCGAAGATGTTTGCCAGTTGTTAAATGTGCTCGTCACTACAGTTATAGCTAATATCTATATTTAGATTTACATTTCAGTTGTTACCTACTCTTTTCTTTGCCCAGCAGTATTTTACCCCCTTCTGTATATGTATCATGTATTATGTATTATGCATAGAATATATATTACATGTAAAATATATAAAATATGTATTATATATAAAATGCATATATAAATATATGGCATATATGAAATGCACATATAAAATATATATTATATACAAAATACACATAATAAATGCACATGTGTGCATAAAATATACAAAATAATAAATATAACACTATAAATAAAATATACAAAAAAATAAAATTTATAACTTTGACAATTTTAAGTGTACAATTCAGTGACATTAAGTACATTCACAGTCATCACCACCATTTGCAGAGTTTTCTCATCATCCCAAACAGAAAGTTTCTACCCATGAAAAAGCAACTATCTATTCTCCTCTCCCCCTGGTCACTTCTAGTCCTCTTTCTGTCTCTATGAATTTGCGTCTTCTGGGTACCATATATGTAAGGACTCAGACACTATTTGTCCTTTTGTGTCTGGCTTCTTTCACTTAGCATGATGTTTTCAAGATTCATCCATGTTGTAGCATGGTTAAAATTTCATTCCCTTTTGTGGCTGAATAATATTCCATTGTAGGTAAATGCTATATTTTGTTTATCCATTCACATATCGATGGACATGGGTTGCTTCCATCTTTTGGCTATAGGAAAAAATATCGCTGTGAACACTGGTGTGTAGGTATCCGAGTTCCTGCTTTTAATTCCATTTTGGGCTAATTCTTATACATGATTTAAAGTAAGTTCAACTTCACTCTTCTGCATGTACATACCCTTGTCCCAGCACTGTATCTTGAAAAGACTGTCCTTTTCCCATTGAATAGCCTTGCATCTTTGTTGAAAATCAACTGGCCATATATTTAAGGGTTTCTCTTACATGTTTGAATTTAGTCCCAGTGGGTCAGTTGTCAAAATTAAGCACTAGAAAACAATTCAACAAATCTCACACACCACAAAGAGAAATGCTCTTTGACACGGCACAAAACATGGGATTTTTAGCATGGTATTTGTTTTGATCCCTGATTTTGAAAAATCCAAATACTAAAAATACTATTTCTTTGACTTTTTTTTTTTAGAGAGAGAGAGACAATGCATATGTGAGTGGGTTGGTGGGGGGGTGGAAGGGCAGAGGAAGAGGGAGAGAGATGATCTTAAGAAGGCTCCATGCCCAGCTCAGAGCCCGATGCAGGGCTTGATCTCACAACCCTGAGATCATGACCTGAGCTGAAATGAAGAGTTGACGCTGAACTGACTGAGCCACCCAGGCCCCCTAAAAATACTATTATTATTTAGCTCCACATCTAAACATATCATGCCACACGTGAGCTAGAGGAAGAGTATTGCCTCACATCGTCACTTCAAAGTAAGGGTCAGTTTCATTTGATCCACCTCTTGTAATGCTCTTGAGCTCAGGAGGGCTCAGGAATGACTCCATTAGCAGGGACTTTTAACCATATTGGATAATTTCGCTAATGAACAAAACATGTTCTAGAATTCTGGGGCTACAAGTTACAAATGGCGGTATCTTTCAAAATAATAGGTCCCAACTCCCGCATTTAGCTGACTCTATAGCCCAGTTGAATTCAATCCATTATCAATTATCAGCTAAGGGATTCTGCAGACAGAATTAGGTTAAGATTAAGGCATACGATGCCCTGCACCTAGAAAAAGTAATGGAAACATCTCAGCTCCCTCGGACTTCAACTTGAGTATGGTATTTCCCTTTGAAAACCTTACCAGGCAAAACAGAACAAAACAAAATGGAAAACCAAAAAATAGAAGTTGGTATAAAAATTTAAAAATAATAATAATGGAGGCAATTTATGGTCAGACCTTACATAAATGATGAGATTATGAAGCCTGTGGCTCAAACGGGCACATGAAAAGATGTTCAACATCACTCCTCATCAGGGAAATGCAAATCAAAGCCACGGTCAGACATCACCTCCCACCTGTTAGAATGGCTATCATCCAAAAGCCAAGGGATAACAAATGTTGGCTAGGATGTGGAGAAAAGGGCTTGCATGTGGTTGGTGGGAATGAAATTTGGTGCAGCTACCCTGGAAAACAGTACAGAGGTTCCTCAGAAATTAAATATAGAACCAACATATGATCCAGCAATCCCACTTCTGCATTTATATCTGAAGGAAATGAAATTACTATCTCGAAGAGATAGTTGCACCCCCATGTTCACTGCAGCGGTATTCACAATAGTCACATCATGGAAACAATGTTAAGTGTCCACTAGCAGGTGAGTGGATAAAGAAAACGTGTTGTATATATACATAATGGAATATAATTCAGCCATAAAAAGAAGGAAATCCTGCCATTTGCAACAACATGGCTGGGCCTCGGGAGCATTATACTAAGTAAGATAAGTCAGACAGAGAAAGACAAATACCATATGATTTCACTTAAACGTGGTATCTGAAAAAGCTGAGCTCATAGAAACAGAGTAGAATGGTGTTTGCCAGGGGCTGGGGGGTGGGGAAAATAGGAAGACGTTGGTCGAAGGGTATAAAGTTCCAGTTATACTATGATTACATTCTGGCGATCTAATAAGGTACAACATGACGACAATAGCTAAAAATGCTGTATTGTATTCTTGTAAGTTCCTAGTAGATTTAAATGTTCTCATCATGCACACAAAAATAGTAATTATGCCAGGTGAAGGAGATGCTAGCTAACCTCATCGTGGTAATCACTTTGCAATATATACCTGCATCAAATCATCATACTGTACAGCTTAAACTTACACAAGATACTCTGTCAATTTTATCTCAGTCATGCTGGGCCGGGGGGAGGGGTGTTGGTGAGAGAGAGAAGGGTGGGGGAAGAAAGCAGCTCTTTATAATGCTTTATGATTTGCTTGGGAAAAAGACACCAGGAGGCCAGGTATAGGTGGTAGGGGTAGAGAGCTTGAAAAAAAGACCTAATTGCTGCTTTATACAATTCTTTGCATTACCCTTATAAGACAAACATCAAAATATTTTTAAATTTGGGACTTTAATGTATTAATGACTGAGAACATTTTTGTTAAAACATTTAAAATGTTTTTATTAATAAAGTGTTTAAGATATAATAAATGAGGGGTGCCTGAGTGGCTCAATCAGCTAAGAGCCTGCCTTTGGCTCCTGTCATCATCTCAGGGTCCTGGGGTTGAGCCCCGAGTCCAGCTCCCTGCTCTGCTCCCTCTCCCTCTGCCCCTCCCCCCTGCTCATGCTCACTGCCTCTCTCTCCTCTCAAATAAATAAAATTTTTAAAAAATAAAATAAATGTAAAAAACATTTATCTTAAATGTGCCTTGCAAAACAAAACAAAAAGTGACAAGAGGTTGTGCCATTATCTTTAGCAGAAGTTTCTGAAACATATCCAACAAGTTGGTAATATCAAACGATATCATCATGGGTTTGGGTGTTAGACAAACGCATATTTACAAGCTGATGGAGCCTACTTAAAATATTTCATCCTTAGTTTCCTTATTTGTAAAATGAGGTTGTTAATAACCACTTCAAGGTATTGCTGCAAGAAACAAATGAGATAATGCAGAATCACTTAGTACAGTGGGTAGCAGATGGCCAGGACTCAACAAACGGAGTTCTATTCTGAATACATTAGGTATCTTTTCTTAGGGAAATGGTGAGGTACATGTATACCTTCTCTGGTTATCTTGCTTCACTTTCTACAAAGATAATCACCCATCAGAACTAGTTGTCTGATACAATTTATGAAGGTAGCCTGTGGTATCTTTCCATCTTAAAGGAAACTGATAAAGAATAAAGCTAAAGTTATAGGCTGGTTCCCATCTCTCAGTCACGTAAGCTCCAGAAAGGAAAATTGGATTAAGATAATAAATAAACAGTATAGTACATCCCTGGTTTTTGTGACTAACATAATATAATAAAAACATTATTATTAAAAAAATAAAAAATAAAAATAAATAAATAAATAAAAATTACAAATTAAAACCAAAAAAAAGATAATAAATAATTTGTTAAATTTTATAAAAGTTTATAAAACACTTGACTTGGTATGTAAAACTAAGTGCTGACAAGTGATAACTATTGTATAATTAATTTTTCTTATCACATCTGTTCAAATTTATTGGCAAAAATATCATGTAAAACTATATTGTCATTTCATTTTCCTCTTATTGGTACTCTTACAAGATAAATATTCCATAGAGTGTGGACCAAAATTAAGCTCATTCAAAAAGATCATTACAATTGGATTCTTTCCTTACAACTGAGGGAGCTGGAATAAATATGAATTCAAGAAAACAATTCTAGAAGGAAAAACTACCAGGTAATGAGCACATTAAAAAAATGATTTCTAATGTAACCCACAAGAAAACAGTAGAGAGCCAGGATTTCAACCAAATACTATCAGGAGAAATTAAAATCGCTACTCCGAAGGACCTAACTCAATATATAACCATTTTCATCAATAAATTAAAGTATAATTAGTAAAAATAGAATGCTGTCTTCTGGAAGAATTGGAAGTTTAGAGCCACTATTCTAGCTCTTAAGTGAGAAGAGAGAACTTTGAAGGTACATCAGACAAAGAAAAGATTTCACATTGGTCTTCTCCATTGTTTAAAGGCTAAGAATAACGACATTTTAAAAAATTCTCTAAGTGTGATATGACACCTAGCTAAAAAGGGTAGAGTTGACTCTTCTTATGTGTATACTTGGCTGGAAAAATGTCAATAAATTGTGCAAAGGAATTACTGTTTTCAAAACCAATCTATGACGTGATGCGTACAGTCTCATGTTGTGATACGGAGGGAGACATAGGATTCATTTTAAAACACATAACCCTGCAATATAGTTTAATAGTTGAGATTGTGTCATCAGGAGTCAGATGGTCCAAACACCATCAGGGTGTGTCACCCTGAGCAAGCGACTTACCTTCTCCAAGCCCAAGTTGCTCATCTGTAAAATGGGCCTAAAATTTGTGCCTGCCCCAATGCAGTGGGACAGAGCACAGAAGCACCCGGAGCAGTGGCCGGCCACACCCCAGATGCGTCAGTGGTGATTTCTATCCTTATTTCAAGGGAGAAACTCTGGATATTTGGACTTAACGTTTCTTTCCTTGGAAAAACATTAGACCTGTCATTTTGGCTATGCCCAAAGAATGGGAATGATGCTATGTGGAGAGGCTTCACCCCCAAGTATTAGGAAATGATTCGGTCGCAGTTTTTGCTTTCTTTAGCACAAAGAGAAAACACCACACTTACCAAAGGAATGACTTCCACCAAAACGTTCCGTTAAATGTTTCATTTTGCCTCTCAATTTCTCGATTTTGGCGTTTGAGAACTAATGAATGACCACACAATTTCTGGGCACGGATGTGACACAACTCTGCGGCCCATACAGGAATTTGTCACCCACCCACATACCTTTGCCAGAACTAGAGTCTCCAGCCACAAATTCTGCCACTGAGTCCATCCTTCTGGCTGTGACCATGAGAACAACAGTCTTGCTCAGAGTAAAGAGCTCAGAGTAAACTCTGCAGATTGAAGAGAGCGCAAGGCACATGACATCCACACAGAGAAACAACTTCAGGTGAGAGATGTGTAAAATGAAAAGAAAACCCAAAAAACAAAAAGACAAACACACAAAAAATCCTCCTTAACTCCCATGAGGGAAAGCATTAAATCAGTTATCACTGAAAAATGCAAGGCCATTTACATTTTCCTTAATACTGCCTAAGTGCTGTTACCAAGGCATTGAAATACTGTCTATTTCAGAATTACCCCCAAGTGAAAATGGTTTTGAGATGTCTTCTGTATTCTTTTCTGGGGCCTGAAAAGAAATCACTGCATTACCTTGCATTTGCTCTTAGAGTCATTAGCCTTCGACAGCGCCATCATTTAAGAAATTTATCATCACTGCTGTCCTTCGCACAATGTATTAGTGCAATACATTATAAGAACACCTCACTCTGATGATGTATGGCTCCAAAGATGGCAACATCTGGGGACAAATGGGTCTAAGAATAGATCTGGTATAAGAGAATAAATGTATAGATCTACCTTGGTGGTGTTACTCTGAAATAAACCAGTATTTGCTATTTTGAACCAACCCCTGGAACACTTATAACAATCTTTACAACTTCCTCAATTTAAAAAAAAATTATTCATGACATCAAACTGATTTTTCATGATAAAGAGGAAGGTTTCTAAAATTAGTGGCTTGGTACATTGAGGGATAACCTTGCAAGAGCTTCATGATAAATTTCAATCGTGGCTTTCAAGAAAACTCTAATTTAGTCCACCTCTCGCTCACTTAAATTTTTCACTAGATTCTCCAAAGGAGAGAGAAGATATTAATGCCTGGTGTCTTCAAGGGTATTAGAACCAAAATTGAGTCACAATTAATTAGTCTATACCAAATTCTAGCTTTCTACATGGCTGATGATACATTTTTTCCAAAGCTCAATTCCCCCATTTCCATTCTTCAAAGTCCGGAATACTGTCCTCTCCATTACTTTGCCTAAATAAGACACAAATATTTTAACTAACTACTGAAATAAATCATTATGAACATTCAACCTCCAAGAAGATATGACAAATGAAAATGCTTCAATGGCCTGATTCACACACGCTAGAGGAATTTGCAGGGGCACAGACGTCTTTCTTAAAAAGGGTACAGAGTGGGGGCGTCCGGGTGGCTCAGTCGGTGAAGCGGCTGCCTTCGGTTCAGGTCATGATCTCAGGGTCCTGGGATCGAGTCCCATGTCAGGCTCCTGCTCCGAGGGGAGTCTGGTTCTCCCTCCCTGCCCCTCCCCTTGCCATGCTCTCTCTCTCTCTCTCTCTCAAATAAATAAATAAATTAATCTTAAAAAAAAAAAAAGTGCGTACGGAGTGCCTGTTTTACAAACTTCCCAGGTTGAGCACTGCTCCTATTTTCCCATGTTAAGCACCGTGCCCCCGAGACTGAGTGCCAAGGGATGCCACCGTCCAAATTGCCACCCGATCCCATCAGCCCATCATGTTTGCTTAACTGGAGTTCATCGACATTCCTCGTGCTAAGAGAAGAGGAAAAGATTGAGAGGATAAAATGTCAGGCATGCGCCTGACATCTCACAATTATGTCTAGTTAGTGTATTTCCTATAACCTATAACCGTGTGACACACCAATCCGCTCGGCATCTGAGTGGGGTGAACTCAGAAGACACCACCAGCTCCTTTCACTCCACGCCCACCAGCAGGAATCTCGAAAGAGACTTGGGGCTCTCGGTGGCTCAGCCTGCTCGAAGATCGTCGTACTCTCTGACCTTCACAAGCCAACGACTTTCCTCCCAAAGGATGTTGTGGAGGGAGAAAAAAAACCCTAGAACGTCTAGACCGCTCGTCTGTGGGGATCAGGGAGGCTGCTATGCTCTGTCATCTTTTCGTCTCTGCCAGGGCATTTCCCTACGTTATTTGTCACAGATTTACTAAACTATCAGGAACTCTTGATTTCGGTGGAAAAGAAACACAGGGGTGGACAGAAACGCAGACCAGTCAGAAAGAGTGAGAAACAGAGAGGGGCAGAAGGGAGGAAGGAAAGAAAAAGACATGGAGGAAAGAAATAAATTGCTGAGCTTCAAACTGTGTTCTATTTAATGAGCTAATAAGTATCTTAAATCAGAAAGCTTTTCCTCAGAAGTTGAGAGAGAATATATTCAATGCCTTCAGAGCAGTGCTGAATATCGTCTTCCGGGGACGTTCGTTCCTTTCATGAAATACAGAACCTTGGCAAAATAAAATATTTAATTAAGGAACATATCATTGTGTCATTGAATAATTTTCCAAAATTATTTCCTCCTTTTTCACTGTGAGGAGTTATGAATCCTTCCCTGCTCGCCGATTCATCATCCTGGCTTGTTCTTCCTGTTTTCTGTTTTCTCTTCCAAGCTGTTTCTGAGAACAGGATTTCTGATTTAAGGAGTTGTGAGCAAATTAAATAAAAAAGCAACGGGATGCCCAGTATTAACGTACAACCACTGTATTTATTCCAAGATACCTTTTCCTCCAGATTCTTTTAAGCAAGTGTGCCTCAAAACATTACCCCACCCAGCAATCCTCAAACGTTACCGATTCCATTTTAAAATAACTTGCCCTCTGCACCTAAGTGGGGATTAGCCCATGGTGGTCTCTGTGGGCATCTCATGGTCTCTTCCAGCCCCTTCACCAGGAATGGGACAAGCACATGACCACAACAGACACAGGTCGTCTTTCTCTCACTTATTCCCACCAACTCTTCCACAGACCCCAGGAGTCAAATGTTCTCGAATTTTCTGCTTCTCTCTCTCCTTTTCCTCGGTATCTCTCTTTCTTTGCCATCAACGTTAAGACCAGATTTGCATGGGGGTAGGAGGGAATAGATGGTCACATGGAGGCTCTCATTTCTGGAAAACAAACCAGCCTTCTATTGGGATCAACCTAAATGGCAGAGTTGTACATTGAGGTTTGGAGTAAAGTGGCAGCCCACAGAAGAGCATTCTGATGATTTCCTTTGCCTCTTCCCCAATGGACCCTGTGGAGAATGACAGAAATCATGACAAAGCAAAATTGAGCTGGGAGACCACAGAGCGTGATGGCTGAATGGTCCTCCGGCATCAGAGTCTGGGCTGCTTTCTAGCTCTGTGCCTTTGTGCAACCATCTTACTGTCTCCAGCTTCCATTTCATTTGATGGCCTACAGTAACTTGCTAATAAATAGCACCTCATTTTGCTATTATTCTTGGGGTGCTTGTCTAATATCATCTCCTAGCTTCTATTTCAATGAGAAAGGATAGGTCTGCCTAATTTTTCATCTGGGGCAAACAGAAGAGGTGATTTTGAAAAACCAAGAGGCTAAGGCATGAAAAATGACAGTAGACTGTTGTTTTATACCATGGTACATCAATGACAGCCAGGAAGGCATGCAATGATTCCACTGATCAGATATTCATTTGGTATTAAACACCTACTGTATGTCTAGACCTGTGCCAGGCACTGTGGGAATACAGAAGAGATTTGGGACATTGCTCTTTGAGACAAAGAGCTGCCAATCTTAGCAGACAAAACAAGACGGACACAGAGGGGTGGGATTTGGACTTGTTAGTGATTGAAGCAGATCTGGAACAAGGGATGAACCGCTGTGGGTGACAATGGTTGGGAAGAGGCTAAGAAGGAGGAGTTTGAACCAAGGCTGGATGGGAAATTAAGGCTGAGACAGGCAGAAGAGAAAAGTGTGGGCATTCTGGAAGGAGGCCTCGATGTGAGTGGAGGCGCAGGAACAGAAACGCTCAAGGTGAGAGCTGGAGATGGAGAACAGACCTTGCTGCAAAAGACAAGAAGCCGACGTAGCTCAGTTAGTGACAGTGGACAACTGCGAGCCACTGACTGTAACCGAGTTCAGAAGAAGCACAAGGGGAGGGTATAGCAGAGTCGGGATTCAGATTTTCATGTACTATGAACACTGCCTCCCAGATGTGAACCGTCCACAGTGCCTGTGATGACAAACAGCTACCCAAGGAGGGAGCTGTGACTAGGAGGGATAAAGAAAAAGACAGAAAAAAAATTACTGAAAGATTCCTAGCCTTGGAGACTGGAAATTATTTTGATAGTTTCCACTGTAATGAATAATGTTTAAGGAGGCAACTTCAGGAGAGAGATTATGAAATTAGTTAAGGTTTTGCAATTCTGATGTCATAACAAGAGGTTTTAGAATCTAGGGCAATATCACATTAGGAGGGAGTTTGGATTCAATTCCTCTAGCCCTTTTTTTGTTTTGATTTGTTTTGTTTTTCCTCTAACCATTTTCTTAATTTGGGGCAATCACATGAAGACAGCTACCCCACCCAGATTTTTTTTTTTAAGGTTTATTTATTTGAGAGAGAGAGAGAGAGTGTGTGTGTGCATGTGTGTGCATGCCCTAATGAGGGCGGGAGGGGGGCCAGCCTGAGCATGGAGCCCAACACGGGGCTCCACTCCAGGACTCCGAGATCATGACCTGAGCAGAAATCAAGACTCAGACACTTAACCAACTGAGCCACCCAGTTGCCCCCACTCTGCTTTTTCTTCACAAGAAAAGTATCCGTGCAATCATTCCTCCATCTTCAGAATAAAAATAAGTAAAAATTATTTACAATGACAGAAGCTCATGCATTTGAAAATCATGGCAGCTACCATATTTTCGTGCACCAAATTTAGTCAGAATCATCAAATTCTTTAATGATATTCTGGGGAAACCACCTGGGAAGACAAACTGAATTGGTGAGGTGCTTAAGTCCAAAGAGACCTCATCTGGCCCATTAGAATTGCCCTTGTAATTTACGAGGCAAGCCAGGGTACTACATACATTCTGCAATGAGAAACGAAATTAGTCCCATAAACGTTCTCAACCAAAAAATCAAAAGAACAAAAACCATCACAAATAACAAAAAAACAACAACAAAGAAACCCACCATGAGGGCCGATTAGAAGTAATCCATTGTGTCTCTTCTGTACTGGCTGTCATACAACACAATACCTTAACAAAATCAAATAATGTACATTTGGGGGCCATACATATCATTTGAGTCCTCTGAATATCCACAGAGATTCAGTGTGTAGAAAATCTCTGTATATGCCAGCCTCGACTCAAGGACAACAGATTACTAAAGAAAGAAAATATTTAGGTTGGCAAAAACAAAAGGCCCTTCTTGTTAATACGCTGCCTTCCGCAAAACTAGTTCTCAGCAGGTGACATGAAACTCTGTCACCTACCATGGTAGTTAACATGGGTTTAGATCTCAAAGCCTTTCTTCTCCTTGATAGAGACTACTTCTTTAAAAGTGTTGACGAAGATTTCACAGGTTTCTTTGAAAAAAATTATTAAAAAAGAAATGGCCCCCAGGCTTTAACCACGCATAGCAATAAGCCTCCGCTGCGAGCAAGTTTTTTAAGTCAAGATTTTTGCTTCCAAAAACCAGATTTGTAGAAATGCATTTTAAAACCTTATTAATTGGAATAAGCTACAGACCAATTACTCCAGTGGCTTGAAAACAGTCCCGAAATAATAAAATATATAATAATGCTGACTTTTTCCCCTGTTAATATCACCACAATCTGAGAAATCCTTTGAGGCGTTGCACTAGAAAATGATTCGGATCCTTAATGACAATTAATTACAGAAAATCAAAGGGAGGTTTTGAAAAGTAAAAAATTATAATCAGGTAGAGTAGACATCCATTTGGCCTCATTTAAACAAGCTATGTTTTTCTCGACTGCTCTTTTAGCATTTTGCCATTTCTTTCTTTTTGCCACAGACGTTTTATAAGTTGGTAAACCTCGTCATTTTTATAGACTAAAATTTGTAAAAATGGGGTGAATGATTATAAAAATGGCCAAAGGTTAACAAGGCTGAAAGGCCAGATGCCAGCTTCTTTCTTGAAAAGTCAGCATATCGAACAAAAAGAAAAGAAAATCCAATACAAAAATCATGTGTATTTTTAACTGAAAACGAAAACTCATTCTACTAATTATAATAGCAGGCAAGGTGTTTTTCTAGCCTCGTATAGGCGTCAAGTCTCCTCAGGTCCTCTCTTCCCTTCCTGGCCCTAAACACACATACACACACAGGCAATTCTTTCTTGAACAGACAATGTGGTGAAAAGAGAAAGATCTATGAAGTTATTCCCCCTGAAACATAAATTCCCACTTTTGGTGCCCTCCTCCAAGCTAGGGCATCATAATCTTGCATTCTGACATGCAAATAGTCCAAGCAGGAGGGAAAAACATTTCCCTGGCTATTACCAACTCTTTCAAAACTTAGTTCCATCATTATCTCACTCTGTGTAACACACAAACTTGCTTCAACCTTCCCTGGTAAGTAACACCGTATCGTGTTGCACAGTGCATCCTGCCTTGTGAATTGTTGAAGGAGCTCTATCAACAGTAGCTGCTAAGGGGACAATGTTGATGATTTATTATCATCACTATTCCGATTAGCCAGTGAGCAAGGAGTGAGAGAAGTGCATAGCGGAAGCGGCAGAATGCACGGGGTTCCACGTGGCGGCGGTGGGGGAAAGTGGGAGATAAATACCACTCCTTGGCAAGTTTGCGCAGCCAGGCCTGACGGGACTCATTTGCTGCTACTACAGACACCACGGTTTGGGGCTGTGGTAAAACACGACAGACAGGCTGGCTTCTAACAGAAATTGATCTCTCACGGTCCTGGAGGCTGGGAAGTCCAAGAGCAAGGTGCCGGAAGATGTGGTGCCTGGTGAGAGCTCACTTCCTGGTTCACTGCCTTCTAGCTGGGTCTTCCAATGGTAAAAGGGACAAGGGAGCTCTGTGGGGGTTTCCTTTGTAAAGGTCCTAAGGTCATTAACAAGGGCTCTACCCTCATAAACCTAAGTGCTTCCCAAAGTGGGCCCCGCAACCCCCGCAATACTATCACCTTGAAAGTTTGACTTAAATATGAATTGGGGAGGAACGTAAACATCATAGCATTAAAAAAAGGATAAAAAGATAACTTTTAGACCCGAATGTGTTATGCCCAGTGGCATTTCTCCAAGATTCCCGCAGGGATTTGCCTAATCACATAATCATACTCGCAATTGGTGCTCAGCTCAGTGCCTTGACACGGTAGAAACGCCAGCTTTAGAGTGGCTGTGATGGACGCGGTGCACCAAGGCTTTGGATTCTCCTTGCCGGTAACTGAGGAGCCAAGCAAGAACTTCCGGAGCCTCCAGTTCCTGGACTTGAGGCAGCAAGTCCTCACCAAGTGTTCTAAATTTGAATAATTGTTATGCAAGGTGTTCATCAGTGTTGAGAAAGGCTAGTCTGACAAAGCCCACCAGGCTTCCTTATTGCAAGTCTTCTCAGAGCCTTTAATGGGCTAGTATAGAATATAAGCTCCTCAGAGAGGCACTTCCTTGATCATCCAACACTTTTTTCACAGAGCATTTCCTGGGATTAGTGGTCTCCTAAACACTTGGGAAAATGCTCCGACGAGTCCCAAGATGCTTTTCATCTTGATTCGCTTCTTTTGTCTTCACTTGCCTAGATTCAGAAACCCAAGGCTGTATTATCTATGTAAGGGAGGAATTTAGAAACCCTGTAATCATTCTTAGTACTGTGGGTATGATGTTTAAGGACACAGAGCTCTGGCTCTTTAACTGAAGGCACAAGTCCTTGAGAGATCTAGAGACACGGGCAACTCATACAAAATCACGCTCTTGACTTCTATGAAAAAGTCTTTTCCCCAAACTCCAGCAGAGACTTTTGAAGATCAAGGCCAGAAGTTACACTGGGGTCGGAGGAAAGTGGGTGATTGATTCTGCTCCTGACCATACTCTCCACAAGTGGCCCGTTTGCAGGTTTGGTGGAGAAGGTCGTCAGAGTCTGTGTGTCCATTCCCACCTCTACCCCACAGAGCAGAATCAGAGTATCTGGATTTGGCTGGAACGTGTAGGCTCCGAGAAAGGTAGTGTTTTTGCCTAGACAGCAGGCAAATGCGTCAAAGCACAGAATACATTTATATCGTGAGGAATTAGGGACCATGGTCTTCGGAAGCAGGCCATCTCTCTGAAGTCTCCTCATGGTAGGCGAGGGCTGATGGTGCTTGCAATTCCTTCCAACTTCTCCAGTTACCAGAATGTGTTTTATTTGCTTTTTAGACACGTCCACATCTTGGGGGAATGTCAAGATAAAGGTCCAGGTCCTCTACCCTCCCTGGAAAGCGGGTTACTTTAGCCAATTAGATTTCCTCTGTCCTGCGGATAAAATCTGGAGAAAAACAAAATTGGAAGATGGACAAATAAAGACTCCTGATGACAGGGTAAAGCCCTTGGACCCAGCCATACCTCTGACATGGAGCCCTGCAAAGTTTCCAATTACAGCAGCGGGAATGTCTTTTCTGCTTAAGCTAGTTTGAGTTGAGTTTCTAACGCTTCAATAAGAAAGTGGCTGAATAATCCACTCCTGTTCTTAAAAATTCATGCAAAATTTGCATTCTCCTTCATAATACATCCATGTTTGTTTTAAAAGAAAAATATGTTAAATTATTTACCTTTGAGTAAAGTTGACTTTCCAGGAAGATGGGCCATGTTTATACAGTGTCTTCTCACCCACCTGACTCCTTGCTGAGGACCCCGTTTTGAGGTGCATGGCTGTGGAATAAGAATGTAATTGTGCCTTTCTTAGTCCTTTTAATCGTAGTATCCTTAAAGTTAGGGAAGGAAAAGCCAAATAAAAGAAGATGAAGAAGAATTACCTCGTAGGGAGGCTTAAGCATTGACTCCTGGCCTCCTTTGCCTGGATCTCCACTGACTATAATGTGCCTCAAGTTTACTGACCAGGTACATGTGCCACGTGCCTTTTATGTGATCTTACTTCTCATAACAACATTTCCGGTGGTTACTATTATTCTAATTTATAGATGAAAAAAATTGAGATTCACTTGGGGGGGAAAAAAACATTGGGCAAGATTACAAACCTAAAGAGAGAGCCAGAATCAAAACCTAGACAGCTAACCATCACTGCCGTCTTTAGCATCACACGTGCCATGCACTGGGCACCGTTCAAAGGTTTTATGTAAATAATTCGTCAGATGGATACTATTATCCTTTACTCAAAAACGGAGAGACCAATGTTAACTTATTTGCCTAAGATCTCAGTTACTCATTTCACAACCAGAGGGTCTCACTCCAGAGTGTGCAAACTTGGCCAATCTACTCTCTTCCTTCCTTGGCCCTTTAAGGATAGAGAGAAAAAGGAACGACAGCGCTTCCTTCCACGATAGATTAGGCCCCAGGACCTTTATGCCATCCCACCCACGTAAGAAGCCAGAGCTTCTAAAAAATAGATAAATAAATAAATCCTAATTTTTCATTGAAAACGAAAGAAGCAGAAAATTTGCCACGCAAAACCCCACTTTTCTCTACATCACACACAAAATTGCACCTTCTAAACTGTAATCTGATGCCTGTCTTCTGATTTGCCGGAGGGCTACCAAGACTCCTGTAGTTAGAGAGGAAAGGGGCAAGTAAGTGTATTAGTTTCCGATTATTACTCTAACAAATTACCATAAACTGAGTGGCTTAAAGTGGCACAAATGTATTATCTTATAGTCTGGAGGTCACACGTCTAAAATGGGTGGGGGAGGGGGCTGTGTTCCTTCTGGAGGCTCTGGGGAAGAATCTGTCTCCTTGCCTTTTCCACCTGTTACAGGCTGCTCTCTTCCTTGGCTCACGCCCCTTCCTCTGTCTTCAAAGCCGGGGGTGTAGATCTGCGAATGGCTCTTGGACTCTCTCTGGCCTCTCTCCTTTACTTACGAGGACACCTGAGATTACACTGGACTGTCATCTGCTACTTCCAGGATAAGCTTCCAGAGATCTCTCTTTAATAATTGTGCTCTACAACATAACAAGAATAATGGTGATTTCCTTGTTTAGGTCTGAGATCACTGAGTTTTTCATGCTTTTAAATAAAAAGTGATTTATTTGTTTTATAGCTAGCTTTCTTGGATTCCTGCCCAGGTCCTGTTTGAATGGGCGTTATCAGATTTTTCCAATCTTTGTTTTCTTGGCTATTAGAGAAATGGGCCTGAAATACCCACAGTTTTCTTTTCATCCCCTTCATAACCAATGGACTTCACTTCTATAATAAATAAAAAAAATTAATTCTATGTTCATTTCAGTCTCCCGAGCAATTCTGAGATATCTTCACTCCCTTGAATTTCGGATTAAATGAAAATAGTTATGGGCCAAAGTAGACTTTTGTTAAGATTACAGACAAATTACATACATTTTGAATGAATAATAGAAAAAAACAAACTCTCCCCAACTACATATTGGGGTTAAATTTAAGAATGTTAATGGCCAGTCCTTAACTAAAGGTACTTTCAAAGCTTTGGCCAAACCCTTAGGCATTCAGAGGAGGTGTGAAACGGAGTTTAGAGGGAGAGCAAGGGAGAAGCCAATTGCTCTGCATAAGAAAATAGGAGACTTGTTGTTTTTCCTTTTTATCTCCTTAGAAAGCAGTCATAGATGATACGTAAATAATTGAGAGTAAAGGTGCTCTAATAAACTTAGCAAAAATAGGTAATGGGCCAGATTTGGGCCCTGGGCCATAGTGTGTCAATCCCCCTCTAGTTCTTTACACCAATAAGCTCATTTTCGCTCATGGCATGTTTTCGCTTTTTGCTTGAGCTAAATTAAGCTCTGGTACTAAATTAAACTGTATCTCAATAAAACGGGCTTCCTTTGTATTTTCTTGTATGCATTTAGAAGCATTAACCTGAGGAATTTTCACCATACTGCCAAAAGGAGCTGTAGCACAGAAAAAGGATAAGAGCCCTTGAGTAACACCCGCAAGTGTAAAAGCCAGTGTATTATATACATTTCTCAGAAAGCAATTATTCCTGAGAGAGTATATAGGATGAAATTATAAATCAGTTATTAAAAGGGAGCTGGGAAGGTTTAACAGAAACCCTAAGACATGAGAATGACATCAATGTACGTAGCATCCATCCCTGGTTCCATTTTCTGTCAAGAGTACCAAAAGACAGAAGAGATTGGCCCCAGGAAGACCCAGTTGTCTGTCGCAGGTACAACCGTATTCCCTTTGAGAGACAGCATGGGAGCGGGAAACCGTATGGACTTTGTGGAGCAGTGAGTCCTAGGTTTGAATCCCACTTCCACCTCTCAGTCTCTGTGGGTCCTTGAACGGATTGCTTCATCTCTGTGGGTCTCAGTTTCCATTTTCGTCAACTTCAGAGGGCTCGTGGGAGTAACAAAAGGGAGGACACAAGGAAGAAAGGGCAGGCACTCAAGCGATATTCTCTTGCTTCTCCATATGCTGCGGTTATTGGTTTCCTTTGGATGACTGCTGAAACCAACGGGCTGAAGCATTCCACAAATGTGTATGAGCGCTGCTGCTCGTTTAGCATTTCAGGTTTTTATTAAGCAAACTGATAAGCCTTATATTCTGTAATTGGTATGTATTCTTTTTTTGCCTAATGACACTAATCTGTTTTTATCTTAGTCATTTAACTGAGTTTCGTGATTAGCACAGGCAAGGTTTTAGGGATTTAAATCATTTGCTTGATGTTTTTGCTTTTAGGCATGTTTGATTATTTATTAAAATCGATAAAATCAGCTGTGTCAACTAGTTATTAAAACTATAATTCTTTTATTGGCTAATACCAGGAGGGCTGAAGCAAATGAAAAACTAAAACATTACATGAATTCTTGATTATAAAGCAAGCTTCTATAGGGGTGGCCTACATACTTTGCATTAACTGCAGCCTGTTTAGAACAAGTCTGTTCTATCTTTAGTCAATAAGGAAAGGACCAAGTGGGTAAGCATATGCGCGACTCATGTTCTAATTTATGCTTTAAAATAAATACAAGTTTGAAAGAAGCAATGTGTTCTGGTCTTCAGAAAAGAAATATGAAATACTTGCTAACAGAGAGTAGTGAATAGTATCCAAAGATGGCTTCCATCAATTCCTTCCATCAGTTCCCTGTACATGCTTGCCACTCCAATGACCAAGAGGCAGATTCAACTTCCCCTCCCCTGAATCTGGGCCTGTACTGTGATCTGCGATGACCAGTGATAAATGGTGGAAGCGACACTTTGCCACCTCCATTCAAGGTCTTCAAGAGACCTTTCGAGAGCTTTGCTTTCAGTGGGAAGCCAGATGTCAAGCTCTAAAGAAGCTTAGGCCAGAAGAGTAAATGAGAGGACACACACGGAGAAAGAAAGGACACATGGAAAAGCACAGAACCGGAATGCCAGAAAAGCAGGAACATCTTCTTGAACATTCCAGCCCAGCCCAGCCCACCCATATGGAACAGAAGAACTGCCCAGATGAGCTCTACCAGAATTTCTGGTGCAAATATTGGGAAGGATAATAAGTCATGATTGTTTTAAGCCACTAAGTCTGGGGTGCTCTGTTACTCAAAAATACGTCACTTAAATGGAGGCAGGATGGATCAGGGAATCAACATAACTTTTCACTTAAGTGCTCAAAATCAAATGCCTGGTTGAATGAGTGAGCTTTTATTGACCCAAGATTATTTCTTCCCTCCAAAACAACATCAGAAGAAAAAGTACCTCTTCTGAAGCATTGCAGGGGAAGAGAAATGCCCAACGTGTCACACAGTTGTGGAAAAGTTGGTCCAGGAGTTTGCCATGTGAAATAAGAGTGACTGTCAAGAATGGTTTAAAAGTCTTGATGTCATTAATAATGTACTTGTACATCTGAAGAGTTAATTTATTAGCCAGAGACAGCTCTTGGACAGATCCTTGTGTCTTTGCATGTGCACGGACAGATGTGCAAAATAAGCAGATAAGTTACCGAAAACATAGACCATAGTACCCCTTCACCTCAATTATGTGAATAATTTAGCCTCTCCTCATCTCCTTCCAAAAAAAAAAAAATTGCTTTTAACTTTATAAAGAAATTAAATACCTAAGAGAAGAAAGAGAATAGGTAGTAAATATACAAAATATATGCAAATTAAAGCAGTATGATACCATTATCACTTGTCAAACTGGCAAATTAAAAAAATTAATTCCCAATGAAGGCAAAATAAAGGCATTTTCATTCTAAAAGACTAAAAGAATTTGTCACCAGCAGATGCTCACTAAAGAATATATTAAAGAGGGTTCTTTGAGTAGAAGAAAGATTATCCCAGATGAAAGAACAGAGATGCAGGAAAGACTGAAAAGCAGCAAAAATGGTAAATAGGTAGATATGTCAAAATGGATATTAAACATAAAAAACAAAACTCTAATGTTTTATTTGCTTTTCTCATGTGTAAAATTAAAGTGCACAATGTCATATTAATCCGTAGGGGATAAATAGCATTAAAGTGACTAGCGTTAAAATCCTCAGATAATCTACAAGCAAGTTAAAAATACTAATAGTTGACTTTGGTAAGTTAAGAATGGCTGTAATAACCATACAAATAACAGAAGAATGTCAATAAACTTTCAAACTCCTAGAGAAAAATATGAGATGATTAGGAACTCTTTAATCCAAAATAATATTATAAAAAAATAAAGGAAAATAAGAACAGGCTAGACAAATAACATTCTGTAATATATTAATAATTACATTAACTATAAATGTACTAAATGCCCTATTTAAATGACAAAGACTACTTGACTGGGTTAAAAAACAAAACAAAACAAAACCCACTACCAGCTGTTTACAAGGGATAGGTTAAAAGCAAAATATTTTAAAGAGAAGAAAATTTTATGCCATATAAACTAAAAGAAGGGAAATTGTGAAATAACAAAAAACAAATTTAAGTAAAAAATACTACTAGAGCTGAGGAGGAACATTTTTAATAATCCATATGTAACTCACCAGGAAAATACAACTATTCTAAATT
This sequence comes from Ailuropoda melanoleuca, assembly GCF_002007445.2. Lineage (NCBI taxonomy): Eukaryota > Metazoa > Chordata > Mammalia > Carnivora > Ursidae > Ailuropoda > Ailuropoda melanoleuca. The sequence continues at coordinate 36,129,134 of NC_048221.1, read as the reverse complement.
TATATGCACCTAACAACTGAGCCTCAGACAATGTGAAGCAAAAATTGACAGAATTATAAGAAGAAATAGACAAATCCAAATCATAGTAGGAAATTTTAACATACCTTTCTCTGTTACTGACAAATAAACAAAATCAATAAGGTTGTAGATTCGAATAGCACAACTAGCAAAGCCAATGTGAAGCAAGTACAAAGAATACTGCTCAAAAGTAGAGACCATACTCTTCAAAGCAGACCCACAGAGATACAAGCACAACTGAACATACGGTGGTCCATGAAGCAAGCCCTAGCAAACGGGAAAGCACTGAAACCATACAGAGTATCTTCTCTTACCACTAGCAATTAAATTGGAAATCAAAACTATAAGTAGAAAATCCCATATATTCGGAATTCAAGACATACATTTAATGGCCTCTACTCCTAGCTGTGACGGTATTACTTGTTGATAATAATCCTTTTTAAAAACACTTGCAAAAGCTGGACAAAAAAATAACAACAATGAGCGGATACAATTCTACCACTGTGGGTGAGAGAATCATACGTGATTTGATGGTTGGCTTTTTTGTGTGTTTATATTATTTTCTCAGTTTTCTAAGTTCAGCAAGACATTTTCACTTAGCAACCACAAAGAGTTGTTACAACTAAAGTGTCGTTAACACTTTTTCATTATTTATATTTTCAATAGATAGTTACAGTAGCACAATCATTCTCATGTGAAGGCCTTCAACACTGTTTGATGTTATTCAAGATGTACAAAAATATCCTTTGACCCAGCAGTTTCGCTTCTAGAAGTTTATCCGCCAAAACATTCATACATCTGTCCAAAGATGGCAATGCAAGAATACATCGTGCATGTAGATGTATATTCTCAAGTATCTGTTGACCGAATACTGGAAACATCGTAAATGTCTAGTAATAAGGGACGGCTCAAGAAACTACGATCCAGGCCTTCCCACTTTCTGAAAGTTTGCTTTATGCCCCTTCGCTTTTACGGAAGACCGACGTTAGTACTTGGTTTTGCAAATCAAATAAAATCTGAAGAGGATTTTCACTTTTACTAGAAAAGTTGAAGAGCGGAAGTGGTGTTGCGTATTTTTTTTGCAGGGAGCCATTACAGAGGCTGCGTGTCCTGCCCAGGGAGAGGGGCTATCGCTTTGAACTGCTAGATAAGGCGAGCATCTGTGCCTTATCTCCACTTATTTTGTTCATCTGTTAGCAAGATGTGTCCTAAGGTATCAGAAAAGCCTAAGAAGTTATTTTCGGGGTCTGGGAACGCTCAAGATTTTTCCGTATAAATTAATGGTAATTGCTTCTTCACTTTACACCACTTGGGCTTACAAGATGTTTCATAGAATGCTCTGCCTAGAATGCTCTATTCTAGTAGGGGAGACCCGCACATCGATAAGACGGGATGCCTTTCAGATACTAACAAAGAATGAGACGGGTCTATGTATGCAGATAGACGGTATGTCTTGGGTTAAACATCTTGGGTAACAAGCAGCAGAGATCAATTCTGGAGGACTCGGGTAAAAATGAAATGAATTGGAGCCACACGAGTCACAGAATGGCCAGGAGGCTGGCGAGGTGACAGATTAGGAGCTCCAGAGCACTCAACATCGGTTTCACTCCATCACATTGACTGGATATTGCTGTCTCCATCCTGAGTCAATCGTGGGTTGAGATTCACTCTGAAGACAGAGCGAGGCTGGGTGCTGGGTCTCATACTCAACCCTTGGCTACCAGGCGATTTACGTTCCCACAAGGAACGTGCAAAGTGAGAAAGAGGGGATTCCCCAAAATAAAATCAGGGTGTCATTTGAAAGGGAAAAAAAGAATGTTGTACAGAAAAAAAAAACTTCCTCCACATACTGTTACAGGAATATAACAAAACACAAAAGTGTTTGTAGAGTAAATCACCACTTGTGTGTTTAGAAATGAGAGAATACATATTACGTATACATGTTCCCACAGAAGCTATCTTAAAAACAAAAACAAAACAACATTAGAAACAACTTAACATCTGTATCCCCCATGAGGGGAAGGATTGTGTCTATTTCCAATGACTAACACACAGGAGGCTCAAAATAAATAGATGCGGAATGAATTAAAGAATATAATTCTAAAGAGGAGAGCAGGGAGAGATAGACTTACTTTGCATAGATTTTTTTCTTTCTTTCGTTCTTTCATTTTGTTGTTTTGTTTTGTTTTGTTTTTTGGTTGTTTTTTTTTTTTTTTTGGTCAAGTGTCTGGAGTTCTTTTGCAACTACGAAAGGAGGAACAGAGAATTAGTAAATAAAACAATGTATACCTGTTCCGAATTGAAAATTCCTTACTCTAGGAAGTCTGGGAACTGTTGTTATCAATGACCTGCCTGCCCTGCCCTGAACCGTCTCATTGTGTACGTGCCCAGAGAGAGTCTAGCAGAAAGGCCTCATTGTCCGGTGGAATGAACCAGGTTCGGCAGGGGACGCTCCCCCCACCCTGCGGTGCACGAGCTGCAACTCAGCTACTCCGGGCCTCGGGAAATAATGCCTGTGGAAAGATAAACAGTCAAGGGTGATTGGGTCATCACACTGGGGCTCCAGCTCTTTACAAGTCTGCACTGATAGCAAAAACATTGCTGAGTGTCTAAATAATTTGAATGATATTAGTAGGGAGACCCTGGATAGAGGAAAACAACAATGGCTTGCTGACAGCACTGACAATGGAACAGAATTTTGTGGGCTGAGATGATTGTAAAAGCAAACAATGGTGATATTGTCCTTCTGGTGTTATTGTGTAACGCTGTAATTTATGGATGAAGTGGAATTTCAAACAAAATAAACAGACTTGAATTTGTTAACTAATACAGTAAGCAGAGAACATTCTGTTATGTGAGAAGAGAAATGGGAATGTTTTCTATGCCCCTGCTATTTGCTAAACAGAAATATGTTTATATTTGGCATAAAGTCTTGCTTTCCATTGTTTTCGCTAGCTTTTCGAGAATATCCTTTTTCATTTCATCTTGAAAACAGAGATAAAATGTGGGTGAGAGGAATGTCGTCAATATAGATCACTATACAATTATGTTATATATAGTTTCAGGAGTTAAAAAAATAAAAGATGGTTTATATCACCAGCCAGAGAAAACTCTTCTGGGCAAGTGTCAACTAATTGCCTCTTTCCTTGGAAAATGCAATGCCTGTCTTATTGCAGATGCGGGCTGATGGGACGGCTGCTTTTCTATCGCAGGCAGTTTATGGTGTCACGTAGGACCGTTTGCTTTCCCTTACACTTACAAAGAAGGAACTGCTTCTCCCTACACTAAAAACATCAGGTTTATATCTCAGGAAGCATTGTAAGTTACTGTAAGTTATTACTTACAATATCATGGTTAATGATAAGCTATTATTTGTGAAACTATTTTATTATATCCTAAAATATGAAATTGAGGATACTGGACAGAGGACAAAGTACACATCTTCTGTCTCCGGGCTGGAAATGGTACCTGGCATGTAGGAGGTAATCAGCAGATATTTGTTGCATGAGTAAATATTTGATCCTTCTTTGGGCAAGGTGTTGTTCTAACTTGGGGATACATCTGTCAAAGACAAACCTAAGTCTGAGGCAAAATTAACAAACACTATTTATTCATAAACTTGCGAAAGAACCCATCGGCTGTCACTTTTCTTTCAGCAGAGATTCAAGGGTGTTAGAAGGGAGAGTGAACTTTAGAGAGTCAAAAAGGGAAGGCAAAGACAACCTCTGACTGGTAAGGGTTTTGTCAAGGTGGGATTTTTGGAAGCCAGGATGACTTTCTGCAGGTATGCTTAGTGGTCCTTGGTTGGCTGCAAAAAAGCAAGCGAGTAATTTGGGGACATTGTTGCAGTGAATGCGAGGGGCAGAGTGTTTTCTGTGGCCAGTCACTTCCAGAACGTTGTGGTATTCTATAGGATGCATTTTACATGGTCGAACTCTCATTATGGTCCTTATTGGGAAGCTGCCTGCCACCTGCATTCTCCCTCCCCTCCACCTCTCTTTCAAAAAAACCCCCCAAAACCCAAAAGCACAAAAACCCACGAAAACCAAACAAATTGTCTCTAAATTGGCAAAAAGCCTCTTAGAAAATCTAAAAGTAAAAAAATAAAACAAGATTTTATGTTCAAAATAAAAAATGCCACCATCACCCCAAATCCTAAATACAATAAAAATAAATGAGTCATATAAATTCAACTGTTCATGAGAATTCGTCAGATGTAAGTCAACTTGCATTTTTATATTCAAGCCTTATTTAATCATAGATGTGGTTTCAAGGCAAAGATAAATTTCAATATTTTATTGGAATTTAGGTAAGACCAGTGAAAAATGTACCGGAGAATCAAGAGTGTGCTTTCCATAGGCGTCCCTATGTTTACTGAGCAAAATAGCACCGGGAAAAGAAAAAAAAATCTTCCAAACATTATTTGAAGTTAATTGCAAGGATTCACAACCTTTCTGATGGCTCTGTCTTTATTTATAAATTTATGAAACTGCCGTCAGAGGGACAGTATTAGTGACCATGGGAAATTTTGAGAAATTAAATAGACCCTTGGCTTCATGCCCAGAAAAAAAATGTCAGCCCTACACAGAAAATCAGGCAAAAGATAAAAAAGATTCCATTATATCTATAACACAATCTTCTTATGGCTTTAGTACAAGTTTCCTCTCTGCTAACAGAAGTCCCTGCAGAAGGTTTAAACAATCTCAACAATTTCATTATGTGAGCGTAGCTAAATCCAATAATGTAAAAGGGTTTAGAGAGCCTTCCCATATGCTCAATTCCATACCCTTCCCTTCTAGGGGAAGTCAAAGAACTTGGCTCTCTGGAAACCGATTCTACTCCGATTGCCCGGAGCACAAATCTCGCTTTGTTGACATCAACGCAAGCTCTCCTGAGGACACACAAAGAAGAGAAGAAGCCATTAGAATTTCTCGTGACCCTGCTCCGAGCCAAGTCCAGCTTCGCTGAAATGAATGAAAATGCTTGTTACATGGCCCAGGCAGCTACTTTGTCCATTTGAAAATTAATTAGACCGTAGCTGGGTGAACAACCGTAAGACGCTTTCACAATGTTCTTAGATGGATGACCCTGGCTGAGGGCCCAATTTTAACAAGTTTACCCTAAAGCTAAAACATGGCCTTTTGGCTAAGCTAGTGCCTGCAATTATAACGCTTTCCTGAGTGGTGGCCAACCACTAGGCACAACCCCAAAAGGAAAGGAAGCAAGGAGGAGAGTAGCTACGACTTTTACATGCAACTGTAATAGGCGTTGTTCCTGAAGGACATTTTTTGTCTCAAGGAGCCAGTTTAGTGATCTGGGCTTGGAGAAAGTGTTAAACTCTTTTACGTGTCATGATCCCCTGTAGATGAAGACTCCTTAAGGGCAGGGATCCTATTGTTCCCTGTAGTACTTTAAGTATAATGGGACCACAGAGATGAACTAGAAGCACAAAACACAGACCTGCACGTGCATCTGTTTTCCAAAATATCAGGTGGAGCGTGCTCATGGCAGGCTGCGGTTAAGAGGGAAACTTCGGGCGTATAAGATTTTGAGCCGCTCCACGCACAAAGAGATTTTTTTTAAAAGATTTTTTATTTATTTATTTAAAAGAGTGAGCGAGTGAGTGAGAGAGCGAGAGAGCATGAGCAGGGTCAGGGGCAGAGGGAGAAGCAGACTCCCCACCGAGCAGGGAGCTCGACGCAGGGCTCGATCCCAGGACCCCGAGACCACGACCCCCCCGAGACCACGACAGGAGCTGAAGGCACACGCCCAACCGACTGAGCCACGCAGGCGCCCCTGAGACTAATGGCTATTTTTGAAAGTAACCTGAATGTTGCTACAGTTAAGAGGGCGGTTAACAATACAACTAATGCTGACTGTCTGTAGTGTGGAGCTGAGGGCAGCGATCATAGGAGGTGGACCCATTGTGTGGAAAACAACATCATCGCAAGAGAGGCGCAGAAAGAGAAAGATTTCGGAAAGCTTGCCCAATCCACAGCTTCGTTTTCGGTAACAAGTCTCAGAAGTTGATTCTGTCTCCCCCGATAGCTGATTGGGGCAAGGATAGACATCGGACTCCCGCGGAGCTGGTTTGATGGCTGATACTGAGCGATTACATTGTGTCTCTGTCCCCACTGGGCTCTTTCAACCTCTTCTACACTCTCTCTCTCTGGGCGGCCGGCGGAGCGTCTGTAGGCATGACTAAGATGACAAAGAAGGGACCCCAGCCAGCTTGTGAGGAGAATAGTTCAGGTGCGGAGAGAAGGACAAAGAAAAGAGGTCATGTCAGTTTTAGTTGCTTAGTATGTGGTAAGATGATAAAAGCCCAAGGAAAATAATGGAGCAGACTCTCGGGCATGCTCGGGAATTCCTTGCTCTTGTCCACCTCCCACCGGGAATTTACATAGTTCAAGGGCAGTGGTTCTAGCTCCTTCACCTACTTTCTCAGTTTTCCTAATGCAGCTAACTGTTTTAGGACAGCTCTTCCCGCCCCCCCCGTCTCTCCCTCCAGAAGAAAGTAATTAGGCCTGGACTCCGGAACATCTAACATGGTCAGAAATCTTTTGGTGGGGTGGTAGTCTGGGTGTCAGAGAATGGGTGACTGGCAAAGAGGGACATTCCCTAGCCCTCCTGAAGTTGACCTGGAGAGAAAAGACGTGTTGGTTTATATAAATCTGGTTCGACAGCTGATTCCTTGAATTGAGTTACAGAAATCACATTGTTTCCTCCTGAGGAGTCACTGGACTTCTCCAGATGAAACATTTCCCAAGTTACATGATGGAATTGGCCAGTTTTATCTAGAACCCTCAGGAGGTCACCTCTGCCTTCAAGGGGAATAACTTGGTTTCCTGAAGGCAAACTGCCTTTTGTGGGTTTGCCGAGCTGCCGCTCTACCCTTTCAAGGAAGCCTCCCTTACTGAGGCTCGCTTAAGTCAGATCCTGTTCCCATGCTTTTGGCCAATAGTGTGAGTGTTTTCACCCATCGCCCAAACTAAAACTTTCACAGAACATCCAACAAGTATCCAAAACATTAAATGGCATCAGGTGCCTATCTGCTATATTTTCTTTTCCATCTAGAACTGACAGAAGGGATCATTTTGACAAAGTGGATTGACCAACAAAGGACCATGAGGAGGCAGCAAGGAGACTCCCAGGCTGCCTAAAAGGTCGTATAATCAACAGGAAAGGTGCCTGGGGGGCTCAGTCGGTTAAGCATCTGACTTTGGCTCATGTCATGATCCCTGGGTCCTGGGGTGGGGCCCCATGTCAGGCTCGCTGGGGGCAGTCTGCTTCTCCCTCTCCCTCTGCCCCTCCCCTTTTCCCCTTGTATCTCCCCAACCTTTCCCCCTCCCTCTGCTTGTGCTCTCTCCCTCTCTCAAATAAATCCTTTTTAAAAAAATTAAAAAAATAATCAGGAAAGATTAAACAGAAAGTTTTATCTGGCACATATACGAACGAGACTCATCAGAGGCAAATTAAAGCACTGAATGTAAAAACACAAATCAATAATAATTACAGCAATTTGTATTTTCAGGATGCTTTACAGTTTCCAAAGAATTTTCAGGTGCTTTCTCACAGTTGAATCTCACCGCAAGGGAGGGGTTTGGTATTATCATGCCCAGACTGCAAATGCAGAAACTGATTCTCCAAGAAGTGAGGAAATGTTGCCAGAAGAATTAAGCAGAATTGTGGTCAGGGCACACACTATAGTGGCAAACAGACGTCGGTTGGAATTTTGGTTACCACTTTTTATTATCTGAATGGACTGGGGCAAGTTGTTTAATCACTCTTTGCTTCAATTTACTTATCTGTAAAATTGGGCCAATGTATAACAGCCAAGCACTGTTCTGAAATACGTTAATTAATTACTCTCTCAACAGCCCCATAAAATAGAGCCCCCATTTTTCAGATAAGAAAATTGAGGCAAGTAAAGATTAATTACCTCACTGAAGATGACACAGCTAGTAAGTGGCAGCAGCGGGAATAAGGCTCAGGCAGTGCGCCTCGTGTCCATGCACCGCTGCTGTGCTCCCGTTGGCTGGTGTGAAGGGTAAACCGCAACAGGAGACTGTGCTGTGTTTGGTATAGTGAGAGCTCAATACAACGTAAGCACTCATTCCTTTTTTAAAAAGCTTCTCTTATTTACTGGCTGGCTTTCCTATGGAACGGGGCTCTGCAAGGGGACAGGTGTCAGTTTTGCCCACCATTATAGCCCTAACGCAGAGAATAGTGCCTGACCCAAAATAGAGGCTCAGAAGTTATGCGTTGGAATGAGTGAGTGAGTGAATGAATACGGTTCATATTCAGAAGTCTTTTGGAGAGCTGAGGGAGGTGGGGGCCAGAACAGAGCAAGAGCCATTCCCTCTGAACGTATTCTTCAAAACTGGTGCATCTCACAATTCTACAGAAATACCATTCATATAAAAGTTCAAGAGTCGGATAAAAAGGCGTCTTTGGAAGCAGAGTGAAATACACAATTGCAGCTTCAGAGGTCAGCCCCTGATGAGTGAGGCAGAAAGGTGGCAGAGGGCTGTTTCGGGTATGTACGCACTTGCTCACCTACCAATGCCTCCCTCCCCTGCCTCCAGCCTTGCACGCACCCCCACCCCCGCCTCCCTTTCCTCGAGTTTAGAATCTGGCTGCTTCCCTGCACCCACCTGGCCAGGTTGGGGGCTGATGGGAACCCAACCCCCCCCACCCCGCCTCCTGTCTCAGTTTCCTATCATCCTTTGTGACCTTAAATGCCCCCAGAAGGATTCCATAAACGGACTAGGATCCAAATGAAACAACTAGATTGAACTTCGGCAGAGAAGTGAGAGTGTCCTTTAAATGCCAATAGGCATTGCCTTTGGCATAACAAAGGAGTTAAAACATAATTAAGATCTGAAGGCTGATTACAGGAATGGGTATGATTATTTTTATTATTTTTCCTCTTTCTATCTTTGTGATAGCATGTGATCAACCTCTGCCATGCTCCGTTGCTTAGTAGCAGACAGTCAGAGTTTTAATTATATACTAAAATAAGCAAAGAACAGAAAACTGCTTTATGTCTAATACGTATATATCAAGAAAGGCATGTGACAGCATCTAAATTGCTTTAGTGCCTGATAAAGAGTGCCTCCGGTAGGGTTGTCATCAAAAGATCACGAATGGAGTAGGAAAGTATTATTAATAAAGCTGCTACTCTATTTATATGTCCTCCATTGTTTGTGATTCCTTGTTAGAAGCGAGAAATGAATTTTTATCTACCACTAATTTCATCAGGTTTTTTTTTTTCAAGTCAGAAGGGAAAAAAAAAAAACTTTTGTCAATTGCACTGCCAACCCTCGTCCTCCAAATAGAATTCTTTTCACTCCTCCAGATCTGCCATTCCCAAAATATTGTATCTCACAATAAGAAATTAAAGAATTAGTTCATTCATTCTTTCCAACGTTCCACGAAGTTGTGTTCCAGCAGCAAACCCCAGAGGCATTCTCTGCCCTCACAGAGATGAGATGTTAAGGGGAGGGAAAGATAATAAATAAGTAAAACAATGAAAAGATAATCACAGACTGTAATGAGGGTTAGGAAGACGGAAAGTCCATTACTTCAAAATCGGTTTAGCTGCAAGGGATAGAAGCAGCACAGTCATCTGCTTACACCAAGGCTGTGATTCGGCCGCGGCAACTTTCTGACACTGGCTCTACTCCGACTGATCAGTGCCTCTTCTCTTTGGTTGGTTCAGGTTAGTATGCCGGACACGTTGCTATATGTGGTGAATAATGATAAGGGTTTCAAAAGTTTATTTCTCCTTTCCCATTAAAGAAGCCTCTTCAGAACGGTTAAGGCAGCTGGGGCACCTGGGGTGGCAGCTGGGGCACCCGGGGTGGCTCAGTCGGTTAAGCATCGGACCCTTGATTTCGGCTTAGGTCACGATCTCAGGGTGGGGCTCTGTGCTGGGTGTGGAGTCTGCTTGAGGTTCTCTTTTTTCCTGCCCCCTGCTGCTTCTGTCTCTCTCTCTCTGACTCTCTCTCTCTCTCCCTGTCTCTTAAAACAACAACAACAACAACAACAACAACAACAACAAACAAAAGATGGGTCGCCTGGGTGGCCCAGTGGGTTAAACGTCTGCCTTTGGCTCAGGTCATGATCCCAGGGTCCTGGGATCGAGTTCCACGTCAGGCTCCTTGCTCAGTGGGGAGCCTGCTTGTGCTCTCTCTCCGTCTCTCTGACAAATAAATAAATAAAATCTTAAAAAGAGAGAAAGAGAGGGGAGAGAGAGAAAGAGAATGGGTAAGGCAGCTTCATGAATTCATCAAGCGCCTGGGTTTGTTGCTGGCCATTCTAAACACACGGCTTCTCCTTCATGGCCCAGGATGACTGTGGCTTGGGTTTCAGCCATTGCAACTATATGAAGGACAAAGGCAAGAAGAGGACTGTACCTCTCCCCCGACCCTTAAAGATGTTTTAGTGTGTCTCCCAGCAGCCAGACGTATTCCAGGGCTGCAAGAGAAGCTGGAGTACGTAGCTTTCATTCTAGGTGGTCATCTGCCCACCTGGAAATTGTGCGATACTTTCTTACCAAGGAAAGGGGAGAGCAGATAGAAAGGTACCAGATACTGCCACTCAGGGTGATGTGAGAGACAGTCAGTGGTACAGAGGGGGCTGTGTTAAATAGGGTAGTCAGAAGCCTTCTCAGAAAGGAGATAACAATCAAGCTGAAATCTGAAGCATGCAAGTGAGCTCGCCATATGGGCTGCAAGGAGAGGACACCAGGCAGAAAGAATGCCTTATTTCAAAATAGATTGACTTATGCTCACAGAATAATCTTGACCTTATTTTATAAATAATATTATGCAACTATTAAGTCTTCCTGGGCTGGGTGATAGTCTCTATTCTTCTGTAATTCTTAGTTCTCCAAATTTCAAAGCATGTTACATTACGGGAATTTTCGAGTTATTAAACAGCCAACTACTGCCACCAAGTAATTTTGTCCCGGGTAGGAAGACAGTTGAGAATGCATTTACTAACAGACTACTTGATATATTATTTAGGGGTGTGTCTCTTGGGCCAGGGGAGGTAGCCAAGCCAGATAAAGTGTGCATCCAGTATGTCTTAGAAACCGCCGTGCGTGGTGTAAATAATGCTAGATTCAGACAAAACTACCTACAAATTAGGGTATTAAATCACAACTCACATTACAATAACATGATTTGGTTTGGTGTTCACTGGAATAGAACTGATCGTATGGAACTAATGTGATGTTTTGTGCGAATGTCACATTAGTTATGCATTTGTTACATGAGATCGTGGGTGCCAGAATGTAATTCATTGGAATAAACAGAAGAGCCTAGTGGCATTAAAGCCTAAAGCTATAAAGGGGAATTTGCCTTCATTAAGCCTTCTCATACTATAATTAAGGTGACATTACATCCAGCGCATTTTCTTAATAAATATCTCACACTGACATCAAACAAAAGAAATCAGAAATACTATTTATTTCTGCAGATTTCATGTGAACAAAGATCATTATAAAGTAAGTGGTTTTTGTCTAAATATATCATGCAATGACAACACATCCTAGTACTGAATAGATGGTGTGTGCGAATGCATGTGTGCGGGTGTGTGTCTCGAGCCTTTCTCTTGAGTCTATTGACCAAACCGCAGACGAGGGGAACTATGGGATCCTTATTACGCGTTCAGAGGAAGGAGCTCTAAGGATGTGTGTGGGTGTTTAACTGATCAGATTCCCCACATCTACGTGTCTAGCTATAAACCTAAGACCTAACTATGAGCGAAAAAAATCATGTCTGTTCTGGAGCTGTACAATGTGGGCTTTATCTTCAAGGGCAAAGACTCTGGCCTTGTTGCCTCTGTTAACTCCACTTAAAACAATGTTTGACATATCGTAGTTACCCAGAAAGGTTTAAATGAATGAATGGTAACTTTCACTCACACCTACTCAACAGTGAAGTCTCTATCAAGGTATTTCATAGAAACACAATATATAAGAAAACTACAACAGAGGTAAGAATTGATTTTAAAAAATGCCACATAGAAATTTATTGCATACATCCACCCCTTCCCAGAAACCTCCGTATGAAACACTGAATGTATCTAGTGAACAGGGGTCGTGGTATACGTCTTTAGGTGTGCAAAAAAAGAGAACATGTTTCATTTTTCTCAAACTAGACTTAATTTCTCCTTTGAATCTACCACCTCCTATTAAGGAGGTGGAAGATTCATCTTTGTCATTTGTGGGTTCCCTTCCTTTTCCCATGGGGTTTTGTCCAAGCTTCCTGCGAGTCTATAGAAAAGAGGCTCTGGGTGAAACAAGGCACCGTGTCTTCCATGGCACTCTCTCTGTCCTTGGCGATGGGCCCATGTGGGTGAGTGATGAGTCTTTTCTCATCCTCCTCTGCAAGGTCCTTCCCTGATTGGTGGTTTCCATCTTTAGTTTCAGGTCTTTCTAGTGGGTGATTCTGTCTAAGGCCCCATCTCAATACTGCAATTGTCATGTTTCCCTCTAGAACACTGGGCCTTCTCCAAGAACTCACCAGGGAAGAGTTTCATGTCCTCTCAGCTCTCAGATCCCATAAAACTACTTGTGATTTGTGTCATCTCTGCAGCCTTGAGCTGAAGGAACAATGCACAATCCCTGTCTCCCTGCTACCTACCATACCTCTGCTCTCATCACTCTCCCTCCAACCCCCTAACCAGAGACTCCTTGTATCCATATATTTATCCTATGCAGTGATCACGTTGTCTATTTTCCTATGAAGAGCCTTCTTGGCTTTCCCCTTTCTGAAGAAGCATTCCTTTTCTGAGTCCATAAGCACGGAAACGTTGAGCTTCAGCAAGTTGTGGGTAGACCAAGAGGAAGTTACAATATTGAGGGAAAGTTTGGCTAGAATTACAAAAACATTATTCCACTCAGTGAGCTTTCTGTAGGCAGATGAACTGGAGCAAAGAAAGGAGGAGGGAGGCAGGGCTGGGTAGTGGGTGGGAACAGGGAACGCTGTCTGGGCTGTGGAGGGACCAAGGTTGCCAGAGGGATGTTCTAGAGTCCAAATCCTATGGGTTGGGATTAGTAAAGGGGACACAGCAACCAGGGAAGACTCGGGACCACTCACAGAACTTGGATAATAAGTTCCAGACAGAGCCAGATTTATAGGAGGGAAGTTTTACAGAAGGAAACAAGACCTCAGATCCTTGCCACTTGCATCCAGAGTGGCCTCCATGCCCCCTTCCCTGGAATCAGAGAAAACCCGAGATTGCTAGATCAGCCGAGTAGCGGAAGTAACACTTCCTGACTTCTGAGGCCAAGTCACAAAGAGCCGTGCCACTTCTGTCTGTTGTTTTTTTGTTTTTATTTTTGGGCTTTTTTTTTTTTTTTTGAAACATTTACTCTGGGGTTGCTCCTTCTCAGAAACGAGCCACCATGCTGGGAGAAACCCAAGCCACGTGGAAAGGCCACGTGTGGGCACTTTGGTCAACAGTCCCAGCTGAGCCAAGCCTTTTGAGTCATGCAGCCCAGGCGCCAGGCTTGTGAGTGGAGGAGCCTCCAAGTGATTCTAGCCCTCGGCCATTGAGTCACCACCAGTCCCTGGACTCTTCCCAGCTGAGGCCCCAGACATCACAGAGCAGAGAAAACACAAGCCATCCCAGCTATGTCCTGCCCAGATTCCTGACCTACAGAATCTGTGAGCCCAACAAAATGGTTTTTGTTTGCCGCCATGACTTCGGGCTGTTTTGCTGTTGTTGTTGTTGTTTGTTTTGGTTTTATGTTTGTTTTTGTTTTTGTTTTTAATGCAGCAATAGATAAGTGGAACAGTCCAGAACCAGAAAAATACCAGAAAAGTAGTGGGCTGCCTGGAGCTGCTCATTGCTAGAAGGTCCATCCAAGAAAAAACAAAAAACAAAAAAAATAATTAGCCTCCATGGCATGAGAAGTGCTAACATTTACTGAATGTCAGTCTGTGGCAGGCATAGATCCTTTGATTTGTACTGATTCAGTGAGCCCCACACTGTGTGACGTAAGGAATATTATTCACTGACATTTTACACGGGAAGAAAGAGAGGCAAACAGAGGTTAGGTATCTTGCCCCGAGTGACAAGGCTGTAAATGGAGGGCAGTGGATTCAAACCCAGTCTGTCTCTAGCATCCATGTTCTTAACCACATTAGAGAGCCTGATATACGGGCCAGAACTTGTGTGGGTCCTGCAGAAAAATATGCAAACCTTGAGAAGATTCTATTAGTATGTTTGATACAAGAAAAAAACTACTGGCCTTTTCCCTCAAGAAACTCTATTTAAAAGATAAGAAAAACCAAGTCTGACATCTCAAACCATTTCAAACACTATGACCAAACGCAGGTTGGGCTTTACAGCCCACGAGGATATGCTGGCTAATAAGAGTTGCTTTTTTACGGAGAAAAGACAACTCTGGCTTCAACAAAAACACTGTGGTATAAACACAACTGGAGAGAAAATAACAACTGTCAAGCATGGAAAGACATGCATTTTACATTTTCTCTCATTAATCTTCACCTCGGCCCCTGCAACAGGCACTTTTACCCCCATCATCGAGACAAGAAAACTGAGGCTCAGAAAGCTGAAAAGTATTTGCCCAAGAACATATCACATACCCCATAGCCTTATAAAAGGATGAGGAAAAATGCTTTTCTAGTCCTCTTTTCCTGCAGCAAATCACAGCCCACAGACAACGCGTTTGTATGAGTTTCAACACCTCTTCTATGATTTTCAATTTTGCGCAGTGTGTGTGTGTGTCTAACACTACGCTTAGCAGTTCCTCATCTCAAACTGGATGTGATTAAAGTTCAGCTGACAACTGAAGGAATAGTCAAGGCTGTTATCCAGCCTTTTATAATAATCCCCATAAACAGATAAAATCTGCCTGCAGGTTTGCCTAACCAAGGTGAGATTACATTTCCCAAGTTTGTTTTGCTTCTTGCTATTACAGAACAGCAACTCCATCTCACGCTCACAAAATCCTTAGATAGCTTTTAAATTCTGTTCAATGATTCTCATCTAAGCTACAAAGGAGAATTTAATTTGTTTTTGCTTAAGCAGGAAAAAACAAGAAAAGAAAAACTCATTGATCTAGATGATTTGAATAGGAAGGCCAGTAGGAGAGGGTGAAAATCCTGAAGTAATGTCATTGAAGAAAAGGATGAAGAAGAGAAAGAAAAACAGGAGGACATAGAAGGGAGGAGAGAACGTTTCTTCCTGTGAACTGTAGAGCATCGAGGATATAGTATCTGCAAGTATAACTAAACTGTAAGATCTCAAAATATAGACTTGAAATAAGTTTCTTTCTTTTTTTTTTTTTTTAAGATTTTACTTATTCATTCAATAGAGAGAGAGACAGCCAGCAAGAGAGGGAACACAAGCAGGGGGAGTGGGAGAGGAAGAAGCAAGCTCCCAGTGGAGGAGCCTGAAGTGGGGCTCGATCCCAGAACACCAGGATCATGCCCTGAGCCAAAGGCAGACGCTTAATGACTGAGCCACCCAGGCACCCCAAAATAAGTTTCTATCTTGTCCACACAGCAGTCCAGAGGCTGGTGGCGCAGCTCTGCCACAGTCATCACAGCACCTACTCCTTCCAAGGAACGGAGGGCTACTCACATCTGATTATCCGGAATGGAATGACCTAGTCCCACCGAGTTGCAAGGAAGGCTGGAAAGAAAGGAAGCCAACACCGTGGCTAGAAGCTGAGCAAAAATTCAGAGCGTTATATTACTAAAAAGAAGAAGAGACAACAGATATTGGGGACAGTTATCAGTTTATGCCATAGTCCAGAGGTCGGCCTGCTACCTGTTCCCGAATCGCCTGTGAGCTAAGATGGCTTTTACAGATGGATATTTACAATCAGTGGGACGCTGAAGAACACTGACTTTGAACCCAATTAAGCAAGATGTTGCTCCTTCCCAAAAAGGCATTTCATTCTTCTCATGAGTAAAACTGTTGCAAAAATTGTACTCGATCCTCATGATTATACTTTGAAACTCATTAATGTAAAATCCCTGGAAATTTGTTTTCTCCCTTCTCATTCACGTATCAGCATCACATCCTTGATTTTTCCTGTTGGCTCACAAAGCCTACAGTATTTACTACCTGGTTCCTTAGGGAAGAAGTTGCTGACCATTGTCATCGTCTGAGCTGGATTAATTCCTGCAAAGTGTAGAGAGAAGAACGGCCTGTGAGTGGTGTAGGAACCCAAAGCCTGTGATCCCACGGAGTCTGGCCTGGGTTTCTAATCATAGTAAAACTTCCTTAACCAAGTCACACAGCCGGCAACTTCTGTTCGCTAAAGCCCAGTGGGAAATAGGAGAGTAGGAGAAAACAGTCTCTGCACAGCCACAGTCTACGCCCGAAAGCTGAAACACTGCACATAAGAAAGCCCTGATCTTCATTGGCGGCCCGTTTCCCTCCTACAAGACACAGTTCCGTTAACTGTCCATGACTTGACTGGGTTAGCAGTTCTCCCCAGCCCATGGCTGGGCTGCAGCAGTACATTGGAAGGGGTTGGGGAGGAAAGAAGACAGGGTAACAGCACTGTCTCTAGGGCCCTTAATACAGGGACCACAACCCCCATTCCAGCTCTGAGACCCCCATGGACACCACTGTCTTACAGCTCAGTGAAATAAGGATCTCACAGGTTTTCCTGCACCATCAAGCTCAGGTAAAATTATATTCACTATATTCTGTCTCAAAAGGCCAGGAACAATACACATGAGAAAGTCTATTATCAAAATAGTGAAGAGAAAGTGTGAACCATTTAAAGCCACAAGTTACATTACATAATTCATATGGAACTTGAACTCTCCCATGAACTCACGGAAATATAGGATGTGATGATGTCCTTGTAAACATGTTTCTACAGTCATAGCAAACACATTCTTTCAACCTAGTACTTTTCTCCAATCTTATGTTTTATGTTATTTTAAAAAAAGACTGCATAGTTATTGATAATATGGTGGCAAAAATCGCCAGTACTTTTCTATTGACTGCAACTATGATTATTTTGTATACAAGTGACAGGAAACCAGCTCATTAGTTTAAGGAAAGGAGGAGGGGGTGGAGGAGAGGGTGGGGAAAGGTAGATCGGGACGGGGAGGAAGAGAAGAACAAACAGGCTCTGAAGGAAATAAACAAGATGGCATATTAAAAAAGTTCAAATAGAACTTCCTTTCTGAAAGGTGGTCAGTGCCTTCTTCTTGAGGAGGTAAAATTTAACCTGAGCCCTAAATGACAAAGAGTCCAGTGGTAGAAGAGCAAGAGGTCGGCACCCACAGATGGAAAGGACAAGTGAACAAGGGCCGTAGGAGGACCACCTTCCCAGCTTTCAGGGCTGTCCCTTTCCCCTCCAGAGGGACAGAGGCCACCTGGCTCGATGGGTGGAAACATGAGGAGGCACAACCCATCAGTCTGTTCCATGCCCCTGGCAACAGGGACGGGTCCTGGAATAAGCACACTGGCCAGTCTGGGCCCAGGAGGCTCTGGGAGAGAAACACCTGTTCCAGGCTGGCTGATAAACTGTAGGAGTGTGTTTGGGGCCATCAGTCATTCTTCACCTCACGGGGAGAGGTTGCATGTGAATGAAGCCAACAGAGAGGAGAGCAGACATGAGTAGGAGACAGAAAACCATTCATGACATTGTCGTTTGAGGATCTGAAGTCATTGTGCCGAGTGTCATCCGTGGAGTTTTTTTGCAATGTGACCAGCAAATCTCCCTTTCCAGTTTGAGCCAAATGGGAGTTTGGTTTCTGTCATGTGCATGTGAAAACACCCTGACAGCCCAGGGGGCTTTGGAAATGATGGAAGTAAGAGTTCTTGTGTATTTAGAAGAACTTGTGCTTCAAGAGTCCTTTCAACATCTTATTGAAGAACTCAGGTCTTAGGATCTCCGCTTTGGGGGTGGGGGAGTGAGAGCTGGAGAATTGTTTGTGGAAAACTAGCCACGAATGATGAGGAGGGAGAGAGAACTCTAGGGATTGAATACCTTCTTTCCCTCCCTTTCTATCATCCTGCCATTAAGGTGGAGGAAAGAAAAATCCCAAAATGATGCACGTGGGAGGAGCAAGAGACTGGCAAAGGAAGGGCTTGCCCAAACCTCTTGAGATCTACAAGAATGAGTACTTATAGTTTTTCTGCCCAGAATCTCCTCCCCATTTTAGGCACAGCATCACTCCTTTGCAGTCTGGGTGAATTAACCCCACCTTCCTTTCCCTTGGTCCACATGGTTTAGGTGCAGCTGAGGGAATCTAGTGGAGTGGACCATGTGACCCAGACCTGGACAATTGGCATGTTCCATCTTCTTGCCATGGTGGTCTTACTCAGTGGGCCTGACCAGAACTGATACAGGGACTTGACAATAGACACTGGAAAGGAAGTGTTGGCTTTCAGCAGGACTTGGGGGTCCACATGGGGAAGATTCATCTGCAGAGAGGAGCACGGAATCAAAAAAATGAGACACAGGCAGACTGAATGCCTTTGAGCCCTTAAATTCAGACATACATGAAGTTACGTTTACCATTTCAACTTTGTGGTCATATAAGCCAACAAATTCCTCGGTCCCACCAGAGCGAAGTTCCTCTGTTCACCATTTCTTTCCAGGCAGAGAGTGGGGGCTGGAAAAAAATATCATAAAAAAGGCATTGAATGAAAGAAATCTCTGATCTCATTTCTAAGGAATAGAAAGATGTGGGAATGTGTTTTCCCTCAGACTTTATAATACAGCTATTTAAATTCTGTAACAATCTTAATACTATAATATATCAGATCCATGACAATTAATGTGGCTTTTGTGGGTTGGTCCACAACCAATTAACTGAACTTTTGAGATATAAACTATCTGTTAGGATTCGCTTGCGTTAAAAAAGAAATCATTGAGGGGAGCCGGGCTGGCTGTCCGTGGGGCCTGCGGCTCTTGATCTCAGGGTTGTGAGTTCGAGCCCCATGTTGGGTGTGGAGATTACTTAAAATAAAACCTTAAAAAAATAAAAAAATAAAAGAAATCATTGAGAAGACTATGTAAATTCTTTTTTTTTTTTTTAAAGATTTTATTTATTTATGTGACAGAGAGACAGCCAGCGAGAGAGGGAACACAGCAGGGGAGTGGGAGAGGAAGAAGCAGGCTCCCAGCGGAGGAGCCCAATGTGGAACTCGATCCCGGAACGCCGGAATCACGCCCTGAGCCGAAGGCAGACGCTTAACGACTGAGCCACCCAGGTGCCCCGACTATGTAAATTCTGAATACCATATAATTCTTCCTACCTCCCTTCCGCCAAAAATGAATGAGCAGGACCCAAAGTTATAAACCCCTTATACAGTAGCCAAGATCTGCCCCCTGCTTCCCACACATCAGGTATTCGTATTTAAAGGGGTGGGACACATGCAATATAAAGGATTACTTCTTACCAGTCATAGAAAAGGTACATTGAATGTGAGCATAAGAGAATTTATATGTCCATTGAAAATGATAGCATAAATTACTTCTTAAATTCAGGAATACTACTATTTTAATGGCAATAGTTTCCTTAACCAGCATTTTATATTTGCAATGGAAATCCAAACCTAAGCAAATCTGCTTATTCAGGAAGAATTCTTTAGTGACAATGGCTTCTACCTGCAGAATAATAAACAAATGGAAGCCTACTTACCCCAGCAATGAAAGAAGTTATCTATCATCAACTCTAATGTCTGTAAAATCTCTGGAATTTCCCAAACTATGTTCTTTGGAACCATGAACAAGTGTTTTACACACACACATACACACAAAATCTTGTGGTCAAATAAGATGGTGAAACATTAAATACTATTCTCAATCCTGAAAACTCTCAGTGCATATTAGCATATTGGAGAATGTGGGAAGTCTCACAGGACAGATACCTACCTGTTCAAATGTGTTAAACACAGCATTTCCCAACATTAAGTTCCTCCACATGAAATACACTGTTTTGCTTCCTATCCCAACCTCCAAACCCCAATGCCCCAAAGCAACTTTTGGAACAGCTTGTGGCACTAGTTCCATGAAGCAAAGTTTGGGAAACACTAGTTTAGTGGTTTCTATCTACACAGATTTTGCTGTCTGAATAATCTGGAAGGCATTTTGAGTGACAATTGCACCCATTTGGATTTAACTTCAACTGACTCCATAATTAGAAATTTAAAATGCAAATCTTTCAAAAGCAAACTGCCTTTACCATTTAGAAATGTTGCTGAGACTTCCTTGGATTTGCATACAGTTGTATTACTTTCCAGTATATCTGGTATAGGTAATAGGCTCCAAAGACCTATAAATATTGAACACAAGATTAGCCATGTCTACATTTTATGTATAAACAAGGGCTTGACAATTTTAATATGGCAAATGCGCTCTTTTTTTCTTTCTTTCTTTCTTTCTTTTTTTTTGGTACATGCCTCTTGGGAAAGCTGGGAATGGAATGGAAGCTTTTTCATTTGTATTCCGCACAAGATGTATATTACGGATTCATGTGAGTATGGGTGAGGACATGAAGCCATTGCTAGAGAGCCTCGTGTGGCAGCAAAGAATTAAGAGATCATCACCATCTCTCACTAAATATAATGAAAATCTGACTTTACAACACTCCTCTTAAAGGAGCTTGCCTCATGCTACTTGGCTATGCATTAAATCTTGGCATACACAAAAAATAAAAACAGGGTAGTTCTAAAGGTTCATTTATGTTGGCTGGATTATGAAGATTAACTCCTCAGATGGTGTTCCAAGGAAGTCTTCAAATGTAAGTATAATTGAAAATAAAAACCTGAAAACCATTTAAATATTGATAGGAAAGTGAACAGACAGGATATAGTCAAGACATCACTCTTCAGATACATCACATCAGTGTATATCATAAAGGATTAAAAAGTTTAATTCTCTAGGGAATATAATGGAGATTTCAACTTCAGTAAAGCACATTTCCTGGGAATAATATAGCATAATTATTCTCATGGCAGAGGCACCCGTGCAGATTACACACATTTAATACAAATTAAATTTTAGGTCTTTTGTGCTGATGTTTTTAAAAGGTGATAAATTGGGTTTATTATTCTCTAAAATATTCTAACCCCGGGTCCTAGATACAGTGCGGTCCTCTTCTCCAAAGCACCCGGTGCCTTCTGTCACCTTGCCAGTTCCCACGAATATTAGCTCCGTGCTAAAATGCAGCATTTCTCAAACAGCGTGTGCCACCGTTGATACACACGATGATTTTAGGTAAGTCCAGGGAGAGAGGGCTCCATTTGATTCGTGGAGGGGATTGTGATAATATAATCACAGCTACCATTCACTGAGCACTTACTACGTGCGGCCAAGCAAAAATTCTAGTCTGTTAATTTGAATGGCCTTCACAAGACCACCACGTGGTCGCCGCTATTACAATCACCAAAGAACAGAAAGGAAATTGAGGCACCGAGAGGCTAAGTAACTTGTTGGAAATGGGCAGAGACAAGATTATGCTGCCGGTCTGTGTTTTGTCACTTCGTGGATAGATTTATCTGTGAAGCGGGTACACTTAATAAAATATTTAATAAATCTAAGTCTGTGAATATGAAATGAAGTCACACGAGCTGTAGGCAAATGTGCGATGTTCAGGTATCAACACACATAGGCTGTGTTTTTTTGGTTTTTTTTGGCAGGGGGAAGCTCGAGATTAAGGATCCCTAGAGATTGTAGGGTGAATCTGAAGAAGCAATTGCCAGGTTGGGGTTACAGTTCAGCTGCAGACCTCCTGGGATGAACAGCTCCAACCTTCAGCTTACCTGCTTTCAAGGCTGCCCGGAAAACTTGTTGAGATAGGAAATCTTCCTACTTTTACACATTTTTAAGGTATCACATAGTCACATTTCTATGGGAAATATAAATAATTCAAATAACTCTGAAAAAGAAAGGGCTTATTATTGTATATTACAATTTAAGAAAAAAAATCAAATTTAACAAAAAGCTGACAATCAGATCAGAAACATTATAGGAAGTTTCTTGCTCATTTTCTCCAGAGGTTAAACCAGAATATTTTTTAAAGAGGGCAGAAGTTTAAGGTCTAGCTAGGGAATAAAGACATGTTTTGTCTGACACTTCCCAAGTCAAATCCAACATTTATCAAATGATTCTTAAGTGCTGTATTTAAAAAAAATACAGCCAGGAGCTGGCAACCTGGGTATATTAAGCTCTCATTATTGTAAATTTGTATTTTAAAAACCCAGTGTCTTTTTCGTAAATATGCAAGGGCTTCTCTGACAATTTCTCTTCTTGTAAAGCCACCTCTCACTAAAACATGTTAAATAAAACTCCTACATCTAAAATGAATTCTTGGCATCTGGGAGTTTAAAATCTCCCCCAAATTCAGAAGGGGAAAAAAAGCTGTATAATTATAGTTCATCTGAGTGCAAGTCATAATCAAAAATGTTGAAAACCAAAAAGTAATATCTTAGAATGGCATTTAAAACAAAAAAAAGTACTTACTGGCATTTTAAAATTTTTCCTGCAATTTGTTATTCGTTAATCAGAAGAAAATGTGCGCTACCATTTTGGATAAGGCAAACAATATTCAAAATTGTCATTAACTAAAAACAACTGGCCACCACTATGTGAAAAACCAAATGCTTTAATGAGGCTATCAAGAACAACAGTTCAATTATTTCATTGGATACATTAATATCGATCCATAATATACAGTGCTATGGACCATACAGAAATTATTGCTGCATCCAACAGCAGGGTGACTATATTATTAACATTACAGTACCAAGCGTCCGCAAGAGACAGTCATTTGTCATTTTTTTTTCAAGAAATAGGGTTTTTTAATATACTGTTATCAACACCAACTTTTCCCCAGTGCATTTTTAAAAAATATTAATAAGTGCATTCCTTTGTGCTTTATTTTATATCTCTTAACTTCCTATGTATTTTATTTATTCTTATTGCTTTATTATTTAAAAACAACCAGAAAGAACTTTGTCATCCCATGTATGACCAGGTTGGTTGTAGGGTTTTTGGCAAAGTCAAAAGGTTTGGTATTTCCATTGCCTTCCTGGAGGCAGGTGGACAAGTTTGGCATTTTGGTCATTCCATATGGAGGCCCAACCCCGAGTCAAAAGTCTGCTCTCAGGGATGGGGGGGGGGGAGTAATGTGGATCGTTCTCTCGTTGTCACAAACGACGACCCCAAACCACTGCTTCTTGGCTTAACTAGTCCCTAAAACAAATCCACACTCGATTTGGCAAAAAAGAAATAAATAAAACCACCCCCGAGGCTGCAGCATTCTCCTGGGCTTCCTTCCTGCCACTCCCAGGAATTGTCTCTTAAGAAGGGGATAGGGAAGCAGGAGACAGTGAGCTCAGGAGTTGCGAAAGTCAGGATAGTGGTGCGAGATGCCATGCTTTCTCTCAACAGAGCTTTCTCTAAGGTCACTTAGCCCCAGCCATATTCCCTGGGCCAGGGGCTAGTCAACCTTGCTCCATTTTTAAGAACCCTCGCCATCAGCTGAAGAAAACAAGCATCATACCATCGCGATCTTTGACTTCTGCACCCAGCTCCCCTCCCCCCGTATAAATATGAAGAGAAAAATAGACAATGCTATGATTGTATCAATGAACACTATGGTACAGTTAGCCGTTCATGCAGATTTGCATCACTACTCTAGGAAAAGAGCTATACAATTAAGGGGATTGAAAGAATGGGAATTAATTTTCCCTACCCCCTTCGGTAATAAAGCTATAAAACTGATAGCATCATCAATGTTTCCAAGGATTCTCATTGCCCAACGTGCATGGGAACTATGCAGTTGATTATTTTCACGTAAGCCGTCCATTCATACATCTGACAATCGCACCTTCTCTTTGAACCCTCCAATACCCATCCGCCAATTCGTATTTGACATTTAAACTCATTTTCCTTTTTTGAAAAAACCCCTTCTGAATAAGGTTTCCTGATGAAAGAAGTTGGCACTCTGTCGCTAAAATATATTTAATATGAAAAATATCCGAAGGAAAATTGGAAGCTCATATATTGTCTACATAGGCACCATGCTCCATGTTCCTCTTGACTATAGATACCATCTTGAAACTGTCTCCTATATTACGGTTCAGTCAGTGCTAGTCCAAAAAAGACTACTGCTATATTTAAGGCACTTCATTCTGAATGGATATGCTTTATGCCACTTGCTATTCAATTGTAGGCTGCTACTGAGAAATTCCATTCAACAGCCTGGATCTTAACACCATATGTCAGCTGTATAAAACACGTAGGCCAGATAGATTACATGTAACACTACTGTTATTGCAAAGGACTACACAAGCAGATAATGCACTGAAACTAACTTACAACTTTGCTGCTTGTTAAAACACTGCTATCAAGTAACAGTAATTTGCCAATATCGTATTTCTCTCCTTGCAAAAATTCAGCAAGCATTTGCTGAAATAAACCCCAATTTCAATGACCATAATGGGCGTATTAACGCTATGGTTATCAGTCTCCAAGAATATTGCTACTTTTATATCACTAAAAATAAATATGTAAGTTTATTTTCTCTAGAAAGCCACTTTTAACCTATTAATACTACACCTTAAATGTGTGGAAAAAACAGTTCCGAGTGAGACTGTAATATACAAAATATTCGCAAAGCTCTCTTTAAACACAAGACCTTGCATAAAAGTTTTCTTTCACGTGTGTACAAAGAATGCGGAAAACCACCAGTGAGTTGTAAAAATATTGAAAACTTGCCATTTTAAGATGCATATTCTTACAAATTAATACAAACATACTGAAAAGAACGATGATAATAAAGAATCTGTACAAATCAAATGAACAGAAAAACATAATTTAAAAATAAAAATAGGAAAGCCAATTAGAAATGTGCCCAGTTTGGTTTACTTTATCAAAAGTGAAATTGAAGAGAAAAAAAAAGACAACTTTCAGTGCTCCTCAATATGTTACTTTGAGAGGACACTCATTTCCTTTTCAAAATAAAATATATCTTATGGAAACTTGAATCACACTCATTGATGAGGAAAACTGTAACAGAGCACAGAGTGAAGGACAGTAAGATTAGAGCCCATGTTTCAGATCCTAGGTCTCTAACCCTTCAATTTCACTTGCACCTAAGTAAGGGATCAGTTACATTTTCTAACCAGACAATCCTTATGAAATTGGGTGCACTTTTTTTTTCTTTTACAGAATATCATATTGCCTTAAGTAGTTTGCAGTAGAAAGACTAAATGCTGTTAGAATGGTACTGGATCTTTAAGGCAGTACCAATGAATCAATACATTTACAAAATAAAAAAAGGTTAGTGTGGATTTCTTCCTCTCTTTCCTTAATCTCCTTCTCTCTCTCTCTCTCTTTTTTTTTTTAATTTTTGGTTGCTTTACATTCTTTCGATTAAACTTTACATTTAATTTCCAAAGATGTCACAGGCATAAAAATCTCAAACCAAGTTTCCCCTGAATAAAAATGGACAGAAATTTCTCTGGTGCAAAATCCTCTTGCTCAGAGAGCTAACGTCCGGGGTGAATTCAGTTCGCAGATACTGTACACGCATTGTACAATACTTTGGAGGCATCTGTAGTTGTAAAATAGAATATACAAGTCTGTTTCACAAAATTCTAAAAATAAAATATATCCTGGGCTATCGATAAAGCATGAAAAAAACTTTCATATTAAAGGAAAATTATCAAGAAACCCCGTGCGGGGAAATTATGAAACCTACGAATCAAGAAAGGCAGCAGTTTCTGAAAGCGCAGGGCAGGGAGGGCCCGCTAACAAGCGTGTTCGGCCTCTTCCATGCTCACGCTGCTTCTTCGGCTGCTCGTTTTGGAAGCTCCGGGGGACACGGACGAAAGCAGCGGGTCAGTTACGCCAACGGGAGAAAGAGTGTCATCCATCAGGATGTCTTCCAGTTTGGATCCCATTTTCGTTGGGATGCTATAGGCTTGGTTACTCTCGGTCCCGGCTCCAAGGTTGTTGTTGAAGGTGATGGTGCCGTCTGTGAGATCAAGCGTCGTTGTGCAGGGTAGGTCTGCGTGATGCTGAAGGAGGTCTTGGCTGCAGTTCTCGAGAGTGGGTTCTTGCTTGATGATCCGATTCACCAGATCGGGGGAGCAGAGGCCCGTGGATGGAATAAGTGAAAGTCCGTGAGCTCGAGCCTGCATTTCAAGTTCCTAAAATCAAAGTAAAAAATCAGATGTTTCAAGAGGCGGAGAACAGAGGACTGGAGGGCAGTGCAAGTACTGTATGCGATCGTATAATGAGGCATACGTGTCACTATGTATTTGTTCTAACTCGTAGGACGTACAACACCGACAGTGAACCTAGGGTTAACAGGGGCTTTGGGTGATGGTGTTGTACAGCATAGGCTCATCAGTTGGAGCAAATGCACCGCTGTGGTGGGCGTGTGGCTAGCGGTGGAGGCTCTAACCGCATATGGACAGTCTCTCTACCTTCTCCTCAATTTCGCTGTGAACCTAAAACTTCCCTAAAAAGTAAAGTATTCGGGGCACCGGGGTGGCTCAGTTGGTTAAGCATCTGCCTTTGGCTCAGGTTGTGATCTCAGGGTCCTGGGATCGAGTCCCATGTGGGCTCTCTGCTCAATGGGGAGCCTGCTTCTCCCTCTGTGCTCACTCACACTCTCTCTCAAATAAATAAAAATCTTTTTATAAAAAGTAAAGTATTAAAAAAATTAAACACTTAGAGGAAAAAATAAATTATTAAAACAAGTTTTTTTTGCTCTTTTCAATTAATAAATGCTATTTCTTAGAGTATAGGAACCACTGGTAGTATATGACATGTTTTAGGTGTTACACGGATTTCATTAGGTACTAAATACAGAGACAGTCTCTTCCAGATGTTAATATTCATGAAGATAAATTTTAAAAACACAGAAACAAAAATACAAAAATAAAATTTCAAAATGTGAGCTGATTAAAGGAAAATGTTCAGTAAATAATACAGTTCTGGGGTCCCTAAACTGCATGCACATATCCCACTGCTCCGAGAACTACCAAACTCAATACAGTTCACAGTCTCAGCATTAATCTGTGCAACATGCTTCTTCAGCACATGTTGTTGCGAAGCCAGGCCCTTAGTGGTTGTTGTGATAAAAAGTAAGGATTGCATGAAAATCAGCGCAGGGTGAGAAATGAGGATGGCACGGCACTGTCCAACCAGATTCCGAGGCTGGAGAAGCTGTGCAGTGCGCAACAGACACACACGTCCCATCAGAAGGTAATGTAGTTATTCAAAAATAAAATAGGGGCGCCTGGGTGGCAGAGCGGTTAAGCGTCTGCCTTCGGCTCAGGGCGTGATCCCGGCGTTATGGGATCGACCCACGTCAGGCTCCTCTGCTGTGAGCCTGCTTCTTCCGCTCCCACTCCCCCTGCTTGTGTTCCCTCTCTCGCTGGCTGTCTCTATCTCTGTCTTATAAATAAATTTAAAAAAAATCTTTAAAAAAAAATAAAAAAAATTAAAAAAAATAAAAATGCTATTTTTCTCTTTTGCCTTATATGTTTTGTATTTTCAAATGGCGGCTAAGTTGTTATGATCTAAATATTCATTAAGTTGCTTGGACCTAACAAAGAAATGGTAGGTATTCCTTTGGCCTAGGGCACAGGGAAACACTAAGATACGAAGGGTATCACGACCTAATAAAGCCTGGGTGGGAATGCCGAAACTTGTGGAAGTTGTACACAAGGAACTGAAGTTTGAGAAATGTCACTTAACTCATCTTATCAGGGCCAAGGGAAGTGTCGTGTTTGCTTGGTTTCTGTTTCTTTTAATTCCAAAAAGAAGTTCTGATAGGGAGGATGAATAATTTCTTTCTACACTTTCTTCACATCCTTCATATTATGGGCTGAATTGAAAAATTCGTTATGTTCCAGGGTCGTGAGATCAAGCTCCAAGTTGGGCTCCCCGCTCAGTGCCCAGTCCGCTTGAGAGCTTCTCCCTCTGCCCCTCCCCCGACTAGTGCATGCTCTCTCTCTCTCTTCCTCAAGTAAATAAAATCAATCTTGAAAAAAGAAAAATTTGTATGTTCAAGTCCTAACCCCCAATACCTCAGAATCTGACTGTGTTTAGAGTTACTGTTTTTTAAAGGGGTAATTAAACTCAATGAGATTATGTGCATGGGTCCTAATCCAACCTCCAATAGCAAGGACGTCCTTAGAAGAAAAGGAGATTAGCATATGATTTCACTGATATGTGGAATTTAAGAAACAAGGCAGAGGAGCATAGGGGAAGAGAGGAAAAAATAAAATAAGTTGAAATCAGAGAGGGAGACAAACCATAAGAGACTTTTAATCATAGGAAACAAACTAAGGGTGGCTGGAGGGGAGTGGGGTGGGGGGACGGGGTGGCTGGATGATGGGCATTGGGGAGGGTATGTGTTGTGGTGAGTGCTGGGTGTTGTGTAAGACTGATGAATCACAGACTTGTACTCTGAAACAAATAATAAATCATATGTTAATTAACTGAATTTAAATTAAAAAAAAAAAAAGAAAAAGGAGGACATTAGGACACAGAGACACACCTAGGTAAGACCATGGGAAAACACAAGGAAAAGGCAGTCTCCAAGAGAAGTACAGAAAAACCAATCCTGCCCACACCCTGACCCTGGATTTCCAGCCTTCAAAACTGCAACAAGAGTCACCTCTGGTGTTTCAGCCACCGGACCTGTTGTATCTGTTAGGGCGGCCTGAGCAGACTCATGCACTTCCCAAGTGTCACAGCCTCCCCGGGCTCCTCATTTCAAAATGCCTTCCAAGCGAGCTCTTTCCACTCTCCCTGAGTATCCCTGGACCCTCCTGAAATGAACGCAACTGACTCTCGTGGAGTGTTGTTCTTCTAGGTGCCAAGACGATCCTATGCTGGTCATACACTAATATAATAATGACACCATATAAACTTGAAGCAAGTCACCTTGCCTCTCGAAGAGGGAAAAGTAGTCTCCAACGTGATCCAGCCATTCAACCTTTGCCCACAGGCCTAGAAATGCATGTTCCTGAAAAGTCATGTTCAGTGGCTAGTACAGATCATTCCCTGGACGCAGGACCCGTAAGAGACGGGAGCCTGAGATGTCACACAAGCGTGTACAGGTTCCTTTGCTCGAGCTCCAGAAACACAAGTCTCTTCAGGCATCATTTTAAAGCCTTGGGCTGTTTAATAAAATTACCGTTCCAATGATATTAAGCTTCATGCTCTTTCTTCTGTGAAAATTTCTGCATGCATCACTTGGAGTGAAAATGAAAGGGAGACCTTAGGCCCAAGCTTAAAACATGCACTATTGTAAAAATATACCAACATGCTAAGAAGAACAGCTCCTCCAAACACGGAGTTTGTCTTAAAAAGAGAAAAAAAAGTTGGATGAAAAGAGGCAAACATCTTACTCTGATCTCTTGTTGTTTAATTAAAAATGTTTATCAGCCGATGAAAACATTACTTAGATTTCTAAGCAATGTGCTAAGTTTCACCTGGAGAAGTCAGGCTCATTGCATGGCAGAGCCTTCCTAACAATGTTTTCCGTGATATGCAAAAGTTCTATAGGCCGCCTCACACTGTCACCGGAAGAAACCCATGACATCGTCACCGTGGCAATTCCAATCCACATTTTTCACGATATTCATATTCCACACGAAGAGATGTGTTTGGATGCTGAAAGCAAAGCCTAGCTTCTCTTTCAAAATAGTTCCTAATGTTTTAACATTTGTGTAAGGAAATAACGCATTAGAAGCTGCTTTTATCAAACGGGCATGGTAAGTGCCAGTGAGAAGGACCTATGGCTAGTTATTGAAGAGATCATATGAACATAAAACAAACAACAAAAACCAAAAAAAGATTTTTTAAAAAAGGACTTTCAAATGACATGCAGCATCTGCTTCACCGTGGACATTCTAAAACGCACCCTGCAGAGGAGAATTGTCTACCTGCCGGAGATCACTGCACTGCGATGAGAAGTGATACTGGGAAATGTCAACAGTGTTCTGGGGCATTCAAAAGATCGGGGCCCACTATTATAAATGAATTACTCTGTTAGAGAGGTTCGGTGTCCGGGATTAACACGACCAGATCAAACACACTGCTGTCTGAAGGGTCTGGTTTTGCTTGCCACAAACAGTTGCACTGGAAACCTGAAAAAATGGTAAAAGGGGGGTCCATCTACTCAAGAAGAAGGTACTCCGTTATCTCTTACTGGCGGACTGTGTGCAAGGTCAGCAAGTAAATGAAAATTACTCTTGCCAACTCCTTTGGTCGTCAGCAGAGAGTCCATTTTTCTTTGTCTCCTTCAAGAGAGTTTCAGAGGAAGTTATGTCTTTACACTCAGCATGAGGGCCCGAGTGCCTAAGAGGAGAACCAGGAGTTCATACTATAGAAGGACTGCCCCATCTCACACTTCACACTGCGATACACACTCAATACAGAGGAACCCCGCATATTACAATGAGTATTTCTCCCTCTGAGAATAAACAGCGTGAGTTAAAGATACATATGGTATAATTTCACTATCTGTAACTATTTCTAGAGTTTTTACCTTGATGATCAGATCCTCTGGATGTCTCCAAGTTCCCTATAAACACGGGCTTTCACCGTGGGCTGCACACCCCCACCAAATACTAAGGCATCTTGATATTTAACAACTTCAATCAATTCTCATTATTTGAGATAATTATTGCTATTGACTGAATGTGTCTCCCCCCACCCCAAAATTCATAGGTTAAAATCTAATCACTAATGTGATATAGTTGGAGGTGGGGCTCTGGGCAGTGATTGGGTCATGAGGGTGGAGCTCTCCTGAATGGGATTCATGCCCTTATAGAAGAAACACCAGAGAGCTCTCCCCGCCACCCCCCCCCCCCCCCCCCCGCTGCCATGTGAAGACCCAGGGACACTACCCGGTCCATGAAACAGGAAGCAGGCTCTTACCAGACACCGAATCTACCTGCACCTCGATCTTGGACTTCCTAGTCTCCAGAACTTTGAGAATAATGTTTGTTGTGTAAGCCACTCAGCCTCTGGTATTACATTACAACAGTCCAAATGCACTAAGACAGTTATGCTCTCTAACGTCGCTCTGAACCCTGAATTAGTAAATACCAAAACGATTGCTTCTGGAGGAAATGCGGAGTTAGGATTCTATGGGTATCTTAGTCACATTTCCATGAACCGATCAACACGTAACCTTGTTTTATGTTTAAAGACACCTTAATATATAGTTGGTTCATTAACGTCGAACTCACAGCCAAGAGCACTGCAACTCACCTATGAAGGAAACTTATCTCCGTAAGACACCTCACAGCCTTTTCAGGCTTAGAACACCAGACAACTTCAGTAATACTCTTAGCGGCATTTTAAACGGCAAAATTCACCCATAAAACCCACCCAGAAATGTGAAAAGCATGGGACTAAGGACCATGAAAAGGATGCTTATTTATAGTGTTAGCTGAAACAAGACAGCAGGTCATTGCCTCGGTCAACCTTAACTCCAATTAGCCACTCTGCACATGTCCACCAATGACCATGAGAGGGTCACGAACGTTGGTCTTGGGCTTACAGTAAGTTTTCATGAGTAGCAAATGCACAAATAGGAAATCCATAAATAACGAGTATCTACTGTATTAGGATCACGTAAATCAAGTCCCCCATGGCTCATTATATCCCCTCTCCTCCCACTTCCAAGTCAGGGACATACTGCAAACCCCTCGCAACACACGCCCTGTACCTGTATTCTGAGCAACAAATGCCGGTTGGCGTGCTCCAGTTTCTTCTGTCGGTTTTCAAGTTCTTTTGCGCGTTGCTGTTCTCGTTGCAACTTTCGGATATAGTCCACAGATGCTTTTAAGATGGTTCCCTTGTTCCAGCGCATGTCTCTGTAACGAAGACGAAAAAAGCCTTTTTTGGGATTTGAGGCACAATGAAAATTCATTATTCAGGGCGTTCGATTTCTAAAGATACCGTAACAATGACATGTTGAGGACAGCTGTCATTCGCTGGGTGTTAGCCATGCATCGGACACTGTCCACCCACTTCTTAGACATTAACCTACTAAACCCAGACAAGCACTTTGGAAGGGAGGGCCGTTTGTGCTCGTGCTGAAACAGACACTGTTCAATAGGCCCTTGGTCCCAGAGTTACTCTCAGGTGGAGTCAGGACTTAAATTCAGTTCTGTTGATTACAAAAATCAATATTCTTAAAAACTATATTAAAGAGCTATAGGTTTCTAGGACTATCAAAATTAACTCATTCAGACGCCAGAATAAGCTACAGTTAGAAAAAAAAATTCTGTGAGATCCTACTACTTGACCACGTGAAGCATAAGAGTAGTAATCCTCGGATTTTCGCATGAATATTCATGGCCAAGCTCTCTAACCTCTCTCTGTGTCCCTGTTTCTTCATCTACAAAATGGTGATACTACACAGGTATGAACAGCCTCGCAGGTACGTCACTGAACTCTAAGGAGGCTCTTAGATGAATGTGCCATGAAAAGTTTCGAACGCAGTTCAAGTAACAGAACAGGTACCGTGTTAAAGGCTCAACAGAATGATTATAATGGCTATCTCTAAACAGCACCTACTATGTGCCAGGTATGTTGTTTTAAGGTGTTTTACAGCTCATTTAATCATAACCACCTCAGTGGCTAGGCACTAATATTGTCC
This sequence comes from Ailuropoda melanoleuca, assembly GCF_002007445.2. Lineage (NCBI taxonomy): Eukaryota > Metazoa > Chordata > Mammalia > Carnivora > Ursidae > Ailuropoda > Ailuropoda melanoleuca. The sequence continues at coordinate 36,096,450 of NC_048221.1, read as the reverse complement.
CCATTTTGTAGAGTGGGAAACAAAGGCACAGAGAGGTGATGTAATTTGCCCAAGGTCACACAGCTAGGAAGTAGCAGAGCCAGGAAGCCTAGAGGATCTGGCTTCAGACTCCCCTGCACTGAACCATTACATCATTCTTATGTGACTGAGTCCTCAAACTAACCAGACTAGGTAGGAATATGCTGAACCACACCCCCCCTCCTTTTTTAACAGATAAGGAAAATCAAGGGTCTTCCGCAAGATCACACATGTAGTAAGGGACTGTTTTGGACTTCGAACCCAGGCAGCCTGAGCTTGGTGCCTTTGAGTTTTTGATTGCTATAGCTCTAATGTACTCGTGTATATGAGGAAATTAAGAACGCCATTAAAATGTAGGTAAAAGTGAGCTGAAAAATTGAGAGCACTCCAGAAAAATAATTGAGAATGAAATTATAATTACTTAAGTAGTATTTCTGGGGCACCTTAATCTGAGCTCTTTCATAGACAGTGTTCGTGACAACAATGACAAGGACAAGAAAAACAAAACAAAACTTCATATGTGAAAACTCTTCCACCCTACAACCTATAGCTGCTAGAGGCAGATCGGAAGTATCAGCCGGGATGTGTGAATGGAGGTCATTAAAACAAGTCACCAAGTAATTGATCCTCCTATGGATTAGATGAAGAACAAAACAGAAGTTCTCTCATGAGAGGCAGACTTACAGACCCCAGAGAATTCCCTGGGGTTGATCCCTGGGGTCTGAGCACTGAAGACAGCGACCCAGGGAGGCGTCCTGAGATAGAGGGAGCACAGAGCTGACTTGTTTAAGGTTCCGGGCTGAGATCAAAGTAACAGACCCTTTAGCAGCTGGAGAGAAATGTAACCATAATGAAAGATGCCTTAACTAGCCCAGTAAGTTGAAAAACCCATACTGACACATGTAAGCAGTTTTTAAAAAGTGACTATTCCAACCAATTATCTTACTAGGTTTTGCTTCCTTGTGAGACCCTATCAATCAATTATGCTTTTAGGCTTAAGGAGGGGTATTCTAACTTTTTTTTTCTGTTATAATTAGAGAGCAACCCTTTTTTCATACAGAAGTATAAAAGGATCCCCAATATATATAAATCAACAAAAGCAGCTCTGCTGTAGGGGAGGAGAGCATATGGGGCCAAGACCCTGGTCAGCTGCACCCTGTCCCTATAGTAGCCCCAGAGCTTGTTCCAGAAAGTGGTATGGAAAAACTCCCATTAGAGATTATAGTCCATTTATCTTAAAACAATGCCTACAATTAAAGATCATTATCAGTTCAGATTATAAACACGTAAGTATTCTAATACAATAGAGAAAGAAGATATGCAAATAGAGGCTTTCACTGCAGCCCCGTAATTTCATAATACATTGCTAAAGAGATTCACACGCTACAGTTTAAAAGAATATGCTAAAAAGTGAAAGCTGATAAAGAACAGGAAAATGGGAATTCAATTTCAACTATCATGCAAGACTGACTATAGGAAATGAAGGTCACAGCCCCTTAGTAGGATAAATTTGTGCTGCAGAACTGAGAATTTGAATGTTTTGGGTTTCAAAATGGCTTTCCTCGAAACCTGGGAAAGCAAAATGTTGATGATGGAAATTGTGCTTGTACATCCATCAAAACCACCTTACAGTGGGCAATGATTGTATTTTATTTTGTCACAAATTCCCTGACAATAATGTGAAAAGCAGATTTAATAAGCCTTGCATGAATAATGCTTGATTTCATCTTTACATTTTATTAGGTAGCTAAAAAGGTCATATTCAAAGGCTAATTTCATCGGATGCCTTTGGGAGCCATTAAAATGTGTACATCCTCCAGCCCCTTACTTCAAATGGGCCACTTTCTAATGGATAAAAATTGTGTATTTGTTGTCCTACTTGCTGACGTTGCTGATAGGAAAATTATCTTTACAACTGTTATCTCTGTCCGAAGGGGGGTGGGAGGTGAGCAGAGACCGGAAGCTGAAACCCAAATTAGCTGACATGTACTTAAAGGAGGATTAAAAATTACTTTTTTCGGGACGCCTGGGTGGCTCAGCTGTTGGGCGTCTGCCTTCGGCTCAGGGCGTGATCCCAGGTCCCTGGGATGGAGCCCCGTATCAGGCTCCTCCGCTATGAGCCTGCTTCTTCCTCTCCCACTCCCCCTGCTTGTGTTCCCTCTCTCTATGGCTGTCTCTCTCTCTGTCAAATAAATAAAATCTTTAAAAAAAATTACTTTTTTCCAGATTGGTAAAACATACCGAGGGCAAACATTTTTTTGCATCTAAGGACAAAAATTTTTTTGACCTTTTGTCTGTTGAATATTGTTGAACTTGAAGTCTCTAATACCAGCTCTCAGGGCTCAGAGATACTGCATGAGTCATACAACAGACAGTCAGCAGATCCAGTCTAAACAGCTACCGAAACCCCTGTCCTGCACGAACCGTTAGGAGAATCTTTCTAGGAGCTTGGTGGTCATTTGCCAAGGAGTCTCAGGTTTCAGAAAGTCACCTCCTCAAATCCAAAGCGAATAGCTGATGTCCAGTACCCCTTGAATACAGTTCAGTTGATTTCTCTCAACATTTTAGTTTGACGAGACTAATCAAAAAAAAAGGGTACAGGAAGTATACCAGAAGTAAAACCAGAGGGAGAGGGGGGACTTCTTGACCCTAGTTTCTGTAACTGTGCACTTTTTGCAACATATGAATAAACATTAAGGTACCAAAAAATATACGATGTGGATGAACATGGAATTGTACTCACGGATCATTTGACTTGGGAATCAAAGTACCTAGTTCTTTAATGCGGTCATTTATGTTAAATCGTCTTCTTCGTTCAACTTCAAGAAAAGAGCACAGGAAGGGATGATTAGTAACAGTGCCACATACACATTGAGTCTAACCTGTTGAAGCCGTGGGCGCATTAACTTTGCCGGCCCAAGGCAATATAACCCGAATCTGTATTTCCCCGTTGTTACCCTGTTTTTGGTACTGAGGTTAAAACACTTCCAAAAAATGGGCTACCTTTGTACGGAACTTTATCATTTACAAAGTCCCGAGACTGTAATTTCTCGTCTGATCCTGTCGCACCACTGAAACTGGAGTTAGTATCCTCAATTACAAATGTCACAACTACTTGGCGGATACCAGGGACTTGACAAGGACAGGCAGCAATAAGTGGGAACAGCCAGAACTCAACCCTGAGGATTCAGATTAGGGGGCAGCCAACTTTTACAGGGCCAGATAATGAGCTACTTTTGGCGTTGAGGGCCAAATGGCAAAACTGAGGATATTATGTAGGCCCCTAAATAACAAAAGAGAAAATAGATTTCCATAGATTTTTTTTTTTTTTTTGGCAACGCAAGTCTACCAACAAGAAGCACTGGGTGCCAGAATTTGGATTTTATATCATTTTCACCTATCCCAGAATATTCTTCTTACAATTTTTTTCTAGCCATTTAAAAATGTGAAAAACATTCTTAGCCTCTAGGCCATACAAAACTCCCTGCTCTGGCCCCAGTGCTGCCCAATAGAAATATAATGCAAGTTATTTCTGTAATTTTAAATGTTCTGGTAGTCACATTGAAAAAGTAAAAAGAAAGAGGTAAAATTAATTTGAGTATTTCTGTAAACCCAATTTCCCCAAATACTATCACTTCCACCTGTCATCTATATAAGTAATAATAAATTAAATATTGTACATTCTTTCCTGGTTCTAAATTCTTGAATCCAGTGTCTTTTTTATACTTACAAACACATCACATTTTGAACTCGCCACCTTTCAAGTGCTCAGCAGGCAGCTGTGTTGAGTGACTACAGTACTGAGCAACACAAGCCTAGGAATGAAGTCCAGCTTGTTCAACTACCCCATGCACCCTCACGGCATCCCTAGTTTATCAAGTCAGTTGCACGGTTAGCTAAGTTATCACCTTCTTAGAGGAGGATGAAAGAGTAAAGCATATGAGTTAATAAATGTTCCTAATTAACCCACTCTGGCAAATAAATTCCAAATAACTTCAGGTCTATAAATTGGATTAAAGATGTTAATATTTCACTTTAAACATAGTATGTCCTGTTACATGTTTATATTTGACCTACTAATACTCCTTACACTTTGGTAAATAATATTATGTGTTACTTTTCTGAGACATATTGTTTTTTTTTTCTTAGCTGTGCGATCACTTCCATGATTCAATCAGTTATTTAAAATACTGCCTTATCATTAAGCTTTTATAAAATAGAAATAGTGATACTCAATGGTTCTAAAGAAGGAATTTTTGGATCCCCGATCTTCTAGCTAAGCTCCTCTAAAACTCTGAAGCATGATATGCTTTCTTACTTTTCCAAGCATGCAATAATCATAAAGACTCAAACAGCACTGAAATACATAAGGTGAAGTGAAAGTCCCCTATGATCCAGATATGATCACTGCTAAGTTACTTATACATTCTTTGGGGTGATTTTTTATTCTGCATACATGCTGCGTACCCAGGGCACAGTTCTTGGGACCCTTCTTGATCTACATTCGCTTAGTGGTGACCTCATTTAGTCTCATGGTTTTCAACACCACATATACACTGATGACCTCCCTAGTTTTATTTCCAGCTCAGACATGTCCTTGGAACCCCAGACTCATATGTCTGACTATTAGATGTCTCCACAGGGAGGTCTAATGAGCAGCCCCAATACTCCACACACAAGCTCCTGGTCTTCCATGCTCAAATAACTCTACCCACAGGCTTTTCCACCTCATTTAATGCAACTCCATCCTTCCAGTTACTTCTGCCAGAACCTTGGAATCAATTCTGCACCTCCGTTCCTCTCACATCCCACATCAAAGTCTGTTGGCTCTACCTTCAAAATATTTCTAGAATCTGTGCACTTCCAACCTCCACTGCTACCTGAGAGAAGCCACCATCCTCTCTCGCTGGATGACTGCAGTGTCTCTGTGCCACCCACGCCCACTGCTTCCCACGTTGGTCTACTTAGACCACAACGGGCAGAGGGATCCTGTCAAAACCTAAGTCAGAACATCCAACCCCATGCTGAAAACCTGCCAATCATTTCCCACCTCACCTAGACAAAAGCCAAGTCCTACAAGGATCTGGTGGGTTCCCACGCTTCTGACCTCATGTTCTCCTCTCCCTCCCTGACCACATCTTCTGTCATGACTCACCTGTGTCCCACCTCCCCTTCAGCCCCATGGGCTGCTTGCAATTCCTCAACCACTTTAGGACTCCCCACTTCAGGACTTCATACTGTTCTTCACCCTGCCTGGAACATTCTCCCCCCAGCTATCTGAATGGCTCTGTCCGCCCCAACCTCAGGTAGTGACTCAAATTTACCTATGAGCCTTCTCTGGCCACCCTATTTAAAACTGAACCACCACCTCCTCCCATGTTCATCCTGACACTCTGTCCTGTTGCATGCACAATGAATATTTATTCATTAATGCATTCCAAGTACCCATATGAACCTGGTACCCAGTAGGCCCTCAGGAACTAAGTATTAAACAAAGAATGATACATTTAAAGTAGGATTACAGTACAAAGGATTCCGCATCTATCTTTTCTCACTTAACAGTATATTGTTGACATCATGCAACATTTAGATATACTACCCTTTATTTAATGCAGTGCCTTCCCTCCCCAGTTATTTTTTATTATAACTTGTGAAATATTGCGAAACATATAAAAGTGCATAAAGGAAGAAGAAAAAGCCAACTCTTTACACCATGCAACACCTATGCCTGAAGAAATTGTCAATGATAAAGGTAAACTCCTAAATCTTCTCCCAGCACACACACACACACACACACACACACACACACACACACGCACACACATCCCTACCCACTGTGATCTTTTTACATAATGAGATGCTGTACATATTATTCTGCCACTTGCTCTTCTCACTCAGTAATATATTGTGGACATCCATGTAAATCAGGTGAAACAGACCAACTCCATTCTTCCTGAGCCACTGAGTATCCCGTACGTAGATATCCCAGAATTTACTTACAAATACTCCACTGATGACTATTTAGACTACTTCCAATTCCTCCCTCGCTGTCAACGGTGTAAGGGACATTTTAGCCAATGCCCACATACACATTTTATTCCTGTTGTAGTTCTCGCTCTCTACTGAAAACACCACCTTACTGTATTTTTTTGCTCATCTAGTCCGTCTGCCCTTGACTCAAATGGAAGCTCATAAGAGTGGGAAGCCTGTCTGTCTGGTTCGCTTTCATAGGGAAATGCCTCGTTACAAAATGGGGGCTCGATAAATAGTTACGAGTAAATACATGAATGTTTTATTGTGCATGTTATGGCAACTACTTTTACAAGGTAAGCTTCCAGGAGAGGAAGAGCTACGCCACTGGACAACCTAACCTTGAGTACTCATTTCTAATGGTTAGATGAGATTTTAGTATGTTTTTATAGCCCTCAGAGTGAGACCTGATCATGTTTAGACTTTACTGACAACCCTAAACTTGAGAGTTCCAGTGCCGAAGTGAAGGCATTGTTTTTGACAAGATCCAGCTTAGTTTTCCACATTGCACTTACGTGAAGTTTTGGATAATGCTTAATTATCTTAATTCTAAGTTATTTGAAAAGAAGAAGTATCTTCAAGTATAATTCCTCTGAAGCTGGAGGAGACCTTAGACATATTAGTGCAAATCTTTTGGTAGAAAGGAGCAACGCTTCTCATACCTGAAACAGGAACTGGGAAGGGCAGAATCTAGTAAAGGAAAGAACTCACCCCCCTCTGGGACCCAGAGACTCCATTTCTCAGTACTTAACCTGGAGTTTGTTTCTCCAGAGGAGTGTGTGCAAATACTCACTACGGCATGGTTTGTAACTGGGAAAAACTGGAAGCAACATCCACACTTTGTGGTGGCAGGATTACTGAACTTCACACAGTCATGCTATGGCACGGTATGCAACTGTCGTTAAAAACAAGACAGGTCTAGACTAAGAACAGCAGAAGTTCTTTGGGACAGAATGCTTAGTAAGAAAGTAAACAGCATGGGGGCGCCTGGGTGGCATAGTGGTTAAGCGTCTGCCTTTGGCTCAGGGCGTGATCCCGGCGTTATGGGATCGAGCCCCACATCAGGCTCTTCTGCTATGAGCCTGCTTCTTCCTCTCCCACTCCCCCTGCTTGTGTTCCCTCTCTCGCTGGCTGTCTCTATCTCTTTCAAATAAATAAATAAAATCTTTAAAAAAAAAAAAACAAAAACAGCAACAAGTATGGATGACATGATGCTGTCTGAGTTACAGCAGACACACAAAAAACCACTATTTCTTCTCTGTGTGCATGTGTATGTGTGTGTACTCTTAAATACATGGGCAGAGGCTGGGAAGACCAACAGCAAACTGAAAACAACAACAACAACAACAGCAACGATGATGATGACTCCCGGGGATCAGAGGAGAGCTCGAGCTTTATTCTATCGCTTTAAATTCTGGTCTCATTTTACCATTTTGATGAGGACAGAGTATCTATATGTAACTTACATTCTTAAAACTCAATTTGTGAAGAAGAGGACAGGAGGCCGTGAGGTGAAAAACTCACACATACGCCAAACCCAATCTTTCTTTCTTTCTTTTTTTTTTTTTTTGAACTGTGCTGGCTCTTTTACTTTTGTTTATGAAACAAAAATCTTAAGTTCTCCTAGGCAAAAGCTTAAAGATTTGATTAAGAGTAAATTAAAGACACAAAAATAATTTTAAATGTTGGGAGATATTTTCTTAAGTCACAGTTCAAGTCAGAAATTTGGGAGACTACCTCATCCACGGACTCCCCTCTGTTTCTTTCTTTTTCTTTTTTTTTTTCTTTCTTTCAAACCTCACTGGAGAAGGTGATCCCGTAATCCCCTTTTGTTAATAAGTTCCAGCGTTAGCAACACTTATAATTGGGTAGTTGGGGATCAAGTCTCCCTCTCACCAAACACACACACACACACACACACACACACACACACACACACACACAAAACTATTACTATAAATAAGCAAATACTCTTCAGAATACTGGAAAAAATTTCAATTTCATCATAGATAAAATACGGGAAAAACCTTAGTTTCTCTGAAAACCATTTTTTCTTCCATAAATGTACCTTTAACAGCTATGCATGTCAATTTCCTCCCACAAGATTTCAAACAACTTTGATATAAGGGGGAACACCCACTCCAATATCAAACATCATGAACATAAAACCAACTTACTCAAGTTGTGATTGTCCTTTTTTTGCCTCTCTTTAGCCAATGCTCTCGCTTCAGATTCTGTGGGAAAAATACACGCTGTGCACGTGAATGAAGTAATTAGAAATGGGAACTGTTTAAGGCACACAATGACGTACACTACAAAACATCTCATGTCCTAGATATATATGGAACCTTATCTGACCAGACTCTCATAATAAAAAAAATAGGGTTTTTAAAATCATGATTCTTCAAAAGCTTGTATTTTTTCAAAAGCAGTATGTATCAAATAAATGCAAAGTCCTGGCTTCTACAAAATGGTAAAAGACCAGTAACAAAGGTGTCTGACACACTACAAACATACAAGAAGAAAAATAACTAGAAAACTATGGAAATTTGCTATGGATATTCTATTATCAGGAGTTGAATTTTCTTTTTTTTTTCCCTCCAAGATTTATTTATTTCTTTCAGAAAGAGAGAGAGAAAGAGAGAGCAGGAGCGGGAGGGGCAGAGGGAGAGGGAGAGGGAGAGAGAAAGACCTCAAGCAGACTCCCTGCAGTGGGCAGAGCCCTACTTGGGGCTTGATCCCAGGACCCTGAGATCATGACCTGAGCTGAAAACCAGGAGTTGGACACTTAACCAACTGAGCCATCCAGATCCCCGGGAGTCAAATTTTCTTTTCATGCAACAGAACTTTTCGTTCTTTCTTTGATGCCTTTGTAACACACTGACATGAAAACTGGGGAGAGTAGCTATCATGTCAGATCTCTGGTGGAAATAGATTTTTTTTTTTTTTTTTTTTTTTGGAACTTGAAGCTAGGTTCCAACAGAACTTGCTAGAATAAAATGATGACCCTGAGGAACTCAGATCCTACTAGCCTGAGTTCATAAAAACAAAAATAGGAATAGGGTACAGAAAGGCCTTTGGTGGCAACTCCATCTGAAAAGATATATTTGCATCGCAACTCTTGCGAGATCTCTGTGGGGGGATGACCTTACAAAAGGCAAAACAAAACAAGAAAAAGACAGTTTGATTAATCTGGCCATTCTGGGACCTCTGTCACTTTCTTTTCACAAGTGGTATCTGAAACATTACACTACCATCATTCAGAGTTTTACCCAAAATTAAAAATCTTTTTAGCATAACTCAAAGCCACTGAAGCTTATATATGTATACACATTTATTATTTCTGTATTATATATACTATATACATACATATATATAAATAATTCAGAAGCTGAATTATTTTAATTGGGAAGATCAATCCAAATCATTTTCTACTTTTTTTTCTCACACGTGCATTACAGACAGCTCTTATTTATACACCCTCCCCTTCAATATCTTAATTTTTTTTTCTTTTTTTCTTTTCTTTTTTTTTTTCTTTCAGTTTGCCATCCCCACAACCATGGTTTTCTGCCCGTCAACCTCAACCCACCAACTGTGGACCAGCTTTGGTCAAGGCAATCCTGTGAACTTATTCTGCCGTCTGGTAGCTTCACCCACATCCTCTCCGAGGGGGTAGACTTGGCTTTGGCGGGGAGGGCTCTTTTCCAAGCTTAGATAACCCCCTGCAGCCTCAGGGTATTCGATAGTATTCATCCTCTCTTAGCAGCTAAGTGCCTGTACCTGGTTAACAACTCTTTATCTTAAACCTCCCCTGGTGAAATCACTGTGCCTCCGCTTCCTGACCAGATCCTAACACAGGTGGGAAAGATAATTTTTCCCCTTAGGTCAGATCTGACTCCTAAACCAATTCTCTTTTGGCTACCTCATGCTGCCTCTCAAGCTAGTAGTGTTCAGAACCCTAATTCCTGTCCATTTTCTCCTTTTCCTGCCTGGACTGGGCATCTTCTAAGATACAAGGTGATTCTAGACGTGTATAGTTCATTATATCTGTTTTTTTTTTTTTTAAATAAATTAGTTTATACTCCCTTACCCATTTCTCTCATTCCCACTCCCTGCCCCTGTTGTTCTGTTTTTGAAGAAACAATCATATACATAATTCAAAAGTCTACTTTGGGGGCACTGGGGGGGCTCAGTCAGTTAAGCTTCCGACTCCGACTCCTGGTTCCAACTCAGGTCATGATCTCAGGGCTGTCAGACTGAGCCCCACGTCAGGCTCTGTGCTCAGCTCGGACTCTGCTTGAGAGTCTCTCTCTTTCCCTCTTCCCTTCACTCCTGCCCCTCTCTCCACTCATGCTCTCTCTCTCTAAAATAAATAAACCTTTTTTTAATCTAAAAAAAGAGTCTACTTTGCACGTAAGTTGTAAGAATTCTGTTCATACCATGCTAATCACATTTTATCATTATTTAGTACAGCTCTCATATAGCATTAATTTATAAGACTTCATGATACTTTTCCTTCCTGGGAGGGTACCGCTTTTTGTTGACTTTCAATGGGTTTTACATAGTAATTAATTTATTACCTCTTTTAACCCCAAACAATGTTTTTTTAAACTGTCTTTATCCTGCCACAATCTTCTGAAGTATTTTTTTAAAAAGACACCCTTGAACAAACAGGAATTTTTTGCACCAAATATATACTTCATATTCTCAGACTGTTCACCTAATCCTGCAAGATGCAAGGACCAAACATTAAAAAGGGGGATGAGGTGAGGGCCATAAAACTCAGCATGGTAGAATGCCAGTTCTAATGTAGTTTCGTCGTGTTGTAATGGCCAAATGCCTTCCCTAAAGCGTTCAACAAAATGGCAAAAGAGATAATTTCACACTTGCCTCAGGAACAAATACCCATTGCTCCATTTTATAATCTATTTTTTTACTCTGTGTAATAAATCTTTTGCACATGATGTAGCAAAAATAACAGGAGGCATCTGTAAGATGTAAGAAATTCCTTCTTACCCTATCCTGACAAACGCGGGCTTGAATCAGTGTCAAAAAACAATTCAGACCAGGGTTCTCAAACTGGAATGCCTCTAGGGGCTTGGTAAGTAACATAAACACCAGACTGGGTGGAGACATTTTATAATTAAAAGTGTTGCCTGCTGCCCCCACCCCAAAGGGGACAGCAGCCAAAGCCACAACGATGGGTGTCAATGGCATAATAATGGTGCCTTGGAGTGACAGCAGCCCCAACTCCCAGTACCTCAAGAAATACTGGAAAACAGGATTTTCAAGTATAAATCCTCCACCTTAAAATACTCCTCAATGATTTCACCACTGCACAGACCGAAAAGAAGTATGTCTACAAACTGGGAAGAGTCCGGAGGTTACAATTTTGATAACTTTGCTTGCCAGAAAATTAACAGAAAATCCCCAGGAGGAGGCACAGTTGCCAGTATTTACCTGTGAGCTCCCTTTTTATGTTGGGAAGGTTGGCGGGACAGGAGTTGCTGATGGTGAGGCCTGGGGGCGGCAGGCCTTGGTTGCCATAAAGGTCAATCAGATTTCCAGAGACAGGTAACTAGAAAGAGAAATGGTAACAGAAATGAACTGCTGAACAATTTCTAGGTTATTCAGCTAGAACCCAGATCTATTCCGGACTTTATTTAAAAGAAATGGTTTGATGTAAAAAAAAAAAAAAATTCATTTTTTAAAACAGGAAAGCATGACATATTTACCTTTCCACTCACATAAATGGTGACCTCAGCTCATTCCCTTTGAAAGAAGAAAGGGCGCAGAATCTCATCCCCATAAGATGGTTCTACAACCAGCTTCTAGTAGTATTTTGAGCATGCACGGTGGCTAACGTGGCACACTTCACTAGCCAGCACATCCAGTAGTGTATGGTAGATGTTTAGGAAATGCTGCTATTACCGTAAAATGGGGTTCTATGCGGCATGACCTTTTCACCAAATCAGGTTTTCCATCACAGTCACTTTTTTTCCTTCCCTCTCTTCCCCTCTCCCTTTTCATCTCTCTTTATTTTATAAGGAAAAGCAAAGAAAGGTGTTTTCTACTGGGAAAGAAATGGTTTCCTTATTGCTAAAGGAAAGCTCTTCCTTGAAACTGAAATCTTTCACAGAGCCACAAGAGGGAGCCCACTGACTTTAAAGAACAAAAATTTACACTGAAAAAAAAAAAAAAACCCACACCAGTAAAGAAATATTTAGCTCTCTCAAGCTAGCTTAAGAGTGTTTCCTCTCCAGTTCTGCACTGAATATTCTGAAGTAGTGAACTTCTTTCTGCCCCCGATGCTGATTTTCTTTTGTCGTATATGCATTTCCCTGTCCCTCATCCACTGAAGGAGTTCAATGCACCCATGTTTGCAGACGTTAAGAGGTTCCCACCCTCTGAAATAAAGTTCTGAATAGTAACTACGGGGGCACAGTTCAGTGACCCCACTATTGTAGTGCAGAAGCTCCCTATTCCCAGCTTCATTCAAACAAGTCCTGTAACTATTATAACTATTATTACTATCATTACCAAGGAAGACTTAGAGCATTTAGCCCACCCCATCCTTGATTCTACACTCTAAGTTTCACTGTACATCTGAGAAAAGTACTTGAGACGGCATTCAAGTTGTTCAGTGACCAAGAGCTTTCGAGGAGAGATTCTACTGCACGTCTCACCTTTCATTTTCTCCAATGGCCACTAACACACAGCTAAAAACCTGATAACCAGCGACTGTGATTCTTAGCTGTCATTTTACTAAATGGTCTTATTTGAAATAGGTCACCTTCCAGGGTCAGTCTTGCTCAGTGCTCAGTTCTGGTCTTGTCCAATTTAAGGCAGCAAAGTGAAAGGTAGGCAATGTCTCAATACAACCCTGTAGAGAGTCAGTGTATCAAAACTCATAAAGCTGCTAGGACATCTTGTAACCCCTCTGGATTCCAAAGATTTATCCTCCTATCTTTCTGGAGTTTCAGATTTTGAAGGAACTACTGAGTATTAATAAACCAAGATTGTGGCTTCAAGATTCAATGCAACAAGCTAAAAAAATATTTCCATGCCTCTAGAAATACAAATCATATCTATCATCTTTTCAAATGTAAACTGTAAGCAAAACAACGCAATTGTGTTATTGTGATGATTTGTTACGGAAAATTAATAGGCAAGAGATCCATACAGTAAGCTTTAAAAAAAAAAACCTCTAAGTCCTCAATGGATTTACACTGAACGGACAGATAACTAATTACTAGCTTCTCTGGGACAAGACCATGTTTTCTAAACACATTCTAAAGGAAACTATGTGCATGTATACTTTGTAAATGCAGGATCATATGAAAGGAGGGAGGGAGGGAGACAGAGAGAGACAGAGGGCAAAAGAAACAAAAATTGGGAATGAGACACGTCCCCAGACACGAATGCGTTGGGCAGACCAGACTGCTGTGAGTGACAAGGACTGACAGCCGTACCCGCCAAGAAGGGAGATGAATTAAAATCTCTATAACAAGATACCTTATCGGATCCTTCACTGAGGTCAGACATCATTACTTCCAGTCCAAAAAGTGGCTTATAACCCTCCTCCTACTTCTCTAAAAGATTTCCTGCTTCGGCTGCTTTTCCAATACTTGCCGATTAGGAGTCGGCAGCATAGAATCTCCCGGAATATTTTGCTGGGGAACAGTTTTTTGTGGGCTCCTACTCTGGGCCAGGCACTTTATCTACGTTGTCTTAATTGATTTTACAAAGAAGAGCCATGGCTCTCGCTCCGTCTGAATGGAGCTTTGTGGCAGGAGGTCCATACACTATGTTAATAGCAGTATTTGGGGGGCAGTGTCAGCTGCTGATAAACCAATTCAAAACTGCAATTTTCAATTACTCTCCAACTGATTCTAAGCAAATAAAAACCTAGCTGCTCACTAGCCAAGTGCAGATACTCAAATTTGCAAATTAATAGTGCAGGCTGGCTTAGGAGTCAGAGAACTGGGTTAAAACCTGCCTGTGTTACTGACCTGCTGTGTGATACTAACCTCTCTGAGGCATGGTGCCCCCTTTCAAAAGTGGCAATCCTATCACCCCTCTCACAGGCTTTTCTACGAACTAGAGGTCGAGTGGGTGAAACACGGTGTTTAAGTGATCGATACTGCCATTCTGAGTAATGTAATTTTCTACAAAGTACTGTATTCCCAGTCTGTTTTCAACAGTCAAGTTCATTTCCACTTGGATCGACTACGCCATGCGCCATGTTAATTGCTAAGTATCCTGTCAACCAACGCACCAAGTTTATCAGACTACAGTGCAAATCTAAACACAGGAATCAAGGGAACTACAGGGCTGGAGTAACCACCCAGTGTTCAAATCAGGCTTCTCCATTGTCAGTGGAGGGCATTTGTCAATGTCTAGAGCCATTTTTTGGGTGTCACAACTGGGGGAGAGGAGACCGCTGACATCTAGTGGGTAGAGGCCAAGGCTGCTGCTAAACACCCGACAATGGGCGGGACAGCCCCGCAACAAAGAATTATCCTCCCAAATATTAATCATGCTGAAGGCCAGAGACTCGGCCCCGAAATGGTGCCTTACACGTTCTTTGTTATTAACGGCTGTCATTTGTTGAAGCTACTAAAAGGAAGGTTGGTGAAATGTGGCTAATTAACAATCAGCCATGCATATTTAAGAAAGGATTCTGTGGTTCCCCTGCTGGGTTAGAAAAACTAGCCCATAAGCATTATAACTGGGTCAAAATAAGATCTTTGGAGCTAAGGAAGAGGACGAGGCATGTTCTGCTAATGTGGCTATGCTGTGTCTTTGCTGGGTTATCTGGCGCATTCACCTGATGGACAAGATTTCACCTCTGGCATACCAAGCTGTACAATGGACAGAAGCCACGGTCTGATAGGGACAAAGAAAGAGAAGGTAGACACATGTGGGTCTGTGCCCCGAACTTGGTCCGAATTGAGTTCTTCAATGTTCTCCTCCACCAAAATGAATATTTTTCCAAGTAAATGATCATTGTAAAATGTTATTATTTTTTTCTTTCTGGATGTTCCCCTTCTCTGAATATCAATTGAGCACTGTTAGCACAAGTAAACTGGGACTTTTATTCTTTGTTTGTAATGGTACAAGAGGGCCCTTGTGCTCTCAGAATAGTTATTTCTAGACTCCAATTCCCTTAGGATAGTTTCCTCTCTAAGTGCTCCCTCCACTTTATTTTTTTTAAGAAGTTAACTTGAAATAAAGCATATCAAAGAATCAAATAAAAGGGAAAAAATGCCTAACACGAAGAACATTACATTTAAACTCTATTGGGGGGGGTGTTAAAATGTTAGTGAGTTGTTGATAGCTTTATTATTTATTTTGACAACCCAAACTCAAAATTAACTAAGAATAAGAGCTAGTAACTAACATTTAGTAAGAGCATATCAGAACCAAGATTCTTCTAAATGCTTTTTGTAGATTAACTCTTACAATTTTCATTCGGATTCTATTGTTTTAGATGCTATTATTATTCCCATTTTTCAGACAAAGAGAGAGGCAGAGAGGTCAAATAGCTCACTCAAGAGTAGGCGCTGAATTCAGCTATCTGGCTCACAGTCTGTGGACCTAACCTCTATTTTATACTGTGTCTCCTCTAACAGCAAACTGCTGAAACAGTTTTGTCATGGGCTGGCTCCAAAGGGGCTACATTTAGACTTTTTCAGGGTGGAAATATAGAGAAGTAATGAATACCTGGACAATCAGTGACATCTGAGGGTGGCTACAAGTTACTCCTCCCCTGGCTGGCAATTAATTCAACTCTGCCCAGGGGATCTTTCCTATCCAGGAACTCCCTTAAGATGGCCCCTCTGCCCCTGAATTATCCTCCTCCATTCAACATCTGACAGGGTGTCCCCTTCCCAGACTGGTGAGCCCCATGAAAACAGGAAGCATACTGTACTCATTTTTATCCACAGCACCTCGCCCAGGGCTGGTGACATATTAGGTATTTAACAAACACTAATTCAATCTTAAAGTTAGCTTAGAAGCAATCAGCTAATGAAGGGGTAAGATTTCCATTCTAATGCAGAATGACTGAGGAGACATGGGTGTTCAGTCTAAAGGAGAGAAGCAATTGGGGGTCTTGAGAACTGTCTTCAGAAGGGTTGTCATGAGGACAAGTTCTCCATGAGGGCAAACTGGACCCATGTCTGGAATTCATAGAGAGACACACCGTGAGTAATATCTGGATTATTAAGTATGATGTTATTTTGAAGTACAGTTGGGGCACATTACGGATGTTCAAGGAATATCACCGGAATAAAACACTATCAAAATTATTTGCTATTGTAAGAAATTATACTTAATATAGGTATTGTTGGGTACAACTTATGTTTCCAATGCTAAATACTATATATACTTTATGAGATGACCATGGGAGGTAGGTACAATTATCAGTCCAATTTTAGAGATGGAGAAATGTAGAACTTCAAGAAGCTAAGTAACATGGAGGGTCACGGGAAATGGCAGACTTTGGATATGAACCTAGATACGATCACAAATCTCCAACTCCTGACCTCTGTGCTTTCCAGCCTCTCTTGTGAATTAGTGCATGTCCTTCATTAAAGGCCTTCCAGAAGATGGATGCCTAGTTTTTCTGTGTATGGGGGGGAGGGATACAGACGATATGCAAGAGGAGGCCAAAGCACTGAATACCAGATTGGTTCAGATGACTTCAAGATCCTCACCATTAGAGAAAATTTTAGAAATGATTTGTAAAAAATCGTAATAACTTTAGAGTCCTCCTAGTATGACTAGATACCATCCGACACCACTGGCAAAATGACCACCCTCATCAAGCAAAGTTCCTCAGGGATGACTGGGCCATTGCTAATAATTGCTGCTAGGGCACTGAAAACGTTGTAAATATACCCACGTTTCCGGATATATTTATAAATTCCATAGTGCAAGGTCTCCCAAGTGTCCTGCTCACATTGATCCTAGGATTCTGCCTGCTGGCAAGTATAGTCTGCCTCACAAGACGGACAAAGTTGGACACAGAAGGGTTCTACAGAAGCCAACCAAGGGCTCGGAAAGTGTGGGGAGAGTCTGACATGGAGACATCTGTCAAGACTACAGAACACCTAGTTCGTTCAGAATCAGGGAGTGAATTTACATGGGTAGGAAGTTGACAGAAATTAAAGATCCCAGAAAAGACTTTGGGGTGGCCAGGGAAGGCCTCACCCCTCAGGACTCCAGATAAATGAACTGAAAGAACAGGACCAAGATGGAAAAAAGAAAATGCTACCTATAAAACTTAGTTCACTAAGAATTTTGGTGTAAGTAAGTAAGGGCTATCATGTTCCCTGGCTGAGGGAATTTATTATATGAATTTATTCTTTAAAAAAAAGGTTCTATTGTGGTAAAGATACATATGACATAAAATTTAGCGTCTTGATAATTTTGAAGTGCACGGTTTAGTAGTGTTAAGTCTATGCACACTGTTGTGAAACACATCTCCAGAATTTTTTCATATTGCAAATATCAAACTCCATATCCATTAAAGAACAACTCCCCTTCACCCCTTTTCCCCTATGGGAGTTAGTCTTTTAAACACAGGTTATTAAAGTCTATGACAGTCTCATGGCATTGCTCTCATAGAAAACAGAAAAAGATCAGACAAGGTATTCAAAGCCTACTGAGAAGTCCTGACTCTGACACATTGAAGCTATGTAATCCCGTGTAAAACCAGCTAACCTTTTTAATCCTAAAAACGAGGGCAATGATACCACCCCAACTTGACCCAGAGAATTATTGCAAGGACTAGATTCACAGAATTGTTAGAAGGACTAAATAAGATCTACAATAAGACTTTAGCAAAATGGAAACATAAGACACCACTGTAAGGAGTGGGGAAAAAAAAAAAAAACCAAGTAGGGGCAAGGCTCCAAATTATAGGGAGAAGTAAATTTACTAAACCACTAATTTATTAACCAAAATCAGAATAAATTTGGCTATTGAAGAAAGGCACCTCGAATGTCAGTCACTCTATTTCCCGTGAAGAGGAAGGTTCTGCCCTTAAAAACTGCATTCATTTTTCAGGCCAACTAGAACGCTACTGTGAATAGTGCAATCCAAGTATTCCCCTTGGTGGCAGTGTGCTAAGTTGGGCATTAGATGTCAGGCAGAATTGGAAGGCCTGATGTCCTACTGAAAGTGGACTTGGACTCCGGGGAACGCAGAGCTTTATCATGGGGTTACCAATAAACCCATGAGAAATTCTTAATTTCTGATGTCAAAGTCACTTCTTTGTGATCCTGAAATAAGTCTCTGTTTTATTATTAATAAATTTCTCAATTGATCACTTGCAGAAATAAACTAAAAGTTCAGGAAAAGGGAGAGAACACTGGAAATAACTCAAGATTTTCTTAAAAAAAAAGCCATCAATACCGTATTTGCCATTTGCAAAGCAGGATCCATCAACCCCAGGATTTCTTCATTATAACTTGATTCTAGGCTAATGATGTCATCGATTACATCGTCCATCTGCAGGAAAAAGGGCAACGTAAGAGAGACAAACATAAGCAGAAACTGTGCAAAGCCACCCAAAAAGAGATCCGTGGTCTTTTCTTACCCTAAGCACTAATGCTCTTCAGTTAGATGCTACAAAATTATTGCCCTCTTCCTCCCAAGTATGAACATCACGGAAGGTCATGGACACTAACAGGTGATAAGGACGACACGTGCAACCAGCATTTAGTGAGGGATTACTAGGTGCCAGGCACCGGGTTCAGGGCTTTTGATGGGTTAAATTATTTCCCCCCTCAGAATAGCCCTATCAGTGTAGGTACCATTAGTATATCAATTTGCCAGGTGAAGTAAATGAGAAGGAACTTGCCCAAAGTCATACACGGAAGAGGGTTAGAGGCACAACTTGAACCCATGCTCTCCAGGGCTATACTCAACTGCCTCCCCCAAACAGGCAAGATGGAGGATGGCTGCCATTTCTTTTTTTCCCTCTCAAGACCATACCCCCTGGCCTTTGTAGACCCTCCTTACAGTAAGACGACCCAGCTGGTAACTCAGACCTTTGCTCTCCTAGGGACGTGTGGGGCACTGGGGCTCTCAGGCTGCTGGCTAACCCTGCACGGATCCTACAATGACTAGTGAAATAAGTTTCTCCTTGTACAGCTGCCAGTGTGCTCGGTACTCCCGGGGGAGTACACCAGGACGAGGTTATCATTACAGTCATGGAGCTGACGTTCCCACTAGATCAATTTTATTCCTGAAGTACCAAAACATCAGTTATGATAATAAACAACGGTGATTACATGTGCATTGCAGCAGTTGCAAAGACAAGGCTGTGAAAACATTTCTTTGTAAACACCTGATGTATTTGAGCTGGCTGCGGGGTGTGTGTGCGTGTGTGTGTGTGTATGAACATGCACACATGCTTGGAAATACATACTGCTTCACAAGTGCACAATGAAATCTCAACACTCAGAGGAATGCTCCTTTACGTCTTTTTACCATTTCCAATGAAAGGGGACAGGCTCCAGTGCCACAGGGCTTGGAATCCTCATTCTCCTACTTCCTGTATTAGGGGAAAGCCCTCAATATTTAAGAGCCTCAAAAGGCCAATCAGGAAAATGGGGCTAATAATACTAATAATACTCACTGCCTTCTTGGATTCCTGTGAGATTTCAGGATAAACCATACAAAATGCTCACAGTGCCATGGATATAGTAAAAATTAAAAAAAAAAAAAAAAAAAAGAGGGTTATTAAGTGACCCCCGAAGAAGAAGAATTGCAGGTCAGTTCTGAATAACTGCCAGCAGTTTACTAGTTTCATTTCTAGATACAACAGTTTTGTTTGTTTGCTTTCAAGAGATGATTTTCTAATTGAGCTGAATAGGCAAATGGGCCAGAGGACTTATGATCAACCTTTCATTGTAAATTCTTTTAGGGAAATAAAATTAGTGGGCTTGGTGTGATAGTTTTTTTTTTTAATAATTTCTTTTTCTGATAAAAAAAAAGAACCACAAAAGCAAGTTAATAACAGAAAATATAGAAAAGCAAAAAAAAATTTCAATGGTTATTCTTCTCTCTTTTATATCTATACACACATTTTAAAATATATAAATATGTTAGTAAATGTAGCATTATTTATATATCTATTAAATAGGATGTTATAAAAGAATCTCTTATCACTTGGGAAAAATACATGAAGTATTATTAAATTAATAAAGCTTCCATTGCGTGTTTCATGAGATTCCATTTTATAAAACAACATATAGATCTCTCTGTCACACACACACAATCACATGCATAGCGTGGTTTTACTAATAGCCTATTGAAGTTGCCACCCTACAAATGTGTGTAACACATTGATGATGGCATCTAAGTGAAGTACAGCATATTATATTTTACGTATCAAAATTTACGCATTTCAAGCACTTTTTAATGACTTGAAGCAACTTAGGGAAAGTGCATTTTAACTTTAATTTCCCAGAGTTATTTAATCATGAGACACTATGAAGAAAATGGCCCTGTTCATAGCTTTCTCTATTAAAAAAAAAAAATCAATGAGGGGGAAAAAACTCTTAAGTCATCAGGAAGGTGTGATGAGCCACAAATATAGATTCTCATTACACAGTGTTACATCCTTGGGCTGCCGAGTCATTCAATACCTGCATGCACGACGCTCGTGAATGCGTGTTCATAGTTGGGCATTCGCTTTCCGCCCTGTTTTGCTCTTCAAACTTATAAAATCCCTGCAAAAACACAAGCAAAATCAGCCCATGACTTGGATTTGCAAATGACTGTTCAATGACATGTTCACACGAGGCTGATGGTGCAGCGACAAGATGGACTAATAAGCTTTCAAACAAAGTGGATCTAACCGAGAAATAAAATAGTGCGGAAAGAACTTCCATTGAGTCAGCTTGACAGATGACAAATATGGACAGAGAAAAATAAGACAGTTGGTTTGGGCACAGGGGAAAAGACTTAGTCCCCCTAGAAATTAAAATTCAGCAACTTCAGAAGAGTCACCTCTGAAATCACAGGAACATTTCAGAGTACAGTAAAACTCCATTAAAACGAGGCTTATCATCTCGTAATTTGGAAATACAGGCATTAAATCACAACTCTCCCCTCGCATTTTTATGCTTCCAATTTTGATGCAACAATTAGCTTGAGGTGTGTTTGGATCTCATCTCCAATCCAGCCTTTACAAAAGCAGATTTCACGGCAGCGGCAATCTTATTACGAAACGGAATTTATCTAGCAATTAAAACCTTTGCTTTTCTGTTAAATTCTCATGTGCTACATTATTCAAATCCATCCACGCACATTCTGTGCTTTTTTTTCCTTCAACTCAGGGAGAAATAAAAATAATATTCCAGACATTCACAACAAGCGGAACTTCTAAACCGCCTGTCCCACACCTTTTCTATTTTTGCTTTTCCTTCTCCACCTTGCCTTCTCCTCCTCTGCATTTTTACTGCTTTGTAAATGGAAAGGCATTGAAGAGAAGAGACCGCTGGGCTGACGGAGCAGAAACTGGGTGGGAGAGAAAGTGTCCTCGCCTCCACGTCCCACTCTGGAGCGGCCAGGTGTCCCGTCCTGAGCCACAACCCAATAGAACCCGGTGACGGCGTGAAGAGGCCAGACGGCAGTGGCCACACCGCAGAATCTGGGACAAAGGCTGGCGCATGTGGCCCCGCAGACAGATAAAAGAGTCCACAGTCAAGTGTGGGAATAATATCCAACAGACATTCATTTAGTGTAAGAAGACAGGAGAGGGGAGGAGACATGAATTACCTCTTTTTCACAGTTGGAGTTAAGTGTGAGCATAGCCATGGGGCTGTTGGGTGCGCTGCTCCCCGGCACTGGTGGCATGACATGATCGCCAGGCTGGTTTGGACATGGCAAGCTCAGGACTTGGTTGGCATGTTTATTTGCTAAAGTGGTAGAAAGGTACTGCTTTACCTGCTGCCTTTGGGCTTGCTGTATGTGGTACTTGGTGGGGTTTTCGAGGTGGGTCTGCACCTGAACATAGCCACGGAGGGAAGAGAAGACAGCGCCGTTATTCGTGAGTTTCGGTCAGCTCTTTTCTCACGCACAAACATGAGATTGGCCAGTCCACCAACAGAATAAATTATTAAGCCCCTGTTATGTACCAGGCACTGTGCTAATGGATTTTGATATTACTGAAGTTTAAAGTCTAACTCTCAGGATTTGGGGTAATACTTTGTCCTGTTTTATTTCCTGCTCATTAGCAGCACATCTCTTTGAAACCTTGTGCCCTTTTTGCTCGTGTCCAATAATTTAAAATTTGCAACCATCTGGAGGGTCAAACTTTCCCCAGCATGACTGTAAGGGTTTACTGAGATCAGAACAACAATCTAGAAAAAGGAGCATAACAATTTATTTTACTTCCCTTGGCAAACAGAACAGCTTTCTGTTTAAAAACAACAACAAACCTCCTTAAGAGCCAGCTGTAAAACGGTTGTAGAAAATAAACAGAAACATTCTGATGATTAAATCAACTAGTTGTAGATTAATTCCTCCCACTTTCATTTGGACATGATTATTCAACATTTTAATTAAGATCTTGAACTCAACATAAAAAACAATTCTCCAGGAAGTAGTTTCTTTCAAAATGCCTCACACTTACATGTGTGTGTTTTTCAAGGCATGACTGTGAAGCCACCAGGATCTTTTTCCTCCTTTCTTATAAATCCTAATACAGAATTAAAAATACTTTTTTTTTTAAATCAATGATACTCAATTTAAAGTTACTTTTTCCTTGATAAACACAATTTAATCTTATGAGCTCTGAACAGGAGCTGATGGAGAGAGCACAGCCAGGCACTAGGGGAAAAAATACCCCACTAATATTTACTTTGTTCAAAACCACATTGAATTACTTCTTAAGGTATCAAACAGTAAACAGCATTAAACTAGTAGACCTGCACTTATTGGAAAGAGTACAATAACATGAAAAGGTGAATTACTCAATTTATTGCATTACATTTCAGACACTAAAGATGAATAAGAATAAAGCTCACCTGATAGTGATTATATTCTAGCATTTCCAGCATAACAACGTTTTAGGTGGCCCCAATCCAACGAGAAACGGTAGGCTATTCACTCCCTCTACTTTCTGTAATTCCGATTCGAAGACTGACTGGCATAGAGAAGGCACTATAAACAAGGTATCCCGAGACACCACCGGAAACTTTATCACAGCAGCCCTGCTTATAATAACCTAAGCTAATTAGTTATGCATGCTAAAAAAAAAAAAAACCATTCACACAAGAGGCTTTTTTTTTTTTTTTTTTT